>NW_028270158.1:30630380-31246808 GCF_037043375.1 Chiloscyllium plagiosum
TTATTTGCATCTAATACTGCCAGCTCATTGTAGAATTATGCTGAAAATGTCCTTTCATTTATGCATGTTTTGAAGTAGATATTAAATCAAGATCCTGGTATCACAATAGTATTCATCTGACCAGAGCTAGGTCCATCAGGAAATTTATCCAACTGACCATCACCCCACTGCAGTATTTTAGAAAAGCCTACATCCAGTGCTGCGTCAGCTTCAAGGAGTTTGTTAACTTTAAGTTAGGTACCATTTCCCAGAACCTGAACAAACAAATTCAGTATCTTCACAAAGGTCAAAACTGTAGAATGTGACAAGTTCAATCTGCCCCATTGAGCAGGTTTTCAATGTCCAGTGTGAGATCAGTTAGCCATTTTACACTTTAATGTCCTTTTTTAATATTAGCGACTGCTGCTTCAGCAACAGAAGGCACAGAATCAGAGGAATGTGCCAGGACCCATGCGTCAGTCTCAAGAACAGGTAAAGTCTTCTACAATATTCTTGATTGAGCTTGAAAGCTTAATTGCTCATAACTGCTGGCCCCTGTGGGAAATTAAATTTCGTATTGATTTCGGTGAAACAATATAACAAGTGTTCTGTTTCCTGGTCAAACATGAGATCAGGGCCCTAGTGTAGAATTCTGGCTTGTACCCTGCCAGTCTGTGTAGAAACTCTGTTATAAGGGTGATGCTGTGTAGTGTTGGTGGTGAATACACCATAATCATTAAAGGAGAGGCAACAGATGCCAGGGTGTAGATTGTGGTGACAGTTGTGGCAAAGGCACTGCCAAATGTGTGAATGTTTGTTGATTGATGCTGTGCTTGAATTTGATCTGAGTCTTTTAACATTTGCTCAGTTTCAGATTGTCTCCTTTGAATGAACTCGTCATAAATATCAAACTACACTGACCCAGACAGCCCCTCCATCCTTCAAAACTCTCATTACTTCAGTTTGCCATCACATTGAGTAGAGCTGATTATTTAAAAGGGGGCAGCAACTGAGTTCTGACAATTAAGTAAAATCCTTATCCTACTTGAATTTCTAAAATCACTATGAATTTTAGAATGTTGAAGTTTATGTTGCTGATATACTGTGGGGAGGAGATAAAAGTGACTCCCAACAAATACTAACTTGGCTTTGGAATGTATGACAACTAAACGTCTTTTTTTTCCCTTCCCACATGTTCAGGCTGCTCGTGTGCTCAACATGCAACAGATGCTGCAACACCCCCGTCAACTGGAAACAAGCCTTCTGAAGCAGCAGCCTCCACCACCGCATCAGCCCTCCATGAAACCTTTCCCGGAGAACCTCATGCCCCCCACCCCACATGAGCTGCAAACGAAAGAGCCGCCTTCGCTCAACACATACAGCAGCTACCCTTTAGGTGGGTTTCCACAACCCAGTCCAGGTCAATCTGATCCCACAGTATCGCAAGCTGCTCACCTTTCCCCGATGCCCTCTCAATATCCTATGCCCAAAATGTTTCTTCCTGACAACAGCCCTAACCACAACCTCCTCAGCCCTCCACTGTGTAATGCAAGCAACCACATACCAGGCTCACCCATCCATCAACATGCAGGAAGGAAGCCTGCCACTCAAGAAAGGTCTTTGTCAAGAGGTGAATAATCTGTTTGTATATTTTTTTTCTACAAAAGTATTTGAATAAAAATAAAGATGCCCCAATGTCTTGCCACCTAGTGTTTCCCTTTGACATTTACTGTAAACTGGATAGCAGACCAAAGGCAGTTCAGATTCCCATCAGCAGCATGTTCTGGAATTGAATTTAATAATGTTAGTAATATGGACTGGCACCAGAGAAACTTGACCGTAATCTACCAGATTGTTCTTTTAAAAAAAAAAAAAAATCCCTAATATTTTCACCACTGGCTTTCAGGGAAGAAAATCTGCCACAACTGCTCTGGTTGACTGAGATGTGACTTGAGAGTCTCGCCCTTGATGACAAGTCAGCCCTTGCCATGTGAGTCTCTCCAGGACAGAATGGCTGCTGACACTCAATTGTCATATTCAATGGAAGTTTGAAGTGTCATTGAAGTGCTGCACCCTGTATATCTAAGTATCACTGGAAACGAGAAGGAATGATGGTTGCCATGTATGATTTTGTGGATCCTAGAAGTTGCATTGTGAATACTCCATACATTTGCATATATGGGTCCGTCATTTGGATTATAACACAAAATCAATTTACTTCCTTAGGCTTGAATCCAAACTTGAATGTACCCCTGGATTTCGGCAGTATTGTTAACCTGAAAGAGCCACAATCCCAACAATCCCGACTGAAGCAATGGACTGCTTCAGAGAACCTTCCTGTTAATTCCTCTCTAGATCAAAACTCCAGCAAACATGGTAAGGCACCAATGGTTCCCTAACACACAATCAGGTAAAATATTAATGGTAAGTCCTTTGTTATTTGAATAGACTGCTAAGAGAATCTCTGAATTGTGGAATTTTGTGACTTTGCTCATGGCCTATAAACAGCCACATTATTCCTATAAGGAGAGGCTGAATAGGCCGAGGCTGTTTTTCCTGAACCCTCGTAGGCTGAGAGGTGACCTTACTGAGGTTTATAAAATCATGATAGGATAAATAGACAAGGTCTTTTCCCTGGGGTATGGAAGTCCAGAACGAGAGGGCATAGGTTGAGGGTGAGAGGGAAAAGATATAAACGTGACCTAAAGGACGACAATTTTTTGCAGAGGGTGGTGCATGTATGGTATGAGCTGCCAGAGGAAGTAGTGGAGGCTGGTACAATGACAACAGTTAAAAGGCACCTGCGTGGGTTTTATAAATAGGAAGGGTTTAGAGGGATTCTGGATCAGTGGTGCTGGAAGAGCACAGCAATTCAGGCAGCATCCGACGAGCAGCAAAATCGACGTTTCGGGCAAAAGCCCTTCATCAGGAATGTGAAGGGCTTTTGCCCGAAATGTCGATTTTGCTGCTCGTCGGATGCTGCCTGAATTGCTGTGCTCTTCCAGCACCACTGATCCAGAATCTGGTTTCCAGCATCTGCAGTCATTGTTTTTACCAGGGTTTAGAGGGATACAGGCCAAGTGTTAGCAAATGAGACTAGATTAATTTAGGATCTCTGGTCAGCATGGACAAGTTTGGACTGAAGGGTCTGTTTCCATGCTGTACGTCTCTGTGATTCTTTCTGGACTGTTGCCATTTTATTCTTTTCTGCGCTGTTTAGTAGTGAGGTTTGAAACAAATCATATTTTCTTTTTCTAGGTGCTACTTCAAGTGGTCTTAGTATTTGTTCTGGCAAGTTGCTTGAAGAATCTCCTTTTGGTCACTTTGACATTTCCATGAACTCTCTGGCCAGTCCTCCTGGATCTATTGGAGATGGCTGGCCAAGTGCCAAATCACCCAGTGATAAGCTCTCTAGCAATGTTAACTGGCCACCAGGTAAGACATTGTGCACTGGCACAATTGAAGCTGGATTTTGATTTCTATCTTCAAATAACTTTAGGTCCAGTTCCAAGGTTAGAGTGTCAACGATCCAGCATAGCACTTTGCAAAGTGCTAAAACATTACAAGGTACATCACAGTGGCAATGAAAAATTAAATTTGACAAGAGTTGCATGAGATTCGGGAAGATAACAAAAAGCTTGGTCGGAGAGATCCGCTTTAAAAAAAACCCTAAAGAATGAGATCAATTGGAAAGGATTTGAGAGAATTTCTTAAAAATGCATTGATGTAAAAAAACGAATTAAAATGGAAATTGTTAACTTGTAGCATAAGACATGACTTGGTGACGGGGTGGAGTGATGCACGGTGGCTCAGTGGTTTGCGCAGCTGCCCCACAGGGCCAGGGACCTGGGTTCAATTCCAACCTCTGGCGACTGTCTGTGTGGAGTTTGCACATTGTCTGTGTCTGCATGGGTTTCCTCCTGGTGCTTCGGTTTCTTCCCACAGTCCAAAGATGTGCAGGTCAGGTGAATTGGCCATGCTAAATTGTTCATAGTGTTCAGAGATGTTTAGATTGGGTGCATTAGTTAGGAGTAAATGTAGAGTAATAGGTCCAGGGAATGGTTTTGGGTAGGTTACTCTTCGGAGGGTCAGTGTAGACCTGTTGGGCCGAAGGGTCTATTTCCATGCTGTAGGGATTCTATGACTCATTAACATAGAGAGATCTCAGCATACAGGTCCACAGTTCACAGAAAGTGCTAATACAAGTGGATAAGGTGGTCAAGAAAGCATATGGCATGCTTGTCTTCATTGGTTGGCACAAAGTATAAAAATTGGCAAGTCATGTTGTAGCTATATAGAACTTTAGTAAGACCATGTTTGGAATATTGCATACAGTTCTGGGTTGCCACATTGCCAGGAGGATGTGGAACCTTTGGAGAGGGTATAGATTGGTTTGGAGGGTATTAGAAGAGGAGATTGGACAAACTTGATTTGTTTTCACTTGAACTCCAGAGGGCGACTTGATAGAGGTTTACAAAATTGAAGGGCAGGGAAAGATTGGATAGTTCGAGTCTTTCTCCCTGTATTAGGGTTGGAGGTTACTCTAGCATATAGGTTTAAGGTAAGAGAAGGAAAGCTTAAAGATGATGTGCGGGCAAGCATTTTTTACACATGGTATTAAATGCCTGGAATGCACTGCCAATAGAATGGTGGTAGCAACAGATGCAATAACAACTTTTGAGGCATCTTGACAGATATGAGTAAGCAAGGAATAGAGAAATGCGGACCACATGGAGACAAAAGGATTTTAGTTTAGAAAGGCATCCTTCGTCAGCACAGGGTTGAAGGGTCTGTTCCTGTGCTGTACTGTTCTTTGACTGCTCACTTTGTGTTTATAATAACCTGAATCACTGTGTATTTCTTCTGTTGTGATCAACAGGAATAACAAATGCCTATGGTGGTCTTTAATGTAGAAGTGCTTTCAGTACAGCCTAATAAGGAAAGACAGAGGCATCAAAGCCCAGGCTCCTTGGATGATGAGTGAGACAGGGAATATGATGAAATGCAAAAATGCTACATGATGCATGTCTGGTTCTAGTGAAAACCAGACCAAATAAAATAAGTTGAGAGGCAGTGAAGAAGGAATGACAGTGACAAAGAGAATATTAAAAATTGATAGAAACTAACATAATGAACCCAAACATCTTCTGACATGTTGCATTAAGTGGGTAGGTAAGAAACCTATTTGGGAGAGAAATGTTTCAAGGCACAGAAAAAGGCTACAAATCCGAATGAGAATTTAGTATTGGTGTTTAAGGATCAAGATGCTGAGAAAATGTTGTTAGAAATGAAGGTGAAGATTCTGAACAAAGTGGAAGGTGAAAACTGGAAAGACCTAACTAATCCAGATACCTGACATCATAGTTTGCTCGGCAAGTGGGAGTAGCGATGGTGGAACATCTTCCCTGTAAACTTCCCTAGATTGAGGAGAGATGATAAATTTGCAAAGTGGGAAATATAATACTTGCTCAAGAAAGGGTGTAATGTATTTCTTGCGCTAATAGGCTGATTAATTTAACATTGATGGTTTTAGAAGTATTGACCAGGATAAAATTGAAAGGCACTTGGAGAGATTTGAATTAAAATGTCTCGAGGGCTCTCCTTCATTGAGGTGAATTATGCTTGACTATTTTAAATTTTTTGATGAAGTAACAGAAAAGGCTGTTGAAGGGATGCCATGGATGTTGTCTATATAGATTTTGAGGAAGATCTTGACAAAGTCACATGAAAGACTGGTTAATAAATTGAGGTGGTTGAAATAATAAATACATTTTAATAAATAATTGGTTCAAGAACTGAAACATCAAGTTATGTGAAATGATTGTTTTCCAGACTGGTGGATTGATGACAGCAGTGTTCTCGAAGCATCAGTGCTGAATCTGTGCCTTTATAAATATAAAGTAGAATGTCAAAATTTGTCAATAACAGGTTTGAAGATGTGGCATACAGTGAACTTTATATCATTTGAGTATCAGGACATAAATAAGCTAATGGATTGTGGGGGACCAAGTGACCAATGCTGAAATATGAGATTGTGCGTTTTGATAGAAATAATAGGCAGAGGCAATAATTACTCTCTGATAATTTTAAATAGTGCACAGAGATAGAGACCTGGGAATTCATGTGCATAGATCTTTGAAGGTGGCAACATATGTTGAGATAGTTAACAAAGCTGATGGGATTTTGAGATTCATAAATAGGTATTGAGTACAAAAGCAGCTATGTTGTATCAAACTCTATTTAGGTCACCGCATTTAATGTCCTTCTGAGAGTGCAGAAGAGAATTACCAAAGTAGTTGGATGAGAAAATTTAGCTGTTTTATAATATTGTCGAAGCTGAGGTGGTTATTTGGCAAAACTGATTAAGGGGTGATCTGATAGAGATGTAAAAAATGATTATATATATGTACAGATAAGAGAGAAACGTTGATGGTACAAGGATGAGGGGTGCACAGACATAAGGTTTTTGGGTAAGAGATGCAAGAGTGGTAGTGGTAGTGATCTGGAACTCATGTCGAAGTCGAAGAAGAAAAAAATGTTGGTTCAGGGAAGAACGCGTCTGACATAGAACATAGAAAAAGTACAGCACAGAACAGGCCCTTTGGCCCACGATGTTGTGCCGAGGTTTAATCCTAATGTGAAATATAATAATTCAACCTACGCACCCCTCAACTCACTGTTATCCATGTGTATGTCCAGCAGTCGCTTAAATGTCCCCAGTGACTCTGCTTCCACCATCACAGCTGGCAACGCATTCCATGCATTCACAACTCTGCGTAAATAATCTACCTCTGACGTTTCCTTTATACCTTCCTCCTAATATCTTCAAACTATGACTCCTCGTACCAGTCAGTCCTGCCCTGGGGAAAAGTCTCTGGCTATTGACTCTGTCTATTCCACTCATTATCTTGTATACCCCGATCAGGTCTCATCTCTTCCTCTTTCTCTCCAGAGAGAAAAGTCCAAGCTTATTCAACCTTTCTTCATAAGGCAAGCCCTCCAGTCTAGGCAGCATCCTGGTAAACCTTCTTTGCACCCTCTCCAAAGCCTCTGTATCTTTCCTATAGTAGGGCGACCAGAACTGGACACAATATTCCAAGTGTGGTCTTACCAGGGACTTGTAGAGCTGTAGCAAAACCTCGTGGCTCTTAAACTCGATCCCCCTGACAATGAAAGCCAAAACACCATTGGCTTTCTTAACAACCCTATCTACTTTGGCAACTTTGAGGGATCTATGTACTTGCACACCCAGATCCCTCTGTTCCTCCGCACTGCCTAGAATCCTGCCTTTAATCCTATATTCAGCATTCGAGTTCGACCTTCCAAATGTATCACTTCACATTTATCCAGGTTAAACTCCATCTGCCATTTCTCAGTCCAGCTCTGCATCCTGTCTAAGTCGTGCTCCAGCCTGCAGTAGCCCTCTATACTATCGGCGACACTTCCAACCTTTGTGTCATCTGCAAATTTACTCACCCACCCCTCAACCTCCTCATCCAAGTAATTTATAAAAACTACAAAGAGCAGAGGCCCAAGAACAGAGCCCCGCGGGACCCCACTCAACACTGACATCGAGGCAGAATACTTTTCATCTACAACCACTGTCAGCCAACCAATTCTGAATCCAGATAGCCAAATCTCCCTGTATCCCATACTTCCTGACTTTATGAATGAGCCTACCATGGGAAACTTTATCAAATGCCTTGCTGAAGTCCATATACACCACATCCACTGCTCGATCTTCGTCAATCTGTCTTGACAACCTCCTCGAAGAACTTAATAAGATTTGTGAGGCGTGACCTACCCCCCTCAAAACCGTGCTGACTGCCTTTAATCACATTGTGCTTTGCCAAATAGTCATAAATCCTATCCCACCGAATTCTTTCCAAACCTTTACTGACCACAGACGTAAGACTGACTGGTGTGTAATTGCCAGGGATATCCCTAATACCCTTCTTGAAAAGAGGAACAACATTCCCCTCCTTCCAATCCTCCGGTAGGACTCCCGTGAAGAGTGAGGAGGTAAATATCCTCACCAGCGACTTAGCAGCCTAGGATAAATCTGGTCTGGCCTTGGGGAGTTATCAGTCTAAATGCTTTCCAAAATTTCCAGCACATCAACTTCATCAATTTTGATCTGGACAAGACTGTATCCCAGCTCCTCAAAGTTTTCATTCACAACAAGTTCCCTTTCCGAAGCAAAACACTTATTTAGGACTTCTCCTATCTGCTCAGACTCCACGCACAAGTTCCCTCCGCTATCCCTGATCAGCCTTACCTTCTCCCTGATCATTCTTTTAATCCTCACATATGAGTAAAATGCCTCTGGGTTCTCCCTAATCCTTCTTGCCTAGCCTTTTTCATGTCCCCTCCTGGCTCTTCTCAGTCCATTTCTGAGCTCCTTTCTAGCAAGCCTGTAATCCTCTAAAGCTGTGCTAAGTCCTTGCTTCTTCCACCTTACGTAAGCTGCTGCCTTCCTTTTGACGAGAAGCTCCTCTGTTCTGGTCATCCAAGGTTCCTTAATCTTAACCCTTCTTACCTGTCTCAAAGGAACAAATTCATGCATCACTCGCACCAACTCCTTAAGTAGTCTCCACATGTCTGCTGTGTCCTTTCTATGGAACAATTGCTCCCAGTCTGTACTTCCAAGCTCCTGTCTGATAGCATCATAATTTCCTTTCCCCCAGTTAAATACCTTCCATCGGTAACTGCTCCTTTCACTCTCCCAAAGCAATGCTAAATGTGAGGTAGTTGTGATCACTCACCAAACTGCTCTCCCATTGCCTGACACCTGTCCTGGCTCATTGCCAAGCACCAAATCCAAAATGGCCTCTCCCCTCGTCGGTCTTCTCTACATACTGAGTAAGGGAACCCTCTTGAACACACCTGACAAAAATGGCTCCATCCAAACCATCTGCACTCAGGTTCTAGTCGAAATTGGGAAAGTTGAAATCACCCATAACAACAACCCTGCTCCTTCTGCATTTTTCCAGAATCTGCCCACCTATGAGTTCTTCAATCTCTCTACCACTATTAGGTGGTCTGTAGAAAACCCCCAATGCGGTGGCTGTTCCCTTGCTGTTCCTAACTTCCACCCATACTGACTTAGTAGACAAACCTTCCTCAACAACCTTCATTTCTGTAGCTGTGATGCACTCTCTGATTAGCAATGCCAAACCCCCTTCTCTTTTTCCACCCTCCCTGTTCTTTTTAAACGTTCTAAACCCTGGAGCATCAAGCAACCGTTCCTGCCCCTGTAAAACCCATGTCTCCGTTATGGCCACAACATCGTAGCCCCAAGAACTGATCCATGCTCTAAGTTCGTCACTCTTACTTCGGACACTCCTTGCATTAAAGCAGACACACTTTAACCGATCCCTTTGTTTCATCGTGTGAGAACCCTTCCTGATAGATTCAATACATCCTGTTACTGCCCCATCTGCAACTGTCACCCCCTTCGACATGTGGCTCTGATTTCCACCACCCCCTCCCAAACTAGTTTAAACCCTCCTGAATCTCACAAGCAAATCGCCCACCCAGGACACCTGTGCCCCTCCAGTTCAGGTGCAATCTGTCCTTCATGTTCAGGTCCCACCTTCCCCAGAAGGCATCCCAATGGTCAAGGTATCTGAAGCCCTCCCTCCCTCCTGCACCAGCCTCGCAGCCACATGTTAAGCTGCATTTGCTGACTGTTCCTCATCTCACTATCTCGTGGCACCGGTAGCAAACCTGAGGTCACTACTCTACTCCTGCTCTTCAGATTCCAACCTAACTCTCTAGTCACTTTTCAGATCCTCGATCCCTTTCCTGGCTACATCATTGGTGCTAATATGTACCACGATTTCTGGCTGCTCACCCTCCCCCAGACGGCGACATCCCGGACCCTAGCACTAGGGAGGCAACACACCTTCCGGGAGTCCCGTTCCTGACCACCAAATCTCCTGTCAATCCATCTAACTGTTGAGTCCCTTACCACCAGCGCTTTTCTATTTTCCCCACTTCCCTTCTGAGCCTCGGTGCCAGAGACCTGACAACTATGGCTTTTCCCTGGTAGGCCATCCCCACCAGCAGTATCCAAAACGGTATACTTATTGCTGAGGGGAACAGCCATGGGGGATTCCTGCTCTGACCGTCAGTTCCCTTTCCTCCCCCTGACAGTAGCCCATATTATCGTGTGTCTGGAGAGTGACCACCTCCCTGTACATCCTCTCGATTTCCCCCTCAACCTCCTGGATGATCTGTAGTTCATCTAGCTCCAGTTCCTTAACTCTATTTTCAAGGAGCTGGAGTTGAGTGCACTTCCCACAGATGTAGTCAGCAGAGATGTGTGAAGTGTATCTCACCTGCCACATTCTGCAGGAGGAACATGCAACTGCCCTAACGTCCATATCCTGCTATGCTGAAAGCCCGCACAGGACTATACAAAGGAAGAGAAGGAAAAAAAACGAGAAATCTCACCCACTTAAAAACTTCCCGGCAGTCCTTTGCTCCTCCCTTGCACCTCTCGGCAAATGAAGGCTCCGATGCCTGAAGTAAATGTTTTAAATGGTTAGACTCACCTTCCCAGAAGTCCTTTGCTCCTCCCTCGCAGATGAGTTGAAAACAGGTTAGTATGCAAATATGGCACACAATCACAAAGGCTGATGAGATACTGTACTTTATTACAAAGGAAATTGAACATAAAAGTAAGGATGTTGTAGTTCAGTCATACAGGAAATTATGAGACCACATTTTAAATGTTGTTCATTTTGGTTGTCTCATTTAAAGAACACTATGTATATTGAAAGCAGAAAGTTTACTGGATTTTCACCTGAATGAATGGGTTGTGTTATGAGGGTAGGTTTGACAGGCAGTGCTTGTTTCCACTAGGGTTTTGAAGAGTGAGAGATACTTGATTAAGTGTATAAGAATGGTCTTGACAAAGTGACTTTGAATGGAGGTTTCTCTTTGGTCAGCCCAGAACTAGGTGGCACTTTTAGGGATTGTCTTTTCAGGGCAGAAATGAGTTCTAAAGACAGGACTGGATAGGTTCATGTTAGATGGGAGAACTGAGAGTAATCGTAGGTACGTGGGAATGTGGATTTGAAACAACTGTCAACCATGATCATCTTAAATGGCAGAACAGACTAAAGGAACTCAGTGGTTAGCTTTTGCTCACATTTTGTATGTAGCTTATAGGAGTGTGGGGGTACAGTGGTGGGGGAATAACATTGATTGGATTTGCATGTAGAGATCTGGCATGGACTGGATAAGCCAAATGGTGTCCTGTGATGGTGACTGACTCCGGTTCAGTGAGAGTGGGTTTCTTTTTTTCCCTTTAGTTTGGCTTCTGGAATTGTTAATCTCTGCACTGTCAACTGTATAATTTTCAATTGTTTTGAAGCTCTTAACTTCATTGTGCCTTGGGAATTCCTGTGGCTGTTATGGGGATATTAGGGGTCCTTTTGCAAGTATGTGATTTTGCATAGAGTATAACTTTCCTTCAGGTGCTTGCAATTCATTCAATAGAAGAGGAATCATTCTTATGGGGTGACATTTTCTCACATCCTAGTGCAATTGAAGTGTTAATCCATATCTATAAAGAGCAATAAAACATCATGGCTGTGAAAAATTGTCATCTTGTTCCTCCATATATTGATACAATCAGATGAATAATTTGCTGAAAGTAGAGTAGGTCTGTGAAATGAGATATTTAATCCTAGGTCAGATGACACCATATGAAAAGACTTGAATCAGTGCCCTATCTGGACTGATGACTGGAGGACTTTCTGAATGATGTGGGATTTGTGGGGTTGGGGAAGAAGTAAGTGGACTTGGTAATGTTTTTTTCCTCCCAAATGGGGAAAAAGGACACTAGCAGGGTCAATTATCTTTACATTTGCAGTGGGTTGTTCATTCGTACCTGGAGCACCATATGCATGGAGTTCCTCTTTTTGTTGGTTTCTATTTTGGGAATTGAGACTATTTTCCCACCTCTGGAACACTTGAATTCATTGCTTGAATTTTTTACATAGAGTTTCGTCCTGGTGAGCCTTGGAAAGGTTATCAAAACATTGACCCTGAAACTGACCCTTACGTCACTCCTGGCAGTGTGATGACAAGTCTATCGATCTCTACTGCCCGGGATCTTGACCTCCTCAGGGACAGGAATAATGGTAAGTGTCAGCATCATGTTCTTTTAGCAACAAATTATATTTATAGAACAATTTACAGTGAACTGTCTCAAGATACTTCACATACAAACTATGACATCAAGCCACTTAAAAAAGTGATCATGATCTTGGCCAAAGAGTTAGGTTTGTAAGTGTTTCTTAAAGCCAGAAAGTGAGGTTCAGAGATAACGAGAGAATTCCAGCACTAGGAACCTTGGCTGGAATTAAAGGAGCACAAATAGCTGAGTGTTGTGAGCTAAAGGAGATTACAGATAGGGTGGGATAAGGTCATGCAGAGATTTGAAAGCGAGGTAAACATTTTGAAATAAACATGCTGCTTCACTGGGAGCCGATATAAGTTAGCAAGCACAGATAGAAGGGCCAAAGAACTTGGCACATGTTAAAGCACAGACAACAGAGTTTTAGATGACCTCCAGTTTATGGAGGTTAACATGAGGGTGAGCAACCAAGAGTATGTTAGAATAGTCAAGTCTAGAGTTGACAGAAAGACATGACAAAGTTTCAGCCCAAGTGGCATCTAGCAAGGCCAAACTGAGTGAGTAATCTTATGCTGATTGTGATCAGAAGTTCACCTCTGAGTCAAATATGACGCCAAGGTTGTCAATATAGTTTTGGCAGTTGCCAGAGAGGGAAAGAGTTGGTAACCAGGAAGTAGTGTTTAGAGCAAAGATTGTAAACAATGGTTTTAGTTTTCCTCATGCCTAGCTGGGAGAATATTTTACACAAGTGGTGGGTGCCAGATAAGCAGAATGATAATTTAACAATGGAGAAATAGAAAGTGATTGTGATGTGATAGAGCTGGGTGTCATCAGAGTGCATTGGCAAACTAACAGTCTGCTTTCAGATGGTGTCACCAAGACGTCAGAAATGGGAATGGACCAAGGAATAGATGCTTTTGGAATATCAGGGGGAATAGTGTGTGACTGGAAAGAGAAGCCATTGTAAATGATATTGCCTATGATAGATAAATTAGATGGGAAACAGGCAAAAGCCAACCTGCCTCCGAGGTGACTGTGGGAGTAGGGGTGTGTTAGAGGAAGATGGTTTGGTCAGCCATAGGTGGGAAAGACATGGAGGAATCATGTATAGTCATATGGGTCTAGAACATAAAGACTAGAGAGTAGCTAATGTGGTGCCATTATTTCAGAAAAGTGGTAAGGAAAAGCCAAAGGACTCTAGCCTGGTGAGCCTGACATCAGTGGTAGTTAAGTTGTTTGAGGAGATTCTGTAGGACAGGATTTAGATGCATTTGGAAAGGCAGGGACTGATTTTAGAGATGGTCACCATAGCTTTGTTCATGGGAAGTTGTACTGACTAGATTGAATTTTTTTGAAGAAGTGACATTGAAGATTGGTGAAGGCAGACAGTGAACTTCAACAAGGTTCTGCCTAGACTAGTTAGCAAGGTTAGATCACATGGACTCCAGAGAGAGCTAGGTATTTGGTTACAAATTTGGCTTGACAGTAGGAGACGGTGGTTTTTCCGACTGGAGGCCCACGACCGAAGGTGTGGATCCACTACTATTTGTCATTTAAATGATTTGAATGTGAATACAGGAGAAATAGTTAGTAAGCTTGCAGATGACACCAAAATTGATGATGTAGTGGACAGTGGAGAAGGTCATCTCAGACTACAATAGGACCTTGATCAGATGGGCTGATGAGTGGCAGATGGAGTTTAATTTGGATATATGTGAGGTGTTGTATTTTGATGAAGCAAATCAAGGCAGGACTGGACAATTAATTACAGGATTCTAGGAAATGTTGCCAAACAAAGACACCTTGGAATGCATTCATAGTTCCTTGAAGGTACAGTCACAGGTAGACAGGGTATGCTTGCTTTTACTGGTCAATACATTTGAGTATAGGATTTGGAATGTCATGTTACAGATATACAGGGCATTTGGTTAGGCCACTTTTACAGTACAGCATTCAGTTCTGGTCTCCCTGCTTTTGGAAAGATTTTACGAAACTTGAAAGAGTGCAGAAAAGATGTTGCTGGGTTTGGAGGGTTGAGCTATAGGGAGAGGCTGAATAGGCTAGGGCTTTTTTCCTGGAGCGTCAGAGATTGAGGGTTTATAAAATCATGAGGGGCCAGGGTAGGGGAGTGCAAAGCTGGAGAGCATAGGTTTAAGGTATGAGGGGAAAGATTTAAAAGGGCCTAAGGGGCAACCTTTTGATGCAGAGGGTGGTGCGTGTATGGAATGAGCTGACAGAGGATGTGGTGGAGGCTAGTGCAATTCCAACATTTAAAAGATATCTGGATAAGGAAGGGTTTAGAGGGATATGGGCCAAATACCTGCAAATGGGACTGGATTAGGAAATCTGGTCGGCATGGACGAGTTGGATTGAAGGGTCTGTTTTCGTGTTGTACAATTCTGACTCCAAAAAGGCTCCTTGGCCCATCGAGTCCGCTCCAGTCAACATAACCATTATTGGGATCCCACTTTCCAGCACTTGGCCCATGGCCTTACATACGTTGGAGTCACACACCTAATAACTTCTTAAATGTTGAGGGTTTCTGCCTGTACAACCTTTATAGGCAGTAAGCTTCAGCTCAATTGGCTGGACAGTTTGGTTTGCAATGCAGACTGATGCCTGGCTTTAATTTCTGCACTGGCTGAGGTTCCCATGAAGGACTCTCCTTCTCAAGCTCTCTCTCCCCCTGAGATGTAGTGACCCTAAGTTAAGCTCTAAGAATTCAGCCCTGTGGTCTCTGGGACAGTAGTGACTTGACCTTTTACTTTTTAAAGGCAAGTATCCCATGTGTTACCTACCTGTCCTGCTACCTTAAGAGGCCAGTGAACATACTAAGGTCCCTCTGACTCTTGCTGCTTTCCAGAATTCTACCATTCACCATGCATCCCTTGCCTTGCTTATCCTGCCCGTCTGCATCACCACATACTAACCTGAATTGAATTCCTTTTTCCACTGATCAGCCCATCTATAATCTTTTATAATCTAACGCTACCCTCCGCACTTTACTATTTTACAATTTTTGTATCATCCACAATCTTGCTGATCAACCCTCCTACATTTGACTCTGAATTGTTTATGTTTGCCACAAACAGCAAGAGCCCCTTTGTTTCTTGTTATTCAGCCAATTCTGTATCCAATTAGCCAGTTTCCTTGGATCCCATGGGCACTTGCCTTCACTATCAGTCTCCCAGGCTGTCATATACACACCCAGTCACTCCTTTGAAAAATTCAAATTGCCCAAACATGACTTCTCCTGAACAAAGGCTTGCTGACTGTTCTTAATTAATCCCTGACTCTCCAAGTGCAAATCAGTTCTACCCTTCAGAATTGCTTCCATTGGTTCCCACCACTTAGGTTAGACTGACTAGTCAGTGGCTTCCAGGTTTATCCATGTTCCCTTCTTGAATAATGGTACCATATTGGTTGTCCTCTAGTCCTCTGGCACCTTTCCTGCAGCCAGCAAGGAATTGAAAATTATTGCAGCACTCCAGCTATTTCCTCCCTTGCCTCACTGAACAGCTTGAGAAGCATTTCATCCAGTCTTATAGATATGTCTACTATTAAGCTTGCTAGACCATCAGAATCTCATCTATATTAATTTATTTAACATAATCCAATATCCAATAAATATATTTATTTAACATAATCCAATATTTAACAAACTCTTAGAAGGAAGATTTTGATGCCACATCATCCCTCTCACTATTGAACATTGATGTAAAGTATTCACTTAAAATCATGCAAGCATCCAGTGGTTCCATGCACAAATTACTACTGTGGTGCTTTGTGTACTATGTTTTACCTACTTATCCTTAACATACTTGTAACATAACTTAGGATTTTCCTTTATTTTATCAGTCATTATTCTTTCATACCTCTTTTACGCAATCTCCTTTTAATTATTCTCCTTTGACATTCTGTGCTCCTGTCGGGCTTCTGTTTTGAACCCCTTTGGTACTTGCCATAAGCCCCTCTTTTTCTCTTTATCCCATCTTGATATCCAGACTGCATCGGATTTGTTGGTCCCACCCTTTGTCTTTATTGAAACATGTTGGACCACAACCCACCCTGTTTCTTCCTCCAAATGTGTTGCACTGCTTTTACACAGATTTATTTAAAAGTATCTGCTCCAAGTTCACTATGGTCAAATCATACCTGATCTTCTTTCATGTTCAACCTTGTCCTTTTCTGTTATAGTCTTGAATCTAATGATGGTTTTCACTGTCTGCAAATTTCCCTGCAATTACTGCTTCAACCATTTGCCCAGCTTCATTATCTAAAAGTTAAGTCCAGAGCTGCCCTTTGTATTCTAGAGCCTTTACATGCTGGCTTAACAAACTCTCCTGGATGTAAACAGTTGACAGTGTGACTTCCCTGTTTAACATTGAGGTAGTTTGTCATTTATAATAACTATTTGGATGAGAATATAGGAGGCAAGGTAAGTAAGTTTGCAGGTAACACCAAAATTGCTGTTATAATGGACAGTAAAGAAGGTTACCTCAAATTACAAAGGAATCTTTATCAATTAGGTCAGTGGGCTGAGGAGTGGTAGATGGAGTTGAATTTGGATAGTTGAGATATTGCATTTTGGTAAAGCAAACAAGGGCAGAACTTGTACAGTTAATAGTAAGACCCTGGGTAGTGTTGTAGAACAGAGAGATCTAGGGGATTCAGGTACATAATTGTTTGAAATTTGCGTCACTGGTCGACAAGGTGGTGAAGAAAGCAATCAGCATGCCTGTCGCCTTTGCTCAGACCTTTGAGTATAGGAGTTGGGATGTTATGTTGAGGTTTACAGGACTTTGGTCAATCGTCTTCTGGAGTACTGTGTGCAGTTCTGGTTGCCTTGCTGAAGGAAGTATGTTTTTAAATTGGAGAGGATTTAGAAAAGATTTACCAGAATGTTACCAGGAATGGAGGGTTTCAGTTCTAAAAATAGCATGGGACTTTTTTCACAGGAGATTGAGGAGTGAGCTTTATGGAGGTTTCTAAAATCATGAGGGCCACAGATAAGGTGAATAGCAAAGTTATTTTATCCCTTTTGGGGAAGTTCAAATGTAGGGGGCATATTTTAAGCTAACAGGAGAAAGATTTAAAAGGGACTTGAGGGGCAACTTTTTCATATCCAGGGTGGTTTGTGTGTGCAGTGAACTGCCAGATGAAGTGGTAGATGCAGGTACGGCTACAGCTTTTAAAAGACAATTGCGTACGTATATGAATAGGAAAGATTTGGCCAAACACAGGCATGTGGGTTTGGTTTAGTTTGGGGAAAATGGTTGACAAGGACTGAAGTGTCTGGTTTCCATGCTGCATGACTCTGACTCCAAGTTAAAATCCTGTGATATTATTTTCCTATTTTACACTGAAGTTTGCTTGCATATTTGCTCTTCTATTTCTCTTGGATAAGAAAGCACTGCTGACAATATGGTTTGCCCTGCTTAGATTTTAAGTTATACCTATATGAATTCATTTGAGGACCCTTCTAAAATGGAGACAGTGGGATTAGAATAGTTTGATGCATGTTTTGACCATTTGATGGGCCAAAGAACATTTTCTATGCTGCACACTTCTGACTGCCTGTCATTTCTACATGCTCTACCCACCCATTGCTGTAATTGATTCTCTGATCAATATTGTGACATCTCCTTCTGTTTTATCTCCTTCCCTGTCTCACCCAAAGATCTTGTATCTTGGAATATTGAGCTGTCAATTCTGCCCCTCTCTCAACCATGTCTAAGCGAAAGCAATTATGTCATACCTCATGTTTCAATTTGTGCCCTCAGGTCATGTGCCATGTTTGTCAGACTCTTTACATTTAAGTAAATACTATCCAAACTACCTTGTGCTTGAGGGTTCAGCAAGAGGAAATGAACAGCCAAAATTAGAAAAGGAGTGAAGAAAGCATCAAAATTATGGGCCAGTTAAGGCACAGGTAGTTTGGATAGTATTTATTGGATCCCAACCTCCTCCCAAGTTAGTTCGGGTAGATAGATGAAGTCAAGGATTCATTCGTGAGAAGGGGTTGATAATTTAAAGGGAGAATGCATGAAGTTGAACTCGAGATGAATTGTAAACTTTATTCAATTTGAATTGAAGGAATTTATGTTCTGGAATCTGTAGAATCACGATGTTTACAGTGCAAAAATAAATGATTTGGCTTGCCATGACTGGCTATCTATAAGAACAACGCATCTTGTTCCACTTTTCTGCCTTTTCCCTGTCAGTCTCAATGTTTTCTTTCTTAAGATAGATGTCTAGTTCTATTTTGAAAGCCGTGATTGAATCTATTTCCACCTGAAATTCTTGGTGCTTTCCATATGCTAATCACTCACTGTATTACAATTATGTATATTTTTAGAAGTTGTAAGTTAATTATTCTTTGTCTGGATTGATTTTTGTCCTTTTCCACAACCAGCTTAAACCTTAATATACTATGATCACTGTCACCCAAATGTTACTCTCTCTTTTGCACTTGATTCACATCATTTCCATCATCTTATCCAGCAAATGCTTCCTCTTCTGTTAGATTGAAAACATGCTTGCATAGAAAATTGTCCTGAATACACCCTAAAATCTCTTGCACCCCCTGCCATTTATATAGTTACCATTCCAATCTCTGTTATCATAATTGAGCAATTATTGCCTTGGCGTTTACAATCCCACTTGGGGTCCCAACTCTCACTTTGGAAAGTTCTGTCTTGAGCCTTTCAGCATTAGATTAGATTAGATTACTTAGTGTGGAAACAGGCCCTTCGGCCCAACAAGTCCACACCGCCCCGCCGAAGCGCAACCCACCCATACCCCTACCCCTACATTTACCCCTAACCAAACACTACGGGCAATTTAGCATGGCCAATTCACCTGACCTGCACATCTTTTGGATTGTGGGAGGAAACCGGAGCACCCGGAGGAAACCCACGCAGACACGGGGAGAACGTGCAAACTCCACACAGTCAGTCGCCTGAGGCGGGAATTGAACCCGGATCTCTGGCGCTGTGAGGCAGCAGTGCTAACCACTGTGCCACCGTGCATGTGTAGACAGTTTTTCCAAATTCTTAGTGCAGTCTACTGTGATCCAAACCAAACCAAGTTAGTTAAAATCCTTCCCAATATTACCAACAAATTGCTGCACAAGGATGTTGGTCCCAGCTCCATTAAGGTGCAACTCATCTGAACTGTACAGATTCCCCCTTCCCAAAACTGTCCCAGGAATTTAAAGCCATCTGTCAAGTCACAAATTTGCTGCTGTATCATAATAGTTCCAAACACACACAAGCATGTAATCCAAAGATTATGATCTTTTGAGCTACTGCCTGCTAGCTAGTTTCCTGCCTAGTTCCCCTAAATTCTGCAGGACCTTATTCTTCTTTCTCCTCATTGTTACAGATGTGGACCACAACAATGGCTATATACAGATGCGCGTGCAGATAGACACACCCATACGTGCAGCACCCCACCCCCCCACCCAATTTGCTGCATCCCATGTTACCCTAGTGGCTTGTGTAAGGCAAGGAGGGAATTGAGAGATGTCATAGCAACTAGGAACTCCGAAAATATTCCTGATATGAGGAAAGTAAGGGGTAGTTCCTGAATAAGAGTATTTGTACTTTTGGCGGAGTGGGTGGGAGTTGTTTGCTGTTTTGAAAATCTTCAATGTTTTTATTTTACGGAATCAACCCGTTTCATTTAACATCAAGAAATTATAGTTTAGCATTTTTAAAAGAAGTTTGCTACTTGGTTTAAATAATTTCTGTCATACAGCTCCTAATAAGCCATTGATGCATCACCTTGTTTATATTCAATAGGGTCGTCCTCATCTATGAACACCACGCTGCCTTCAACTAGTGCCTGGTCCCTTGTTGGTGCCTCCAGCTACAATAGTTCCCTCAGCAGTACAGCACAAAGCACTCCAGGTAGGAATCTTTATACAAAGCCTGCTACTAAACATTAAAGAAATCCCTCTCTGACCAAGTCATTATGCATGGGTTGCAACTAGGATATAGATATTGCTGTAACTGAGACATTCCATTAAACATTTTTAATGGCTAGATTTCAATAAATCAACCGCCCCATCTCTTGTTTTCTTCCTTATCGTGGCCTTCAGTTTGAGAGTGGCTCCACACATTATCACTAAGTCAGTTATCCTGCCTAGGAACCACCAAGAGGTGGCAAGGATCTGTCCAGGCATGATGCTTTCTTCATCAATGCTGGGAGAATCACCAGTCTTGTCCCTTATTGCTCAGTGAATTTGAGGGACTGTTCACAGTTGACTGCAACCGGCATCCCTTCCTCACTATGCAAATTATTTGGGGAATGCATCTGGAAGTTGGTATTAAATTCCAAATTTTAAAAGCTCAGGAATTGTAACTTAGTAATGTTCCACATGGCAGTAACAGGTATATGTTGCAAGTATTTTATAATTGATTGCTGACCTTATTTATGTTTTCAATTTGCAGCCAGAATCGGTGACCCCAAATCCACTTGGTCTCCTGGTCCAGTTACCAATGCTTCCCTTGCTCATGAGCTGTGGAAAGTCCCCCTGCCCCCCAAAAACACTACTGCTCCATCCCGTCCACCACCAGGGTTGACTAATCAGAAGCCTTCGTCCTCGTGGGGAAATAGCTCGCTGCGTGTGGGCGGAGGATGGGGGACTTCAGAGTCCAGATACAATCCTGGTAAGAGGGTATGGGATGAAACGTTTCTCTTCCAATGCAGTAAATGATGTCAAGAATTGGCAGCAATTCAAACTACGCCATTTTGCAAAAAAGCTTTATTGTTGTGTAGATATTAAAGTACTGGCAAAGTAGGTTTCTGGAAATGTTTGTTTTAGAAACAATTATGCATTGATTTCTTTAGTCTCCTTTCTCTCTGTGCACACCCTCTACCAAATTCGAAACACCCGCTCTCTAAATAAGCAAAGATTCCTCTTACTTCTCTATTAACCTTCTGCCAAATCCTGTTAATCTAGGCTCCCTGAATTTGAGCTCTTTGTTCAGGTAAACAGGTCCTTTCTTATCTACTCAGCCCAAGTTCCTCCTAATTTTATACATCCCAATTAAATCTCACCCCTGTCCCAGCAAAATCAAGTCCAATGTTTCTAGTCTTTCCTAATGGGTACAATCTCCATTCCTAACAATATGTGCTAGCATGGGTAGAGGATTGGCTGACTGGCATAAGGCAGAGTGTAGGATAAAGAGATCTTTTCAGGATGGTAGCCAGTGACTAGTGGATTTCTGCAGGGGTCAGTATTGGGATTACAACTTTTCATATTACACATTAGCAGTCTAGACAAAGGAACTGAGGCATTGTTACTAAGTTTGCAGGTGACAAAGGTAGGTGGAGGGGCAGGTACTGTTGAGGTGGGAGATGCAGCAGGACTTGGACAGGCTAGGAGAGCAGGCACTGAAGTGGCAGATGGAATACAGTGTGGGAAGGTATAAGGTTATGAATTTTGATAAGAAAGTGAGGTCTGCAGATGCTGAAGATCAGAGATGGAAATGTGTTGCTGGAAAAGCGCAGCAGGTCAGGCAGCATCTAGGGAACAGGAGAATCGACGTTTCGGGCATTAGCCCTTCTTCAGGAATTTTGATAGCAAGAATAGAGGAATACATTATTTTCTAAACTAGGAATGGCCTCAGAAATCTGAAGTTACAGTTAACATGCAGGTTAAGTTGGCAGTAAGGAAGGCGAATGCAGCCTTAGCATTCATTTTGAGAGGGCTAGAATGCAAGAGCAGGGATGCGCTGCTGAGGCTGTATAAGGTTATGGTTAGACCACATTTTGAAAATTGTGAACAGTTTTAGGCCCTATAATCTAAGGAAACGGGCTAGTCTTGAAGGGGGTCCAGAGGAGATTTACAAGTATGATCCTGGGGATGAACAGTTTGTCATGTGAGGGCCAGTTGAGGACTTTGGGTCTGTACTTGGTAAAGTTTAGAAGGATGAGGGGAAATCTCATTGAAACTTACAGGGTACTAAGAGGTCTGGCTAGTATGGTTGTGGAGAGGATGTTTCCACTCGCCTCAGTGAAGGAATGATCCTTCAGAACTAAACCATCATGTGATGAATCCATGGAACTCATTACTACAGAACGCTATGGAGGCCAAGTCACTGAGTATATGTAAGCTCCATTGTGGTAGCAATTTTGAAAGCTGCCTTGAAATTCAGTTCTCTCTTTGTTGGTTGCTTTTGTTTTATGTCCACAAACCAATTGGTCCCACAAGACATCTCGGAAGAACCCTCCGAATTCCCAATGTCCTGCTAATCACTTTAAAGCAACCATAAACGGACTGTCCTTCGTGTTGTATCCATCTGTAAAAACTGAAACCTTTTTGATCACCAGCAGCTTCAGTGCAAAATAATTTCCTAGCTTTTGGAATGTCTTCTCCGTGAGTTCCTCTTGTTGTACCAGACTCCTGGAATTGTGAACGCCTTTTTACTGATAATACTTCAAACAAAAAAAATCCATTATGTCCTCAGTTGCAATGTTTGTCTTTAATAAAAAACTAACCTGTTCTGTATATAAAGTCCAATTTTCTGACTTTCCATCAAACCTTTATCCAAATTGGCCTACCATTTTGTCTTCCCACCAGTGGGGAATTTTTCCTGCCACTCAAGTCTAGTAGCCATTTGTAGCTTGAGTCCCCTCGTTCAGCACTTCTGTATCTGCTGTTCCTACACTGGCTATACTAGTGTACTGTTCCTCCTTGGCATCACCCTCAGCCTGAGTTCTCTTGTGACTGCCCTCCATGACAATTTCGGTAGCTCTGCGTGTATCTGCTCCTGACACAAAAAAAGCCAAGTTTCCATCCGATTCGTGGGCTGGAACCTACTGTCCTTGCCAGTTATTAAGTTAGTGCTTCCTTTGGAACCAGGAATTATATAGGTGCAAGTGAGGACTGCAGGAGAGACCAGGAATGATATACTGGCTAGACAAATGGTAAATCTGAACAGGAAAACTTTATTGACAATATTCACACCTCCACAGCCAGTTCTAGACTGGACCCAAGCTCTGCTCCTCCAGGTCACACAATCAGCTCTCTTTAAAAGGCAGCACCTCTAACTACATAACACTTCTGTCCAGTTCAAAGGAGCCTTAATTGAAATCAGATTCAAATGCAATCTCCTCGAAATGGAGATTGTTCAGAACAATTGAGATAAGAAATTATGTCAGATTGAGACTTCCAGCCCAGGTGTTTTGCTTAGCACTTCGCAGATTATTAAAAGACTGCGGGAGTCTAAGCATTAAGTTTTGAATGGTCAAGAGCAAAGGTTGCACAGTTCACAGAACAGAAACTGAGACCAAGCAATCAAACCTATGGATTTGTTTGAGAAATAAACTTTGTGTTAGTTGAGTGACTTTAAAGTGATGGTATTGGGGACTATATGGGATTTTGTTTTGCTGTGTTTTTTTAATTCTTTCACATTTCTGTATCCAGATAGATTTGTCTGTTTTATTTCTTCCTCTTATTTGTTTTATGTAAAACTTATGTTCTTTTGTTAAAACCAAATCTGCCTTTTGCGCTTCATTTAGCAAAGGACTGCATCTTTAAAAAGAAACATATGTTTCAGGCCAAATTTCATTCTGGAATCTGATTTGTCCAGTAGGAACATCAGCTGGGCTGGTAAAAATACATGCAAAGAATAATAGTCAATTGAAACTTGGTGTTGATACTTTTAAATGTGTGGTTACTTGGAGGATATAAGGGAATTTTCTGTTCTCCATGCTTTAAAAAGAAGCATGTTTTATACTCAAAGCAAATTTTTTTTTCTCTCAGTTATGGTTTTAACTGGCTGTTGCATTGTATTGAGGTGAAGATTACAGGTTACTTAGTTGGTTTTGGGAACTCATTCCCGTGTACTGCATAGGGTCAGGACTACCGAGTTGATATCAAATAGAATGGAGTTGGAACTTTCCAAATGAGAGATTCGTTTGAGTGACAAGGCGGATGATTTCCATTTAATAGTTCCATTTTTGTTTACTTAATGCAGGTCCAAGCTGGGGTGACATCAGCTCAGGGAGAATAACCAATTGGCTTGTTCTCAAGAACCTCACGCCTCAGGTAAACAAATTTATCTTATTCAGGCTCTGATTCAGTAATTCAGATGCATTGCAGCTCACCCTGCCGTGTACCTTCCACTATACTTAGTTGAATTTTGACTAAGAAACTCTGGTAGTCTACCATGATCCCTGACTCTCACTATCGTAAGAAATAGTAACCTGACTCACGGTCACTGGAAAGGACCAAGGTTGTTTACATATTGTACTCAGCAATTTTGGGCAAATTAATCTGTCCAACCTTAATTCACATTTCTCCATCCCCAAAGACATTGAGTTATGCTGAGGAGCAATGGGAATCCTCTGCATTCATCATATGTGATTGTGGACAGAATCAGTTTTATTGTCTTACTGGGATATTTTCCAGGTGATTGGATTGCTGGAGCCCTGGCTGGTTAGATTGTTTCATCTCTTCCAGCTCTAGCTGCCACAGCTAGCAATAGAGATTGAACAGAAGCTCTGGTTCAGGAGTGTAACTCACTCAGTTTTCTGAGCTGTATCAGGATATTCAGCACGTGTTAAAGATATAGCGCAATTTTAAATTTCTCTCCTGTTGATAATTGAGGTTCATTGTTTAATTGCCTATCAGTAAGAACTGGTGTTTTAAACATTGGGAACTTCTCTTCAGTACTTCTCATTTTTCTGTCCATTATTGTGCAACCCAGATATGAGATCTCTTACTCCAGACTTCACATTTCCAATTCCTTCACCACCTCATTGGTGATCTTACCTTCACCGTCCTAGACTCTAAACATTGATTTCCCTTCTTATATTCCTACCTCAAGTGAGATTCTCCTTAAAACATGTCCCATTGATCATTAGGACAGGTCACCTGTCCTAATTTTGTCTTTTGTTGTTGATGCCAATTTTTTTTTTTACCATTCCCATGAAGCACCTTAGGATGTTTTATTGTATTAAACATGCTAAATAAATGCTACAGGCATGAATTACTCTGGCTGACAGGGCGCTTGCTATGTCTTTAACCTTCAGATTGACGGCTCTACTTTGCGTACACTGTGCATGCAGCACGGCCCACTAATAACATTCCACCTTAACCTGCCCCATGGAAACGCTTTGGTCTGTTACAGTTCGAAGGAAGAGGCAGCCAAGGCACAGAAATCTCTACACATGTAAGTTGCACCTGTCCTTTATTAATAATCTGGATTAAAATCTTGCTTATTCTAGAGGGGGTTATTGTAGAATTAGTACAGGAACCTTGATTATCCCAATATCGGATTATTCGAAGGAGCTCTTGAGGTCCTGATAGAAACATTACACCAAAGATATGTTTACAGCAGTGATCGTGTCTTTTGTTTACAGTGATTAAAAGTGAACTCTGCTTCCTGAAATGCTGCTGAGAACAGTCCTGGGCTGCACGGAGCCCAGGCACCGTCTCCAAATGACTGATGACCTGTCCTCCCTCTCTCTCCACACATTTCCTGGAGTTTTACACAGGGGTGTACCCTAAACCCCTCCTTCCCCAGATAACCTCTCCAACATGATCCAATACATGGCAACAGTGGAACCTGTCAAACAGTTGTATGTGTGGCTGCATGCATGCGCTATGTGGAGAACCCAACCCCCCCCCCCCCCCCCCCCCCCGCGCACGCACGCACACACAGCAGCAACAGTCGTCTTGTTGGTGTCCATTCTGCCTGCTGTGGAGAGGGGACAGGGTTAGGTGGCAGGGTAACAAATGGTATGGTATTGGGTATGGGCGCGGTCTCGTGCACTGTGTGCTGCTGTCTCGTCTTCTGAACGAGGAGCAGACTTAACAGAAAACTCCAAGCCCCAGAGGAAAGGTATTTAATCAATTAACTGAATAATCAATTATCCAAACGAAATAGTGCCTGCCCATCTCATAGTCATAGAGATGTACAGCATGGAAACAGACCCTTCGGTCCAACCCGTCCATGCCAACCAGAATATCCTAATCCAATCTAGTCCCACCTGCCAGCACCCGGCCCATATCCCTCCAAACCCTTCCTATTCATATACCCATCCAAATGCCTCTTAAATGTTGCAATTGTACCAGCCTCCACCACTTCCTCTGGCAGCTCATTCCATACACATACCACCCTCTGCATGAAAAAGTTGCCCCTTAGGTTTCTTTTATATCTTCCCCCCACCCTAAACCTATGCCCTCTAGTTCTGGACTCCCCGACCCCAGGGAAAAGACTTTGTCTATTTATCCTATCTATGCCCCTCATGATTTTGTAAACCTCTATAAGGTCACTCCTCAGCCTCCGACGCTCCTGGGAAAACAGCCCCAGCCTGTTCAGCCTCTCCCTATAGCTCAAATCTTCCAACCCTGGCAATATCCTTGTAAATCTTTTCTGAACCCTTTCAAATTTCAGAACATCTTTCCAATAGGAAGGAGACCAGAATTGCACGCAATATTTCAACAATGGCCTAACCAATGTCCTGTACAGCCGCAACATGATCTCCCAACTCCTATACTCAATACTCTGAGCGTACCAAGCATCGCCTTCACTATCCTATCTACCTGCGACTCCACTTTCAAGGAGCTATGAGCCTGTACTCCAAAGTCTCTTTGTTCAGCAACACTCCCTAGGACCTTACCATTAAGTGTATAAGTTCTGCTAATATTTGCTTTCCAAAATGCAGCACCTCGCATTTATCTGAATTAAACTCCATTTGCCACTTCTCAGCCTGTTGGCCCATCTGGTCAAGATCCTGTTGCAATCTGAGGTAGCCCTCTTCGCTGTCCACTACACCTCTAATTTTGGTGTCATCTGCAAACCTACTAACCCTAACTCTTATGCTCGCATCCAAAATCTTTATGTAAATGACAAAAAGTAGAGGATCCTTGTGGCACTCCACTGGTCACAAGCCTCCAGTCTGAAAAACAACCCTCCACCACCACCCTCTGACTTCTACCTTTGAGCCACTTCCAAATGGCTCATTCTCCCTGTATTCCGTGAGATCTAACCTTGCTACCCAGTGTCCCATGGGGAACCTTGTTGAACGCCTTACCGATGTCCATATAGATCACATCTTCTGCTCTGCCCTCATCAATTCTCTTTGTTACTTCTTCAAAAAACTCAATCAAGTTTGTGAGACATGATTTCCCACGCACAAAGCCATGTTGACTATCCCTAATCAGTCCTTGCCTTTCCAAATACATGTCCATCCTGTCCCTCAGGATTCCCTTCAGCAACTTGCCCACCACCGAGGTCAGACTCACTGGTCTATAGTTCCCTGGCTTGTCCTTACCACCCTTCTTAAACAGTGGCAACACGTTAGCCAACCTCCAGTCTTCCGGCACCTCACC
The DNA here is from genome assembly GCF_037043375.1 of Chiloscyllium plagiosum. Classification (NCBI taxonomy): domain Eukaryota; kingdom Metazoa; phylum Chordata; class Chondrichthyes; order Orectolobiformes; family Hemiscylliidae; genus Chiloscyllium; species Chiloscyllium plagiosum. The sequence goes on from NW_028270158.1 coordinate 30,657,863, forward strand.
TATGACTATCGATGATACAAATATTCTCAGCAAGAGACCCGGCAATCACTTCTCCAGCTTCCCACAGATCTTATTCAGATAATCGAGATTCCTCTGTACAGTGTGGAAGCCCATCATATCCACACTGACTCTCCAAAGAGCATCTCACCCAGACCCACCTCCCTACCGTACCCCTGTACTCTTCATTTCCCATGGCTAATCCACCTAGCCTGCACATCCCTGGACACTGAGAATGTGCCAAGAATATAATTTTAATGCCGTTTGAGTGTGGTATGCTCAAATCTGAAACAGGAAAAGGACAGTTTGATAGAAATGAGGTGAAAACTGACTAATTTTGTTTGGGTAAAGGAACAAGTAAGTGTGGTGGTATGTTACTCAGCAAGAAAGATCCATGAGTACCTTATTAGATAAATTAAAGGTATTATAAAATTAAAAGGAGAGGCTTCTCATGTTGCATAGAACAGCCTGGAAAATGGGAGAGTTCTAGAAACCAACAAAGGATGGGCATTAAGTCAATAAGGGAATAAAGTAGAATGTTGAGATTTAAGAGTAGAACAGTTATAAAGAGATGATTTGTGGACAGCTCGCAAAGAGTTGCCATGCTCTGGTGCCATCTTGATTTCTAAATTTATAAACTAGCCTGACTGTCCCTGATAATAAATAGTTCTCTCTCCACGGTCCGTTTCAAAACCAGTTTCCCTTCACTTTCAAGGCCAGCAACCTCACCACCTGCAGATCCAGTCCAAAACTTGTCTGTCCTCCCCAATCATTGTATTGCCTCTAAATTCCCTGTGCCACCTTGGACCTTTGGATGTGTTGCTTTCAAGGTCTGTACATCTCTGACGAAGATCCCTGCTTGAATCTTTTCCAGCCTAACTATCTTTGCATAGCGCACAAGTCATCTAGCTTAATGCTATAAATCCTCTTTATTATGCATTATCCAGCCACGTCATGATTAATTGTGATAACCTTCTCCCTTTCACTCCTCCACTGCCTCCAGAAAAAAGTCAAACATGATTCCAGCCTTATCTGTCTAAACATAAGCAGCGCATTCCCAGTAATTTTCTTCCCATTTCAATACACAAAACTCTGCAGTCTCCCCTAGGATATATTGTTGGGCTTCTAGTAATGCTTTGACCACCTCTGTGCTCTCTCATATTTGTCATGGTTAAGTTTCTTCAACTCAACACCAAGGAGATAAAAATTCCATAATCTACTACTTTATCCAGCTTTAAAATCAATCTCAAAATCTATCTTTACAAACCAAACTCAACTCTGCTTAATAATAAATCCAATATTTTTCCCCTAGTCCCCATGTTTTTTTTTACCTTTCAAATTGTTATATGAGGATAGATTGTTAACTGCAATTGACTTTGTTTCTCTTTGGCTTACAGGTGTGTTTTAGGGAACACTACCATTCTTGCTGAGTTTGCCAGTGAAGACGAGATTAATCGCTTCTTTGCACAAGGCCAGTCGCTGACCCCCTCTCTGGGCTGGCAATCTCTGGGATCCAGCCAGAACCGTATCGCATCCATTGAAAGTTCCCACCCATTCTCAAATCGCAATGATCTCAATCACTGGAATGGTGCTGGGTTGTCTGGAACAGGTAGTGGAGACCTCCATGGCACTTCACTCTGGGGTACCCCCAATTATTCCACAAGCCTGTGGGGAACCCCAAGCAGCAATGACACGCGGGGAATCGGCAGCCCCTCCCCCATCAATGCTTTCCTCCCTGTTGACCACCTTGGAAGTGGAGAGTCCATCTGAACTTTACTCATGACTCAAACTGTGACCTCTACATGAAAAGCAGCACTAATCGGACTTTTCACCTACAACGTGAGAGAAATGGGGAAAAAGGGGTCACCTGTGGAAATGTTCCGTTCTGCACCTTTATTTCCACTTTCTTTTAGCCCAGAACATATCAGTTTTAATACTTGAATCATGCAGGCCAATAGTTAAAAAAAAATGTGAAAAGTATATATTTATACTTCCAGATAGTGCTATCCATTTAAAAGAAAAGAAACTGCTTCAAATGAGCTAGTTTGTGTGCACTCATCATGTTTGTTCCTTAAATTCCAAAACTTTGAGTTGGCTGATGGGAGCGTGAGCTGTTAATCTGCACTGAGTACTGTCTCCCTGTCCAATTGGCAATAGGGCGGGGTGGGGGGGGAGAGGGTAGTTCAAGTGTAAATGTTTACTCAAGGATGTTCTTTTAGCAAGGAAAAAAACGGACAAAGTGTGCTCTTTAATATGCCTTGACATGTACTTAATGTGGTATTGTAGAGCAAGGTCAAGTTATCATACTGACTTTGCAGTTTCAAAAAGTATTGCACCAACTTGTTTCTTTTGAAAACGTTTTAATATGATAAAATGAAAACCTAAAGAATTTAATCTCTACAGTGTGACACTGTGGGCAGCAGCTGTGACTTGCAACCCCACCCTGCAAGCCAGGAGGGTACAGCACTTTCAATAGAGCTTTCATTTTTTTTTTTTGGAGGTGCCCTGGTCGTGCCCTCTTGTTTACAGACTTTCGAGGGGAAATGTTTACTCTTCCATCATTCATAAAAATGAAAAAAAAATTTAAAAAAAATTAAAAATTAAAAAAAAATTGCGGATGAAGATGTTCTATCTCTGGGAATATTGAACAGTGTTTTGACCATGTTCTTTTTTTTTCTATTCCTCTATATCCTGAAACGAGAGAGAGCATGGTTCTCAGGAAATAGTTCCCCCCCTCCCCGCCTCTGACACAGTAGAAACTCCTGGTAGATTTGTGTAGGAATTCCCCAACTTTAGCACTGAATTAAACTGCTCTGTAAAAGTTACTTTTTTTTTGCCAAGTTAAACTGCTTCAAGCTGGAGTTTCCAGTCATTGCTTTGAAATTGCTGTCTTTTTATAGTGAGTGAACGTGATATGTCGTAGTATATATATTTTATTTTTTCCCTCCTTTATATTCCCATTATTGAGTGGCTAAATGTATTTTGCTATTGTGACTGTCCAATGACTGTTGTACTTAAAAAGAGAAACTGGCTGAGATCTGTAACTATGCATACTGTAACCAGCTCTGGTGGTTTACAGAATCATACCGTTCATCTGTAAGAGGGCGTTTTTAATGTAAAAATTTGCATATAAGAGTCCTACAGAAAACAAATTACTTTACACTTTTTTTGTTTTGTTTTTTGCCACTAAATGTATTCATTTGTGCTTGTACAGAGAGCAGAGAAACCAGGACACAATTTTAACACTGCAGACAATGCCACCATTTCATTGCCTTCATTATAACTGTCTGTTGAAAGATGCAAACAAGTCAGTGGCTTTTTAACTGTTTACAAATAGAATGTGATTGTAAAATGTATAATTTGGTTGTGTTGAATTATGAAGTTACTTCAAATATTAATAAATCATGACTTTTTTTGGCTGCTCAGCATTTATATCCCTTCAGTTCTGTTATTTCTGTACAATGGTTGTCTCCTTTTGTAGTATTTCAGTCTAAGTTCAAAGCTCTGCATGTTCTTTCAGCTTGCACCCCTCAACACACTGTCTTGTCGCCTGTATATTGCAAAGCAAAAGGGCTCGTTGTTCAGCACAGGTCTGAGGTCAGAGTGCAATTAGCAGATGGCATGTTGTTTTAATCTGCTGTTGTAACCCGGTTCCACAGGAAGCTTGCACTCTCCAGAGTGACGTTAAAACTCCAAAGCCAAGTGGAAGGCTGATTGTTTTTGCGTGGGGCAGTACAATAACATGGAAAAAAGATAATCTGGTGATTCATGTACTGCTCTCAATCCAAGTAGAGGAAAACGTTCCTGACCTTCAGGAAAAGGATGACTTTCTCATGTTTTCATGCTGTCCAGTTTTTTTCCAAGCTTACTAGTTCCATTCCTTCACAGTATGAACGAGGTCTCTGAGCTGTAAACTGCAACAAAGAAGTCACATGATTTTTGTTGTATGTAGAATCTGCAGCGCACAAACAAAATCATTCAGACCAAATGAATAATGCAATCTTTCTCATTTCAAATTCTCAACAGTGTAAAGAAATTCCTCCTAAATTCTGTTCTATAATTATGCTATCCTGTGGTTAATTTTCCCCCTTTTTTCTTTTAGATGGATCCAAATTAGCTTAATGGCAGAAAGCTGTTTGTTTGTGTGACTGGAGGCCAATGGCATACCAAGAGATCAATGCTTGGTGCCTTATTTGTGATATTCATGAATGATGTGGTTGAGAATGTTGTGGAGGGGAGAATGACAAGTTTGCAGATCACACAAAGATTGGCTGGTTGACAGGTCTCAGGTTGCAGAAGGATATAAATGGATTGGGCAGATAAGTTGCAGATGGAATGTAACCCTGTACATGTGAGGTGATGGACTTTGAGTATTCCCTTTGTGTTGTTATTTCTTCCAATGAATGACAGGACACTAGGAGGCTTAGCAGAACAATGGTGCTTATCCACAGATCCCTGAAGGTGTCAGGGTAGGTTAATAGGCAAGTTAAGGCATTTGTGATGCTTCCTTTGAGTCGAGGCAGAAAGGTCATGTTGGAAGCTGTACAGAACTTTGGTTAAGCCCTAGCTGGAATAGTGTGTGAATATGGTAACCACACCATAGGAAGGGTATGATTACACTAGGGACGTACAGGATATTTACCAACATTTCAGCTGAGAAGAGAGGCTGAAAATGCTCAGGTTGCTTTCTTTAAAGCAGATAGAGGTATAAGATTGTGAGGGGCATGGATAGGGTGGATAGAAGGCAGCTGTTCTCTTTAATTGAAGGGTCAAGAACAAGAGTAGGCACTTGCAGCTGGGTGGTGACAGATATTTGAAATGCACAGTCTGGGAGGGTAACTGAAGTGGGTAACCTCAACCTTTTCAAATGTTCAAGGCTAAGGTTTCAGTGTGGGAAAGTGAACTGGGTAGGTAGTAGTGTATTTTTGGTGGTACAGACTTGAGGGCTGAAGGATCTCTTCTGTACTGTATTCTTTGATTTTGCTCCAATTATTTTTCCTGGCTTGAGTCCAGTTCAGGCAAACAATGTCCCTTAGTCATGCCACCTTCCCGGTGATAAATAGTCATTTTAACAAGCTGGTCAATTCAGCCAACATCAAAGAGTTTTAAACAAATATTTTATCAGCAACTTCACATTGCCCAGTACTACTCAGAGATGTGCAGCATGGAAACAGACCCTTCGGTCCAACTCATCCATGCCAACCAGATATTCTAAATAAATCTAGTTGTGTTTGGCCCATATCCCCTAAACATAAGAGAACTGGGCCAAGTATAAGTTGAGTGTGGGGTGCTGGGCCTGTGCTGCCTGACCTGCTGTACTTTTCCAGCACCACACACTCTCTACTCTAATCTCCAACATCTACAGTCCTCACTTTCACCTACTTCCTATTAATATACCCATCCAAATGCCTGTTAAATGTACCAACCTTCACTACTACCTCTGGCAGCTCATTCCAAACACTCAACATCCTCCACAAGAAGTTGCCACTTGAGGTCCCTTTTAAATCTTTCCCCTTTCACTGTAAACCTATGTGCTCCAGTTTTGGACTCCTCTACCCCAGGGAAAAGACATTGTCTATTCACTCTATCCATGCCCCTCATGATTTTATAAGCTTCTATAAAGGCCACTCTCAGCCCCTATCGAGAGCTCAAGCCCTCCAACCCTGGCAATATTCTTAAATCTTTTCTGCACCCTTTCAACTTTCACAAATCCTTCCTATAGTAGGGAAACCAGAATCGCATGCAGAAGCGGTCCCACGAATATCCTGTACAGCTGCACCATGACCCCTCAACTCTTTAACACAGTGCACTGGCCACTGAAGAAAGCAAACATTACCTTCACTATCCTATCTACCTGCAACTCTTTCAAGGAACTATTAACCTGTACACTAAGGTCTTTTTGTTTGGCAATGTTCCCCAGGACTTTACCATTAAGTGTATAAGTCTTGCCCTGATTTGCCTTTCAAAAATGCAGTGCACCTCACTCATCTAAACACTATTTACCACTCCTCAGCCTATTGACCCATCTGATTAAGATCCCATTGTACTCTGAGGTAACCTTTTTTAGCTATTCACTACATCATCAATTTTGGTGTCATCAGCAATATTCACATCCAAATCATTTATACACACACACATTAAGTAAGTATGTTTTAGCAAAAGGTATAATTGACTTTTCCATGAACGAAAGTAAGTTGAAAATTGGGATTGAGCATGTAGTTTGTTTAGCAATTATTTGCATAGCACATCTCACTGGTTCTGAGTTGTACAAATAATTTTACTCCAGTGGGGGAGGATCAGTCCATTCTCTTGAACTGATGAATTTCTGCTTTGGATTTGTGTGTGGTATTTGCATTTGAGTAAGTACACTGACATGGAGATTGGGCACTAAAGTCTATGTAGGATCCATGGTACCATCTTGCAGGAAGGAAAGATCCCAAAGCATTTGTAGATACCAATTCCTGCTGGTGATCTGGAACCAGGCTGATGAGGAGTAATGTCAAATGAATTAAATAGGGAAAGAACTGAATCAAACTCAGATACTTACAGGCTTGTCCCTGCTCAGCTGGTACAAGATTGGAAAGGGTGACCACTGGAGAGGATCTGTAGGCCAGCTGTAAATGGATAAATCACTGTCTTTCCCAGAGTCCCCAGCAAGCTCATTGATGCTGTTGATACTGATGTCCAAATTGTTTTGTAAACTAAAAGTATCAAAAAAAAACCAAATACTATGAATGATCAGTCGCTGCACTACTGAAATGTCCGAGTTGAACTAGCAGCTAGTTGTTGGGTATCTCAGGTTCTGAATGGTTATCGTCTCCCCTTCATTAACGTCTCTATGCACATTTCCCAGTGGAGCTGTGATCAGGTATGGAAATGTGGGCTGACTTTCTGTAACAACTCCCTCTGTTCCTTCCCCACATCTCTCAATCTTTTATACCTCCACTATTTATTCCCTAACCACTAAGGCTTCATGGAGTCTGGTCTTAGCTTGGGTTGGGCCTCATCTCACAAAGAAGTTGAGTAGGGAGTAACCATTTGCTGAGAGTTTAGGTTGTGTAGATTGCAGCAGAGACTGTCCATCATAAGTCATTGGTCCTCCCTGCCATTGTCGTGTTTATTTTAATAAGGTTAAGTGGGTGGAACTGACAATTATTTAGTGAAATCTGTGTAACTGCACTCTGCTCTCAAGGGGCTTAATAAAATAAAGGTTAAAACAACAAGCAACTTTGGTTCCTTTGATAATACTGAAGAGACTGCATGGGCTGGTCTGCTGAGGTGAGGAAACACTTTTTGTCCCCCACCCCTGATCACCATCTAAATCTCATTCTGCCACAAATGCTGAAATAATATCCAATCTTCCCAAATCGACCAGTTAACTGTATTTTGGAAACAACTTCAAAATTGACCCGGACGTTGTCATAGTCCTGATTGTTGACCATAAAAACTTTTTTTTATGTTAAGTCATAAGCATTTGAAGGGCCCAATTTCAGGAATCCACCTACGAGGCTACACTGTGGCATTTAAGAGGGGTAGGACTCTGCATAGGGCTCACAGTTTAGCTTCTGAGCCATAAGACTTTGAATTCAATTCCAAGTGATGCTCCAGTGCTAACTAAGGAAGTGTTGTACTGTTGGAAATGTTGTCAGGTGAATAAACTATGATATGTTGTATTAAAGATGAGCAGTGGTGTTATTTCTATTACTGAGGCAATATTTTTCTGTCAACCACTTTAACAAGACAGAATTTTAGTTGATCATTGCCCCACACTGTGGGATGTAAATGTTACTTGTTCCGTGTCAGCCCAAATCTGGATGATGTCCAGTTTTTGCTGTATATGAACACAAGCTGCTTTGATATGTTTGGTGTTGGAACATGGTACAATTTTTAACATCTCTATTAGCAAATCCCACTTCTGACCAGCTGCATCACCAGTAATCTTCCCTCCTTCACATGAAGATGTTTGGGCTGAGGACACGACCCTGTGGAACTCCTGCTGAGATCTTTGACATCAAGTAATGTTCATTGGCAATATCAACAAACTAGTAATAGAGACCTGAGCGAATGCACTTGGAGGTGGTAGGGGTTGGGCAGCTGATGTGATTTAAATTCAAATAATAAATGAAGGTGACAATGCAACTATTGTTGTAAAAACAACATCTGGGGAAGGGAATCTCATCCTTACCTGGTCTGGCCACCTTGTGACTTGAGACCCATAACAAAGTGATTGGCTCTAAATTGTGCTCCAAAATGGCCATTCAGTTTGAGGCAACTAAAGGAGACTAATGCTGGCCTTACCAGAAATCCCCACATCTCACGAAAGATGAATGAAACATTTAGTCTACCTTTTCTACATTAAAATTAACTACATTTCAAATGTATTTCTGTTGTGAAGCATCTTGGAATGTCCTGAGTTGTGAAAGGCCCAGTATAAAAACATACATCTGTCTGTCTTTATTTTTGGAGAATCAGGGCACCAGAGTGTGACTTTGACACAGCAGTCTGGGCTTGAATCTGAGTATTTACCTTAAATTTAAAATAAGGAATGGCAGAATTGTTTTCTTTCTACTGATCTTTACCTGTGCCTGAAGTGACCATGTGGAGTTGTCCTCCAGCTGCTGTGGATACCAGTCAGAGACTCCTCATGACAAGAATGGTAACTGCTGTCCAACATCTGCAGGTGGACTAGTTCATCAGAATTACTGAAGCCAGGATTGTTCAAAGAACTGACTGAGTAGTTGAGCCAGGACTGTGAGTGGTATTGACTGGAGAAATCATCAAACTGACTGAAGCGCTTGTAACTGGAGAGGGAAAATTACAAAGGTTACAACATTCCTTCCCTAAACTGTACTGAGTGAGGTTATTCAGTACTTGGGTTGAAACTGTTCACCTGTACCCTGTCATACCAGACAGTTCAAACTATGTTTCTGCCTACAAGTCAGTCCTGAGTCGCAGATGCTATTATGAGAGAGAATTGGATCACAGATAATTTTTAGTATGGAATTATAATTGTAACCTCCAAGGACCATTTTCTCCTTCTGACTGGTTTCAGAGGGAGAAGAGGAAAAACTGAAAAAAAAAATTGACACTGAGACAATGACTCAGATAGATCTTAAATGCGTGTATCTCAAATTACTCATTGTTCTGCCTGAAGGTGGGTCCTTGGCTCATTCTCTGTTCATGTTCATATAAATGCTGAGCCATATTCATGACAGTTTGTGTCTTTGCCTTCAATTCTTGGAATAGGGCATGGAGACCGGTTCCAAATAAATCTCAGCAAAACTGAGAATCAGATAGCTCAGGCCATTATTCTGAACAACACAGCCAGGCAGACTCCTACATAAATTTAATAAATAAATGTGTACACACTCCCACTGCACTGTCATCCAAAGGATATGATGTTGGTTTGATCTGGTGCTGCTGTGCATGTCTTTGTTTCTCTCCAACTCTCTGGGGCTTCTTTGTCTTAAATTTTCCTTTTTATTGTTGAATTTTTACTATCTTAAAGGACTTGTAGAGTTTCAGCAGCTGCATAACTTGAAATAAATATTCATTTCCACCAACACACCTTAATTTATACATAACTACTCTGCTCAGCTGTAAAATAGCATTGTTAAATGACAACGTCCCAAGCTAATCTTATTTCAGATTTGAGAATATGTGGTGACGGAAACCTGATAGAATTGTCAAATCTCACACTTGTTTTAACAATTGGGACATAGCTGTGGCAGAACTGAACTTGACTGAGCCGAGAACAATGTAGCCAAATGTGGGATGCCACCCACATCAATTAGAGAGGTTTTCATGAGGGGATTTTAAATTAAATAGTGAGAACATGGGATTAAATTTGGTTTACATGGATAATCAGAGTAATGCATCCAGGCTAAAGGGAGTGATATTGATACAGGAAATGATAAACAGACTAAGACTAACCAACACTAAGACTAGAATTTACAAAAGGAATAAAAGGTTAAAACTAAAGGTTCTGTCTTTGAATGCACATAGTTCATATGTTTTGTTTAGGAAGCTAAAAGCAAATAAAAAAAATCAGTATAACCTGATAGCTATTACAGAGACATAGGTGCAGAACGATATGGAATGGAACCTGAATCTTGAAGGGTGCAGTACATTGAACTAGAAAAAGGAGGCAGGATAGCTCTGTTAGTTAATTATGGTATGAATACAATAGAGAGGGATGACCTAAATTCATAAAACTAGAATGTAGTTGGCGGTACTAACAACAACTGTACTATGGATTGAATTTTACATTCTATTTGAGAGAGAGGGGAGTGGATCCAAAGCACTTTTAAAATATCTCTATCAGGGCAATAATGATAGCATGAAAACAGAGTTGGCTCAACTAAGATAAGGAAGTAAATGAGGTTAAAGCATAGATCGACAGACAGAAATGTTAGGGAATATTTTGTAGTACTTTTTCAAATTATCCATTGCGTAAGAAATATTTCAAGGAACAGGTCCATTCATTGTTAATGAGAAATGTTAAAGATACCAAATTAAAAGAAAAGCCATATAGCAGTGCAAAGACGGGTCAAGATTTTGGGTAGAATATAAGAAACAGCAAAGAACAACCAAAAAACAAGTGGGAAACACTGCAGTACGAGACAAAGCTGGCCAGAAATATAAATACAGTGTTTTTACAAATATTTTTAAAAGTTAGCAAACTGAGTGTTAGTTCTACAGAAAGTGAGACGAGAGAACTAATAATATAAAATAAGGAAAGATCAGATTAAGTGAACAGATCTTTTGCATTGGTCTTCACTATAGAGGACAAAACTAACATCCCAGAAGCAGGAATAACTCAGGGAATAGAAGTGAGGGAGGAACATGAGAAAATCACAAGCACTGAAGAAATGGTACTGAGTAAGTTGTTGGAAATATAGGCTGACAAGTGCCTAGGTCCTAGTGAGCTTTATCCTAGGTCATAAAATAAATGGCTAGTGAGATAATTGGTGCATTGGTTTTAATTTTCAAAAATTTCCTTGATTCAAGGACAGTCCTATTGTAAGTTGCAAATGTAATACCTTTACCAAAAAAGGGAGGGGGACAAAAAGCAGGAAACTGCTGGGCCAGTTAGCTTATCTGACATTGGGGAAAATGTTAGAAGCTAATAATAAAGTTTAAAACAAGGCACTTAGATCAAGGTAATCCAGCAGAGTCAGCAGGTTTTGTGAAAAGGAAATCATGTTTAATCAATCGATTAGAATTATTTAAGATGGTGCTATATACTGTGGATAAAGAGGAGAGATTCATGTACAAATTTAGACTTCCAGAAGGCAATAAATAAAGTGGCAAAGGCTATTGTGGAAAATAAATGCTCTTGGTGGAGGGGATAAAATATTGGTATCGATGTAGACATAGAGGATTGGCTGGCCAATAGAAAGCAGACAGTGTGCATAAATATTTTTTAGGTTGATAAGATGTAGTGAGTCATGTGCCATAGGGATTGGTATTGGGATCTCAACTTATACACACTCATAAGAAGTGCTTTGATTAGTATTGACAGGGTAAATGGGGAGAGGATGTTCCTCTTACAGGATAACCTAGAACTAGGGGTTACTGTTTACAAATTAGGGATCACCCATTTGAAAGAGAGATCAGGCAACATCTTTTATCTCAGAGTCTTTGCAAGTCTTTTCCTGAAAGATGGTGGAAGATCAGTCCTTGAATTTGTTTAAGGCAGAGGTAGATAGATTCTAAGCATGGGGTGTGGCAGGGTATCAGGCAGGAACATAGTTTTGAGGTCACAATCAGATCAGTCATTACCTTATTGAACAGGAGAACGGGTTCAAAGGGCTGAATTACTCACTCATTGAATCATCATAGAATCTCTACAGTGTGGAAACAGGCCATTTGGCCCATCAAGTTCACACCGACCCTCTAAAGAACATCCAACACAGATCCAGCCTGCCCCAATCTATTCCTGTAACCTGGCATTTCCCATAGATAATCCACCTAACCTGCACATCTCCACACACTATGGGCAATTTAGCATGGCCAATTCACCTCACCTGCACATCTTAGGTCCGTGCGAGAAAATAAGAGCACCCGAAGGAAACCCACGCGGATACTGGGAGAACGTGCAAACTCCACACAGACAGTCATCCGAGGGTGGAATCAAATCTGGGGTCTCTGGCACTGAGCCACCGTGCCACTCTGCTCCTTGTATGTTTGTTCACACTTCAAAATAAACAGGATACAACCATCTTGTGATAAAGTCCTGTCACCTAATATATTTGTAGCTGAACTCATTGTGTACATGGGTAATTTCACTGTCTCAAGTTTACCCAATATTCATCAGCCATTTGTACAGAGTACTGGACAGTGGCCAGGACCTAGGAAACTTTCCTCAGCATGTTGACATCTATAGCAATGGAAAGCAGAGTTGGAGAGATTCAGAAAATGTTGAAAATGAGTCAGCAGCTGAAAGATCTATTCTTTCATCTATTTATGACACTGCCAGAAGAAGAGGAGAGGGGTGGGGGTCAGTGAAAGGAAGGAATGGAGATGATAGGACAAGGCAAGGGACAGAGTAGAAGTGGGGAAGAAGAGCAAGAAAGGAGGTTGGGATCAAAGACTAGATTGCCACGAAGGGCTTTTGCCCGAAACGTCGATTTTGCCTGTCCTCGGATACTGCCTGAATTGCTGTGCTCTTCCAGCACCACTGATCCAGAATCTGGTTTCCAGCATCTGCAGTCATTGTTTTTACCTAACCTATTTCTAGGGCAGGCGTGGAATTCCTCCAGCTCTCAGTAATGCAATGCTGGGCGTCATAACTAAAACCAAAGGTTTGAGACTAGCAGCTGAGGAAATGTTGCTCAGGAAAGAAGGAGATGAAGAAATGCTTGAGTCAGGAGGAACCCTGGTCATTATCCCCGGCAGAGCTTGTGTACTTGTTATTAACCCATGTGTACTCTCTGTAACTCAGCTGCAGTCTTTCGGATTCTTTTTCTGTTCATGAATATTCATCCATAATTCCTGGTTCTTCTCCCCACTGTCTGCTCCTCTCCCCCGCCCTCATCCAAATAAGTCATAGAAAAGTCTAATTCTTATTCCCTGACTGAGATAGCGGAGATAGAACTTGGAATCTTCATGCTTTCTGTGTGGAGTGTTGAGCTCTCTGGAGCCCATTCCATCTCAATTCGCACTGAGTGGAGTGGGCAGACATGTGGCAGATGAAACTTAACACAGAGAGGTGTGAGGTGTTACATTTAGGTAGGAAGAAAAGAGGTCTGTGTAATTCAATGTATATGCATTCAAACCATTGCAAGTGGCAGGGCAGGTTGAAGAAGTGTTTGAAAAGGCGTACAGAATCCTGGATTTTATAAGTACAGGCATCAATTACAAAAGCAAGGAAGTTCAGATTAATCTTTATAAAACACAGGGCTCAGCCTCAGCTGGAATGACACTTCCAATTATGGACACTTTAGGTAGGGTGTGAAGTCTTTAGAGAGGGTGGAAAGAAACGTTCTGCCAGTGGTTCCAGGGATACGGTTTGGTGGATATATTGGAGAAGCAATGGTTTTATTCCTTTGAGAAAAGAAGGTTAAGAGAAGATTTGATAGAGGTGTTCAAAGACTAAAATAGAAACTGTTGCTATAGGTAGCATACCAATTTAAGCTGACTGGTGACAAAAACAATTGACATGAGGAAGTAGTATTAGGCAGTGAGTGGTTAGCATATGGAAATTTAATGTCACAGTCTGTGGCTTTCAGAAATAAATTAGAGATGCACCTGAAAATATAATGCAAATCTTTGAGATAAGGGCAATGGAAGAGGACTAGGTGAGATTTTCTTAAAGGCAGCCAGCATGAAGAAGTCAGGATGAATGGCCTCATAAGGTGTAATGAGGAATATAGTGAGGAAGAAAGACAGGATCTGACAGAGTTGGGAAACGACAAACAGGGAGAAGAATAGGAACAGTAGGAAGGCAGTGTCTTGTATCCTTTATGCTGCTGCTTCTTGTGGTATGAGGTAATTTGACAAAGAATAAATCTATTTAGAAAACCCAGTTCTTTAAATCTGTCTGAACAGCACAAACTAACAAGGATATAGCCACGAGGCAGAAAGGCCAATAAACCATGCATATTAATGAAGCAATTTGCACAACATGTTGGTTCAAATTAACCTTCAGAGGTGCAGCAGATGAAGCAGTTCTCACACCTTATAAATCAGACCTGTCTATGCTCCAGCAAGAAGCAGGTCAGATCCTAATGATTAATGAATGCTTGCTGTATGTTTCCTATTATTGTCATTTTTTCATACTCAGAGATCCCATATAGCTACCTCTCCATTTTAACATGGTTTTTGATTTAATTTCTATGCTAATTAAATTCATTACCTTTGATCTCAGAGATGTTTTAGCTGGCAGTGTTTCAAACCAGAGGAAGTAAGATCATCAGGGAATCATCCTATATGCTGAGAGCATAGTTTTGAGAGCAGTAGTTAAGAGAGTTGCCTACAGGAGTCACTTGGGTAATACCATGGTCTTGGGGAGGTCCATGGATCGAAATTACATCCCTGCTCTCATGAATTAGTGCATATCATGGCAGTCCCTGTTAAAATGTGTGAACAGTATTTATAACACAGAATACAGAGGAACCTCCATTATCCGAAGGACACGGGCAGGGAGTATTTTGTGCAGTTAATCAAATGCCGAATAATCAAGTGCCGGATAACGTAGTTAGTCAAGCTTCAGGACCTTGCGATCTTGTTCGGATAACCTGAAATTCGGTTAATCGAATGCCAGTTAATCGTGATTCCTCTGTATTCAGCCTGACAGACCCCATCTAACAAATATGGATTTTTGAACCCAGAGGTTGGTCACAGATCTCTCTGCACATCCCATCCCACCATAAGCCACACACCCGTCTCAAAAATTGGTGCAAACTCACCTTACAGATGTGAGACCAACTGCAAAAGGCAATAGCTTACCTGCTCTTTGTCTGATCGATTTTAGCTTCAATCAACAAGATCTTGAACCTCCTCAGGACGACGACTGCAACAGCTGTCATGACCAACAGGACACTGAGTATGACACCAAACACTATTCCAATCAAGCTCTGCCGAGTCATCCTGTGGTCACATCTGGGACCCATGAACCAGTAATCCATGCCAACAGGGCACCTGCAATAAAGTGTAATTATTCTTCATATAGGTGGCTTCATGGATTCTTATAGCAATAGCTAACAAAAGTAAACTACTTCAGTCCATCTTGCTTGCGCCAGCTCTGAAAAGGCTTTCCTACTAAGTCTCACAAAGCATTTCCCTTGAATCCCCCAAATTAGTTTTCAAATGTCCTTATTTGAAAGTTCTTTCAAAACTGTTTCTATCACCCTTTCAGATATTACATTCCATTTCATAACAACCTGTGAAAAATTTCTTCTCAAGTTCTTTTACCAATTTTTCTCAAAAATATTTGTTAATGAGATTTGACGAAGCCAGCCTTTTGTCCCCACCACTAATTGCCTTGATGAGGTGGTGGTAGGCGATTGCAGAATTATGTCCCAAAAGGAATGATGGTATATTAATGCTGTTCCATCCACATGCTGCCCTTGTCCTTCTAGCAGTCAGGACACTTGAAGGTGCTGTTGAAAAGTTGTGCGAGTTGCTGCAGTGCATCTTGCAAATGGTACACAGGACAGTTATATTGTGCTTGTACTGGAGGGAGTAAATGTTTAAAGTCATGGATGGTATTGTAACCAAATAAACTGCTTTGATCTGGTGTTGTCGGAGGTGCAGCAAGCAGGGTGTGTTCCAGCTGAAATTTGCCTTTTCGGTAAACAGATTTTGGGGAATCAGGAATGAAGCACTCACTAGAGAATTTCCAGCCTCTGACCTATTCTTGTAGCTATTGTATATATATTGGCTGGCTTTGTAGGATCATTGGATCGAAAAACAAAGACATTATTCTGAATCTGAGCCCGGGTGGGCCTGGGAGACCAGTCCCGGAGGCGAGTCCCGGGACAGGAGGCAATCCAAGTCCTGGAGGTGAGTTGCAGGCCGGAGCCAGGAGCGGGAGGCAGTGAGGCCTCGTGTTCTGAAGTCCATTGGACACAGACTCAGTGAAAAGGACTGTAACTTTAGTATTTTTGAAAGATACTTTTTATTCTCATCTGGACTTTGAATAATTCAAGTACTTTTTAAAACGTTGTATTCCTATGCTAGACTATCTTTTTACCCTTTCAATTCTGTAACCAACACAAAATATCTGTACCTAGTTAAAATCACACAACACCAGGTTATAGTCCAACAGGCTTATTTGGAAGCACTAGCTTTCGGAGCGCCGCTCCTTCATCAACCACCTGATGAAGGAGCAGTGTTCCAAAAGCTAGTGCTTCCAAATAAACCTGTTGGACTATAACCTGGTGTTGTGTGATTTTTACCTTTGTACACCCCAGTCCAACACCAGCACGTCCAAATCATATCTGTACCTAGGTAGTCTGTACCAAAGATGGTGCCAAAGTAGCGACATTACAAACTTTTCACAGCAATCATTTGAGTGCACATGAAAATAAAGGCTATTCTATTCTGTTCTAAATCTGGTTACTGTGGTACAGGTAATGTGAATGGCTCATTAATTGTGATCTTGATTGTGGGGGATTTGACGACGGTAATGTCAACATGGTAATTAGGTGCCAACAATAGCTGGCTGGGCTATCTCTAGTTGGAGATGTCATTTCCTAGCTTTTGTATGTTGTGAATGCTACTTGTCACTCATCAGCCCAAGCCTGATGTTGTCCAGATAGTAATATCACAGATTGCCACATTATCTGAGGAGTTGTAAATAGAACTCAAAATTGTGCAATATTCAGAGATATTCTCACTTGGAAGGTACATGTTTCCTGAAAGAGATGAGAAATATTTCGAGCCAAGACGACTGCCCTGAGAACCTTTTTGTACAGCTGGTGGGCTGAGAACGATTGGCCTCCACAACCACAATCATAACTACAACCACAATCATAATCACAATTACAACCACAACCACAACCACGTTCCTTTATACTAGTTAGGGCATCAGTCGATCGAATGGTTTCCCTCATTCCTGTTGACTTGAATTTTATTTGGCTTATTTGATGTACATTTAATTCAATTCTAGCCTTGGTGTTAAAAGCAGTTACACCCATCTCACCTCTGGACCAAGATCGTAGTGAGGATTTGGGCCAAGTGATCCTGGAGAACCAAACTGAGCAATATTGAGCAGGATATTGATGAGTAAGTGCTATTTGGTAACACCATCTATGTGGTAACCACATTAAACCATTTCCCTTCCTCCCTCTATTAACCCTCTATTGGGTCTCCCCTATAAATCTAATCTGCTCAATGGAAAACAATGCCACCTTCTCCAAACTCTCCCCATAACTGAAGTACCTCATCTCTGGTATCATCCAGATAAACCTTCTCTCTCAGGTCTTGACATGCTTTCTAAACTGTAATGCCCAGAATGTTACACTATACTCGAGCTGAGGCCTAATCAATGATTTAGAGTCTTAGAGATGTACAGCATGGAATCAGGCCCTTTGGTCCAACTCACCCATGCCAACCAGATAGCCTAAAATAATCCAGTCCCATTTGCCAGCACTTGGCCCATATCCCTCTAAACCCTTCCTATTCATATATCCATCCAGATGCCTTTTAAATGTTGCAATTGTACCAGCCTCCACCACATCCTCTGGCAGTTCATTCCATACCCGTACCACCCTCTGTGTGAAAAGGTTGTCCCTTAGGTTTCTTTTATATCTTTTCCCTCTCACCCTAAACCTATGCCCTCTCGTTCTGGACTCTCCCACTCGAGGGGAAAGACCTTGTCTATTTATCCTAACCATGCCCCTCATGATTTTATAAACCTCTATAAGGTCACCCCTCAGCCTCTGACGCTCTAGGGAAAACAGCCCCAGCCTGTACAGCCTCTTCCAAAACCTAGAAAGATTTGGAATGATGTCTTTATTTTTCTTTCGAATGACCCTATAAAGCCAGCCAAGTTTCCCATACACTTATACAGCTGTCTTGTCAGCTGATTTGCAACCATTAGGAATTGCTCAATATGCACCCTTACATGCCTGCCATGTTCTTTCTCTCAAAGGACGTCATTTAACCACCTTAAGCTGCACTTTCACGTTCATGCATAAATTAGCAATGTTATGAATAGTGAAGTTAATCGCAGACTTCAGGAGTATGCAGACAGACAACAATGCCAAGTTTTGTATTGTCTGCAAATTTTAAATTGTACTCCCTATACCAAAGCTAGGTCATGTATCACATATTCCCTACATTGCGGAAAGAGGCCTTTAGCCCAAGTCTGACCCTCTGAACAGCATTCCACCCCTCCACCCTATCTTCATGCCCCTACATTTACCATAGCTAACCCACTTAGCCTGCACAATCCTGGACTACAAGACAATTTACAGTCATACATCACAGAAACAGGCCCTTCAGTCCAACTCATCCATGCCAACCAAGTTTCCCAAACTAAACTTAGTCTCTCTTGCCTCTGTTTGCTCCATATCCCTCCAAACCTTTCTGGTTCATGTACTTATCCAAATGCCTTTTAAATGCTATAATTGTACCTGGATCCATCACTTCCTCTTCCAGTTCATACCACATATGAACCATCCTCTAGGTGAAAAGGTTGCCCCTCGGGTCCCTTTTAAATCTTTCTCCTCTCACCTTAAAAATATGCCCCCTTGCTTTGAACTCCCCTACTCCAGGGAAAAAAAAACTTTGCTATTCACCTTATTTATGCCCCTCATGATTTTATAAACTTCTATCAGGTCACCCATCAACTGCCTATATTCCAGTGAAAAATGTCCCATTATATCCAGTTTCACCTTATAACTCAAACCCTCCAGTCCCAGCAATATCCTGGTAAATCTTTTCTGAACCCTCTCTAATTTAATACTATCCTTCCTGTAATAGGGAAACCAGAACTGTACAAAGTATTCCAAAACTGATCTCACCAATCGCAACATGACATCATACTCATTGGTATGAGCAATGAAGGCAAGCATACTAAATGCCTTCTCAACCACCCTGTCTAACTATGATGCAACTTTCAAAGAACTATATACATGAGCCCCTAGGTCTCTCTGTCCGACAACACTACCCAGGGCCCTACCATTAACTGTATAAGTCTTGTCTTTCTTCGTTTTACCAAAATGCATTTATCCAAATTAAACTCCATCTGCCATTCCTCAGCCCATTAGCCTAAATGATCAAGATTCCTTTCTAATCATGGTTCAAAATCACACAACATCAGGTTATAGTCCAACAGTTTAATTTGGAAGCACAAGCTTTCAGAGCACTGCTCCTTCATCAGGTGGTTGTGGAGAGCGGCGCTCTGAATGCTAGTGCTTCCAAATAAAACTGTTGGACTATAACCTGGTGTTGTGTGATTTTTAACTTTGTCCATCCATTCCAACACCGGCATCTCCAAGTCATTTGTAATCATGGGTAACTTCCTTCATTGTAGCACCAATTTTTGCATCATCTGCAAACTTACTAACAATGCCTGCTAAATTTTCATCTTAATTAGTAATCAAAAGGACAAACAATAGTGGACCTAGCTTTGATCCTTGCAGAACACCGCTGGTCCAGTCCCAAAAAATGACCCTCCACTATCACCCTTTGTCTCCTACTGTCAAGCCAATTTTGTATCCAATTGGCAAGCTTTCCCTGAATCCCATGTGATCTAATTGTACTGATCAGTCTACCAAAAGGCTTTATTAAGCCCATGTAGACAATGTCTACTGCTCTCCCTTCATCTATCTTTGTGGTTACATTCTCAAAAAACTCAATCAAGTTTGAAAGACATGATTTCCCATGCACAAAGCCAGGCTGACTATCCCTAATCAGTCCTTACCTTTCCAATTGCATGTAAATCCTATCTCTCAGAGTCCCTCCAACAACCTACCCAGCACTGATGTCATACTCACTGGTCTATAGTTTCCAGTCTTCTCCTTACAGCCCTTCTTAAATAAAGGCACAACATTAGCCATTCTCCAGACCACTGGCACCTCACCCATGGTTGTAGATGATATAAAGATCACTGCTAGGGGCCTCACAATTTCTTCCCTAGCTTCCCACAACATCCTGGAATACACCCAATCAGGTCCCAGAGATTTAACCACTTCTTTGGTTTTTAAGACCTGCAGCATTTCCTCTTCTGTAATGTGGCCTGTTTTCAAAACATCAATATTTATTTCCCCAAGCTCCCCCGTCTCCATATTTTTCTTTACAGTAAAAACTGACGTGAAACATTCACTTGGAATCTCTCCCATCTCCTGTGGTTCCACAAGTAGATGACCGATAAATCCCCCTAACCTGCACATTTTTGGACTGTGAGAGGAAACCCACGCAGTCACAGTGAGAGTGTGCAAATTCCACACAGTTACCCAAGGCTGGAATCGAACCTGGGTCACTGGTGCAGTGTGTATATTAACTACTGCATTCTTTACTCCACCTAAATACACATTTGTTCACCACCACTATCTGCCCTGTATCTCTTAGCCAAATAAACACCCAAATTACCACCTTCCCTTTAAAAGCCCCTATGTGTAACTACTGCACCACCTTCAACAAATTTAAATTCAGTTAATCGCATTCAGTTAATTTCATTTTAAAAAGCATACTTTTATGAACAGTTCTTATTAACACATGCTTCTCCAAATGAGAATTAATTTTGACCTCAATAATGATTTTGTATTGATTTGTCCATCACCAATATTTAACTGACTGGACTACAGTTAACAGCTTTACTTTTCTCCCCTTTCTTGAAAACGGGGGGATTATTTGTTATCTGACGATTCTCTGTCACTACACTCATTCAAGGAGGATTGAAAGAATATGATCAGAACTTCTGCTGTATCCACCCTAGCTTCCCAGAGCAACTCCAATACATCCCCATCCAGGCTGAGTCAAATGTTAACTTTGAGCGACGCCAAAGCACTCAACATCTCTTTCCATTTTTATCCTACCTATCTATTACCCAGCAACACCATCTTCTTCCATAAAAACCGCTGCATTAGTATTTCTTCCATATTTCCTGCTATAGGAAAGCTGTTACCAAATTTGAAAAGGTTCAGAAAAGATTTACAAGAATGTTGCCAGGATTAGTGAGTTTGAGCTATAGGAAGAGGCTGAATAGGCTGGGGCGTTTTGCTCTGGAGCATCGGAGGTTGAGGGGTGACCTTTTAGAGGTTTATAAAATCATGAGGGGCATGGATAGAGTAAATAGCTAAGGTCTTTTTCCCATGATAGGGGAGTCCAAACTAGAGGGCATAGGTTTAAAGTAAGAAGGGAAAGATTAAAAAAGACCTGAGGGGGTAACATTTTCACGCAGAGGGCAGTGCATGCATGGAATGAGCTGCCAGAGGTGGTGGTGGAGGCTGGCACAATTACAACATTTAAAAGCCTTCTGGATTGGTATATGAATAGGAAGGGTTTAGGAGGATATGGGCCAAATGCTGGTAAATGGGACTAGATTAGCTTTGGATATCTGGCCGGCATGGACCAGTTGGACTGAAAGGTCTGTTTCTGTCCTGTATAACTCAATGACTCTATATCTCAGTCATGTCCTCTGCTTTCACATGAAGCTTTCCATTTTGGCCTCTAATCAGCCCCACTGTCCTTTAACTATGGTTTTACAACTTACACTGTATACATTTTGAAAAATGATAGGGTTCCCTTTCATATTCCCAAAACTGTTTCTCATTCTCTCTCTGCCATTTTTATATCCTTTTCCAAATTCTGCAATCGCCTTTAGGCTGGCACCAAGGAGAATATGTTGGAACTCACTCTTGCGGTTACAGAAGTGACTATCTTCCAACTATCTGAAACCCTGGCAGAAACCACAGTGCTCACTTCCTTATGAGCCAAATCTCACAAAGTGCCACAGATTGTTTTCTGACTATACGTCCCAAGGTGTCATCATCATTGCTGGTCGTCAACACTGAACTCTGGTTTGACCGTACCGCACTCCAGGGAATTCCTGCACTTTCCGCCAGCTGGTCACTCAGTCCATTTCCCCCCGAGTTTATTCCATAGGGGGTGAACACATCCTGAAACATTTTGCTATCCATAAAACTCTTAACTTCCTCAATGCACTGCAGTAATGCCAACCACCTTTTGTGCTCAGAAAATCTGAGTTCAAGTTGTAAATGCAGTCTGGGAAAAAAAAGCCCTTTCACATAGCAAGTAGTTAGGCTCTAGATTGCACTGCCTAATGCATGGTGGAGGCAGGTTTAATCAAGGCATTTAAAAGGGCAATGGATATTTATGTAAATGAAAACAATATGTAAGACAATAGGTTGGCACTAAGTCACTTTGCTCATTTGGAGAGCCAGGGAAGAGATGATGGGCTAAATAGCCTTCTTCTGCACCAGAACAATTTTATGCTCTGAGCTTCCAGAATGTATTATCGGAGATGCATGCATTGGAACCCAGTTATCCCACCACATCACCCAAAAACATATTCCTCTTGTTAAATGGACCAAGGGATAGATTACATCCATTTACAGAGACTCAAAGAACCAAGTACTTACCCATTCACTCACCGCCAAGAATCTCAATAATTTGTACTCTATCTTATTCCTTACTCAGAGTTGTTACTGCTTTGATTCTTCTCCCTTCTAACCCTTCTGGAATAAGGTTTGGCCTGCTGGAATTCTGTGCAGTGAGAGTCAGTGGGAAGAGTCTGGGGTCATTGAGATTCTGCACAATGCATATTAATGGGAAGAAGTATATTCCATTGGGTAACAGTTCTGAGAGCTGGCCTGATTCTGTTATGATTTTGCATCCTATTTAAGTGGCTAGGATTCACAATGAGTCTGCATCAGGGATACGACTAGATCGATTGAAAAAAACCCTGAAGTTAACTGAACCTGTGAGGGAGGGAGCGAGCAAAGAAAGTGAACCAATCAAGTGATGGGAAGAAATGTTTAGACTTAAAAATATTTGCTTTGAATTTGAAGACCTAATCTCTTCCCAAACCCCTTCCTATTCATGATTTACTAGATTTATTACAATGATATTGGGACTCAAAAGGTTAACTATGAGATAGATTAAACAAACCACTGTTGCACAGTCTTGAACTTAGAAAGTTAAGAGATTTTAGGAAGAAGCGTCCCAAAATTCCACTTTTCTGTGTGAAAAAACATTTCTAAATAAGGCCTAGATCCAACTTTTAAGGCAATGCTTGTTTGCATCCTGTCACAAGGTTTTCAAAGTATTTAGGGTAGATTGGGATAAGACATTTTGATGAGTTGGGGAGTCTAGGGCTGAGGGCACAGCCTAAATAGTAGGAGGTAGACCTTTTGGGAAATTCTAAATGCAAAAGGCAGTAGAAGTTTGGAATGCTGTTTAACAAATAGCAATTGATGTTAGATTAATTAACTTTAAAACAGAAATTAATAAAATCTTTTGTTAAACAGAAAGTATTCAAGCACATAAGGCAAAGGCCGGAATACTGAGCTGAGTTCCAGATCAGTCATAATCTATTTGAATGGTGAACAGGTAAGGAGTTAAATGCCTATTTTTGTTCCTTTACTTGAGTGTTAGTCAGATCGCTGCTGGCACAATGTTGTTTTCAGTTTGCTGTCCATACGAAAGCCAACAATCACTCCAGGTGAACGCACAAATGTGTTACTTACTGGCACATGGGCTCCTGGCCCCGGGTGTGAGTGCAGATGCCGCTGTTTTTGCAGTAATCAGTGTGGCAAAGGGAGGTGCAGGTCACATTCCTTCTGTCAGTATGAATACACTGGAACCCAGTTTGGCAGGAAAAAACCTGACCACATAAAGCAATGAAACCCTCTGTAGATAGAGACAAAAAAAAGAGTAAAACAATCCAATTCATTCATCATTCCAGTCCATTTCTCCCTATTTTCCCAAGATGCTAGCTCTAACTGACTAAGATCCAGTGGAGCTTTCCAGCTCCCCAGAGTAGGAATTGCATAACAATGAGGTAACAGGAAGACGCTATGCAGCTCATCCAGTGAGATAAATCTGCACTTCCAGCATGTTCTGCAAATCAGGTACATCCTTGGTTTTATTCTTTCATAGGAATGGCTTACCAGCGACACCATATCCTAATTGTCCCTGAACTGCTTTGAGGGGAGTTAAAAGTCAATCACATTGACAACTACATCCTGTCTCATCAGTATCTTAAATCTACCTATCCCTACCTTTGCTTTGTCATCCTTAATCACTTAAACAACAAAAAGCTTTTGAACTCCATTTCGAAAGTACGGTATTAATTAACCCCACAGAATTCGACAGAATCCAAAGAATTTTAGGAAGAAAAATCCCAAAATTCCACTATGCTGTGTGGAAAAAATATTTCTTAACATTATCCAAAAAAGACCTAAATCCAATATTTAAGGCAATGCTTCTTTGCATCCTGTCACAAACCAGAGGAGTACGTCTGTCTGTATCTACTTTGTTAAATTCTTCAATCATTTCAGTTAATTTTGATTCCCCACCACCACCCCTCACCCCACCCCACTCCACCCCTTGATCTTCTAAACTCAAGAAGCTTGAAAAGAGGAGGAGGACTTAAGGGAAAGGTGCTGTATGAGGGGAGATAAGGGGAGTTATCCTAATCATAGAAGGCAAGATAGGAGTGTGTCTAATTATGTGTCTGACTGTGTGTATGTGTTTAGAGAAGGTATGCTTCGTACAGGAATTAGGTGACAGTTACCTGAAACATATACTCTCAATACCTGAGCTCCACCAATCTCAAACCCATCAGCAATCACATCATTCAGTCCAGTAATATTGATGATCGAACTTGGGTCCAGCAGATAACCTCGGATATCCTTTGCAATGAAGACAACGTCAAACTCAATCAATACGCTTCCTGCCCTGTGGAAACAAGATGGTGAATAAGACAAGAGCTGGAGCTGGACACACACAAAGTCCACAGATAACACTTATCACAGGGAACACAATACCCGAAACATAGACAATGTTCGCTAATGCTCTAGACTACTAATGATGGAGGCATTAATAGACAGTATTAATGATGGAGGAAAGGCAATACAGTAATGTTAGAAATTCTGGTAAGTACCAATTTTGCACTCAATAGAAGGGAAAAGAACTCTCAGTGTCAGACATTGATGATGAATGAATCAATCAATTGAATTTTAATCACCTGAAGTGTTTAATCAGCAACTGCTGAAATCCAGGAACTTTCTTATAAAACGGAGAAACCTGCAGAAAATTGGATTGAAATGATCTCACTTTCCTATAAGATTATGCAATAATGTAACACTAAATGCAAGCAGTCATCCAGCATTACATCAATTGAGAGGACAAAGAATAATCAGAAGCCCTGGAGTCATGAATCCAGTTTATCTAAAACACTTGAGAATTAGTAACATGGCAAATTGAGCAAGTTTAGTCTATCAGATCATCCTTAAACCATTGACTAAATAATTGAGGAGCTCTCAAGCATACAGTTTCCACATTTAATGTTGTCCTGCACAACATAGTTTTGCATGAACATCATTGTTAAATGTATATCTGCCTCGCACAGTGTTGCTGCTGATCTGTGTTAATGTCACTGGGATGGTCCTACTTAACTTCCACACGGCTGTAGGAACTCAAACCCATAAGAAGGCTTTTGCCCTTTTTGTTTTTGCTCACGGGATGTGGGTGTTGCTGGCTAGGCTTACATTTATCGCCCATCCCTAGCTGCCCTGCAGGAGGCAGTGGTAAGCTGCCCTCTTGAATCACTGCAGTCCTTGCAGTGTAGGAACACTCATGGTGCTGTTAGGGAGGGAGTTCCAGGATTTTGACCTCATAACAGTGACGGAACGATGATGTAAGCCCAAATCTGGATGGCATGTAACTCAGAGAGGGACATACAGGTGGAGCTGTTCCAATGCATTGGCTGTCCTTTTCCTTCCAGATGGCAGAGATTATGGCTTTGAAAGTGCTGTTGGAGGAGCCTTGGTCAGTTACTGCAGTGCATCATCACTGGTGCTGCCAATGTGCATCAGTGTTGGAAGGAGTGAGGACGGTAGGACCTGGACCAAACCGGGCAAGTGGGGAGTATTCAATCACCCTCCTAATTTATGCCTTGCAGATGCTGGGCAGTGGGGCATCAGGAAGTGAAGTGCGTTACTTCGTGCAGAATTCCTAATCTCTCACCTGCTCTAGTAGCCACAGTATTTATATAGCTAGTTCAGTTCAGTTTCTGGTCAACAGTAACCACCAGGAGGATAGTTGAGGACTGAACAATGGTAATGCCATTGAACGTCAAGGGTTGACTATTATAATTCACTCTTGTTGGAGATGGTCATTGGCTGGAAATTATGTGGCATGAATGTTGCCATTATCTAGGGCTTGCTGCATTTGAACATGGTCGAGAGTGTAGTGCTGGAAAAGCAAGCAGGTCAGGCAGCATCCAAGGAGCAGGAAAATCGATGTTTTGGGCATAAGCACTTCATCAGGAATCCTGATGTGGACTGTACAGTATCTGAGTAGTGGCAAATGGGCTGAACATTGTACAAACCCCACTTCTGACTTTCTGATGGAGGGAAGGTCATTGATGAAGCACCTGAAGATGGTTGGGCTTGAGAACCTCCTGCAGAGATGTCCTGCAGCTGAAATTACAGGCAATATTGTATTGGGAGAATTTGGAAAACCTTTAAGTACTTTGAGCTGTTCCTAGACTGTGGTGTGCTATACACTACAGTACTGTAATGGTCTACAGTGGCCCTTTTGAGGACCACTTGTTAAGTGAGCACAGTCTTGTAGATATGGCAGTGTTTGTGTCATTTTGTATAACACACAAATTAGCATTTCTTCCTGTTGTCATCTTGGTTCTCTTGAATTGTTCATTATTCAAATGGTTCATTAATTTGCTCATTATAAGCCATTGTTAATGAAGTGCTTTCTGCTGAGATAAGACAACAAAAACAAGTTATGCTTCAAATGAAGTTCGACCTTACAATGAATGGTTGACAACATTAGTACTCTGAGATTGCCAGCAGCAACTGAGAGAACAATTGTTAAAAAACACGGATAAAATAAAAGTCTTGCAAATTAACATCTTTTTTGTAGTAGTTAAGTAGAAAAAAAAATCAGATTGCAATTGTCTTGGACATGAAAAGAGTGCTAACCATTGCCATCTCACATTAAATTCTGCATCACATGTCTCTTAGGTTTAATGCTAATTCAAGAAAATGCTTCAAGTTTGTTTCTAGAAAGACCATAAAGAGCCACAATCCACAAAGAGCCATAGGCACAGCTTTCCATCAGAGGTAGAGAGAATTTGTTCTGCACAGCTTGAACATTGCGTGAGGTAAAGGAGGAAGCAGGTCACCATCAAATGTTGTCTTTATTCCGCACCACACTCTGGTAATCTCGCCAACTGACCTTCCCAAACAAATCGTGCCAAAGTTCAAATTTAAAACCGTTTAGTGTTACTCATGGGTTATTTATAAGATACAAAAATCATACTAACTTGCATAGGTGGAGAGCTTGCCACTGCTGATTTAAAACATTGTGTAATCACAAAGGATGACGGTTGAGCTGAGGTGCTAGTGAGGTTGAAAAGCCTCGTTTATGCTGCAAAAGAATGTCTTCCAGGCCATATATTTCAACAATTATGTATACCAGGCTTTAAAACAGCTCAGGATCATGTGATCTTGCAGCAAGTGATTCCAACATGAAGCCAATGCTCATGTATCATTCTCAAAATCTCAGAACAATTAAGTGCTATTCAAAGTACAAGCCACCTGTTATGTGGAGACCAAATGAAAGAGACATAGATAATATAAGCAATTTTTGAGGATGATTTTGCATCCTAACAACTCGGTCCCTCAACGAAATGATAGCTGATCTGATTATGGCATTGTGGCCACATTCTGTTCTACACCCAATAATCATCCACTCTCTTTGTTCGAGATGTGTCTAGCAATCCTAGATCATTTGTCCACAAAGAATCATGACAAAAAACAACGCTGACCTTCAACAAAATGGTCCTAGTACTTGATGATCTCAGTGACAATGTTAACATGATCTTTCTAGCACCACCTGGATTTTTCAAATTATGGATCAAAGGATTATTGCAATGTTCAAGGTTGATTAGCACAGAATGTGTTTTGGACAAACCAACCAGGAATCCTAAGGTACAATGCTCCTACTTTGAAGGAACACTGGAAGAATTACAACTTCGTCAGGACCATCCTTAACATCTGTATGGCGATGGCCTGCCATCTACCATAAATGGCAGACTGCATTGGAGCAAAGGACTTTATTGAACAAGAGATGATTGTGAAAACATGCAAGCAAATGGGGTTGGGTGCACTCTACACTGATGATGTTGCAGTTTCTTGCCTCCCATTTTACACAGGATCTGAAGGAAGTGGAACAACAGAGGGCTGATGAGGAAGTAATTTAGCACAAGATCACTCTCTGGTGACTTGGAAGAGCTTAAAGCAGCATTTTCCATCTTTGGTGAAGATAGAGAGTGCATTAGGCATAGAAGCAGAAGTGTGCCATTCAGTCCATTAATCCTATTCTGCCATTCAGTAAGATCATGGTGATCTGATAATCCTTAATTCTACTTTCGTGCCACATCCCCATAACCCTTGATTCCCTCACTGATTAAAAATCTGTCTATCTCAGCTTTGAATATACTTAACAATGCAGCCTCAACACCCCTCTGCAATAAAGAGTTTTACAGAGTCACTACCATCTGAAAGAAGGAATTCCTCATCTCTACCCACTTGAGGGACCCTTTACCCTGAGATTATGCCCTCTGATCCTAGATTCTCCCACAACTGAAACAACTACCTTTCCAAATCCCCTAAAACTCTTGTATGTTTCAGAAAGCTCACATTCAGGAAGCTCTTCTAAACTCCAATGGGTACAGATCTAAAGCATTCAACCTCTTTTTTTTTTTAAAAGAATCCCTCCATTCCTGGAATCAACTTAGTGAACCTTCTCTGGACTATATCCAAGCCAATAAATCTTTCCATTCATAAGGGGAATCAAAACTGTTCACAGTATTCTAGGTATGCTCTAACTATTGCTCTGTATAGTTTTAGCAGGGCTTCCCTATCTTTATACTCTAATCCCTTTGAAATAAAGGCCAACATTCCATTTATGTTATTTAATACTTGTTAAACCTGTATGCTAGCTTTTTGTGATTGATGGACAATGACTCCCAAATCCCATTGTAGCTTTCTGCAGTCTTTCTCCATTTAAATAATAGCCACCTTCCCTATTCTTCCTGCCAATGTGCGTAACCTCACATTTCCCACATAATTGTCCATCAACCAAGCTTTTGCCCACTGGTTTAACCTGTTTGTATCCCTCTGTAAACTGTGTCATCCACATCACTTGCCTTCCCATCTATTTTTGCCTTCTCTGCAAACTTGGCTATGGTACATTTAAATTGCTCATCCAGGCCAGTAATATATATTGTAAATACAGTTCTAATCCTTATGATCATCCACTAATTACAGATTGCCACCCTTACCTCAATTTTCTGTTTTCTATTAGTTAGTCAATCCACTATTCATGCTAATATACTAATTCCAACACAATGGCTTTTACCTTATTAAGAATCCTTACATGCGGTAACTTATCAAATAACTTCTGGATATTCAAATATATTAAACCTACTGTTTCTCCTTTATATTTATACCCTCCTCAAAGTGAAGTGCAATATCAATGCAGTGAACAGATGCATTGATATTGCAGTTAACTGCTAAAGGGAGCTCTACAGACAGAAAATAAAACAAACTAGCTGTCATTAAAAAATGTATAGTAAAAACCTACTGCAAAGAATCCTTTAAAGGCTCCTGCATAAAGTCATGAAGATTACTCAATGATGTATTTTGATAGTAAGACAGATGGTAGAGTGCAGTTTATGAATGAACTGAAGTACTAATAATATCTTTCAAAAAAATCCTCAAAATATCACCTCAATAAGCCCTCCCAAAGTTTTCCCAAACTCCAGTAACACCCACCTCCAATACCATTCATCAGTGAGACAAAAAGCATCACAGCTTGGTGAGTACCCAATTTTCATGTTTTCACAGTTTTCTGACAGTTGGATAAATCTTTGTTGGCAATTTCATGTTTTCAAAAGTTTCAAAAGTTTTAAAATGTTAATGGACTTGCTGGCTGGACCTTCCACCAGGAACAAAACCCCATTAATAAAATCACATTTTCCAGGAACCAATTAATGATGTTAACTGAGTTAATGAGTATTGTTGTAACTACACAAACCGGAAGGACACCCCAGAAGCCACTATGAACTGTCAAAACACTTTTTAGGTTTTAAGTGAAGGAATGGCAAAACACATTGTATAAAAGCAAAGTCACACTGTCTAAAAACAACTCACACTGTTGTACAAGACAGTGACTGAGACAGGGGTTTTATGGAAAAAAGCATGATTTTGAAACCTCACTTTGTGTGTGAAATCCTTGGCCAGATTCTGGTATTCATCAGATGTTGGGTCTCCCAACTGGAGGGT
Organism: Chiloscyllium plagiosum; assembly: GCF_037043375.1. Taxonomy (NCBI): domain Eukaryota; kingdom Metazoa; phylum Chordata; class Chondrichthyes; order Orectolobiformes; family Hemiscylliidae; genus Chiloscyllium; species Chiloscyllium plagiosum. The sequence goes on from NW_028270158.1 coordinate 30,688,369, forward strand.
GAAGTTCATGGCCAGAATGAGTTTTGTTGGTATCTTCAAAGTGGCACCCTCTGAAAAAGACAGAAAATTAAAATTTCATCCTTCTGTCCAAATACCCCCATAGCCTTGTCCATCCCTAATTCTGTAATATCCTTCAGTTCCACAACCCTTGAAGAAATCTGCACTCCTCCAATTTGGTCTTCTGCATCCTCCAATTTTCATCATTCCATAAAGGAAGCCATGCTTAGCTGTGAAGGCCCTAAACCTCTTCACCTCACTTCCTATCCTCTACAAAGAGACTCCTTTTAAAGCTACATGTGACCAAGCTTTTTGTCAACTGTCCTTACCTAGCATAGTGTCCATTTTCTGATAAGGTTATATTCCTATGAAGTGTTTTACTGTGATAATGGTGCTAAATGAATGCAAGTTGTGGGAAGATGACTGTGCTTAAACTCTGCACAGAAGACATCGCTCAAGGCACAAGAGTGACCATATGACACAATGCAAGAAAGAACTTGTATTTTTCTTGCTTGTTTCTTTAGTCCAATTTTAAACAGTTTCCAGTGTCTCCAATTTATATTTCAGTGCACTTTCCATAACCTCATGATCTCCCAAAGTTCTTTACCGCTTCTGAAGCGTTGTCAAAAACCAGGAATCATAAATACAAGATAATCAGTAATTAAGCATATAGGGAATGCAAGAAAAAGTGATTACTCTCTGGACAAATTACTATGCGGAACTCACTACCATGTCGCATAGTTGAGGCAAACAGATACATTTAAAGGGAAGGAGCAGAAGGATTATGCTGATCAGACTAGATAGAGAAGGGTAAAGAAAACATTATCAGAGCATAAATATCAGCATAGATCATTTAAATGAAATGGTCTGCTTCTGTATTAGAAACTGTAAGCAAAATTCAATCTTGGAAGAAAGTGAACCAAAGAAGAGGTCTGACTAAGACAGAAATGGTGAAATACTGTATTCTGTGACAGACAGACTGGCTTGTGGAACATTTGACTGAAAGCCTAGAGTTTGCACACTGGCTGCAGTCCAATATCAGGGTTGTTTTATTGATAAAAATGTTGGAAACTGTGATAATTTTTCCACATCAACATTTTAGACCAAACCCTAAGCAAATTGAGGACTTGTTATGATTTCCCTTCCATTGTCAGTGTGATATTCCTGATTAAACCACACCCCTCCCCAGCATGCTCCCACTCAATACTGTCACTCCTACTCTTCAAATTTCTCTAACTTTCAACTGCTCACGTGATCCCTCCTTAATTTCCCATTCCATAAATATCACCTCCTTTTACTAATGTTTCTAGTGTGTTCTTGCTATATCCCACTGCTCCCAATGTCTTCTCTCTATATCCCATTGTTCCCGACGTCTGTATATACCTACTGTTCCCACAGTCTGTGTCTCCATATCACACTACCAGATCAGTCTTTTGTATAAACTAAGGGCTTATCAGAAACACAAACATTAATTGCTGGGACAACTCAGCAGGTCTGGCAGCATATTGGAGAGCAAGCACAGTTAATGTTTTGAATCTAGTGACTGTTCTTCAAAACTTATAGCCACTGCAGAACTTCAGAAGTGACTGATATACCAATCTTTTCTGAGCCAATAGAAAATTCTGAAGGCGGCTAACTGGACCCAAAACATTAACTCTGCTTTCTCTCCACAGATGCTGCCAGACCTGCTAAATCTTCCAAGCAATTTCAGTTTTTGTTTCTGGTTTCCAGCATCCACAGTTCTTTTTTTTTTCTGCTAATGGCTCAATAGTCCTCTCAAATCCCATATCACTGATGTGAAAAAGAGCAGAATTACTTCATTAGCCGCAAAGTGGATATCTTCAGACAAAAGGCACTACATGAATGAACATTCTTTTTTTATTCCCAGACAGCCCTGGTTCTACAATGGAAATGTATTGATATTGCTGTTTCAGTAGTAGTGTCTGTGTGACTAGATGTCCAGACTTTGCTTTCAATGTCCCAGAGTCCAGAAAAGTTCCTAAAAGTAGTTCACATGTCTCAGTTTCCATCCTGTCTCTTGTTGTCAAACATAAACTGGGTCAGCAAAAGAGAAAAGCCGTGTGAAATTTTATGTGCCTTCCTGTAAGCTTCCATTACTATGCATTACATTATATTCCATGCACTGTATCCCTCCCACTGTCAATCCCCTGACACTTCCAAAAGTTTGTGCAAATGGCTTCACTGCTGAGAACATCTTTTAATAATCTGCAGAATAGTGTTGCCAAATCTGGATTAACATATCCTGACAATGTTATCACATTGACTTCCCACCTTCGGCTGCCCCCTCCCCCAGACGCCTGCCTTCCATCACCTCTCACAATCATCACATCACCTTCCCACGGCTTTACAATACCCAATTTTGACTTTTGACCTTATCACATTGGACAATTCTATTGAAAGTAACTGAGGAAACCATCAGTTGCCTTCAATCATCTAACTCCCAGGGAACGACTTGTACTGGATTGCCCTATACACAGATTGTCAATGGTAGTCAGTACAATAAACAGAGAAACTCTGACCTGGGGTCAGAGGGCAGCTCTGACCATTCTAACTGAATGGTTAATTCACCTTTGATCATCGGCAGCTCATTTTCCACAATGAAAATGCTTTTGTGTCTCTCCATTGGAGTAAACGACAGGACTGAATTCGACAGCTCCCCGAGTGTGGCTGGGGTATATTGCTGCGTTGCAGTTTGTACAGCTCTCTCTGGTGGCGTTGTGTCGATGGGCAGGTGCAGTGGCCAAGATGTTGGCACTGGTGACATTGATGTTCCAGTTCCAAGAGTGGGTGAAAATAGAGAGGGGCCATCCCTCCCTGATGTCCAGCTATTGTCACTGCCAGGTGTTACAGCAATGGGATCTTTGAAAGTGGTCACAGACCTAGGTATCATTGTAACTGCTGGATGTGGTGTGGTTCCTTCAGGGGGCGCTGAAGACCCTGAGGTTGGTGCTACCCCATGACTGATTGATGACGTCCCTAAATCAAACCAACTCCAAGTCCAAAAGTGCTCAGTAGCAAACGTTGACAATATTTCTTTTTGCCACCATTCGTTTGCCCAAGGCTTGACTGTTTGAGCAGCATCACGTTTAAGGTCCTTCGTGTCAACGTGTGTGACACTGGGCCCTAGAGAACCATCAACAGGTTGCGATCCTGACTGGTTCATCTGCAGGGCCCAAGACGAGGGAGATCCCACACCAGTTGCAATGGCTTCTTCCTCTTCAGCAGCAGAAGGAAAAGCTGGAGGTGAAGGAGGTGTAGCCTTCAAATTCATAATGTTTTGCCAGGCTGTTTCCCTGAGATCTGAGACACCAGAGGTTTCCGAGGGGCTGCTGAGTATTTGCGAATGCCCTGTGCCAGTCTGGTCAGATGATAGTCGAGGTGCTGTCTCAAAGGTGGATACAAATGGCAGAAGCTGTGGAACGTCTGTCACTGTAACAACAGAGGAGGTCAGTCCTGGGAGTGCAGGGGATGCCGTGGCTCGGGAATCAAGCTGCATTTCACTCCAGGATCCTTGGATCAAAGTTGGTGTTCCTGAGGTAACCACTGGTTTGTTCAGTACAGTTCCCTCCTGGAAAGTTTGGTTCATTGCTGTGGCTGAGGTCTCTCTCAGCCTCTCGCCATCAGACATTTGGGGCTCCAATTTGCTACATGGGAATGACATTGTATTTCCCCTGGACACTGTGGTATTACTTGAAGTTGACGCAATGGTTTCTCTGACACTGGTCAGAGGTAGAGGCTCCTCGAAGCTTGTTGAAGATTGCTCTGGCAACTCTGAGAGTGACAAGGTTGGAAAGATCTCCCGAGATGGAGATGCACTGTGATCATCTCCAATAAATAGTGAGCTTACATTTGCTACTGTCTGTGATGTGATGGACTCTGGTGCAGGTGTTCTTAGGTTGAACAATGGGACTTTGTCTCTAGATACAACATTATGTCCAGTCGGAGAGCTTCCTGTATTTTCCCCTCCAACATTTGGTGGTAAAATGGTTCTTCTCTCAAACCAAAGGGTTTTTTCAGAAGGCTTTGTGCGAGCCATCATTTCAGTAGCACTGTCACGGAGAGTATTCCCTCTGCCACTGTCCTTTTTGGCCACTGATATGCCAGAAATTACCCAGAATCCTGTATTGTTTTCAGCCCTCTGAGTAACCTCTAACCTTTGGCTGTGATTGGCTGATTCTTTGGTCATCCTATCTTTGGTGAAGGTGAATTGTGTCACATTCCCATCATCCTTAATGGTGGTGTCTCTAACAGTCAGAGTCTCAGACTCCCAGCCTGTAACATCACCACCACCCCCTGTAACTTCACTCGACACTATTTCACCTCCACTTGCAACATCAGAAATGGCTGTGAGACTTATACCTGAAGTGAAGGAAAAGGATCTGGGGAATTTGTTAGTGGACATGAGGTCATTGTCACCCGTTACTGCTGACAATGGGCGAGCTCTCTGTGTTGTGTCAGCACCACTCAGAGAGCTAACTGCTGAAACTATTTCAGGGAGACGTGCAGTGGGCCCTGACTCAGAGATCATTGCTGCTGTATCTGTTTCAGCATCATTAGCAACTTCCTGTCCTGGAAGATTTGAAGAATGGGTCATCAATTCAGGAATTTCAAACATGTTCCAGGCACGGGATGTCGGTTTAATCACTACTGGGCCAAAGGTTTGTGTAAAAGATCCATCAAAATCTGATGAAGAGCCTTTAAAATCCAATGTCGAATGAGTGTTTTCTAACGGATTCATTGACCCTGCCACCGAATCTATTTTGAGGCTATTTACAAGAGATTGTGTGTTTATATTTTGAGTGGAGAGCAATTCTGATGTAGGAAGGTCAGCGGGCTGAGAGAAGGAAAGCAAATGTTGATCTGATTCACTTTCCTGTTTCCTGTCCTGGTCTGGCTGAGGTGTGATAAGCTCTCCAGGGCTGGCAGGGAGACTCGGAACGGAGTTTTGGCTCTGGCTCTCACTCTGTGCCGTGTCACTTGCTGTACTGGATCTTTCCACCCTACTCACAGAACCACTCCCCCGGGACATCTCCACCACACCCTGCAGAACACTCAGTGGGCTTGAAAACTCATGGGCTGGAGTCAAAGTAACTGGAATCTTCACTTCATCCTGTAACTCAGATTGTGTCACTGGGTCAACCTCATTGCCTGCCGAAAGAGCAAGTCCACGTTCGGACGAATGGTCTTGCTGCCTACTCCTCCATTGGTGATGGTAATCCTCATCACCCGGAACACTAACTGGGACCAAGGACATTTCAGATTCCATTCCAGGAGGTTCTGTCCTCCTACTTACTGATTGGTTTGTTGATTTTTGAACAGTTCTTGGTGAAATGCTTGTTAAAAGTTCTCCTGAAATTTTAGGCAAGACATTTGGTTCTCCCCCTGAAGTAATGACCAGATTGGTATTTGCGTCGCTTGTGGTATCCACACCTTCTTGGCTCATGTTGATCTTTGTGGGGTCCACAGTCCCTGTGCTGGTCAATGGCCACAGGCCTGAGTTGGACTCTGTGAAAGAGCCAGGGGATAAACCCCAGACTCCTTCTGATAAATCCACAACAGGCTGGTTGCTCAATCTCGGTCTACTCTGACTCATTACATTTTCTTGGTCTTCTTGTGGAGATGTTGAAGACGGACCTGATAAATTCTCAAAGATATTGTCAGGTGGTAGTGAAGAGAATGGAAGGTGAGGGCTGAGTAGTAGTGTTGAGGTAAGGTTTGACCTGAAGGTGAGGGGTGAAGTCACGGAAAGGGAGCGTGGTGCAGGGCTGGATGGAGAGGGGGAGCTTGAAATAAGGATAGACTGAGTTGGGGTGCTCCGATATGGAATGGAGGGGGAGCTCCAACCTGGGCCGAAGGGGGAGCGAGTGCTCGGACCAAGGCTGGAGGGGGAGGGAGCAATCCACCTGAGGCCAGAGCGGGAGATCGTTCTCAGACTGAGGTCAGAGGGTGTTGGACTGAGACCGGAGGGAGAGAGGGCACTCGGACCAAGGCCAGGGGGTATCGGACCAAGGCTGGAATGGGAGGGGGATGAGGTGTATACACTGGGGTTGGAGGGGGAGGGGGATGAGATGTACACACTGGGGCTGGAGGGAGAGGGGGGTGAGGTGTACACACTGGGGCTGGAGGGGGAAGGGGAGGGGAAGGGGGATGAGATGTACACACTGGGGCTGGAGGGGGAGGGGGGTGAGGTGTACACACTGGGGCTGGAGGAGGAGGGGGAGGGGGGTGAGGTGTACACATTGGGGCTGGAGGAAGAGAGGGGTGAGTTGTACACACTGGGGCTGGAGGAGGAGGGGGGTGAGGTGTACACACTGGGGCTGGAGAGGGAGGGGGGTGAGGTGTACACACTGGGGCTGGAGGGGATGTGTGAGCGCGGACTGGAAGTGGAAGAGGATAACAATTGTATAATGGAGGTGAGGTAAGGATGGCGCCTGGTGTTGGATTCTGAAACAGCAACAACTTTAAGGCTTGCAAGACTTGGTGAAATTTTTGGTTTTTCCTTGGAGGTTTGACATCCCAGAGATTTGGGGTGAAATTTGGTTCTGGAATCTGACTTGGAATTTCTTCTTGTTGGGATTTCTCTTGGCTGTGACTGGGTTTGAGTCCTCTGTCTCTTTCCTGAAAGAATGCCTGAGAGCTTTGGACGTCTGGGATACCAGGAAACCTGATGAATCCAGGGAGACCCCTGTCTCTCCTGCACATTTGACGTCCTGGGGTATTGTGAAATGATCAGCTGCCCTTGTCCAGTTGGTGTTGAGTACATCCCAGCTTCTCGTTGACTGAGGTCAACCTGCTCATTCTCTGCTGACGGTAATGGAGACATAGTTTGTAGCTCCAAGGCTCGTGCGTCAATTTCTCTCCGGCTAGGGTCTGGTACAAGCACTGAGAATGAGAACAAGAAGTGATTGGAATTCCATCAGCAGAGCCATGCATTCAGAGATATAATTGGCATTTTAATATCACTCAAACTGCATTGCTCCCTCATCCTTTATACCATGTTGAACATTTGACTGACAAATAAAATACCAACCATACCTATACCAGTTAGTGACAAACACTTTAAAAGAGAGCAAGACACAGAAAAATACACAATCTGCATCCACGTAGCACCTAAAGGATCTCAAAGCATTTCCCTAGGAGCACTATCAAAGCCACATAAGGAGGTAAGTCAGCAGACCACAAAATCCTCTGTCAAAGAGATAGGTTCTATGGAACACCTGAGAAGAGAAAGTGGTAACAATGCAGAGGCTTATGGATGGAATTGTGCAGTTTACGGTCTTAAGGTAGTCAATAGTGACAAAGTTTAAAAAAAAACTAAGTTTGGATCAAGCACTGGAGAGTGGGATTAGTTTTATAAAGGTGTTTCAGCGAGCAAAGCAGGCAATGGGCCGAATAGCCTAATTCAGTGCTGAAATTTTCTGTTTCTGTGAGTCAGACACACAAAGATACAGATGTCGATATGGTCACATGAGACACATCTAAGAGTGAGGGAGGTACAGACAGTTAATACAGATTGACAAAGGCACACACAATTCAAAATCCTGAGGTGAAAGTTACCACTGCATCATCGTCCATATAACAAACTGCATCCTCTTCATAGCTTTGTTGCAGTAAGGATATTATTAAATTGGAGAAGGTTCAGAAGAGATTTACCAGGATGTTGCCGGGAATAGAGTGTTTGAGCTATAAGGAGAGGCTGGATAGGCTGGGACTTTTCTCACTGGATCATAGGAGATTGAGGGGTGACCTTTATAGAGGTTTACAAAATCATGAGGGGTAGAGATAACGTGAATGGTAGGTGTCTTTTGCCTAAGGTGGGGGATTTCAAGATAAGGACCATACTTTTAAGGTGAGAGGAGTAAGATTTTAAAAAGGACATGAAGGGCAACTTTTTTTTCGCAGAGAGTAATTTATATGTGGAATGAACACTCAGAGGATGTGGTGGATGCAGGTACAGTTACAATGTTTAAAAGACATTTAGACATGTACATGAATAAGAAAATTTGGAGGGATATGGGCCAAGCGCAGGAACATGAGACTAGTTTAATTTGGGATTATGGTCGGCATGGACTGAAGGGTCTGTTTCCATGCTGTATGACTCTATAATCCTTCAGTACACAGGCTGCTCTCTGAGATATCTGATGGTGAGCTTAACTTGAGGGTCACCGCACTCAGGCAACAGGCAAGGCTGAGAGAACGGGGCCTTCACAGTGATTTCAGTAGGTACAGGAATTGAACCGCTCCACATAACACATCAGTCTTTTAGCCAACTCAGCTGACCAAGCCTCTATTCCATGTAGAAGGCTGTAAACATTTCTAAATGTGGTTTATAATGTATCATAACTCACCTGAGTACCGAAGAGCAAATCCTTGTTTCATGCCATAGGCTGATTGTAAGGTAACGACAGCCGTCCCTTTTCCTCGGAACAACAGCTTTCTGCCAACTTCAGGAATACTCTGGAATGGGTCACAGAACCGCCTTTCCTTCTGTGTTGGTCCCAGTTTGATGGCCAGGTATGTCGAGGTGCAGCTGGCATCTGTCCAGGACACAGTCTGGTAGGAGATAACCTCTAACTCAAGAGTCTCTGTCGAGGCTGCTTGCAGAATCCAGGAGCACTTGGTTCCATTGACAGAGTTAGTCATCAGCAGGGCATACCGCAGGGTATTATAGGTGACAGTGGGCAGCAGAACACCACCACAATCTGGCCGCATTGAAGCGGGCAGAAATCCTGTAGGACATAGGCTCCTGATTAGTAACTTGTCTTAGTTCAGATGTTTGAATTCTTGATCAATAAAATTCAGGACCTTGAGGACCTCACTGTAACTGTAACCTCCTCCAGCCCTACAGGCCTCTGAGATACTAGCATTTCTCCTCTTGAGCATCCTTGAGTTTAACCACTGGTGGTCAATCAAGGTCCTGAGCCCTACAATCTCCTCCCCAAACTTCTTGGCCTCTTTCTCTTCCTTTTCTCAACAAGCTAAATCCTACTTCTTAGACCAAGCTGTTGGAAATCTATCCCACTATGTCTCCATTTAGTCCAATGTCAGTTTTGTTTGCTAATGCTCCAGTCATATGCCTGGTACACTTACAAAGTTAATTAATTCCTTCATGTAATGTGTGTTTGTGTCACTGGCAAGGCCAACATTTGTTGTTCATCCCTGATTGTCCTTGAACGGAGTGGTTTGTTGGATCATTTTCAAGGCAGTGATGAGTTAGTCATTCATGTGGTCAAAATAGGTAGATTTCCTTCCCCAAAGAGTATTAATGAATCATCTGGATTTTTATGACACTCATCGATAGCAATTTTATACTTACTGACTAGCTTTCAATTCCAAATTTTGTTCATCGAATTCAAAACTCAATCATGGTCAGGTGTGAACCCTGAGCCCCTAGATTACTAGTCAAGTGATATCACCATTGTGCAACTATCTTCTGCCATGTTAAAAGTGCTATAATGGTACAAGTTCTTATGTCTTTATTTACGAATTTCTCCTATTATCACTTCCCATAGGCATCAGCTCTTGCCATGTTACCATTCATCCACCATCTGCCCTTTTATACTTCATCTACCACTGAGCCACGGTCCTAGTCTGAGAGGATCAGAGGCTCTACAAAACAAAGCATCTAACCCCTGGGCACAAAGAAAGAATACAGTCTGTTACTTCCATAAGACCTTTCACAACATCAGTGCAGGCTAATGGAATGCCTTTGAAATGCAGTCATGTTGTGAAGGGGCAGCCAATTTGCACACTCCTAGATTTCAAACAAGAACAATTTGAAAATTAATCTAAACATCATGGCATAGACAGAGAACACAGGGGGCTAAAACCTTCAACACATTGTCTAGCTACCACCATTGTTAACAGCTAACCTGAGAATGCAACTTTTTTTAAAAAAGTTTTTGTGATTTACACATGAAATAAGTGAAACTGTCATTATATTCTAACAGATGAAAGGCTTAACAATCAATTTTTCAGTTACATCACACTGTAAATTTTTGCTTTAAATTCTGTGTGTTAGGATTGAGCCCTCCACTACCACCTGATGAAGGAGCGATGCTCTGAAAGCTAGTGTGCTTCTAATTAAACCTGTTGGACTATAACCTGGTGTTGTGTGATTTTTAATTTTGTACACCCCAGTCCAATACTGGCATCTCCAAATCAAGAACAATTTGATAATGGTCAGATGATCCGTTTTAGTGACATTGCTCAAAGATTAAATATATCAACCCAGGACATAAAAGACAACTCTCCTACTCATCTATGAAATACTCCACTAAGACCTGTTATCACCTTTTATATACATTCTCTATCTTGTACTAAACATACCCACAATTTAATCTGTGTCAGGACAGAAAGAGCTGGAATATTCAGACCTGTCACATACACAGTCAGTGCTCAACAGTTAACCCTGTTATGTAGACATAATCAGTGCATGACAGTCAGGCCTGTTAATAATAGTCAGTGCAAGATAGAAATCCATTACATACACACCCCTAGACAGAAGGCCCCACTGCGAGCACAGAGTTCCAGGCTGAGGGCCCTGTTATGCACACTTCTTCAGACACAGTCACAAACAGTTCCGTTCCGTACGGTAGCATATCAAGGAAACAAACAAACATTGGAGTTTGACTCTATCCACACAAACCAAAGACATCCCTTACTTGAACCAGACTACATTTACCTGCATGTGAGGCACTGGGAAGGTCCAATAACTGAAGTGCCATTTAACTTCAGCAAAAAGACCTGACAGTGGGCTTTCCCCACTGAACCTTGGCAGCAGCTGCCCCCACACTTTAATGCATCTCACAGCACATAGTCCTATACCTTAGAACGTGCCAGTCTGCAACATTTGGTCAGGGTCAATTCCTGTTCTGGAAGACCAACAAGTTTCGGGCAGACCAAAGAGCATTTTTCACTAAGTTGATGGTTCTCCAAGCACAGTCAATGTTTGTGTCAGTGTGCATCTTGGGCAACAGACCGTACAGCACAGTATCCTGTGTTACAGAGCTGCTTGACAAAATCCACTGCATCTCTCTCCAGACTTCCTTAGCAAAGGCACATTCCAGGAGGAGATGTGTGACAGTCTCCCCGCCCTCCACCCCCAGCCGCTTCTCACCTTGGTGATACACTCCTCCCAAGATTTTCAGTCATACCCCAGTCCCTCTGAACCATATTCCCAGGTAATCTGCCCCGACGGTGAAGGGGATAAAGGCTCAGTCAGCTCAGTTCCCAAACAATATGGCTTCAATTTACCTTGGCTCCCAAGCCAGTTCAAACTGATCATAGATGCTCACAAGTCTGTGCACTGACAGCAGATCCGAGCAGAAAGCAGTGACATTATCCACGTACAGGGAGGCTTTGACCAACAGGCCTCCGCTGCCTGGAATAATCATCCCTTTCAGGCTCGCATCCTTCCTGATGGACTCAGCAAAAAGCTCTGTACAACACAAAAATAAGGCAGGAGAGAATGGGCAGCCCTCCCTGAGTCAGGAGTGATCAGGAGACTTTCTGATTCCCAGCCATAGATTGAGACTGCACTAACAATGTTGGCGTAGAGCAACCAAAAACCAAAAGAACCCCGCGTGCTATAAATAAGAAACAAAAACAGGAGCTGCTGGAAAAGCTCAGCAGATCTGGCAGCATCTGTAAAGAGAAATCAGAATTAACTTTCGGGTCTGGTGACCCTTCATCAGAACTCCTGTATGTGTGTTACTGTAGAGCAGTCCGATTCTCTCCTCAGAGCCAATTTTGGACAGTTAGTCCCACTGGTAAATGTGCTATATCCTGTCCAAGGCTGCCCCCCTTAACCCCGTCATGCACCAAGGCGATTGTATCCATGAGGTTCTCAGACATCATCCCGCCTGGTATAGGACAAGTTTGATCTGGGTGACTCACCGATCCCAGATCAGACCTGACCAGGTTGGCGATGACCTTAGACAGGATTGTGTCGTCCGTATTCGGCAGTGCAATTGTCCTATTACACACAGGTCAAGGCAGAAAACCCCGTTACACACGTGGTCAGTGTTAGAAAGCCCTGTTACAGTTAGTGTTAGAACTCTCCTCCCTCTCACACAGCACAGGGGACCAGCAATTTCTAAGTACTATGATTTGTAGGGTTAATACGATCCCCCTCCTCCCACCCACAAACGCAAAATGCATGAATTGCAATACACTGCAATGTAGCAGAATAGAATTTGATACAATAAATACATTGCAAACTAATGCGATATAAAGCAGACTTCCCTTTTTCCTAACTCAACGGCTGTATAACGGTGTCGGAGCGAGTGAGTGCTGGGGTTACCTGAGCTGGTGAGAAGCAGCATCAGCAGCAGCCAGACCGCCCGGGCCAACATGGTCCGGTGCTATCCCGTGACTGGAGCGCAAGAAGCCGAGATTCCGGGAGAGCGGAGCTAGCGGTGGCCGGACTGGGAGCTGCATTTATTGAAGCGAGGGTCAGAGCGGCAGGAGGATGGCTCGGCGCTGCCGATATCTCAGCGCTTGTGCTTGGGAGGCAGCCTGAAAGGATTTCCGTCTGTGAGTGGTCAGAGGAGAGGTCCGCATGACCAAGCTGGGGGAGGAGGGTTGTGGGGAGGAAAAAGGACTGATTGGGGAGAAAACTGCACAAGAAAGAGAACGCAGACCAAGAGGGGAAGGAAACGAGAGCAGGAAAAGACAGTGTGCTGGCAGAGATAGAGGTGGGAGGCGAGAGAAAAAAACAAGTCTAGAGGAAACATCCTTAAAGGTTGGGCTTATCGTGCCTGTACTAACTGAAAGCTGTCCAGTTGGTCCCACTATAGGTTTTATTTAAAAAGGAATATATACGGATAATTGATTGCCTATTCGAGGGATTTAGCGTGCCGTGAAGTGCTGTATATTTATTCGAAAATACGCCATAAGGCGGCGAAAAGGAATTCGGAGACATTTCCTTTCCTCAAGCGCCCTCCAAGTTTTTCAGGAACTCGAAGGCACGCCTCATACTGAACTCAAGATAAAAGTCCGACTCACTGCCCTCTGCGGACAGGCGCACGTCGGCTGCACATCACTTTCTAATTAAGCTCACAGCATAAACCATTCCTGATTACAAGTTACAGCTGTATTTCTAGCTCATTTTGCTTGCTCTTCCTGAGATTGATTGTGCTATTGGTATTCTCCAAAGATCACTTTCAAACATCTATACTGAGCAGTTAAGGGCGGAAAAAAAAATCACAACACCAGGTTATAGTCCAACAGGTTTATTTGGAAGCACTAGCTTTCAGAACGCTGCTCCTTCATCAGGTGGTTGTGGAGTAAAAGATCATAAGACAACTTTTGCTATAAATTCTTAGCGTGATGTAACTGAAATTATATATTGAAAAAGACCTGGATTGTTTGTTAAGTCTCTCATCTTTTAGAATGAACATGTTGTTTTCAGTTCTTTCATGTAAATTGCAGAACATTTAAAAGTTACATTCTCAAGATTAGATTCCCTAAGAGTGCAGAAACAGGCTCTTCGGACCAACAAGTCCACACCGACCCTCCGCAGAGTAACCCACGTAGACCCATTCCCCAACTCCCTACTAATACACCTAACACTATGGGCAATTTAGCATAGCCAATTCACCTGACCTGCACCCACACAGACACAGGGAGAATGTGCAAACTCCACGCAGACAGTCGCCAGAGGCTGGAATCGAACCCGGGTCCCTAGTGCTGTGAGGCAGTAGTGCTAACCACTGAGCCACTGTGCCACCCAAAACTTTAACAATTGGTGTCATGTCGGCCCAGATAATGCTTTGAAGGTGTGAGGTGCCCTGTGTCAGACTGTCTGTGCCATAATGGTCAGCCTGATTTTAATCTACAAAATGGATTTACAGAATCTTACATGGATTCATGCAGTTTTTGAGCTATGTAAAATGTAATTCTGCAAGTACAAATTCAGCCCACAAAACTTGTGTGGGTGGGTGGGTTGGGGGCAGGGGCAGGATTTAGGAGTGTCTGTGAGAGAGTGTGTATGTGTGTGTGTAAAAGGGTATAAATCTGTGAGTGGTGCACATGTGAGCATGAGAGACTGCATGAATGTATGGATCAGTAGGAGAGTGTGCATGTTTGTAGGAGTGTCCACGTGTCTGTGTCCATCTGTGTGTGTGTGTGTGTATAGTGCAATGGGGTCACCTGTAGTGTGACATGAACCCAAGGTCCCAGTTGAGGCCATCCCCATGGGTACCGAACTTGGCTATCAGCCTCTACTTTGCCATTTTGCATTGTTGCCACAATCCCACGGATAACCCCACGATGCTACACTTCTACAGCTTCCACTTGAACCATATTAAAACAGCCATCCCCTATGGACAAGTCCTATGCATACACAGGATCTATTCTAAACTTAGTGATCTTGGACTAAGCCCCACTCTCTGCAACTGGATCCTTTGTGGCCTGTGGATCAGGAAACTATCAGTGAAGATTGGAGACAATATTTCATCCTCACCAACACCCAACACTGAAGCCCCCCAGTACTCAGCCCCTACTGTACTCACTGCATACCCATGACTGCATCACCAAATACCAGACTAATGCCATTTACAAGTTCACTGATGACACCACCACAGTCAGTCGAATCTCAGATGGCAATGAAACAGACTACAGACAGGAGGTGGAAGACCTGAAAAAATGGTGCACTGAGAACAACCTAACTCTCAATGCCACCAAAACCAAGGAACCCATTATTGACTTTCAGCGGGATGTTACTCATGCCCCCCCCTACACATTAACAGTACAGAGATGGAACGAATGGAGAGTGTCAAGCTCCTGGGAGTGGTCATCAGTAACAAGCTTTCTTAGACTCTTCATTTGGACATGCTGGTTACAAAGGCCCAAAAATGTCTCTTCTTCCTCAAGCAACTGAGGAAATTTGGCATGATGGCGAATACCCCAGCCAACTTTTATAGGTGTGCCAACAAGAGCATTCTGTCTGGACGCATCACTACCTGGTATGGCAACTGTACCATTCAAGATTGAAGACAGTTACAAAGAGTGGTGAACTCAGCCCGGACAATCACAAAGGCAACCTCCCATCTATAGAATCCATCTACCAGACCCGCTGTAAAGGAAAGGACTCCAGCATTCTCAAAGATCTATCCCACCCGGGCAATGTTTTTCTACAACCTCTCACATCAGGGAAAAGGTGCAGAAGCCTGAACACACACCAGCTAGTTTCATAGCCGTTTCTACCCTACTGTTGTTAGAATACCGAATGGACTCAAACTCTTAACATTCACCTATACCTGTGTTTTTGCCGCTGTTTACCAATTATTTACTCATCCATGCTACTTAACTATGTGATCTGCCTGTATTGCTCACAAGACTATGTCTCGGTACACGACAATAAATTGAATTCACTTCAGATGAGGAGGAACGTGACGGACACCTGGAAGTACTCAAGGATGCTCTCATCAAGAACTGGGTACGATGCTCATTGACCGCCAGTTTCAACGTGCCACAGCGAGAAACCATAATGACCTCCTCAGGAGACAGACACAAGCTGCAACTGACAGGGTACCCTTCATTGTCCAGTAGTTCTCAGGAGCCAAAAAACTATGCCACGTTCTTCGCAGCCTGCAACACATTATCAATGAGGGTGAGCACCTTGCCAAGACCTTCCCTACACCTCCACTTCTCACCTTTAACCAACCAGCAAACCTCAAACAGATCATTGCTCGTAGCAAACTGCCCAGCTTTCAGGCTAACACCATACATTAGCATTAGCAAACAAAACTGACATCATGGTGGATGCTGCAAGATATCAGTATCAACATGCATACCACCATTATGCGTACGGACATCTCCCACCATGCACATGACAGGTACTCGCGCAACTCAGCCAATGTTGTCTCATACGCTGCAGACGAGGATGCCAAGGCATGGTACATTGGAGAGACCGAGCAGAGGCTACGCCAACGGATGAACGGACACCTTACAACATCAACAGACAGGAGTGTTCCCTCCCAGTTGGAGAACACTTCAGCAGTCCAGGACATTTGACCTTGGACCTACGGGTGACTGTCCTCTAAGGCGGACTTCAGGACAGGCAACAACGAAAAGTGGCCGAGCAGAGGCTGATAGCTAAGTTTGGTACCCATAGGGATGACCTCAACTGGGACCTTGGGTTCATGTCACTACAGGTGACCCCATTGCACTATACACACACACACACACACACACTCCTACAGACCCATTCACTCACGTAGACCCTGAAAATGTGTTGCTGGAAAAGCACAGCAGTTCTGATCTCCAGCATCTGCAGTCCTCACTTACTCATGTAGACCCTCCCTCACACATACACTCTCTCAAAGACTTGTACCCCTTTACACTCTCACACACACACTCACAGACACTCACCCACATGCACACATACACAAGTTTGTGGGCTGAATTTGTACTTGCAGAATTACATTTTACTTTGCTCAAAGAACTGCATGAATCCATGCAAGATTCTGTAAATCCATTTTTTAAATTAGAATCAGTCTGAACATTGGGGCACAGACAGTCTCACACAGGGCAGCTCACATCTTAAATGTTCTGGGATTTACATATGAAAAAACTGAAACTGACACGTTCATTCTAAAAAGATGAGAGACTTAAACAATTCAGGTCTTTTTCAATATATCATTTCAGTTACATCACACTGTAAATTCTGTCTTACGATCTTATACTTCACAACCACTTGATGAAGGAGCTCCGAAAGCTAGTGCTTCCTAATACTGTAAACCTGTTGGACAATAACCTGGAGTTGTGTGATTTTTAACGTTGTACACCCTAGTCCAACACCAGCACCTCCAAATCATAGTTAAGGGAGGCTGGACTAGGGACACCAGATCTTTAATGTCCCAAAGCCAAACTCGGAACGGAACCTAGTTCTGATCTCCATATCACACAAAAGAAGAGGAATTTGAAAAAGGTACAAAATAAAACAACAGAATTAAGAGGCTCTAGGAGTTTGCAGAGATTTACAAGAGTTATACCAAAAACATGGGGATTGTACATCAGGAAAGAATTGACAGCCTGGTCTCTGTCTTGAGAAAAGGCCAAAGGCAAATTTAATATGGGTCTTTAAAACAATGATAGATTGGTTGGAGATTATGTAGAAATGGGAAGGGCATGACCAGAAACCATCACTGTAAGGCTGTCACCAAGAAATCCAACAAGGGATTCAGAAGGAACTTTACCTAGAGCTAAAAATCACACACCATAAGGTTATAGTCCAACAGGTTTATCTGGAAGCACTAGCTTTCGGAATGCTGCTCCTTCTTCAGGTGGTGCGGAGTAGAAGATCATAAGACACAGAATTTATAACAAAAGTTTACAGTGTGATGTAACTGAAATTATATATTGAAAAAGACCTGGATTGTTTGTTAAGTCTCTCATCTTTTAAAATGAACGTGTTGGTTTCAGTTCTTTCTTATGTAAATCACACAACTTTTTTAAAAAAGTTACATTCTCAAGTGAATTTTAACAATTGGTGTCACGTTGGTCCGGATAATGCACTGAAAGTGTGAGGTGCCCTTTGCGAGACTGTCAGACTGATTCTAATTTAAAAAACAGATTTACAGAATCTTGCATGGATTACCTAAAGCTGTAAGAATACGGAATTTATTACCATGGAGAATGGTTAAAGCAATCACATTTATGCATTTAAGGGGAAATAAAACAAGCATATGATAGAGAAGGGAATAGAGGATTATGATGATCCATTTAGAGGAGATAAAAACATGAATGGAAACTTGAGCAGAGCACAAATACTGACATGGACTAGTTGGGTTGAATGTCGGTATTACTCATCCTATTTGATTCTATTTTAATTAGATCTATACCAATGCCTCCTTCAATGACTCAGTGCCAATTTTTGTTTGATCAATGTTTATGTGAAGCACTTTGGGACTATTTAAACTACATTAAAAGGTGCTACATAAATACAATGTGTTGCACAGCTCTATCACCTAATTGACAAAATGAATGTAAATAGCCCAATAATTAATATTCACCTTATACCAGGAACATAACAGTACAGCAGTGAAATCAAATTTAAACTCATTTGTCTAAGAAAAATATCAAACAGACTGAAATTAAGCTAGATTTTCAACTTGCCTCTACCAGCTGTTTTGATACAGACCAGCGACATCTAAGGAACAGGAAAAACCAAGTCAATTCAGTTCCTCAAGCCTGTTCTGCCATTCACCTAAATCATGGATGATCAGGATGTTACCTGCTACCAGTGCAACTTTTACCAGTACAAAGCAACAGAAGCAACTTCTTTTCCCTGGAATATGGAAGGCGGAGGGTGATTGGGTGGAAATTTTTACATAACTTTTAAAGGAAATGATTAAGCAGCTAAACAGAAAAATCCATCTTTTAGTGGGTGACAAGAGCCAAACTATTTAGGAAAGAAGTTCAGAAACACTTTTTCATTCAGTGATTAAAATACAGAACTGTCTCCAGCAAAAGATGGCAGATCACACCTCAATTAATAAACATGAATGCTAGCTGAATTAACCATTTTTAAAATCCAAGATCAGACTTTCACCAGCCAAAGCTGGTAAATGGAGGGATGAGTCACACTGTCATTGGATGGTGGAATGGACTCAAAAGTGCTGAGTGGACTCCAGTTCATAACAAGGAACAAAAATATCCATCCACTGAAGCTCATCAGTCTAGAATTCGTGTAGAGGTAGAGTATCAGGTGAATAAACAGCGCGCACACAGATCCAGGTTCAAGAGTAATTTATTAATTCCTGAAATCAAGTGTTCAAGAACTTGAAATATCACTGGCAGAACAAACATAATCAGACAACAAAAACCATAGACCAGCACTTATGCATCAAGAAGTGCTTGTGATCCCTCACACATTGAGTAAGCTCCCAGCAGCAAGTACCTGCAAAGCCAAAAACAGGTTTTAGAATTTAATTTAGTTTTTTAAAAACATTTCCAAAACATTTCTGGAAATCACGGATCAACTATGAAGTCAGTATTTAATAGGGTAAAGTAACCTTCTTTCAATGCTAGGTTTGAACTTTAGGTTATGTTGAATTTAGCTGATCTCTAAAGAGGGGACAGTCCTTTAGACTGCAAAGGTTTGGGGGTTCTGGTTTGGAAAAGGCAATGGGATCCAGTCAAGTCTCTCAAGATGTACTAGTCTCCTTGCTGAGGGAGATAAGGGAAACTTTTTATTTCATCATCAGTGATGAACTGAGAGAAGTGTGTAGGTGATTTATTACTGTCATCCCAACACCTGTCCATACCATAACTAAAGGGCCAATTGTGGTGCCAGTGTGCTGAATGATTCAGAGATCAAGCTCCTTTTTCGTGGTTGGGATGTGTATGTTCCAACCTCTATCCTGAGGACTAATTGAAGCCCCAAGAAATTTCAAAGCACCAATTCCTCCACCACTCAAATATTAATGCAAACAATATTCCTCAGACACATGACTCAACAATATGATTTGGTGCATGAGCTTTATCTGTAGGAGAACAGTCCTAGTCAATCCTCCTTCACCTGTCAGAGAGCATGTACTTGTGACAAAGCACAAGTTAGAAAATGCACACTTTGCTTTCCCTTTTAAGAACTCATTTAACAAACTCTTACCCTCTTTTCGTCTCCAGGAAAAAAAATTATTCATATACATCCTTCTTATCTGCGATATAAGTTACAATCTCATCAGGCGTCATCAACTTTTCTGCATCTACATCTGGAATCTCAAATCCTTCAAAGAGAGAAAATGAAGATCAATGACTCCTAAAGACAAGCAACATGGCTAATGTACATATTAACACTCTTCACGTTCCCACATTGGGCACACAGCAAGCCTTTTAAAGCCTTTCAACAACCTTCCCATACGGAATAACTTATCACCAGATTGAATCACCTCTAATCGAGATCTCACAACTATCCTGCAGTGACGCAACTGTCAAGAACTACTACCCAGTGTTGTTCTCCAAAGATGTATCTGCTGGTAGAATCACTGACAATGTTGTTCTTGTTAAGGGGAAGTGGTTCAGTATACTCTTGCTGGAGATAGTCATTTACTGGCTGGTATTTATGTGGCACAAATGTTACTTAGCACCTGCAAGTTAAGTCTGAATGTTAACCAGATGTTATTGCATGTAGGCTAAAACTATTTCATCAACAAGGATCTGAAAATGGAGCTGAATGCAATGCAATCTTTGGTAGAGTTCTCATATAAGACTAGACAGTCTGAAGCCCATAGGATTGAATAGGCTGAATGTGTCAGGGCTCACAATGGACAATTAGCTACTTGATTTGCAAGAGGACATCAATGACTGTGGAATAGACACCTGCTTACAAATCAAGCATCTTCAGTCAAAGGAGACAGAAGATTCAGTGAATCAAAAGAACAGTTTAATATACAAAGATTCTGAGGTGGTTGGATTAAACAACAAGATATATTGACACATTACAACCAACCACACACACACTTACCAAATTCATCTTCCATGGCCATAATGATTTCTACTTGATCCAAACTATCCAAACCCAAATCCTTCATAAAGTGAGAGGTTGGTAGAAGCTTTAAGAAAGGAAATATTGTAACTATAGGAGGTTTCAGAAATACAAGAGAAAATCCACAAGCAATCAAGACATTAAGCCCAAACAACAAATTTGATCCTTTGAAAACAGTGAACAGATAATCTGATGTTTCCAGTAACCCCTGAGCAAAACTGAGTTTTCCTGCCTCAAAAGTAGCTCAAAAGACAGAGACCACATTTGTTACAACTGTCCCTTTGCTACCTGGTAGATGTGCTGATAAAATTCATTCTTCTCACTGCCTGACCAGACAGTACACACATTAACAGCTGTGTGAACCTTCTGAAATAGCTCAGCAATTTGTTAAGCCTGTAACTCATTCTAAGGGCTGTGTGCAGCAGAAACTCAATGGATCAGCCACATAAACATTTTGGCTTCAAAAGAGCTGGAAGGAAGCTCATTATTCAACAGCAACTAACTCACCTCATAACTATCCTACAACCCCTCCAAAGTCCAAAGTCAGGCCTTTGATAGAATATTTCCCACTTGCCTTGATGAATGTCAATGGGACACGGTTAGATTCTTTCTAGTTTAAAGTGATCGCTGCCGGCTCTTGTGAAGTGAGAATATTATTTTCCAATCCTCAGCTCATGCCTGAATGTTATCCAGAACTTCCTGCATTCTTGGTCTTCAAGGAAACCTGAGGATTTATTAGAATATTCACGAAGAAGCTGAGATTAGCTAAAAGGACTGTCAAACTGACATGATGGTACGCCAGGAAGGTTTTACATATTTATATTTGTAAACGTCGTTGTGTTTTAATGTTAGTAAAACAATGGGTCAGAGCAGTAATAAAAGCTTAGAGGAAATTACCTCCGATTACTCTGGAGGCAAAATACAAATACCAAACTGCAAGAATATTCCCACAGTATTGATATGTTACTCCTCTTTGCCCTGAGATAAGAAAGATGACACCTATAACCAAATTTGAAACGTATCATGTTGCACAAACTGTATACAATGAAACATCTAAAGGTGGCTGTTGACACTGGCCTGATAGTTCAGGGCTACATTGTAATTTTTCGTGGTCCTGCTGCTCGCTTCTGCTTCAGTCTCTGCAACCGGGTCTGCGTCTCATCACCTCACCTGTTTTACATTTTAAGCAGTTTGCTGCTCTTTTTTTAAAAAATGTAAACGAAGAAAGTGTCGGCAATTTCATTTCAAAGAGGTCACATTTTCTCAGAGTGATCTCATTTTTATTTCAGAAATTCAATAAAAGGTCAGTGACATTGTTTCCTTACCTTGTCAGGATTAATTTTATCATACAATTTTAACACGTACAGCACACGTTCCTGGATGCTGCCAAAAGTCAGAGGGGGCAGATCCCCATACTGACGCAACGACTGTAGAAACAGACTACAACT
This sequence comes from Chiloscyllium plagiosum, assembly GCF_037043375.1. Classification (NCBI taxonomy): domain Eukaryota; kingdom Metazoa; phylum Chordata; class Chondrichthyes; order Orectolobiformes; family Hemiscylliidae; genus Chiloscyllium; species Chiloscyllium plagiosum. The sequence continues at coordinate 30,710,329 of NW_028270158.1, forward strand.
CTGCAAAAGGAGAAGAAAGAAACAGGTTAATTTAAAGTGCAAGTTGCATGGCCTGAAGACTTAATGCTGGCAAACAAAAACACCATTGCTTTGACATACAGTAGTGTTATGCCTCGTTGGGGTAGCTCAATCAAGTCTTGTTAGAGTTGTCATAAAAGTTAAAGATTTAATAGAAACACACAAAATTCCCCAAAGCACTTGATGGTAAACATAGACCAGGTTTCTGAATTTAAGAATCACTGTTTTATTACAAATAGATTCCAACTACAAATAAGCAATTATGAACTAACTTTACTGCTCAGACCTTTAGAATATAGGAATTGGGAAGTCATGTTGAGGCCTCTTCTGGAGGAGTGTGTCTAGTTCTGGTCACGCTGCTGCAGGAGGGATATTATCAAGTTGGAGTGTTCAGAAAATATTTACCAGGATGTTGCCAAGAACAGAATGTTTGAGTTATTGGGAAGAGGCTGCACAGGCTAGGATTTTTTTCCACTGGAGTGTAGGGGCCCGTAGAGGTGACCTTAGAGGTTTTTTAAAATCATGAGATATAGGTAAGATGAATGACATGTGTCTTTCCCTATGGTGGGTGGATTTCAAGACTAGGGGGCATATATTTAAGGTGAGAGAAGAAAGATTTGAAAAAGACATAAGAGGCAACTTTTTCCACACTGAGGATGGTTTGTATCTGGGATGAACTTCCAGAGGAAGTGTCGGACATGAGTACACTTATACCATTTAAAAGGTACTTGATAAGTACAAGAAGAAGAAAGATTTGGAGGGATAAGGGATATGCACAGGCAGGTGGGAATAGTTTAGTTTGTGATTACAGTCGGCATGGTCTGTAGGGTTTGCTTCTGTGCTGTACGACTTAATAACATCTACTAGTTCAAACTCTAACTTCCTTATACAACTTCCCCAACACAATTTACAGATCAAAAAAAAAAGCTGTTATGGGCAGAGGAAAAGTCTGAGAAAACAATTTAGTGGACCCTGACCACAGGATTTTCTGAGATAATCCTTCAGAAATGAATGAATGAATGATGATTTACTGTCACTTGTAGCCTACAATGAACAACACAGTAAAATACAATGCTAAACTTCAATTGTCGCCACAATCTGGCACTATTTTGAATAGTTTAAGAATAAAAAGATATAGCAGAGTCTATCTCCGCTTTGCCACCTGTGGCATGAGTCCTGAGCTAGCTGACATACGACACCTGAGCTGCCACCACTCCACTGCCTTCATTGGACCCACCAATGGCAGCGTTGCCACTCAAGGCACCATCTCTTCGTCGCTGAGCCCACATCGCCAATAGGCCACCAATGCTTGATCTCGTGCTGGACCCACACTTGCCCCGCAACCAGGAGCCCCTGGGTCTGTAGCTGCCATCGCCTTGACAACAGCTGGAGTCCACTGCTCTGGGAATACTACAAACATGGCTCCGCTGCCAGGACAGGCTGCCACCTCACCGAGAGTGCTGCTCCAGCCACCCTCCTCCATAATGTCACCTTCTCCACTGCTGACAGGACGAAGAAGATAAAGAAATATGCCAAAGAGAGGAAGGAAAGAAGGGAGGAAACAGCTGATCTGGAGTGGATGGGCCCAGGAGCCCAGATGCTGTCTACCTTGCTGGCACCGCTAACATGGCCCTTAGATTACCAGGACTGCTGCTCCTCCAGCTTTCTCCTCCATGTAACTTCCCCTTTTTGCAGGAGGAACATGGCAAATGGACACTTATAATGTTACCGATTTATTGGGCGAGAGCCACAGCTTAAGCAATTGATGAGGGATAACAAAAAAAACCCAAATAACTGCAGAAGCTGGAAATCTGAAATTGCAGGAAAAATTTAGCAAACCTGGTAGCTTCTAAGGAGAGAAAGCAGACTGAATATTTCAGGTCCAGTGACCTTTCTTTGGAATTGAATGCATTTGGAAGAAGGTTGGCCTATAAGCTGGTGGGGGACTGGGGTTGGGGGAAGAAGAGTAAACGATAGGTCGAGATCGAGCCCAAATGCAGGGAAAACCAGTTAAGCAGATTGCCCATCTTCCTCCCCACCAACTGCTCCACCCTCTCCACCGACCGATCACAAATCACTTCCCACCTGCACCCACCTATCAGCATCCCACCTACCTTCCATTCCCAGCCCCACATCTCTATGTATCTGTCAGCCCCCTTCCCTCCTCCAAATTCCTGATGAAGAGCTTATGTTCTCCTGTTCCTCGGATGCTGCCTGACCTGCTGTGCCTTTTCCAGTGTCACACTTTTCGACTCAAGACAAAGGAATGGGTAAAGGTCATCCTGAGAGAATCAATAGCCGCTAATGGGAACTATTAGTGGCTGACAATGGATTGTTTGTGGTAGCAGTCCAAGTGATGACACGGTCTAGTTTGACAGGGTTGGGGTAAGAAGATGGGAGAAGGTTTATTTGGAAGTACAATTTTCAGAGCATTGCTCCTTCGTCAGGTAGCTAGTGGGGCAGGATCATTGGACACAGAACTTATAGTAAAAGATCAAAGTGTCATAAAACTGACACAAAGTATTGAACAAATCTAAATTGCTGTTAAGTCTTTAATCACTTAGAATGGGAATGTAGGTTTCGATTCATTAATATGTAAATCCTAGAACTGCTTTCAAGTTACAGCCCTGAGATAACTTAAGGTTTTATTTAAAAAGTGACAGCTCAGACAACGCATTAAAGGTGTGAGGTTCAAGTCTGTTTGAACCCCAACCTTGAGTCAAACTGAGCCTATTTTCAAAGTAGGAATTTATAAAATGTCACATGGACTGATTGTGAGTTTAACCTTAACCTCACACCTTTAATGTGCTGTCTGAGTTGAGATGTCACTTTGTTGTTATAAATCCTTAAGTAATCTCTGGACAGGGACTTGAAAGTAATTCTGGGATTTACAAATTAATCACGCAAAATCTGCATCCCCATTCTAAGTGATTAAAGACTTAACAGCCATCTAGCTTTGTTCAATTATTTGCATCTGTTGTAGGATAATTTGATTTTTTTACTAAAAATTCTGTGTCCTATGATCCTGCCCAACTTGCTACTTGCTGAAGAAACAGTGCTCTGAAAGCTTATACTTCCAAACCGACCTGTTGGACTACAACCTGGTGTTGGGTGATTTTTAACTACACATAATTTAGTTCCCGCTTTCCCCACATCGCAGACTTCACTTCAAAGAGGGTTATGGAACATGTGGGGTAATAGGGCAGAAAACTTAATTTCAGATTAAAAGATGAGAAAGTTCTTCACTCAGAGGATTGTGAAATTTAAAATTACCTACCCCAGAGTCCTGAAAATACTCCTAAGTACTTTCCAGATACAGATGAACGGCATTTTAAAATTAAGCAATTCAACAAATCTGGGGAATCAGCAAGGAAAGTGTAGTCTATGTAGAGGTTCAGTCACGGTTTTAACAGAATAATCGAGCAGGCTTGAGGAGTCGTATGGCCAATTCTGCTCCTACTTTTGTTACTACAAAACGTCCTGAAGTTTTTAATAAATGCATTGATTTTAAATCTTCTTACCCAGTTTGAAGATTTGACCCTGACAATTAAGAATACTGAGGAACCCAAGTGCACTTTCCCCGAAGGCTAAAACTCTAAACTCCACCAATCGATTTGGGAGTTATAGCATTGTATTCCGCACTTTCTATCTGAAATCAAATTTCATCGAATGATGAAGGATTTTTAGCGCAATCTCCTCCGACGCAGCTGGCACTTGGGATTATGCTACACCCGCTGCCTCAGTGTCCTCGGAGTCAGGGTCCGGCCTAATCACCAAACTCCAAATTACCTGAGCCCGGGGCGCCTCGCCAACAGCCCGCCTGCTGCAAACGTGTTGAGAGTAGCTACTGCCGGTTCCAGCGAGAGGCTGGGCCCCGGCGCTCGGGCCTACCCTTGACCTGCTCCAAGGTTGCGGCCACCGTCGGACGCATCGAGAGAGGACACGCAGCGCCATCTTGGAAAGGACTGTGTGTCCAACGTGCACCGTAGCGGCTGTGACAAGGGCAACAACACCCATGCGCGGCCCGGCCTGACCCGCCCCAGAGCTCTACACCTTCCGCCATAGGTGGCGCTGTCCAGGGAGGGTGTGCAGTCTTCACCTATTCCCCTCAGCTGGCTTCCCCGCCCCCCTCACCCACCTTTATGTGCTGCTGCCCTTCCACCCACATCCAGTACTGAAGGCTTATCCCGGATTTTTTGAGTTCTTCAACTATTTATGTTGCCTGACCTGCTGTGTTTTTCCGGCACCACACAATCCAGCAGCTACTATGGAACTTACCTACCTTTGTGGAGATAGTAGTGCAACCCAGGTTACTGCACTGGGGAGGCATGGGTCATGATACTCCAGACTCCAAGGATCCCTATGTCTGAGCCAGAACCTCTGGCTAAGGTTGATCAAAATAGATACTCCAGATTTTAATTTTAACTTAGTTGATTGCTTGTCTTGCTTGCATTTGGGAAGATCTACAGGGTGACACTCTGGTTTATAATGAAAAGCTCTTCTTCAATGATAAAGATGGGTAAGGTAGTAATATAGAAACCCAGCCTAATGTTCTGGGGACAGGGGTTCAAGTTAATACAATCAGGAATTGAAAGCTAGTCTCAGTAACGGTGCCGTGAAACTACCGTTGATTGTAGTTAAAAAAATTATGATTCATGGATGTCCTTTAGACAAGCAAATCTACCATTCTTATCGATTCTGGTCGACATGTGATTCTAGAAGCAAAGCAATGTGGATTACTCTAAAAGTACCCTGAATTTTCTCAGCATCCACTCAGTTGAAGAAGAATTAGGAACAGACAACAAATACTTTGTTCTGACCTCAACATTCCTCTTTGATGAAAAGTTATTAGATATCCTACTTTTTGTTTCTTCCAAGGATTTTATAAACTTTTTGATTTGGAGGTGCTGGCGTTGGACTGGGGTGTACAAAGTTAAAAATCACAACACCAGGTTATAGTCCAACAGGTTTATTTGGAAGCACTAGCTTTCGGAGCGCTGTTCCTTCATCAGGTGGTTGTGATGAAGGAGCAGCGCTCTGAAAGCTAGTGCTTCCAAATAAATCTGTTGGACTATAATCTGGTGCTGTGCGATTTTTAACTTTAAACTTTTTGCTCAACAGCAATCCTGCCATTGGCCACAAGATGGAAGTGGTTTGGAGCATCCAGAGAAGCAGCAGAAAGCATATGCATCCAACACTTTTTTTTAGGGGGTAAAGTGCATCAGGAAGCTACAGTGCACCACATCTTTATAGGGGGCAATATACAACAGGAAACATGTACAACCATCATTTTATAGAGCAGCCTGGGTTAGAAGCTGAATGAGAGGGCCCTTCACCAACTAGGAATTGTCCAGGACTGTCCCATAATTTTCCTTTCTACCTGGCATCCCAGGTCAAGCCTTCTGAGACTCATTTTGGCCTGCGTTCTGTACTTGCAGTAACAGTCTCTGCTCGCATCATCTTGAGAACACCCTTTCCTCCAGTCTATTCCTAAGTCCCATCAATAATCCTCGCATGGTAAAGAGCTTTTCACCCAGAATTGGTCACCTTGTCACCAACTCTTTGACCAATGGTAAGTTACCTTGACTGGAATTACCGAAGTATAGAAAATAATAACTCTTTACTAATTAAAGTCCAAGTTTTCTTATTTATACAATGTATAATATTAATATAGTTTAAGAAGCACTGGTACCACCGCTTGTTAACATAACACCCCCTTGCTTTTATACCAACACTCCATGGAGGAAAAATCAGTTTAAAAAAGTAATACTTGAAAATGAATATATTGGTCATACTGGAGCAATGTTCTACGGTATAGGAGACAAGTTGGGCTAAATGCATCATTTGCAAGATCTACTGTTTTTTTCAAGCATCCCCCCCACCTAATTTCACAATCACATCAGCACAATAAATCCCCCATCAAAAAGTGTTCTTTATTTTATTTAAGAGTTAGTTACCAACCTTGTATTGTTGACCATAAACCACCCATAATAGTAAGAAAGAATGGTAAGAAAGAATACTATAACAGGATTTGATTACAGGGACTACTTTGATATGAAGTACTTTTGAGAAAAGACATGCAGTGAGTGTCATATTCTGAAGGAACAGGTAGCTTTGAAATACAGTTGCCAAAGATCTTGACCAATAAGAATTTTTCTTCCTTATGAATTATATGAATTTGCTGTGGACTAATTGAGAGAACAATCATTATGATTAACAATTGATCATTGTTTTAATTATGTAAAAGTAAGTTTTTCTTTCACAAGGCAAAGTAGATGGTCCTTGGCCTTTGTAGTCTGAGGCAAAGTTGAATAGACAACTAGAGTTCAACCTGCTTGATTTAATTAAACTATTCAAAGTTCAAAGTGTTTTCACAGTATTCTATTGCCTACATTCTTCCTTCAAGCAACACCATAAAAAAACTAGAGAAATTTTCAACCATTACTTTGCTCTCACAAAAAATAAATTACCGCAGTCATGGGTTGTGCCACTGGCTGGGACAGCATTTATTGCCCATTCCTTTTGAGAAGTGTGGTGGAGAGTTGCCTTCTTGAACCACAACAGTCCAGTTGGTTTAGGTCGATGCACAATACCTTCATGGAGGGAATTGCAGGATTTTGATCCTTCGAATATTGAAGAAACAACAATATATTTCTAAGTTAGGACAGTGAGTGGTTTGGAATGTAACTGCTGGGTGTTGGTGTTCCCATGCATTTTTCCCTTGTCCTTCTATATGATTGTGGTCATGAGTTCAAACAGTACAACTTAAGGATCCTTGGTGAATTTTTGCGATGTATCTTGTAGACACTACATCCTACTGCAACTAAATCATCAGTGGTGGAGGGAATGAATGGTGTGTACGTGGTACCAATTAGTGAGCTGTGTTTTCCTAGATGCTATCAAATTTCTTGAGTGTTGTTGGAGCGCATCTAGGCAGTTGGGAGTTTACCATTACACTCTTGACTTGTGCCTTGTAGATGGTGGTCACAAAATTCTATATTGGGGAATCAGGAGGTAAGTTATATGCTGCAGGATTCCTAGCTTCTAATACGGTCTTGTAGCCATTTATTTATATGGCTAGTCCAATTCAGTTTCTGATCAATGGTAACCTTAGGATGCTGGTCATGAGGAATTCAGTAATGATGATGCATTGAATGTTAAGGGGCAATGGTTAGATTATTTTTTGTTGGAAATGGCCAGTCCCTGGCATTTATGTGGCATGAATGTTGTCACTTGTCAGTCAAAACCTTGATATTGTCTAGGTCTTGCTTCATTTAGACAATGTCTATTTCAGTATTTGAAGAACCAAAAATCATGCTGAACATTGTGCTATTAGCCCAATATCACCATTTTTGACTTTGAGATGGAGGGAAGGTCATTGATGAAGTAGCTAAAGACAACTGAGCCACTGACACTACCCTGATGGACTCCTGCAGAGATATCATGGAGTGAAACGACTAACCTCCAATAACTCCAACCATCTTTCATTGTGCCAGGTTTGATTCCAACCAGAGGGGACTCACCCAACCACCTCCACCACTCCTGATTCTGTGACTCCCATTTTGCTAGAACTCCGAGATGCCCTACTTGGTAAAATGTGGCCTTGGGTAATCACTGTCACTTCATCTCTTGAATTCAGCTGTTTTGTCCAAGGTAAGAATGAGGTCAGGAGCTGAGTGGCTCGGAGTGTCAGTTAGCAAATTATTGTTAAGCAAGGGCTGTTTGATAGCACTATTGATAACACCTTCCATCATCTTATTAATGATCAAGAGCAGACCAATGGGACAGTAGTTATCCAGGTTGGATTTTTGTGTATGGACATACCTGGGTAAAATTCCACATTGTCAGGTAGATGAAACAGCTTGGTTAGGAGTGTGCTAAGTTCAGGATTGTATCTGCAATACTTTGCAAAAATGCTGTTAGCCTTTGCAGTATTTAGTATCTCCAGCCATTTCTTAATATCATTTGCAGAAGATAGGCATCTTTGACGATGGAGACCTCTGGAAGAGGCCAACATGGATCATCCACTTGGCACATGCTGAAGATTATGGCAAAATGCTTCAGCCTTTTTTGTTGCACTGATGTTCTGAGCTCCCCTGCTTTTGAGAATGAAGGTGTTGTGGAGCTTCCTCTTCCAGTTAGTTAATTGCCTGTTACCATTCACAACTGGGTGTGGCAGAACTGTAGTAATGATTAATGAGCTGATGTGGGGGGAGCATGTGGGATTGTGTGGTTCATGGTAATTAGCAGATTTCCCCTTGTCTGTGTCTGACCTGATACCACGTGGCTTCATTGATTCCGGGTCAACACTGATTACTACAACTGCTCCCTCCTGGCTGTGTAGCGCTCTTGTGGTTCTGTTCGCTGAGCTGGGAATTTGTGTTACAGACGTTTCGTCCCGTCTAGGTGACATCCTCAGTACTTGGGAGCCTCCTGTGAAGCGCTTCTGTGATCTTTCCTCCAGCATTTGTAGTGGTTTGAATCTGCCGCTTCCGGTTGTCAGTTCCAGCTGTCCGCTGCAGTGGTCGGTATATTGGATCCAGGTCAATGTGCTTATTGATTGAATCTGTGGATGTGTGCCATGCCTCTAGGAATTCCCTGGCTGTTCTGATTGGCTTGTCCTATAATAGTAGTGTTGTCCCAGTCGAATTCATGTTGCTTGTCATCTGCGTGTGTGGCTACGAAGGATAGCTGGTTGTGTCGTTTTGTGGCTATTTGGTGTTCATGGATATGGATCGTTAGCTGTCTTCCTGTTTGTCCTATGTAGTGTTTTGTGCAGCCCTTGCATGGGATTTTGTACACTACGTTGGTTTTGCTCATGCTGGGTATTGGGTCCTTCGTTCTGGTGAGTTGTTGTCTGAGAGTGGCTGTTGGTTTGTGTGCTGTTATGAGTCCTAGTGGTCGCAGTAGTCTGGCTGTCAGTTCGGAAATGCTCTTGATGTATGGTAGTGTGGCAAGTCCTTTGGGTTGCGGCATGTCCTCATTCCGTTGTCTTTCCCTTAGGTATCTGTTGATGAAATTGCGCGGGTATCCATTTTTGGCGAATACATTGTATAGGTGTTCGTCTTCCTCTTTTTGCAGTTCTGGTGTACTGCAGTGTGTTGTGGCCCTTTTGAAGTGTCTTGATGCAATTTCTTTTGTGTTGGGGTGGTTGCTTTCGTAGTTTAGGACTTGGTCTGTGTATGTGGCTTTCCTGTATACCTTTGTGGTGAATTCTCCGTTCGGTGTTCTCTGTACCATCACGTCTAGGAAAGGGAGCTGGTTGTCCTTTTCTTCCTCTCTAGTGAATCGGATTCCTGTGAGTGTGGCGTTGATGATCCGGTGTGAGTTCTCTATTTCTGTGTTTTTAATGATTACACAATGTAGCACTGTGCTGCCACCTCTGCTGGTTTTGAGCTGTTGATGGCATAGACTTGTGATGGTTGTCTGGGACATTGTGTGTAGAGTATGATTCCATGAGTATGACTATGTCAGGCTGCTGCCTGATTAGCCTGTGAGACAGCCCCACTGACACTCCAAAATCTCCCTTTACCAACATCTGGGAGAGCTGTGTTTGCTGTTGTCTTTCCTGCTTTAATCAATGTCTTGCTGCATCTAGTTTCATTCCTTTTTAAATTTCTAGTGGTTGGTACAAGTGAATGCATCACTAGAGTGGAGTCCACCACATCACTGAATATATAGCCACATGTAGGTCAGACCTGGCAAAGATAGGTCTGTGAATTATTAGTCCCTTGAAATTACCATTAATTCCTTTTGATTTGGGGAGGCCTAATGAAAAGCACTTAAGACATTTTGATATCATAAGATGTGATCCACCTACAAATATAAATCATACTTCATATCCGTATCCTACCTATTTTACATATCACAAAAAAGTTCTAATAACCTAGCATTGGGCTTATTCCTTCAAGATCTCTACATTCCGCTAATTGTGGGCTATATTGCCTCCCAAATTTTAATCATTCCACTGGTGGCTAAACCTTCTGTTGTTGAAGCACTAAGATCTGGAATTCCGCTTTATGAACAACCCTGCCTCTTTTCTACAATAAAACAGTCTTTAAAGCTTTCCTCACCAGCTTTAATATTTAATGTTGGTCAATGTCAAATTTTGTGAAATTGCATGGTACCATTTGGCAATGGTATTAAATAAATGTTCTTGTTCCAATTCTAAACTTTAAAAAAATGTTATTTCCTATTCTTCAGTACAGACAAAACATTCAAACAAGCTATGCTGCAAGTTTTGAAGAGGTAGGCAAGTGTAATTTGTAGCAAGTCATCCCTTTGCCCAAGTCCTCATTATAGTTATCTCTTAAATACCAACAAATCACTGTTCCCAAAGAAAAAATCTTCAACATAAGTCACATTTGTGCCTCACAAATATATCATTGTAAGCACAAACTCATAATATTTTGAAAACACCAACAGACTTATTTTATCCTGCATCACGATACAATGTATAATGGTTATCAGGTATGGAAGCATATCATACAGGAGTGAAGGAAATCAGAGAATGATCTCATATGTATTCAGGTAATCTTAGTTACACAATGAACTTGATTTTAATATTTTTTAAAAAGCATTTTCAAAACATAAGGACTGAAGATGAATACAAAGCATTTGTTTTAGGTAGTCATAGACTCTATATTTCTAGAATTTAAGTTTCTAGTGTTTACAATTTACTTTTTGTTTCAAAGAAGAGGGTTGCAATATGTACAATATCATTAGCTTTAATTATAAAGAATAATAAAGAGGAATTATAAGTAGTGCTTTTACATTTTTCATTTTGTCATTCTCTCGATGCTGGGTCTCACTTCCAATCAAAAACTTATAATATATCAAATCTTGGATCTTTTATTTCTGCATAATAAAGTATTTAGGTTCTTGGTTTCAAACCTCATGCAAAAGTCAACATTCCTTCTGTAGAGCCCTCAAGTATTGGCACAGATTTCTGAGCTCAGGTTTCTGCAGTGGACTTGAATCTACAACTAACTTAGCTCTGACTGTTACAACCAGCAGCGGGGAATGGCCCCAGATTCTTCTTTTATCATTCTTCCAACAGCCACTGCCTGAGCAAAAGCTGGTACCTCTCCATCCACCCTCTTAAAGTATTAATTCAGGGGACTGCAAATGGAATTGTCCAATCATACATCACTACAGATGTTATGACAATTGTCAATAAATGCAAACTGCTTGAAAATACCAAACTATCCACAACATATTTCCAACTTGTTTGAATTGTCAGTCTTGTCAACAATATTCTTCATATCTAGTTTTTTAGGCTGGTGTGTCTTCAATCACTGCAGGTAAGTACTTGCTTATATTCTCGCATGCAATATTTCTATCTGTTCTTATATTCATATTGATTGTTCTGTGGACAGTTCATATTTGATCAGGTGAGCTAGAGTTCTTGATGCCTTGACAAATGCTGCTCTACTAGTAAATTGTGACTGGTGATAATTAACTTTCTAATACTGATAGGAAGCAAGGATGTTTTCTAGCCACTCTACTCACTATTTCTTGGGACAATATTAAATGATGTCCCTTGCAATGATACTGCCAATATAAAACTTTGCCCAGATCAACAATACCTGTTCAGACAGCTGCACAATTGAAGGAGGCTGGCCACGTGAATGAAGACAGCTTGTGAGCTGGAACACAGAATTGATTGGTCATCTATCTTTCATTATTAGTAAACAGCTGTGATGATACTGCTGTTCTTACTCACATTTTTACACTCAAATGATCAAAACAAAATATATGGCGATATCCTCTTACTCATTTCAAGCTGTAAATCCCAAATTAACTACAATGGTTTTTAACACATTAAGATAATGCAGATGTTTCCATCTGATATTTTCAGGACTGAACTCTGTCAACAAAGAAAAACCATTTGTGAAACTGAGTAAGAATGACCCCTTCAATGTAAAATTATGACACAGGAAGTTCACAATACTTATCTCAAATTACCCAGACAGTCCATTTGGAAAGAAAACTGGTGTCTATTACTCACCTAAAGGGGATTTTCTATATCGTACACTAAGTATCCTCCGAACATTTTGCTGAAATTGGCCAGTCCTGATTTCAAACCTGGCTTTCCCTGACAGCAATAACAGACACTATACAACAGTTCAATACATCAATCTAAATTGTAATACAACTTTACATAGTACACAGCAAACAAAAGTAGTCTTCTTCCCACTGCAATGTTTTGTCCTAAAAATTTATTATTTGGTGCTTTCATTCAACTGATTAGGTAAAAGATTTCAAATAAATAAATAGGTGCAGAAGCCGCATTTCTTGCGTCAGTCTTGATGCAGTAATACCATCATACTTCATCCATTCCAGTTCCCACATATTTATAGATATATACAGTTTGGTCATTCTTTCTGGCCAGGAGGCAGGAATTGGCTTCTACCCAGTGGAAAAGTGACCAGTATGCATTGGGGCCATGGTGTAGAATGGTCACGATGTGGCCAGAAAGTACATCCCAAAGAATCAGGGTTCCAGGGGTTACAATTGCTGCGATGGACTGGTCTTTCACACCTCCGACAAGGTACCTGTTCCAGAAATAAATACATTTAAAAGGAAAAAAAACATGAGAGAAAAATAGCTATTTTATCACTGCTACCGTTAGTGAGCTAAGTAAATAAAACATTGCAGCATATTTTGGAAGAGTCATTTTAAACTAACATACCCAGCAGGGGATCAAATGGATTGGATCAGGAACTTGCTTTACACCTGTGCCCAATTTTAATTTCCTTCAAATTCAAAGGAGTGTAAAGTTAAGTTGACTGCAAAATCAGGAAGGTCAATTAGATTCTTCCAATGGATGGTCATTACAGCGATCTCTTGTACTGCTTCATTCCAAATGCAATACAGTGGGATTTCAGTCAGCAACTGAAGTCTCATTTGTTTCTGTCATCTATTTTAGAGCTTTGTATTGCTGGATAGATAAAGATCTCATTCGTTTATCCAGTAATTCTGCTGCTTCAGATAGTAGAATTGGGGATTGTGCTTAATGATACCTTAAAAAAGTCACAAAGAATGTGATTATAAAATGGAAGCCCACGATGATGGTTGATATGACACAGAACCAGATTCTCACTTTACTTAATTCTGGATCCATAGATCTCATATAGATAGCCTAACTGTACAACTCAGATTCACAGAATTGACAAGAGTTAGTTTTCTTGGAAGGCTTACTTGTTTAATTGTGCACCAAATTGAGGAGGACAGCACTTAAACAGAAACCTTTTCAGAACAGCTGGATTAGCATATGTTTACGATGAAAGCATTCTAATGAAATCCCCCCTGTTGCGACCTGCTAGTTTAACAAACAGGGGAATGAACCAGAGAACTTTGAGTCTGTCGAGGCCCATAACACTGAGGACTGAGTGGGACTTTCCCAAAGCAGGACATTGATTTATATGCAATATAGAATGCATCTTACCTTCCGTGGCATTCCAGTGGAAGCATATAGGACATGACAGGTCTACTTTTACCATTCATAGGATTGACACCAACCATTCTTAAAGCACAGACTCTATTTCCACCAGATCCATCACAATTTCCAACATACCGATGACTGAAGAGTACAAACAATATGCCCTAAAACACAAAATTAATTATTAAATATTTTAATTTGAAAAGGACTATCAATTTTTACTTTGATGGAGGTGGATGGAGGTGCCAGTGTTGGACTGGAGTGGACAAAGTTAAAAATCACCCAGGTTATAGTCCAACAGGTTTATTTGGAAGTACAAGCTTTCGGAGTGCTGCTCCTTCGTCTGGGACTGGATCATACGACACAGAGTGTATAGTAAAAGATCAAAGTATCATACAGCTGTGTGATGTATTGAACAAATCTAGATTGCAATTATGTCTTTAATCACTTAGAATGAGTTGCAGGTTTCAATTCATTACTTTGTAAATCCCAGAAGTCACATTCATGAAATAACTTAAGGTTTAAAAAAGGTGACATCTCAGCTCAAGACAATGCATTAAAGGTGTGGGGTTAGTCTGTCTATATTCCAACCTTGAGTCAGACTGGTTCTATTTCCAAAGTAGGTATTTATAAAATGTCACATGGACTGACTGTCTACAGATTGTGTGCTTTTTGAACAAAATAGAATGTATCTGCAAATAAAAATAGCAAATACAAATTCATCCCAAAGATGTGTGTGTGCATGCGTGTACCTGTGAGATAGTGTGTGTGTGTGTGTGTGGGTGGAGAGGGGGGTAAGTGTTTGTGTGTGCGTGAGATGGAGTATATGCCTGTGAGAGGGTGTGTGCGTGAATGTTGAGTGTGGCAGTGTGTATCTGAGAGATAGCATGTGTATGAGAGAGGGTCTGCGTGAGTGTGATCGTGTGTAAGAGTGTATATGTATGGTGTAGTGGAGTCACCTGTCTTGTGACATGAACCCAAGAACCCAGTTGAGGCCTTCCTCATGGGTACCGGACTTGGCTATCAGCCTCTGCTTGGCGACTCTGCTTTGTTGCACATCCCAAAGTCTGCCTTGGAGGTCAGTCACCTGAAGATCCAAAGCCGAATGTCCTTGACCGCTGAAGTGTTCCCTGACTGGGAGGGAACACCCTGTTTGGCGATTGTTGTACGGTGTCCATTCATCCATTGTAAATTTTTATTTTGCAAGTTTTTACTGCTGCTTTGGAAGCTGCAATCATAATTCTGTTCAATTGCAGTTACAGCCCCTGCTTAATTGTAGGTAAATCACTGCTCTGTAGATTACATTCTGTATTTTCTGCATTCTGCCATTTTCCAGTAAGACTCAAAGCAGTAGCCTTTATTATTTAATTTGGACAGAAATGCAGCTGCAAAGATAAACAGACTACAGATTCTAAAAATATATCCATAAAAGTCAGCATTTGTACAGTACGGAAAATACATTTCAGCTATCAACCCTGTTCAAACCTCACATTTGTTAGAGGATTGATATGCAAAAATTAACTTGCCTTTTAAACTCTCACTGATGCATTGGGTCCTGTTGTGAATTTTGAGTAATTGCTGTAAGTTATTTAATCAAATGGTTGGCCAGTCAACTGGTCCAGACCTTGTAAAGTTCTCATTTACCAACATTGCAAAGAGAGTGTAAATAAATAATTGTTATTCATCCAAGGTTATGAAGACTGCACCATAGGTGTACGGCCATATGCAGTTTATTCAAAGCAAACAGCCCACTTTTGCTGTATTTATTTATTTATCCATTTTCTCATGGGATGTGGGTTTTGTTGGCTGTGCCAGTATTTTTGCATAAAGGGCAGATTAAGTCAACAGGAATTGTTCTGAAGCCACATGTAGGTCAGACAGGTAAGGATGCCTTTAAGGATATTAATGCATAAGATGGGCGCAAAATAAACCACTCAGCTCCTTGGGCCTAATCTGCCATTCAATAAGATTATAGTTGATTTGATTACTCCATATTCCCAGCTATCCCTATAATCTTAGACCCTTTTGTTTATCAAAAAGCTATTGGTCTGTAGCTTAAAAATATTCAAACATTCTGCTTCTACTATCTTTTGGGGAAGAGAGTGACAAAGATTTTCTTATTTTGAAATAATTATTCTCATCTCTAGAATCTCCCACAGGAGGAAACATCCTCTTCACATGCACTCTGTCAAGAACCTCAGGGTTTTATATTTCAATCCAGTCACCACTTACACTTCTAAACTCCAGCAGACAATAGCTTGCCTGTGAAAGCTTTCCTTATAAGGCAATTCAATCATTTCTGTTATTAGTGTAGCGAACATTTTCTGAACTGCACAAATTAGTAGCTTGGGACCACTTTTTGCAGTAATAAAGATAAAAAATATTGCTCCTTACAGACTCTGAATAGGCCTTCTGGCAGACAGTGCCCGGGTAGCTTTCACTTAAATGGATTTTCTTCAGAAGATGTCCAGTCTTTAAGTTCCTAAGAGAGATAAATAAAAGTTAATCTGAACAGAGTTTCCCTCCTGACCAACAGTCTCTGAATAGTTTCATGTCGGAATCATTAGAACAATGAGGCAAAGCAGAGAGAAAGTAAGGAGAGGAGTTCAGCAGGAGGGGCTGTGGCAAGGCTTAGATTCAAACACTTTCAGTAGTTTAAAGAATGCTTTTGTGTGGATAATTACCACTTCTGTCAGAAATATCTAAGTAGCTTCGAAAACATTTTATTCATTTTAAGTATATTGGTATATTACATGTAGCAAATTTTATTTGCACAGCAAGATCCTTTAACAACAGTGGATTAAGAACCATTTTTTAAATATTTTATTACTTCAAGATTTTTTATTAATAATTTCAGCCTCTTTGTTCAAATTAGTCACAGGAAACAGTCAGACTGGACATGGCTAAAAATGGATAAATGAATGAATTAATTCACAAATGACTTGTACATCTACTCTCTAATCCAGTTAAATGGAAGCATGTACTTACCAAATGACAATATTGCTCATTATTGTCGATCCAATCAAAGCTTCTGCCTCCCCTTTGACTTCACTGAAAGCTAGTATCATCTCATTGGGTGGAACCAATTGCATACATCGTTCACGCCTAACCACAAAAATTCAGGCAAAAAAAAATCACAAAACTGCTATTATCTCAAGTGACATTTTTTTCTCCTCCCCTTACATTATCTCTTTGCTCCATAAAGACAATATTCAGCAGCTCGGGCTCTCTTCATGGGCTTTAACCAATATTGGGTTTGGAAAAGGAGTTACGATGTAATTAATCAAGGGAACTGTGGTCTCCTGGATCTTGCTTGATTGTATTACTTACGTCTATATTATCAGACTGGAATCACTTGTCTTTGAACAAGTATTAAGTTTTGTGACAACATTCTACTATGGAGTATAAGAAATGCATAGTTAAAGTTCATTTTATCACAGTTGGTAAGGTCTAAAAAATATTATAACTAGACTGGAATAAAATTTACAACTTTTCCAGTCACATCTCCAGCTAATTGCTGACAAGCTAAACTACATTGTAAAGGGTTGAAAACATTTCTATGTAGAAATTCAAATCTAGATTTTTTGCTTACTACAATTTTCACAATTGCCTTGCTATGAAATTATACTTTTGTCACAAAAAGAGAAAGATTTGTTTTTGTATCCATCCTATTTCGCTTTACTATGCTGGAATTATTTTGTATTTGGAGGATTTGGAGTAATACTTCTCATTTCAGTCAAGGAAACAAAAATCTGGGACTGAATAAATAATTGAGATCTTTTGCTCAGAGAAATAATTTGGTGTCACAGATTTTAAAAAAATATATTGGCAGTAATTCTATCAACCCGGGTTTTACCATCCTGGAGTCTTTTACATATTACTGCATAAAATCTAACAGGTTTAGTTTTATAATGTTTTTCAGCAGCTTATCCTTTAAAAATAAATTTCAAAATTTCACAATGGTTTTCTTCACATCTCAATTATCTTCGCTTATTTAAAGGTTTGACTTTGAAGCACATTCGAGGTAGATGCTCACTTTGTCCACGAAGGGTTTTATTGAATCTGTTGAATCATATTCCCCAAAAAACAAACTGATCAACTTTACAGGGACCAGAACTAGTAGGTGTCAATTCTTGCTATTACTTGGTGTTGTAATGAAATGTTATTTACTATCTGCCTTTAGCATTGACCTGAGTGCGAAGTCAAAAAAGTTGAAGGAAAATAATGAGTAAAGATTCAGTCTGGGGTATGCATATAGCTGGGGCTTTAATTAATAATAGGACTCCTATTTATCCCCACAAAATAAACATTTAAATTATGGCGTACCTCTTTTAGCTCAAGGCAAAGCAAACCAACAAGTAACACAGAGAAAAAACACTAATGAATCTGACCTTCCTTCTTTGGATAGGATGTTCAATTCTATGTACTGACTTTGAAGTGTGCCACAAGAGCAGACCAGCCTCCTTCCAGGCAACCCAAGCAACGCATTTATATCTCCTGTCTGCAGCAGGGTGTGTTCCGAGCAGTTTCTCTCCACAGAGTGCAATACTCTTAAAAAAGGCCAATAGAAAAAAATTAATCAGCTGGGTTGCATTTCCAATTGGCCTATGATGAGAATTGTTGTAATATTCTGGGTAAAATTTTTTTGTTGATATATACACAAAAAGCATTTGATGAAATGTGGAAGGTGATCTGTGCTGGGAATAGAATAGTTCAACACTTTTCAAAACAATATTAAAAACAAATCTGGTGCAATTCATTTTACGTACAAGGCAAAGCACCCCATACATTAAAAGTAACCAATGGCAGGTACAAGCACAGATTAGATACACAATAAAACTTTTTAGTGCTTGAAGCACAGTATTTTAAGCAAAAGCAAAGTAATTTTCTATTCAAAAGAAGTTTTTAATACACTAATAAAATTCATCACAATGGAAGGGATGTGGGTGTCACCAGCAAGGCCTGCATTTGATGGTTGCCCCTGACTGCACTTCAACTGAGTATCTTGCTTGGACATTTCAGAAGGCATTTCAGAGTCAACACATTTCTGTGGGTTTGACTCATCTTTAGGCTAGATGACAGATTTCCTTCCCTAAAGGACATGAGTGAAACAGATAGACTTTTTATATAACAATGGTTTCATTGTTGTCATTAGGTCTTAAAGAGAATTGTAAGGGATAGGATTTATGAACATCTGGATAGGAATAATGTGATCAAGGATAGTCAGCATGGTTTTGTGAAGGGCAGGTCATGCCTCACAAACCTTATTGAATTCTTTGAGAAGATGACTAAGGAGGTAGACGAGGGTAAAGCGGTAGATGTGGTGTATATGGATTTTAGTAAGGCATTTGATAAGGTTCCCCATGGTAGGCTACTGCAAAAAATACGGAGGTATGGCATTGAGGGTGAGTTGGAGGTTTGGATTAGGAATTGGCTGGCTGGAAGAAGACAGAGGGTAGTAGTTGATGGTAAAGGTTCATCTTGGAGTTACTAGTGGTGTTCCGCAAGGATCTGTTCTGGGACCATTGCTGTTTGTCATTTTCATAAATGACCTGGAGGAGGGGCTAGAAAGTTGGGTGAGCAAGTTTGCGGATGATACGAAAGTCGGTGGAGTTGTTGACAGTAAGGAAGGATGTGTCAGGTTACAGCGGGATATAGATAAGTTGCAGAGCTGGGCAGAAAGGTGGCAAATGGAGTTCAATGTAGGTAAGTGTGAGGTGATTCACTTTGGTAAGAGTAACAAAAAGATGGGGTACTGGGCTAATGGTCGGATACTTGGTAGTGTGGATGAGCAGAGGGATCTTGATGTCCATGTACACAGATCTCTGAAAGTTGCCACCCAGGTAAATAGTGCGGTGAAGAAGGCATATGGCGTACTGGCTTTTATTGGTAGAGGAATTGAGTTCCGGAGCCCTGAGGTCATGTTGCAGTTGTATAAGACTCTGGTGCGGCCGCATCTGGAGTATTGTGTGCAGTTTTGGTCGCCATACTATAGGAAGGATGTGGAGGCACTGGAACGGGTGCAGAGGAGGTTTACCAGGATGTTGCCTGGTATGGTAGGAAGATCGTATGAGGAAAGGCTGAGGCACTTGGGGCTATTTTCATTGGAGAAAAGAAGGTTTATGGGGTGACTTGATAGAGGTGTACAAGATGATTAGGGGTTTAGATAGGATTGACCATGAGAACCTTTTTCCACGTATGGAGTCAGCTATTACGAGGGGGCATAGCTTTAAATTAAGGGGTGGTAGGTTTAGGACAGATGTTAGGGGTAGATTCTTTACTCAGCGAGTCGTGAGTTCATGGAATGCCCTGCCAGTAGCACTGGTGGACTCTCCCTCTTTATTGGCATTTTTTTTTTAATAGATATTTTTATTAGAAATTTAACATTTTTACAAGTTTACAAAAATAAACAAAACTCTCAGATATAAACATTGATATACAATTAGCTCAAATATACAATAGCCAAAATTTGACAAAAAAAACAAAACAACAAAAAAAAACCGAAAAGAAAAAAACAAACAAACAAAACTCAACTATCTACTAATCTAACCTACAACTAACCAGGGTGTATATTTAAGTCTCTTACATGCTCGGGATGTGTTAACATCAGATATGATAAAACCCGTATTCGTGCGGGATTCCTCCCCCGAGGGGTCGCGGACCAGCCAGGTTTGTAATCTCAATTAAATAAAAGCCCTTGTTAGGATAGCCGAAATATCTGTATTTATGTAATTCAAAAAGGGCTGCCATATTTTATAAAATAATTCGGTCTTTCGGTGCACCATATTTGTAAGGAAGTCAAGGGGAATATATTCCATAATTAGTCTGTGCCAATTTGAAAGTCCAGGGGGGCCCTCCGCCACCCAGTTCATCAAAATATTTTTCCTTGCACAGAAAGAAAGAATAGAAAATAGTCTCTTCCCGTATGTGTCCAGGGAGGGAAAGTTCGAAAAGCCCAAGAGGAGAGATACGGGGTCCACTTTTATTTCCGTTCCTAAAATTTCTGTCAGGGTACTTGCTACTTTAGTCCAATATCTACGGATCTTATGACAGGTCCATAAGCAATGTACAAGAGTGCCCACCTCTATTTTGCATTTAGGACACATTGGAGATGCTCCTGCCTTAAATTTTGCCAATCGAACCGGTGCTATATGGGCCCTATGAAGTATCTTCAGCTGGATAGTCTGGGTTCTGTTACAAATAGTAATTCTTCTAGCATTTTCCCAGATATCATTCCACGTTTCTGTGGAGATTTCTAGTCCCAGATCCTGATCCCATGTTTTAAGCAGATTATCCATATCTCCCGATACTTCATCATGTAGTAAATGATAAATATTACTGACGGAAGATACCCCCACTGGTCGTAGGACACTACATTCTCTATCGGATTTATAAAGACTATCTAATAACGTAGTCTTCTTCTGTATATAATCTCGAATTTGGAAGTATCGAAAGAGGTCTCCATTGGGTAATCCGAATTTCTGACGCAGCTGTCCGAAAGACATCAGGACCCCATCTTTAAATAAATCCCCGAGACATGAGATACCCCTGGATCTCCAGAGTTTAAAAGTGGCATCTGTTAACCCCGGTTGGAATCCCCATGCTCCCACTATCGGTGCATAGGGGGATGTTTTATGTGAATTACCCTCATTTTGCCGCATTATATTCCAAGCCTTGATTGTATTTAGTATTATAGGGTTTTTACAGTGATCTGTAATGATTTTCCTCTTGTCTGAGAATAAAAGGTTAATAAGTGGGTATTTTACTTGAGAAGCCTCGATGTCCAACCAGATTGATTGTGGATCAGACAAGACCCAATCAGCTATGTAACTTAATAGGGAACTTAATTGATATTTCCTAAAATCTGGGAAGTCCAATCCACCCCTTGCCTGTGGAAGCTGTAGCTTCTTCAGCTTAATGAGGGGCCGCCTATGATTCCAAATAAAGGAACTCAGCCAGCCGTATAATTTACATAAAGCCGTCCTCGGCAGCATCACCGGAAGCATTCTCATAGGATATAGGAGACGGGGCAGGATATTCATTTTGATTAATGCTATTCTACCCAACCAGGAAATTGGCAGGTCTCCCCATCGCTGGAGGTCCTGCCTTATCCTTTCCAATAAATACACAAAATTAGCCTTATACAACTGACCAAATACTGGAGTAATAAAAATGCCTAAATATAAGAAACCCTCCAGGGACCAGCGAAAGGGAAAAAGGGAACCGTCCGCTAAGCGGGGTATCACAGCAAGGCCACCCATTGGCATAGCCTCCGATTTTGAAAAATTAATTTTATAGCCTGAGAATGCACTAAATGTATTAATAACTTGGATTAAGCGAGGTATGGACATCAAAGGGTTACTGAGGAATAGAAGAACATCATCTGCATAAAGGGTAATTTTATGTTTACCTGTACCAATCCTTGGGGCCACTATATTAGGATCAGCTCGTTTAGCTTCTGCTAGTGGTTCAATTATTAGCGTGAATAACAATGGCGAGAGGGGACATCCCTGACGGCAGCCCCTACCCACACTGAAGCTATCCGAGCCTAATCCATTGGTAACCACAACTGCCTTGGGATCACTATACAATGTTGAGATCCATTTGGTAAACACCTGTCCAACACCAAACCTCTCCAATGTGTAAAACAAATATGACCATTCGACCCTATCAAATGCCTTTTCCGCGTCTAATGAAACCACTACTCCTGGTATCTTTCCCTGATGACAAGCTTGAATCATATTCAGAGCCCTTCTAACATTATTGGATGATCTACGGCCCTTAATAAACCCCGTCTGATCCTCCTTTATAATATGTGGCAGTATCCTTTCTAGTCTCAGTGCTAACGTTTTAGAGAGGATTTTAAAATCTACATTTAGCAAGGATATTGGTCTGTATGATGTACAATCTTCTGGGTCCTTTCCTTTTTTAAGGATAAGAGAGATATTTGCCTCTTTCAGCGAAGGCGGGAGACAGCCCTGACTATATGCATAGTTATACATGTCCATAAGTGGACCAACCAGTATTTCTGTAAATTCTTTATAGAATTCAGCTTGAAAGCCATCTGGGCCCGGCGTCTTACCATTTTGAAGGTGCCTAATTGCATCAACTATTTCTTGGGGTGTAAGAGGAGCATTTAGGACCGATACTTGTTCCGGAGTTAGGTCTGGAAAAGTCAAATTTTTATAAAATGACTGCATCCTCTTCGTCCTATCTTCACAATCCTGTGATTTATATAACTCAGAATAGAATTCTCTAAAGGTCGCATTAATCTTTTTATGATCATGAGTCAAAATACCCGTACTTTCCTTGATAGACATAATAGTCTGAGGGGCCTTTTTTTTCTTTGCAAGAAATGCTAAGTATCTACCCGGTTTGTCGCCATATTCATATAACCTTTGCTTTGCAAATAATATTTCCCTCTTAGCCGTTTGAGTAAGTGTAGTGTTTAGAGCTGTCCTAAGAGCTGTAATCCTTTGCAATTTAATAATAGAAGCCTGCTTTTAAGCGGGCTTCAAGCAGACGCTGTTGTTCTCCCTTTAATTTCTTCTGGGTCGCTGAGTAGGAGATGATCAAGTCTCGCGTGTAAGCTTTGATGGTCTCCCACATCATTGACGGGTTGCTAGCTGTACCTGAATTAATTTCTAAAAAAGTTTTAAATTCTTGAGAGAAGTACTTTACAAATTTACTATCTTTCATTAAGAAGGGGTCCATACGCCAATGCCGAGGGGATGTCCCACTGTTCCTCGCCTTAGTTTCCATATATACAGCAGCGTGGTCAGAAATTGCTATATTACCTATTTTACAGGATGATATGGAATTTAAAAAAATCGAGGGGGCAAAAAACATATCAATTCTGGTATGACATTTATGTGGATTAGAGTAGAAAGAAAAATCTCTACCCTGTGGATGAAGACATCTCCATACATCTACTAATCCTAATTCTTTGTTCAGATCCATCAATTGTCTAGATCTGGGAGATACTCCTGCAGTACTCTTGGGAATCCTGTCTATTTCCGGATCCATAATACAATTAAAGTCTCCCCCTATAATTATATGACGGGCATCAAAAGCCATCAATTTTGAAAAGGCTTCCGTTATAAATTTAAAGGGGTGTGCCGGGGGGCAGTACAAATTTAAAATCCCATATTTCTCTCCATTTATGAGGGCTTTAATCAAGATATATCATCCAGATTCGTCTTTTATCTGCTTTCGGATTTTGAAAGGGAAATTCTTCCGAACAAGAATAACAACTCCCCTGCTTTTTGAGCTAAAAGAAGAAAAAAAGGCCTGATCAAATCCGCCCTGTCGTAATTTCAAGTGTTCTTTATCTGACAGGTGTGTCTCCTGTAGGAGAGCTATATCAACTCTTTCCTTCTTAAGATTTGATAATATTTTCTTCCTTTTAAGTGGCGAATTACTCCCCTTGACATTCCAGGTGCACCACTTAACCGACTGATCAACCATAATCCTCTGGGCCAATCCGAGACCCCTCGGGAGGGGGAACCCTATCCAGAACATCCCGAGCGTGGAACATGTAAAATTTACAAAAATAAAGCCTCTTTAATACACCCACAACAATACAGTAAAAAACTATTTCTAAATAAAAAAATATAAAACGTATCTAAGTGGAGACTTTCCCCCTTGTTCCCAGGGGGCGTCACTTCCTCTCCAAAAGTCCCTCATATCCTCTCCCAACCAATGCCCCACCCTTGACCCAGGCACTCCTCAATAAAATGAGGAGAATTCAAATATAATACAAAGCTAGAGTTAACAGTGAGCACCCCACCCCCACCCATACCAACACCTGGGTATATTTGGTAATGTTAATACCATATATAAACATATAACTATAAAATTACCACTTCAACAAATAATAATTAAATATGATAATACAAAATAACGAAGGGAAAAACAACCCCGCTCCTAAAGACAGAGGTAAAATCGAATAAGGTAACCACCTCCCCCCACCAACATTAACCAAATCCCCCAGCTTATATATATATATACACACATATATACATACACATATATATATATATATATATATATATATACACATATATACACACACACATATACATACATCCCTCATATATACATAAAATAATAACAGAAAACAACTCCAAGGGGGGGGGAGAAAATCAAATCCCTCTCCCCACCCCCCATGATAATATTAAGCAGTAAGGTAAGAAAAAAAAAGGGAGGGGATATAAACCAAAGCGGGGGGGGGGGGGGGGGGGGGGGGGGGGGGGAGGCAGACCAACATCCATTATGTCCTACAGTTTATCTAAGAGAGTCCAAGAATTCCTTAGCCTTTTCTGGTGATCCAAAGTTATATACGGATCCTTCATGGTTAAAGCGTAACATCGCTGGGTAGCGTAAGGAGTACTGAACATTTAAGTCCCTTAAACGCTTCTTCGCCTCGTCGAATGCCTTCCTCTTTCGAACCAGAGCCGGGGAAAAGTCCTGAAATAGCATGATCTTGGATCCTTTGTAGATCATAGCTTGGGGGTCTTTTCCGAGATTTCTAGAGGCTTCTAGGAGTATCTGCCTCTCCCTGTAGCTCTGCAGCCGGGACAGGACCGGGCGTGGGCGCTGGTTCGAGCCGGGCCCGCGTATTACTACCCGGTAGGCCCATTCCACCCTTACCTGGCCTGATCCAGCTTGCAGATTTAAAAGCTGTGGCAGCCACTGCTCCAGGAATGCTGTAAGCTGGCCTTCCTCTTCCCGTTCGGGAAGGCCCAGCAAACGAATATTTTTTCGGCGACCTCGATTATCGAGGTCGTCAATATGATTTTCCAAGGTCCGGACTCGCTGCTCGAGAGTCCGGACCTGATCCACGGCCGATTGAGCGGTTGTCTCGGAGGTCGCGGCCTTTAGCTCCGCCCCTCCGACTCGGCGTTGAATTTCTTCAATCTCACGATCGTGCTTCTGCAGCGCGGCCGAGAGCGATTTCCAACGATTTCTGGATTCGACGATAAAAGCATCGATCTTCGAGTCAAGCTTGGAAAGCATTTCTGCAAGGCTTGTTACTGTAGGTAAGTCCCCCGGGGCGGCTGTGGACGCCTCTGCTGCAGCTGGAGAGTGTGGGGGAGGGGTTCCTGCTTGCTGAGAGCTGCGGGCTCCCTTCCCTTTAGTCATTTTAACTTAGGATTAAGTTGTTTAAATATAATATTACACAACTAATTGAGTTACTAAACTATTATAAATGATTTATAAATGATTTGGTGAGCTTGGTAGGGGGTAGGTGACCCACTGTGCCCAAGTCTTGGGAGGAGCACTATAGACTCAGTCTTACTGGGTCGCCGCTATCTTGGATCCCCCCTTTATGGGCATTTAAACGGGCATTGGATAGGCATATGGAGGATAGTGGGCTAGTGTAGGTTAGGTGGGCTTGGATCGGCGCAACATCGGGGGCCAAAGGGCCTGTACTGCGCTGTATTTTTCTATGTTCTATGTCAATGTTTAATCCCAGATTTTCTTTTTAATCAAATTTTCCCCTGTGTCATGGTGGGATTCAATGAACATTCACCTCTGCCTCTAGATTACTATTCCATGTACATTACCACTATGCCACCACCTCCCCTATACTCCAGTCTTAAGGTCTAAATCTGTATTCTTGCCCCATTATGTAGAAATATCTAGCCTCTGTTCTGGTTTCACACCTTAGCAGTATTTAAGTCCACTTCCCACTTTTCCAATGCACTACACACTGGTAGTGCAAAGAATAATATAAGGAAGGGTGAGAGTCAATTCCAACTAAAATAAACTGCACAACTGATTATTTTTATGAAAATATTGTTACCAAAATAGTAAATATGGATCAATGAATTTAACTTCCTATTGCTAATTGCTAATTGTATCTAATAGTTCTTAGATTAAAGTGGTTTTTAAAAAGTACAAAATATGGAACTAAAATGGCTGCACTGGATGACTTGACCACAGATTGAAAAGTTATTCAAGAGACTTGTGTGCAATAAGTAAACCTAGTGCACTGAAATTACTATTTTCAACAAAAGCCAGTGAAAGCAGGCAAGGCAACTGAATCAGCTTCAAGAAATTCACATCTCATATTTAATTCAAATGTGCATGATAATTTCAAACATTGGGAGATGAAAAACCAACATATCCAGTTAACCATTTGGAAAGACAATGGAGCTAGGTTCTGGAATACACATTGAATTACATTTCAACAGCTGTTTTTGAACAGCAGGGCAGAAAGAAGGATAAATGCATTTGTGACAACAGCTACAACTTTAACTCTTTCTCATCAAATTGCAAAACAGAACCTGGTGGAAAAGCAACTTGGAGAAATAACTATTCACCGAGAACTCAAAACTACAGTACTTACAATTCTGTTACTGATGCAGAAACAGGTCAATAACTAACCAATCCTAGCCTCAGGCATAGAATCTAACACCTCAAAGATACCGAGGGCTTTTAAACTGTATGACTTTAGTTCTCCCAGTATATAACAGTCTGTTTTTTAAACTTATTGCTCATGTTTATATGCTTGTTGAAATGTCACATTTTATTACTTTTTCCTTGGGGTTAGTCGATAATAAAGTTCTTCTTTCTTTTACTCAAGAAAACCTTGTAATTGGCTCCTTCATTTAGATCTAGATAATTACATCTTATGTGATGTATTTGCATGCTAAAAAGAAAAAAAAAGTTTGTTGCAACTGACTGAAGGGAGGGGTTTCTCCTCACCTTGTCATAACAATAGTTGGTCCGTGAAAGTCTAATTACCACAAAAATACCAAGTTTCGGAAAAAACATGTCAGGATACAAAATTTAAGTGAAGTCACCATTGTCATACAACATCTTAGGGCTGCTTTGTCATTAGAGAGAGACAACTAGTGGTGGCTAAACCTGAGGGTCACTGGGTGAGAGGAGAGGCTGCGAAGGACTCTCTCAGTAACCTCACTTAATACTGAAAACAAAATTACTCCACAATTTTAAATGTAGTGCAAACCCTCACTTCTCTGTAAAATACTGAGAGTGTAAACAATCAGTTCTTTCCATGATTTTGTCAATATGCTTTGTTGTCTTACTTGACTTCTCTTATCTCCAGATTTCCAAAGGCCACACACAGGATGTTCACAGCATCTGGAATGGGGATGAGTTCAATTATAGGAACCTGCAAGAGTGGGGAAGTGTAATCACATCAAGGCAATATCAGTATTTTTTTAAAAGACATAGGAGGGTCCTGTTCATTGTCACTAATCATAACAACAAGTCATTCGCTTTAGCACACTTTTTGATTACCTTTGACTCTAAAACACAATATGAACTGTATATGAAGCCGAACAGTTGTCAACTGGCTACTGAACATAACCAACTGAAAAGGCTGTCCACTTTTGTGACGCAAAACCAGATTGGAGCATTTAATAGATTTGAGACTCAGATAAATTCCTGATTGCCGCTTTATCACATTTGGGCTTCTGCTGGGCACATCCCTACCAACCTCTCACAAACAAAAGATGACGAGGTGCTTGAGAAGGCAAAAGTAGCTGATCCCGGGTCTGCTTTTTTCTGTCATCTATCAGCTGACTCAGTGGCACTGGTTCAGATGAGGGGGAGGCAATACATTCCTCTCCCCTGCCATATTAATCCTGTCTGGTGAATTAAGGTTAGAATTTTCTTTTTTTTAAATCCATACATATATTGTGTAACATTTCTTAAGGATCCTGTGGTGGGAACATGGAATTAAGACTTCTCCCAACCTCAGGGGAGAGAACTTCAGGTATATAGGGCAAATCTAGAAGATCTTTTGGGATGAGGGGAGGAGAACAAGGAGACAATAGGTACAGTAGTGTTAAGTTTCAGTCTGTAGCACCAATTGCACTGTAACACTGTTTTTAACCACATCATTCCAATCTTTTCCCATTCTAAGTAGAAGACTGTTATTAAATGGTTTCATATGTATGTTTGCAGATATTTGAAAACAAATTAATAAGGCTTTAAACTTTGCAATTTTGACAAGGCATTCAAAATTCTGACAGAATTTAAAGTAATTGATTCAAACGCTGTTCAACATAAATTATTTAGCACTGAATACTAGATTGTCAGATCAGTTAAGGCAATGCACAAAAAGAACTGGTATCCTTACTTTATCAAAGACCCACATATGGATATTAGTCCACTGGTTTAGCTGCTGTGGGGCCCACAAGAACACTGCTGTTTCACAAGCACAGGCAATGCATAATGTTTTAGCCTCTTTCACCATCCAGAATACTGTACATAAGTCAATAATACAGGAGGTTGATGGATTCTATAAAGACAAGTGAGAAAATTATTTAAACTCCAAATATGAGTACAAAGAACTATTGCTATTGAAGAGCAACTCTACTTCACAAGAGCAATCAAGGCTGCTCCACAGGACAAATTTTCTCAATAATGAGCCTCTTCCAACCTGCGCATATTGTGAAATCATAGAGGTCACTGACAGATGTGCACATTCTTCAAACGAGCCTCTACACAGAGGAACCTCGATTATCCGGTATTCGACTATCCAAATTTCGGATTATCCGAACAAGAGCGCAAGGTGACGATGCTTGGCTAAACTATATTATCTGGCATTTGATTATGTACACAAAATATTCCCTGCCTATTATGACACAGGGTAAATCCTCCTGCTTAATTTAAACTAGCAACACATAAAAGATTTATCCTGTGCAGTAATCTGTGAAAATTCGAGAGGCCAAGAATGATTTAAAGTAAAAATTAACAACTTTATTTCTTAAAGTATAAGAGAATAATTAACTCATAACTATTTACACTTCCTTTCTCTAACCTATCTTTACCTTCCATTCGATAATACTAGTCCGATAAAACTCTCAATTAAAATTTACAGGAAAATTCAAATTTTAAAATCAGCCGGCGGCTGAATCTTCTCTTTATCTTCATTGGTAGATTGTCTCTCCAGGTTAGTATTGAGGTTTCTCTCTGTGCAAACTCCTTCTCTAGACAGGTATCTCTCAGAGAGTTCTGATGAGCAGTCTACAGCTGTTGGTCTGATGGTAGATTTCCCCCGGGTTCAATTTACCCCAGTCTTATACCCCAACAATCGGATTGTCAGTGGCTTTTGTCAATATACTCAATTCAAATATGATTGGAATTCGTTTTTATTTTGGAGTATAATTTAAACTGATTGGCCGAATTAGAGTTGTTTTATCTTTTCCAGGCAACGAGCTACCCCAGTAGCTGGAGCACATGTTACATTGTATCTTATTGAGAACACTTGGCACTGTCACTGCTTGTTTTTACTCTCTTAAAGGTATCGTACACCCACATCTTCATAACACCTTCCCCCTTAAAAAAAATGAACCATCATAATGAAAAGATGGCTTCATTCCTTTTCCGCTACTTTTTATATACATTACCCTAACCAATAGATAACTTTAATATAAGTTCACCTTAATTTCTTCCCATAGACCTTATATATATAAAACATTAAATAAAGACAAATCTCATCTAAACTCTCAGTTAAATCCGCAATAACGCATCTGCAATTACATTCTTTTGACCCCCAACATGTACGATTTTCTTGTCTTTAAAGTGTTCTAAGAATGTAAGCGGATTGTGGTCAGTGTACACAACTGTCTCCGATACTTTGTTCATGACACACACATTAAAATATTGTAAGACCAGTACCAAACTCAATAGTTATTTATCGACCATTGAGCATTTCCTCTGGTGGATGTTGATCTTCTTCGAAAAGTAACCAACTGGCAGTTCAATCCCATCCTCATCTTCCTAGAGGAGTACAGCTCCAACTCCAATGTCACTAACATCAATAGCGACTTTAAAAGGTTTTGAAAAGTTTGGTATAGCTAAAATTGATTTCAAATGGTTCAATGCCTCCTGGTATGGTTCTGTCCACAGAAACTTCATGTTCTTCTTCAGCAAATCGGTTAACGGTGCCACTACATTGCTGAAGTTTGGAACAAACTTCCAATAGAATCCGCCGAGTCCTAAAATCGAAGCATCTCTTTCTTCGAGATTGGTCATAGAAATTCCTCGATGGCCTTCGTCTTTGCGTTCCATGGGGTCAACCTTCCACGACCGATGTTACATCCCAAGAACTGTTTTATTTAAATTTATCACCAGTTTTGCTTCTCGTAGTCGTTCAAAGAACTCTGCCAACTGTATCATGTGATCATTCTAGGACTTACGAAAGATCAATACTTCGTCCAAATAGACTGCACAGTTTCTTAACCCAGCCACAACTCTGTTCATGAGTCTTTGCAATGTGGCGGGTGCATTCTTCATTCCAAAGGGCATCACTTTAAACTAATAGACCCATTTGGGGTTACAAACGCAGAAATTTATTTCGCTGTCTCTGATAAAAGTACCTACCAGTAACCACACATTAAGTCCAATTTGGTGACATAACTGGCTTGTCCCACTTTCTCGATACAGTCCTCCAATCTAGGAATTGGATGTGAGTCCAATTTTGTAACGGCGTTGACCACGCAGAATCGCTGCGACCATCTGGTTTGGGAACTAAGACGATCAGCGAACTCCACTTGGTCTGGCTTGGTTCGATGATGTCTTCGTCGAGCATGTTCTCCACCTCCATCTGAACCTGTCTGGCTTTGAAATGATTAAGCCAATAGGGGCGTTGTTTTATCTGAGCAGTATTCCCTGTCTACTTCTTGTACAATAGCATTAGTCCTCCCCATCTGATTCTTTCATATGTCATTATACTGCAGTAACAAATCTTTCAACTGCGTTCTGTGCTCCTGAGACAGATAGCTTACTAACGTATCCCACACTGCAAGGAGTCCTTCATTTTTAAATCTATTTTAAGGCATATTAAAATCCACATCATCTGAATTTGACTCCTCATTCTGCAGGGCGGTAACACCTGTTTGTCCAGTTCTTTCTCTCATGTATAATATGATTTCAACATGTTCACGTGACATACTCAATACCATTTTTTTCTATCTGGCATCTTAACTAAATAGTTCACCTGACTCAAGAACTTCTCAATTTAATAGGGACCACTAAACCTGGCTTTGAAGGGATCTCCTATCACTGGTAACAGTACTAACATGTTATCCCCTTGGGACAACGTCCAAGTTTCAGAGATTTTATTTGCCACCTGCTTCATTCCACACTGTGTCCTCTTTAGGTGCTGTTTAGCTAACTCACCTACTTTATTGAATCTCTCCCTCACCGCCGATACATTATCTAAGTGTGAGATCTCAGACTTTCGTCTTGTCAATTTTTCTTTAATTTCAAAGGGCCTCTCACTTCATGCACGAATATTAACTCAAAAGGAGTATACTGAGTAGATTCATTTGGGGCATGTCTAATGGAAAACAATACAAATGGGACACCTTTATCCCAATCATTTGGGAAATCCTGACAGTATGCTCTCAACATGGTCTTCAAGGTCTGACGCCACCTTTCTAAAGCTCGCTGGGATTCAGGATGATAAGCACTGGATTTAAAGTGCTGTATACCTAACCTATCCATAACCTCCTGAAACAGCCTAGCAGTAAAATTTGACCCTTGGTCCGACTGAATCTCTCTGGGTAACCCATACCATGTGAAGAAAGCTACTAACTCCTCTACCACCTTTTTTGCCTTGATACTCCAAAGTGGAATTGCCTCCGGACATCTGGTAGACACATCTATTATGGTTAACAAATACTGGTTCCCACTTTTAGTTCTCGGGAGGGGACCTACACAGTCAATTATAACCCACGTGAAAGGTTCTTAAAATGCGGGAATTGGCAACAAAGGTACTGGTTTTATTACCGCCTGTGGCTTACCTACCATTTGGCATGTATGACACTTACTTCAAAACTTAATTACATCCTTGTGCATTCCAGGCCAATAAAAATGTTTCTGTACCTTAGCTTGAGTCTTTCGTACCCCTAGGTGACCTCCTACAGATAGCTCATGTCCTACCCGTAACACCTCCTGTCTGTATGCTACCAACGATACAATTCGGTGCACTTCGGCCCATTTCTTCTCTGTACTAACCTGCCATTTCTGCCTTAGGATTCTATCTTTCAAGTAATAACCCTTCGGAATATTCTCTGCCTCCTTTTCGGAGTACGCATCCACATATATATCTTTTATCATCTTGTCTTGCTGTCTCTTAGCCTTCCAGGACTAAACACTTCTGTCTGACCCTCTGCCTGTTCAGGTTTTTCCTGCACTATTATGTCAAATAGGTTATCCGCTAACTGAACCCCAACTCCTTTATCTTTCTCTTTACTTTTTGCTTTGTGTTGTCACTTATGATATTGGGATCTGGTTACTACACAGTCTGGGAAAATA
Organism: Chiloscyllium plagiosum; assembly: GCF_037043375.1. Lineage (NCBI taxonomy): Eukaryota > Metazoa > Chordata > Chondrichthyes > Orectolobiformes > Hemiscylliidae > Chiloscyllium > Chiloscyllium plagiosum. The sequence goes on from NW_028270158.1 coordinate 30,743,093, forward strand.
CCAGGATATTTCTGTTTTAACTCCTCAGTTTTTTGGTCTTCCTTGGGCTTCGCTCCCACCTTGGATCCGGCCAAATCATTCCCAAGAATAAACTGAATTCTTGGAACTGACACTCTGTCAATTACTCCCACTGTTACTTCCACAGTCTTGAGTTGGCACACCAAACTGATGTTACATCAGGGAACGCTAAATTTCTGTCCATCTATCCCACATATTACCACACTCTTGGGTAACAGATCAGAAAGACTGCATATTCACTCATCTCTTACTCTCAGCGACTGTTTAGATGCTGTATATCTCAAAATTATACCTTCTTGTTCTTCTCCCCCTGTTCTTTGAGTAAACTTTACCCACAGTGGCAAATTCTTTGTAAAGATCAGGTACTAACTCCATACCCAGCCCCTGCCTAGGCTGTGCACACTCCTGCAGCTCATAGGCTCTTCTTGCAGTTTCCTTTACTACCTTCACTAATGCCACTGGCTTCGCTTTTTTTACCTCATCTTTTCCCACAGTGCCTTTCTTTAACGACCAGCACTGTGACTTTACATGTCCCACTTTACTACAGTGGAAATACCTGAGGTCTTTCACCTCCTTTCTACTCTCTTGGGCTTCTTTTTTATCCTGTGGTAAATTCTTACCAGTGCTCTCTACTCTTGGTTTCGTAGTGTAGGATCTCCCTTTCTCCCAACTTCTATCCCTCACAGGACAAAATTCTGGCTGGAAGCTATCTTATGCACCAACCTGCACTCATCTGCAATTCTGTTGCCCTTCTCACTTCCTGAACTTTCTATTGCTCCACATGAATTTTTCCAATCTCTGGAAGTGAGTTTTTAAACTCCTCCAGCAAAATAATCTCTCTTAGAGCCTCAGATGTCATATCTATTTTCAAAGCATGCACCCATAGATCAAAATGACTAGGTTTAATTCTTTCAAACTCAACATAAGTCTGACCCGGTTCCTTCTTTGGGTTTCTGAACCGCTGTCTATATGCTTCTGGTAACAATTCATAAGCACTTAAGATAGTCTGTTTAACCTCTTCATAATGTCTTGACCCCTCAGCTGACAGTGCAGCAAATACCTCACTAGTTCTGCCTACCAGTTTAGTCTGAACTAGCATTACCCATAAATCCTCAGACCACTCCATCTGCCTAGCCAATTTTTCAAATGAAATAAAGAATGCTTCAACATATTTCTCATCAAAATGTGGCAGCGTTTTGACATATTTATATATATCACTACCTTCTCGTTTAATTTCCATCCTGTTAACTTGACTTTGCTGACTAAGTTAAAACCTCTCAAGTTCAAGTTCTCTTTCACTTTCCCTTTCTTCTCTCTCTCTTTCTCTCCCTTTCTTCTCTGCCTCTTGCTCAGCCAAAAACTTTCTCTTTCTCTGTTTATCTTTAACTCCATTTCTCTCAATTGTAATTTAAGTTTTTCTACCTCTACTGCACTTGTCTGTTTCTCTGACACACCTAAGTGTTTGTGTAACTCACTCACAATTTCAGCTTTGGTTAAACCAGAATCTAACTTATTTGCTAATTCTAAAAGTATGGCCTTTTTGTTTCCTTCTAAACTTTCTTGGCAAATTTGAGAATAATCTTCAAATCCCAGAACCTCTTCAGCAATTTTAAGAGCCACTTCTCTCACTTTTAATCTAATCAGCCACAAGTCACCGAAATTAAACAAATTGTTTCACCTACATTTTGTTTAAAGATCTTGGACACTAACCTGCAAGTGGTTAAATCTGCTGGGATTTTTCAAACCCCAATCTATTAAAATTTGTCTAAACCAGTTCAAATCAAGGACCCGAACCCCAAATCTATTACGACACGGGGTAAACCCGCCTGCTTAATTTAAACCAGCAACACATAAAGGATTAATCCCGTGCAGTAATCTACAAATTTTCAAGTAAAAATTAACAACTTTATTTCTTAAAGTATAACAGAGAATAATTAATCACGACTCTTTACACCTCCTTTCTCTAACCTTTCTTTACCATCCCTTCTATGATACTAATCCGATAAAATTCCCAGTTAGGATTTACTGGAAAATTCAAATTTTAAAACCAGCCAGCAGCTAAATCTCTTTATCTTCGTCGGTAGGTTGTCTCTCCAGGTCAGTGTTGAGGTTTCTCTAAACTCCTTCTCTAGACAGGTACCTCTCAGAGTTCTGACTAGCAGACTACAGTTGTAGTTCTGGTGGCAGTTCTCCTCCCAGCTGTTCAATTTTCCCCGTTCTTATATCCCAAAGTATCGGTTTGTGTCATTGGCTTTTAAGATTGTCAATATACTCAATTCAAACGTGATTGGAATTCGGTATGTTTTTTGGGGTATAATTTAAACTGATTGGTCAAATTCAAATTGTTTTGTTGTTTCTAGGCAACTAGCTACCCCAGTAGCTGGAGCACATGTTACATTGTATTTTATTGAGAACCCATTGGTGCTGTCATTGCTAGCTTTTACTCTCTTAAAGGTATAGTACATCCACATTTTCATAACACCGCCCATGTCATTTGGATAATCAAGGTTCCTCTGTATCTACATTAGGTCTTGCTTAAAGGAGGTATAAATTTGCCTTTTTGAAGGACCAAATGTTCACATTTCTTATTTAAAAAGAAAACAATTGTTCCTCCTCCTGTTACAATGGATACTTCCTCGGACTTTGTTCAACAAAATAGAGAAACATGGAAGTACAGTAAACTACGAGAAGGACAGTGTAGGACTGTCTAGGATGTAGACAAGTTTGTAGAGTGGGCAGATTGGTGGCGAATGGGGTTCATTGTGGAGAAGTGTAAAGTGATTCATTTTGATAAGAAGAACATTCGAAGATAAAATAGGGGTTACAATTCTAAAAGGGGTGCAGGAGTAAAGGAACTTTGGTGTATATGTGTACAGATCACTGAAGGTGGCAGAACAGGCTGAAAGAGCAATTAAGTAAACAGTATCCCGGGTTTTATTAATAGGGGCATGGAGTACAAGACAAAGGAAGTGATTTTGAACTTTTAAAAGACAACTGGTACATCTCAGCTGGAGTACTGTGTGCAGTTCTGAGCGCCACATTACAGGAGGGATGTAAACGCACTGGGATCACTGGCAGTAGGTAATGATATTTATTTGAAGAGCCAGTGTAGACAATGGACTAAATGGCCTCTTGCACCATAATACTTCTGCAATTCCTGGCATCATTCCTAGATCCAGGTATATAACTGATCAATATTCTGAATGGGTTTATAAATCAGGTTGTTTCATAGGTATCTCAGTCACTTTGTAAAGAAAACATTATCATTTATAATCTGACATTGGCTACTGTTTACTAACCTGTATCTTGGAAATTAGGTGCAATGTTTGCCTCTCTGGCTTTTGCTGTAACTGGTTGCCAAGAGGAGGAGTCAATGCATCATTATTCTCCTATAAAAAAAATCCCACAAAATTTAGTTAAAAAACTCTTTCACCATTAAAGAATTGTTATACACAATCTGTTCAATAGTATAGAATTGTCAGACTTTAGGTGAGTCAGCAGTCTCTCATCTCTATTTCAAAAGTAAATGTAAAGTAAAAGTTGCCAAGTTACTGCATTTTTTTTGTTAATGCCGTATCCGGCCCAAACCATTTGGGATAACATTGAAGGGGGCTAGGAAACTATTCATAAAAGTAAAAGATTTAACATAATAATAATCACATTTTTTTTTGTTGAGGGTGGGTAACACAGAATGACTAGTAGAAATTGCTGTCCTCGGCAGTAGGAACAGATCTGAGGTACCAAACAAAAGAAAAAGTACTCTGGTATTCGTTCAATTCTACATCTCTAGCACACACCTTTCACCAGAGGGGAGGCAAATTGTAGCAGGGTGACTCAGTAGAGTGGTCCAACAGTTGATCTAGCCCTTGTCAGATAGTTTTTTTTTACCTCTGCAGTTTTGCCTTATCAACAACACTCAAGATGAGAGAGTCAGTATGCTACACTACAACACTTAACGGCAACGATCTCACCATAACACTAAGCAGCAGACTAAAAGAAAACATACCTCTTCAATAAATTCCACAGCATTATCCTCATTTACCATCTCTGACTGATTGACATGGCAGCACTCTGCAGGTTGTTCTTCCTTTTCTAAATATTCCCTTGCAGATGGAGTGCCTTTTCCATTTGTTAATGGCACCTCTCCTTCACCAGATGTTTGTAAGTCTTCATCACAGTTGCTATTATTCTTAACATCTTTACATGTATGTGGTAGTGTGCCAATTTGGGATGAGTTCTGGTTTCCACAGCTGATTTGAGAAAGGCTTGGAGAACTAAATGCAGGAGTGAAACCAAGCGAAGGAAAAACAGGGCTAATTGCACCTTGTTCACACTGGTGGACCCGCCCTGACTGTGGAGTACAGGAAGGTGTTGACAACAGAACACTGGAAGATAATTTATGGTTAGGTGTAGGTTTTGGAGTTTTCTGACCATAAGGACAAACGACATCATTTAATGCTGGTTTTTCTGGGGTCCTGTTCAGTTCCTTACAGTCAAAATTCTCTAGGTGAAAAACATGCATAAATTAGTAAGTTCAGCACAAGATCAGCATCAACTTATGATGATTAGATTCTCTACAGTATAGAAACAACAAGTCCACACCGACCCTCCGAAGAGTAACCCAAACAGACCCTTTCCACTACCCTATATTTACCTCTGACTGATGCACCTAACACTATGGCCAATTCACCTGACCTTCACATCTTTGGATTGTGGGAAGAAATCGGAGAACCCGGAGGAAAGCCTCGCAGACACGGGGAGAATGTGCAAACTCCACACAGTCGCCCGAGACAGGAATCGAACCCAGGTCCCTGGCGCTGTGCATGCCACCCTCAAATTTAGTTTTAAAATGGATGACTAGTATATATTATCTAAAAATTCATTACAGAACATGAGTGTCAGAAGCAAGGATCCATTTTGCAGAATGGAGGTTCAAGATTTAAAGTCCCCCAGGTCAACATTTATTGTCTATCCTCAGATGCTCTAAGATGTGATAAGGCTTTTTCCTGACCTGCTACAGCCACTGAGATGAAGATACAGGGCAACCCCCATATCCGCGGAATCGTTTTCCGCAGTTTCAGTTACCTGCAGTTTCCTGCGGGCCGAACATACTACAGGGAACCTTCTGGAACCAAGGAAAAGGAGGCTGCCGGGAAGGTAGATTTCCCATTGAAATGAATGGGTTCGCTCCTATCCGCGGCTTCGGGTTCCACAGCAGGTTGGGAAAAGTATCCCCCATGGGTACAGGGGGACCTCTGTACTCTCAACAGTAGTGGGGGGAGAGAGTTCCAAAATCTTGCCCAGTGTCAGTGAAGAAACAGTGATATATTTCTGTATCAGATATCAAATGACACACATATATGGCAACAACCAAAAATAGGAGAATCATACTTACTACTTAATGGTTTATTACAACAATAAATTTAGAAGTCACATGACACCAGGTTATAGTTCAACAGGTTTATTTAAAATCACAAGCTTTTGGAGCGTTGCTCCTTCATCAGGTGGAAGGTCCATCCACCTGACAAAGGAGCAGCACTTTGAAAGCTTGTGATTTTAATCTGTTGTGCTGTGATTTCCGACTTTGTCCACCGTGGCCCAACACCAGCATTTCCACATCAATAAATTTATCATTTATCTGGAGTATAAACACACACGCAGAACATACTGAATGTAATGCTGCATTATGGAGCAATGAGAAAAAGTAATGATAATCAGTGACTGAGAAATTACTTGATTTAAACATTGATTTAAATGTTCATTGACAGCTGACAAAACAGACTTAAAAAAGAAAAACTGAAACTGCTGGAAAAGCTTATCAAGTCATCAGCATCTGTGGACAGAAATCAGACTTAACTTTTCAAGTCCAGTGATCCTTTCTCAGCAATGTTGGTAGCTTGGAAAAAGATGGCTCAATGCAGAAGTTGTGGGGGGGGCACAGGAAAGATAAGGAGTAAATGATAGGTAGACTTAGAGCCCAAAGACGGAAGAACAGTTGGACTGTCAAAGATGTGGATAACTATCAGCCTAGGAGAATGAATACTTACTAATGAGGACCAATAGTGGCTAAAAATGGGTAGTGTGTAATAGCAGACAACATGATAACAAGGCCTGGTATGTGGAGGTCAGGGTAAGGACATGAGAGAAGGAGACTCAAGTCCTACAAGTGTTGAACTCAACATCGAGTCAAGAGAGCTGTAGAGTTCCCAAACAGAAAATGATGTGCTGATATTCCAGTTCGTGCTGAGCTTCACTGGAGCACGGCTGCAAGCCTGGGACAAGATAGTGTGTTGAAGTGGGAGACAACTGGAAGCTCGGGGTCTTTTTTGTGGACAGAATGTAGATGTTCTGCAAAGCAGTCACTCAGTATATACGTCATTTCCCCAATATACAGGAGACCACATGGTGAGCATGGTAGACTAGATTGATTGAAGTTCAGGGAAAGTGCTACTTCACCTGGAAGGTGTATTTGAGCCCTTGGATACTGAGGAGAGAGGAAGTAAACAAGCAGATGTTACACCTTCTGTGGTTACAGGTGAAGCTGTCATGGGGCTGTGTGGGGGAGTGGTAGAGGGAGGTGAACGAGGAGTGGTCCAGGGTGTCCCAGAAGGAATGGTCCTTGCAGAAGGCTGGGGGTGGGTTGTTGGTGGTGTATGTCATGGCATTGTGGTGGAAATGGCAGCCAATAATCCTCTGGATGTGGATGCTGGTGCAATGGTGGGTGAGGGCAAGGTGGACCCTATTGTAGTTATGGGAGGGAAGATAGGGGCTGAGGGGTGAAGTGCAGCAGATGGGTTGGACCCAGCTGAGTGCCATCAACTATGGTGCTGAGAAATCCTCAGTTGAGAAAGAAGGTGGACATTTCAGAGGCTCCCTTGTCAAAATTGGTATAATCAGAATAGATGGGAGAATGGAATAGAGTCTTTACAGGAAGTAGGACGCGAGGATGTATAGTCAAGGTAACTGTGGGAGTCAGTAGGTTTGTAGTGGATATTGGTGGCCAGCCTATCCAAATTTCAAATTTACTTTCATTCAAGTCAGATGCCAAGAGTTTAATCTTAAGGAATTTCCTGCAGTCTGTCGCGATCACTCATATCCTCAGTTATTGGAGAACTGTGGCTGAGCCTGCACATTGACACAGAATATCTTTACCACTATCACACAATATGCACACACTTTGTAGTTAATACATACATAAAGATTTGTACAAGAATGGTGTGATTTATAAATAGCACTAACAGTAAGGAGAGAAATCTGCATTATGAAGTATTACTTCTAACTCTGTCAATATATATTAGTTAATAACAAAAAGTAATTTAACAGAGAGAATAAATATTGGGCATTTAACAAAAAACATAACTGATGTATTTTAAAGAATACTGAGATCTCTTGTTTGTGGGAATGACTGGGCCATCTTACTTTGTAGCAGGTGTTCTTCAAGTTTTTCTACAGCTTGACTGATGTCCTGGGAACGTGGGCTGTCACATTTTCCCATATCCCAATTCTCAGTTTTCACCTGTGTTCCCACAGCACCATTAACCATATTGTACTGCAAAGGATGAGATGATTTCTTCAATGTCTCTGCTCTTAACTTCTCTTTAAGTTGACCATATTCCTCATCAGGGAGGTCAAAATCCTGGACCTCCAGACTGTGAAAAAGCTTTTTGATGATAGGCTTTTTGACAGGCAGTAATGGTTCTGAACACGTCAGGGTTCCTTCGTCAAGTCCTGTGTTGAACTTCCTAGAGCTGGCACGTGTTTTGCGATAAGAGTTACCTATTGGGCACACAGAAGTCATAATACATTAGCAATTGCAATGCATATGGAAATTGACAGGCTGGATAAGGCCAACTGGTCCACCAAGCCTGCCCCACAATCACAATCTAACCACACTGAGGCTTCCATAAGCATAGAAATTCAGTAAATCATTACATTGGCAGTCTGAATATACAAGTCAGAGCTAACCACCTAAGTTTTTATTTAATTCTACTTGCAAGGCATCTTTGATGCAAATAGAACAAGGACACCAGGATCCCTCTACCATTAGCTTGCTCTCTAATATGGAGGTCAGTGCTTAAATTATCTATTTTCGAACAGCGGATATTTCTGGTATCTGATCACTTAAATTTTCATCCCACTGTTGTAAAAACCATATACCTTTCAAACTGTCATGGCTCTTAATAAGTCAGCACATGATTTTATTTTTTTGATTAAAGATAAGGCTAAGCAAAAAATGTTTTTATTTAAAGATCAAGTTGTACACACAAGACACTCGTAATTTAGGGGCTTATTAATAACTATAATAGACATGCTTAACTCCTTTGTATTACGCCATAATCCCTTTCAACTCCCATCTGCTCAACTTAAGATCACTGCAATTTCTCTGGTCAAGATCTCCAACCGTTACAATAGTGACTACTGTATTAAATGTCACAAAATACATCTATTGGCTGTAAAGCTTAAAGACCTCCTAAAATTGTAGAAAAGGTGCTCGTGAAATGCAAGCTCTTTCCTTCTCCTAAATAAAAGCTAATAAGCATTATCCACTCTGTAATGTCAATTAATCAGGAGACCTGCAGTCAAATATTTTAAAATTCAATAGTGCAAGTTTACTTTGAGCTTACCTTTTGACAGCCTCACTCTCCTTTTGGGCTGAGACACTTGGCACAAAGATTCTTCTGTCTTTGAATCAATACCCAATGGAAAAGACTGCCTTGTACCTCTGAAACTCTTCTTCCTTGCTGTGCTAAAAAACAAATCTTGCTGAGTCTCTGGGATCAATTCCTGACTGTCAGTATCACTATTTAGGTTTAAATGATGCTCTGACAGAGTCAATACAGTGTCCTCTTGTACTGTTGATGGATCAATTGAATCCTCTTTGAAAGGCCCTACTAAAATATCACTGGTCTGGCTTTCGGAGTTCTGTAGTGAATCCACATTATAGTCAGAATCATTCTGAGACAGACTGGCACTCTTCATAGTAAAGTCAGTAATATTTGAAAAAACACGACCATCCAACTTATTTGCAGCACTTCCACACAATTCATTAGCATCGGACACTGGTTGACAAGAACTACTTTCTTTCTCCTTGCTCTCTTTCTTGCTTTGAACTTTAGAAGACATAGCACATTGAACATCAGGAATTCTGGGTTTATTCAAAGTCCATGCTACAAACTCATCTTTAAACACTTCAGTATCTGTGAGCTTGGATTTTATAGATTCTTCTCTACTACTGTTTCTCCTTTTTTCTGGATTTGATTTAATATCCTGAGAATCAATATCAATATTCAAGGGGTATATTGAGTCCTGCTGTGAAGAAGCTGCATCAGATCCAGCAATACCATCCTCCTGACTGTTAAAAAGTAATAATGTGTTGTTGAGCTCTCCCTCAGCCTTGGGGAAGCCTTTTACAGGATTGCTCTGTTCATGTGTAGATTTCTTATATCTTCCTTTACCACCATTTCTGCACTTTCCCAAGTGGCTGTGAATCACTGCATCCAGATCCACTTGTCGCTGACAGCTGGTCATGCGTCGAGTTGTTCGTACATAGTATTCAACAGGGAAGAGAAGGCCCTCAACAAGGGTACAGGAGTTCAGTGAGGTCTCTTCTGAAACTTCAGCTACAGCAGTACTTGCCTGCAGACAATCTGAATCTAACATTACTGACTCATTTGCAAGATTGCTCTCCAAAGCTTCAGTGAGATCCTCAGAGCAGTTTTGCTTTGCTTGCTGTTGTTGGGCATCTTCAGTTAGGACCTTTAAGTCCCTAGGTCTGAAAGCTTTATTTTCACAAGTAGACACTACTGTAGACTTATCACCAGAACTGCAGTAAACAGAGCCATTCATAGTTCTGCTCACAGGTAAGGTTAAACAATTGCCTTTCACCTCCTGTACTCCATTTTTTAATAATTCAAAATGTTCTTCACCTTCAGGAGAACCAAGGAATATTCTATGCTCCACATTCTCCTTTACACCTCCACATACTGATTTAGAGACATTTTTGCCTCTGTTAAAGATGGAAGATCTTACAGACTCTTTGTTAACAGGTGAATTCAGTTCCTCTATTTCTTTATCACAGGATTTTCCATCAGCAGCCAGAGATTCATTCTGCTCACTTGCTGCTTCCTTTCTCAGTACTTCACATGACCTCTTTTTTTTCAGTTTTAGGCGACTGTGTACTTGACTGTTTATATTTGTGATGGGAATCGTTTCCACAACTGGGGAAGGGAAGGGTTCTGCTGAAGGCTGTTCAGCAAATTCAAATGTACTTGTCAAAGCCACATTTGGGCTATTGATGACTTCTATGATTTCCGGTTCAAGATTAAAGGTCACTGCTGATTTTCTCTCTTTACTTTCTTCTACTGGGGCTTGACTTCTCTGATGTGAGGAGCTTGACTGATTTGTATCCAAAAATGATGAGGCCTCACCTTCATAAAAACAAAAAGAGATTAAAGAAATACATTAGGTCCTGAATTTATTTTTGTTGTGGGAGGGGGAAAAAAGAGAAGGATGCAGCTAGATACACAATCTGAATACAAAGACAAGCATTGCCAAAACATTTTTTGACAAGACTGACATAACATTTCTAAATTTACCAAAAAGCAAAAAGGCTTGAGAAATCACAGAATCCCTACAGTGCAGCAAGAGGACGTTTAGCCCATCGAGTTCACATCTTCTCCTATTGCTAGTCAGCATGCAAGTGGAGTCGTTGAGTGATATGCTAAGGTGCTTTGTTTCACAAGACAAGACTCCTACCAGTGTTATTTACAAATCACTTGGTGACAGCAGAGAGCAAGTTAACTTGTATAGAATGCAAGTATAGCCCAACCTGTCACTTTACAGATTCCATTTCCCACTGGAAACCCTACAACTGAGGCCATAATGACTGAGAAGAAGTCAAGTGATCCATTCTAAAGTTTAAATCATTTGCTGAAAACCTACCAGTCTCGAACTGAGTTATGGACTGCTCTTCCAACAATTGATTCTGGTGCGTAATGGTGCTTTTAACATGATTTCGCACCCGTTCAGCTTTCTGCGCACGCTAGTGATAGAAAATCAAGGAAAAAATAAGTTTAATATCAGACTGGCTAACATAAATTCAGCAAGAGGGAAGCCTTGATTATCGGTTCCAATCCTATAGTTAGGATTAAACCTACAGTCTCTAACACAGAAGTACATGTCATACCAATAGGTTTGTATTTCACCAAGATTAGAGTGGTGCTGGAAAATCGACGTTTCGGGCAAAAGCCCTTCATCAACAATTAATCCATTCCTCGATTTTCCTGCTTCTTGGATGGTTCCTGACCTGCTGTGCTTTTCCAGCACCACTCTAATCTCGACTCTAATCTCCAGTATCTGCAGTACCCACTTCTGCCTTGTATTTCACCAAACTGGATTATAAGAAAACTATGAGGTAAAAACAATGACTGCAGATGCTGGAAACCAGATTCTGGATCAGTGGTGCTGGAAGAGCACAGCAATTCAGGCAGCATCCGACGAGCAGCAAAATCGACGTTTCGGGCAAAAGCCCTTCATCAGGAATAAAGGCAGAGAGTCTGAAGCGTGGAGAGATAAGCTAAAGGAGGGTGGGGTGGGGAGAAAGTAGCATAGAGTACAATAGGTGAGTGGGAGAGGAGATGAAGGTGATAGGTCAGGGAAGAGAGGGTGGAGTGGATAGGTGGAAAAGGAGCTAGGCAGGTCGGACAAGTCATGGGGACAGTGCGGAGCTGTAAGTTTGAAACTAGGATGAGGTGGGGGAAGGGGAAATGAGGAAGCTGTTGAAGTCCACATTGATGCCCTGGGGTTGAAGTGTTCCGAGCGGAAGATGAGGCGTTCTTCCTCCAGGCGTCTGGTGGTGAGGGAGCGGCAGTGAAGGAGGCCCAGGACCTCCATGTCCTCGGCAGAGTGGGAGGGGGAGTTGGAATGTTGGGCCACAGGGCGGTTTGGTTGATTGGTGCGGGTGTCTCGGAGATGTTCCCTAAAGCGCTCTGCTAGGAGGCGCCCAGTCTCCCCAATGTAGAGGAGACCGCATCAGGAGCAACGGATACAATAAATGATATTAGTGGATGTGCAGGTAAAACTTTGATGGATGTGGAAGGCTCCTTTAGGGCCTTGGATAGAGGTGAGGGAGGAGGTGTGGGCACAGGTTTTACAGTTCCTGCAGTGGCAGGGGAAAGTGCCAGGATGGGAGGGTGGGTCGTAGGGGGGGCATGGACCTGACCAGGTAGTCACGGAGGGAACGGTCTTTGCGGAAGGCAGAAAGGGGTAGGGAGGGAAATATATCCCTGGTGGTGGGGTCTTTTTGGAGGTGGCGGAAATGTCGGCGGATGATTTGGTTTATGCAGAGGTTTGTAGGGTGGAAGGTGAGCACCAGGGGCGTTCTGTCCTTGTTACGGTTGGAGGGGTGGGGTCTGAGGGCGGAGGTGCGGGATGTGGACGAGATGCATTGGAGGGCATCTTTAACCACGTGGGAAGGGAAATTGCGGTCTCTAAAGGAGGCCATCTGGTGTGTTCTACGGTGGAACTGGTCCTCTTGGGAGCAGATACGGTGGAGGAATTGGGAATACGGGATGGCATTTTTGCAAGAGATAGGGTGGGAAGAGGTGTAATCCAGGTAGCTGTGGGAGTCGGTGGGCTTGTAAAAAATGTCAGTGTCAAGTCGGTCGTCACTAATGGAGATGGAGAGGTCCAGGAAGGGGAGGGCGGTGTCAGAGATGGTCCAGGTAAATTTAAGGTCAGGGTGGAATGTGTTGGTGAAGTTGATGAATTGCTCAACCTCCTCGCGGGAGTACGAGGTGGTGCCAACACAGTCATCAATGTAGCGGAGGAAGAGGTGGGGAGTGGTGCCGGTGTAATTACGGAAGATCAACTGTTCTACGTAGCCAACAAACTATGCTCCATCACATTCACCTTTTGTAGTCGTTGAAGTTGTATGACATAAAAAGTACTTGAATTACTAACGAATCATTGCATTGTTATTAGTTTGTAGAAATTTGGGATCCACAACCACCTGTTCCCTCCCCCCCAAGACATACTGCACCCACACCGTATATGTTTGGTCTCAAGGATAAATGTATTATTGTGAGAAGGGGGCATTTACCTGTAACTTATGGACAGTTTTTGCGTATTCTTTCTTCAGCAAGGCCAACCTTTCTTTGAGCTGTAAATGAAATGCTTAAATTGAGTTTATTTTGCTGTGGTTAAGTTGTTGTGAAGTTGACGGTGTTGGTTTTGTTTTACCTGTTCCCTGGTTTCCCAGCTCAGGGTTTTTTTCATGCTATGTTCCATTGTGTATTGACGTTCCCGGGTGAACGGTTATTAACTCTTCCTCGGAGTATTAGTAAAGCTGAGGGAGGGAGGGAGTAAAGCTGAGGGAGGGAGAAAAGCCGCCGGCCGACGCTTTACTCGTTACGAGATGAGATATGGAGAAAGTAAAGACTGCAGATGCTGGAGACCTCCCTGAGTTGAGCAGGGAGGTAACTAACGGACTATCGAGTACCCCGCCAATTCCAACCAGTCAGAGCACAGGCTCCTCACTTGTCCCGCCTTTCCCTCTCGCCGATTGGAGAAACGGCGACGACACTTTTAGACCTTATTGGTCATTGACAACATCAATCATTAAAGGTACCGGCGCTTCTACGACCTAAATGCGACATCTCTGAACTGCGGCATTAGAAAAAATATTGCTCATTATTCGGAGATACAAGTTTAACGAAGGGAAATTAAAAGAAACGCGGGGACTTTTTAATTTTCATTCTGATCTTTCCCTCGGGTCGATTGTCCCCGGAAGTGTGAATTGTGTTTCCGGGTGAAGCGGGGAGCGGTCGCCCCGACAACTGAGGATGGAGCTGTGTGAGATTCTGTATAACAAGGCGGAGTACATCGAGACGGTGAGGATCTCATGGTGTTGCGGGTGTTTTTGTTCTGTTTTCAGTAAAAGGGGATTCGACATCAGTTCGGGATGGTGAATGAGAGATGGGTGAGGAGGATTCCCCCACTGCCGGAGGAGCTGCCTTTTGGATCAGATCTTCAGCTGACACCCCCATCTATTTGTTTCGGTTGATGTAACATAGCCCATGGTGCTACTTCGGCGAAGGGGAGTTTTCCTTCCTAGTAATTGGTTACAGAATTTACTACCTTTATAGTGGCGACTTCAAAATGATTTCAATAGCTGTACAGTGCTTTGCAAAGACCCGAGGTTAAGAGGCATTTTCTATTAATGCACATTCTTTGTTTACTGGGTGTACAGTTAGGAAAGGCTTAAGTAGATGTTGCGCTAATGTGTATTCACTAAGGCAACTTTCGTTAAGCTACTCAATATGATAAGCCGTTGGTGTTGGGATAGTATATTCGCATGGATAGAGGATTGGCTAACTAATAGAAGCCAGACTTGGAGCAAGAAGGGGATTTTTGGATCCCTGTAACCAGTGAAGTGCCACAGTGTTCAGTGCTGTCTGTAATTACTTACAATCCATATTAATGATTTGGATTAGGGAAGTGACTGTATGATAGCCAAGTTTGCAGATGACACAGAAATAGGTGGGAAGGCAAGTAGTGAGGATGATGCAAAGTATTCACAGGGATACTGATGAAGTGTGTGGCAGAATCTTAGCAGATGGAATATGATATGAGGTTATGCACTTTGCCAGGAACAATAGAAGAGCTGAATATTTTTAAAAAGGGACTGCAGAAATCTGTAGCACAGGGATTTATGTGTCCAAATACATAAATTTTTTTTAAAAATGCAGGTTCAACAGAAGCAAATAGATGGTTGGCCTTTAGGGAAGTCTCACTAAAACTGTATCGAGTAATAGTTAAACAACACCTAGAATGCTGTGAAGTTTTAGTCCCCTTATCTAAGGAATGATGTCTTGCTATTGAGGCTGTATAGAGAATGATTTTTTTTATTCCAGTGATCATAAATTTCTTTACTGCAGAGAGAACTTTAGGCTGGGTTATTAAGTGTGTTCAAAGCTGAGATAGACAGATGGTTATAATCTAATAGAATTAAAAGTTATGGGGTAAAGGTGGGAAAGTGGAGTTGGATGCCAGAGCAGACTTGAGTGGCCAATCAGCCAATTTCAGCTCCTGTACCCACTGATGAGACAGATTACTTTGTTGACCTGATGGCTTTTGTCTGACTTACTAGCTTAGTAGCTGTCTGAGTGAGAAAGTTCTTTTATCTGTAACATGGATGACTAGGAGATAGTTCTTTGTGACCTTCATAGCATGTTAATGCTTGAACTCTAGCTAGTACACTGGATTACCTTTGCCTGCTGGGATACACAGGAACTTCCAATCCTGCCAGCACACTCCAAAACATTAGAGTTGAAACTGGCCTTTTAAACCCTGTCCATGTGTGGATATATTCTGATCCATATGTTCAGGGATGTTATTATATACTTCTGGAGCATGTGAGACTTGATCCCAGGGCTTTTGGTCGAGAATTATTGACACTATCACTACACCACCTCCTGTCCTTGTGTAATACACAAATGTCACATAACCCACAGGGTTGGAGGCTGAGGGGTGACCTTAAAGAAATTTATAAAATCATGAGGGACATGGATAGGATAAATAGACAAGGTCTTTTCCCTGGGATGGAGGAGTTGAGAAACAGAGGGCATTGGTTTAGGGTGAGGGGGGAAAGATATAAAAGGGACCTAAGGGGCAGCTTTTTCACACAGAGGGTGGTGCGTGGGGCTGGTACAATTGCGGCATTTAAAAGGTATCTGGATGGGTATGTGAATAGAAAGGGTTTAGACAGATATGGATCAAGTGCTGGCAAATGGGACTAGATTAGGTTAGGATATCTGGTTGGCACAGATGAGTTGTACTGAAGGGTCTGTTTCTGTGTTGTATGTCTGTATGACGCTATGACATAGAGGGTGGTTTTTCTTGTGCAGGGTTGTTATCAGCCCTGCATTATTTTTTGTCATGAGATTACTGTACAGCCTGATTTGCTTTGGCTCTTTCCCCTTTTTTGCAGAATGATTTTTCAGATTCCCTTTTCATCTTTAGGTGTGACATTCTCTGGATATCTGTCCAGACAGCCATTGGTCTGTATGGCTGTATCAGCGCTCTGTAATTTGTTGTTAGCAACTATGGTCATGACAATACTGACTGATTTATAATTTTTCCTGACAATGTGAACTAATCTGAAAAATATGATTTATGTCTACAGGCCTCTGGCAACAAGGTGAGCAGGCAGTCTGTGCTTTGTGGAAGCCAGAACATTGTCTTAAATGGCAAGGTAAGTGGACTGGATGTAGGAACATTCAAATGCCTCTTTTTAAATGTTTGGACAACTTTCTCCATCATGACACGCACCAGGGTCTGCTCACTTATTACCGTAATCTTGCTGACCTATTTGGCTCCTGGTCTGACACCACCTTCCCTGCTTCCCATCTACAGTAACTGGCTTTTTTTTTTTGAAGATTTCAATTTCCTCCAGCATCTCTTTTTCAATTCTGGCCTCTAGTTTTCGCCCATTAGTGAATACTGTGTATTCAGTGTCTCAGCCCCAGATTCTTGAATTAGGTAGCTGAAACTTTCGACACTCTACCCTTCTTTCACCTACTTTGAGGCACTCCTTAATTTTTTTATCTCTGACCAAGCTTTTTGTTACCTGTCCTAATATTTCCTTATGTCCCTCAGTGTTAGTTAGAGATGCATTTTTTTTTTTAACGAGTCATATGCAAGACATGCATGTTACTTTTAAGGCCAGCATTATTTCCAATCCTTCATTGGTGGTGAACTCGCTTCCTGAGAGGATGTAAGGGGATGGCTAGGCTATTTCAGGGAGAAGTCAAGAATGACCAGTTACTGTCGATTTGTAAGGAATGTAATTAATTTCAACACTCCTGGATCTGGAATAGGTGAAATAATGCAGGTCTGGAATTACATTAATGAACCAAGTGAATTTTCACATCAATCCAGTATCATGATCACTGTTAATAATTCTTTTATTTTAATAGTTGATTTATATAATTAACTAACTGAATTTGAATTCCTTTTTTTGGGTCATTAGTACAGGCCCCTGGGTTACTAATCTAATAATAATTACTAATCTAATAAATCTATTTTGTACCCCATTGTATCTCCCAATATTTGTGCATGGAGACCTGTCAGTGCCTCTGACAGGTTTTGTTTTGTATTGCTGTAGACCCAGGTTTATTGAAATGAATTTAAGTAAACTGATTGTAGCAATGGAGCGATCAGGTAATTGCACAAATCTGGGATCGTCTGGTATGCCTGCCTCAGTACCATGCCTGAACAGTGTGTGGTATACTTGCCCACAGAGAAACCAGGAACTCCCTGGAGTAGTTTACAAGGATGTTGAGTTCAAATCTATTGATCACTTAAAACCTGTAAATTGAAATACTTCATCCAGAGAATTTATTATAACAATGTTATTTTAAAAATCAGACTATTGTTATGAACGATTGTATCATCCGTGGAGACCTGGCGAATGTGAGGGTTGGACGGCATTGTGTCATCAAGAGCCGAAGTGTCATACGCCCGCCTTTCAAGAAATTCAGCAAAGGGTGAGGCAAATGCATTGTACAGACATGGAAATTACTGTAACGTAGGACTGGAAAGGTTTCATATATCAATCATATCTAGAAATTAGCATTTTGTGGTGTGGTTTCAGTGTCCCTAGCTCTGGGCCAGGAGATCCAGATTCAAGTCCCATCTGCTTCAGAGATGTTGTTCTGTTTTGAATGGGTTCATTGAAGCTTTAAAAATACTGTCTGGACCAGAGATTTTACTGCACTGAGATGCAAAGGATTTAAGAAGGTGATTACAAAATGGGTGAGACAGCACAACGTTATTCCCTATTTCCATTGTTCACCAACGTCCTTTCTCTGGTCTTTAGCTCCAGCCCTGTGGGACAATCCCACCTCCCAAGTGCCCTGCCATGGTGTCAGACTGAAGGAGGAATATGTGGAATACAGGAACTGGTCAAGTCCACCTTCATTCTTACTTTCCGGCAAGAAACTTTACCGAGTGGTCAGAACGAGGAATGTTTGCAGATAGTTCTTTTCTCCCTGATGAGTACAAGGAAGATGTGGTTACGTATTTGTTGCCCCAGCCAACACTGGCAGTAGTGAACTAGCTGCACACGCACCAGTCAACCTGGAATCTTTTAGCTGAAAATTTGTTAAAGCTCAGTTTGTTGGATTGTCCAGCTGAATAAGTGTTCTCTCCACTTAGCACCTCTGCATAGTGAAACACCCTCGAATAGAATGAAGAAACACAGCTGCCTTTTGGCAAGCTGCTTTCTTATAAACTTATAAATAGGTAGTTGTTTCATATTAGACCAGTACACCCACTTCTTCCAGACCCAGAATCAAGTTCATCTTCCTGGCAATGTTGAGAACTTCTAAACTTCAGATCTCCTGAACAAGAGTGACTGGTCATCGAGGAAGAGCCTGATAAGCTTTGATTTTCTGCATGCAGAGATACAGGGGTCCTGTTATATTGTATTAGTTGATTTTTAGAAGCAGTTGGATTACACTCTATTCCCATGGCATGTGGGACTAAATCATTTGTATATTAGCTTCCTATTGACTAAGATGTCAATTATATCAGACATTTCCTCTGCAATACAGGGTTGCCTTTTTCCCACTGCACATTGGTGACCATGTGTTCATCGAGGAAGACTGTGTGGTAAATGCTGCTCAGATTGGATCCTATGTTCACATTGGGAAGAATTGTGTTATCGTAAGTAAATTGCCTCTTGTTATTGATGTTGTTATGCTCATTCTGTCTGTAATGCAACTTCCTGTTGTGTGGTGTACAATAGAAGCCTGTGAGAGACAGTAGCTTGAAAGAAGAAATTATAAGATCTTCTGAGATTTGGGCCTACCCAGGCATGTTAGAGGAATTCGGCTATAAAGGTTATTTTAGGGGAGGGGATGTTGGAGTAGCTATTTAAACATGCAGCCTCGCTGAACATGTTATGACCCATCTCCAGGACAGGTGGGACATGTACATTCACCCCTTGGCCCAGAACTAATTGGTTATGAACAGACACTGGAATGAAGGAGGAGTTAGAGTCTTGGGAGATATAGAAGGTAGATGTGTTGTCTGGACCTGAACTGATTTTATTACTGTTTCAAGAAATCAATTTTTTATTTCAGTAATTGAATACAAAGACCAACTTGTCTTTAACCCACTGAACAGGTGTCTATTGTTGATCATTTGTCAGTGGTCCATGGTGATAAGAGATTGTTCAGTCTCCGACAGATGGAGTTTTGCTTGGTAATTATTTGTTTTTGCTGCTATTGTTTTTTTAATGACTTAAACTGATGTATTCTCAACATGGACTCTGTCACTCCCTCACTCAAGTGTACACACACCAGCACACAGACTAAGTTGTTTTTGTTGACTGACCATTAATTCAAGGATGGTGTTAATTGGGATTGAGTTTCTTCTGGGAATTTTCATATCACTGAGCAAGTCTATTCTCAGATTTGGGCATATGGGCAAGACATTCCAAGATTTAGTGGAATCCAGGATGAAGGATTTGTTTGCTTTCTTTTAATCTATACCGCTGCTTTACTCATAATTAAGAAATTGGGATTCAAACGCCTGATATGTAGTGCTGGATATGATGTCAGTGAAGTGTTGATAACATAAGGTCAGTAGCTTTTAATCAAAAATAGCTAATGAGATGTTTTTATTTGTTCATGGATTGTGGATGTTGCTGGCTTGTTGGCCATCCCAAATTTCCCTTGTGAATATAGTGAGAAGCCTTTTTGAACTACAGCAGTCCTTGGGGAGTGGAGATGCTCAGTGCTGTTAGTGCTGTCTTGATCCAATGACAGTGAAGGAACGGTGAGTTGGTTCTAGGTCAGGATGATGCATGGCTTGGAGAAGAATTTGCAGCTGGTGGCTTTCACAAGTATCTGCTGCCTTATCCTTAGTAGAGGTGGTGGGTTTGGAAGTTGCTGTCAAGGAGCTTGGCAATTTACTGAAGTGCATCTTATAGATGATATATACACTGTTGCTGCTATATGTCAGTGGTGAATGGAGTAGAGGTTATTGGCTCCCCATTCAATGTCACTTATGCTTTGTCTTGGATGATTTATCAGCCAAAGCTTGGTTGTTCTTCAGGCCTTGCTGAATAAGGGCATGAGTTGCTTCAGTACATGAGAGGTTGCAAATGGTGCTGAACACTAATAGTGAAGATCTTCACTTCTAACTATAGTATGGAAGGAAGATCATTGAAGCAGATAGAAATGGTTGGATCTAGGACACTATCCTGAGGAGCACCTGCAATGATTTTCTGGGACTAAGATGGTTGACCTCCGACAAGCACAACTACCTTCCTCTGTGCTAGGTATGACACAAAACAGCCGAGTTTTATCCTTAATTCCAATTTTGCAATGGCTGCTTGATGCTATAACTGTACAAATATGGCTTTGATATCAAGGGCAATTACTCTGATTCACCCCTCATGTTCACCTCTTTTAGAACATAGAACATTATAGCGCAGTACAGGCCCTTCGGCCCTCAACGTTGCGCCAACCAGTCATACCAATCTGAAGCCCATCTAACCTACACTATTCCATGTACGTCCATATGTTTGTCCAATGATGACTTAAATGGCGAAGCTACTACCGTTGCAGGCAAAGCATTCCATACCCTTACTACTCTCTGAGTAAAGAAACTACCTCAGACATCTGTCCTATATCTATCACCCCTCAATTTAAAGCTATGCCCCCTCGTGCTCGTCGTCATCATACTTGGAAAAAGGCTCTTCCTGTCCACCTATCTAACCCTCTGATTATCTTATATGTCTCTATTAAGTCGCATCTTAACCTTCTTCTCTCCAACGAAAACAGCCTCAAGTCCCTCAGCCTTTCCTCTTAAGACCTCCCCTCCATACCAGGCAACATCCTAGTAAATCTCCTCTGCACCCTTTCCAAAGCTTCCACATCCTTCTTATAATGTGGTGACCAGAACTGTACACAGTACTCCAAGTGCAGCCGCACCAGAGTTTTGTACAGCTGTAGCATAACCTCATGGTTCCGGAACTCGATCCCTCTATTAATAAAAGCTACAACGCTGTATGCCTTCTTAATAACGCTACTTGCGGAGCGGTTCAGAGAACACCTCTGGGACACCCGAACCAACCAACCCAACCACCCTGTGGCTCAACATTTCAATTCCCCCTCCCACTCCACCAAGGATATGCAGGTCTTTGGACTCCTCCATCGCCAGACCACAACAAAACAACGGTTGGAGGAAGAGCGCCTCATCTTCCGCCTAGGAACCCGCCAACCACAAGGGATGAACTCAGATTTCACCAGTTTCCTCATTTCCCCTCCCCCCACCTTGTCTCAGTCTAATCCATCGAATTCAGCACCACCTTCCTAACCTGCAATCTTCTTCCCGACCTCTCCGCCCCCACACCAGTCTGACCTATCACCCTCACCTTGACCTCTTTCCACCTATCACATTTCCAACGCCCCTCCCCCAAGTCCCTCCTCCCTACCTTTTATCTTAGCCTGCTGGACAAACTTTCCTCATTCCTGAAGAAGGGCTTATGTCCGAAACGTCGATTCTCCTGTTCCTTGGATGCTGCCTGACCTGCTGCGCTTTTCCAGCAACACATTTTCAGTTCTTAACAACGCTGTCAACCTGGGTGACAACTTTCAAGGATCTGTGTATCTGGACACCGAGATCTCTCTGCTCATCTATGCTACCAAGAATCTTACCATTAGCCCAGTACTTTGCATTCCGGTTACTCCGACCAAAGTGAATCACCTCACACTTGTCCGCATTAAACTCCATTTGCCACCTCAGCCCAGCTCTGCAGCTTATCTATGTCTCTCTGTAACCTACAACATCCTTCGTCACTATCCACAACTCCACTGACCTTAGTGTCGTCTGCGAATTTACTAACCCACCCTTCTACGCCCTCATCCAGGTCATTTATAAAAATGACAAACAGCAGTGGACCCAACACCAACCCTTGCGGTACACCACTAGTAACTGGACTCCAGGATGAACATTTCCCATCAACCACCACCCTCTGTCTTCTTTCAGCAAGCCACTTACTGATCCAAACTGCTATATCTCCCACAATCCCATTCCTCCACATTTTGTACAATAGCCTACTGTGGGGAACCTTATCGAACGCTTTGCTGAAATCCATATACATCACATCAACCAGTTTACTCTCATGTATCTGTTTGGTCACCTTCTCAAAGAACTCAATAAGGTTTGTGAGGCATGACCTACCCTTTACAAAACCGTGCTGACTATCCCTAATCAAATTATTCTCTTCTAGATGATTATAAATCCTATCTCTTATAACCTTTTCCAACACTTTACCAACAACTGAAGTAAGGCTCACTGGTCTATAATTACTAGAGTTGTCTCTACTCCCCTTGAACAGGGCAACCACATTTGCTATCCTCCAGTCTTCTGGTACTATTCCTGTAGACAATGACGATTTAAAGATCAATGTCAAAGGCTTAGCAATCTTCTCCCTGGCTTCCCAGAGGATCCTAGGATAAATCCCATCCGGCCTAGGGGACTTACCTATTTTCACACTCTGCAGGATTTCTAATACCTCTTTTTTGTGAACCTCAATCCCACCTAGTCTAGTAGCCTGTATCTCCGTATTCTCCTCACCAACATTGTTGTTTTCTAGAGTGAATACTGTTGAAAAATATTCATTTAGTGCTTCCCCTATCTCCTCTGACTCCACACACAACTTCCCACTACTATCCTTGATTGGCCCTAATCTTACTCTCATCATTCTTTTATCCTTTAAATACCTATAGAAAGCCTTAGGGTTTACCCTGATCCTATCCACCAACAACTTCTCATATCTCCTCCTGGCTCTTCTGAGCTCTCTCTTTAGGTCTTTCCTGGCTACCTTGTAATCTTCAAGTGCCCTGACTGAGCCTTCACATCTCATCCTAACATAAGCCTTCTTCTTCCTCTTGACCAAACATTCCACTTCCTTCGTAAACCACAGCTCCCGCGCTCTACAGCTTCCTCCCTGCCTGACAGGTACATACTTATCTAGGACAATCAGGAGCTTTTCCTTGAATAAGCTCCACATTTCTAATGTGCCCATCCCCTGCAGTTTCCTTCCCCATCCTATGCTTCCTAAATCTTGCTAATTGCATCGTAATTGCCTTTCCCCCAGTTGTAACACTTGCCCAGTGGTATAAACCTATCCCTTTCTATCACTAAAGTAAACATAACAGAATTGTGATCGCTATCACCAAGTCTAACACCTGGCTGGGCTCGTTACACAGTACCAAATTTAATGTGGCTTCTCCCCTTGTTGGCCTGTCTACATACTGTGCCAGGAAGCCCTCCTGCACACACTGGACAAAAACTGACCCATCTATAGTACTCGCACTATAGTGTTCCCTATCAATATTTGGAAAGTTGAAGTCCCCAATGACAACTACCCTGTCTCTCTCACTCCTATCGAGAATCCTCTTTGCTATCCTTTCCTCTACATCTCTGGAACTATTCGGAGGCCTCTGGAAAACCAACAGGGTGACCTCTCCTTTCCTGTTTCTAACCTCAGCCCATACTACCTCAGTTGACGAGTCCCCTAACATCCTTTCTGCAACTGCAATACTTTCCTTGACCAACAATGCCACACCTCCCCCTCGTTTACCATCTTCTCTGTTCTTACTGAAACATCTAAATCCTGGAACCTGCAGGATTTTGTGCAGATTTAGGCCAAGGCTGTAATGAGATCATAAGCTGAGTAGCCCTAACCGAACAGAATTCAGTAAGCTGTTAATCTTTGATTTGTGCTGCTTCATATCACTGACAATAATCCTTCATAATTTTAATAGCCTGATTATGTAATTAAATGGTTAGGTTGTATTTGTCCTGCTTTGTGGGCAGGACATACCTGGGCAATTTCCCACATTCCTAACTAGATGCCACTGTTGTAGGTGGACTGGAAAAGCTGGGCTAGGGATACAGCTGAGGCACACATCTTCAGTACTAATTCTGCAATGTTATCACTGCTCATAGCATTTGCAGTATCCAGTGTCATCTGTCAATTGTTGATATCACATGGAGTGAATCAATTTGGCTGAAGGTTGTTATTTGTGATGCTGGCAACCTCAGGAGGAAGCCAAGATGGGATCATCACTTAGCACGTTTGGCTGAAGATTCTTGCAAGTGCTTCTGGCTTGTCTTTTTTGCTGATGTTCTGATCATCCCCATCATAGCCTCCTCCAGTTAGATGTTAATTGTCTGCCATCATCGTCAACTGATGTGGCAGGACTGCAGAACTTGAATCTGATGTGATTGTTGTTGGATTGCTTAGGTCTGTCTATTGTAAATTTCTTGGACTATTTGCATGCCAAATAATATAATGTTCTTGCTTCACCAGGTGTCAACCATTTTATGTATGGCTGGTGCTTTTCCTGGCATGTAATACTGCACTCGGCAATAGCAGAGTGGGAGATGTGCTGGGTCATGAAGTTACAGATTGTAGTCGAATACAATTCTTCAACTGCTGATATCTCACAATGACTTTGAATCTTGAGTCACTAGGTCTGCTGACAAATTATCCCATTTAGCAGGTGCTCGTCCCATGTAAAAGATTGAGGGTATCTTTAATATGAAGAGAAGATTTTTGTCTAACTAGGACTGTGCAGTGTTCTGCTATTGTCATGTATGGATATTTGTGACAATTAGATTGGTGATATCAAGGAGAATTAGATTTTCCCTTGTTAGTACCTTCACTACCTATAGCAGACCCAGTCTAGCAGCTATGTTCTTTAGAATCTGCAAGCCCCGAGAGTACACTGACTTCACTCAGAATCATAGTCATACATCACGGAAATGGATCCTTTGGTCTAACCAGTCCATGCTGACCATAATCCCAAACTTAACTAGTCCCACCCGCTTGTTCCTGGCCCAAACCCCTCCAAACCTTTCCTATTCATGTACTTATCTGAATGGCTTTTTAATGTTGTTGTAATTGTACACACGTTCACCACTTCCTCAGGAAGTTCATTCCACACGTGAACCGTCCTCTATGATACATTTGCCCCTCATGTCTTTTTTTTTTAAAACCTCTCTCCTCTCACCTTAAAAATATGCCCCTATTCACAAATTTTCATCTCGCCTTATTTGCTACAGTCCACATTATTTGTGGGTTTGGCTGCAGAATCTTTACTCCCCTAATTGATAGATCCTAACAGATTGTGTGCTACTTCATGGTAACTAAGGAATTTCTATTGGAGCATTATCTGTGTTTTTAATGTTATCCATGGGAGATCCATGCTCCTAACCCTCGCGAATAAGAAAGATTTGGTATAATACTGCTGCCGAACTAATTCCTATGCCTTTGCCTTCCTCTGTTCTACTTCCAAGTCCTGATCCCTCATCTGAGGGATGATGGTGATAATTAATAAGAGATTTCTTTGCCTCTGCTTGAACTGATGTCGTGAGACTCTGTGGGATCTGGAGTCAATGTTGAAAACTCTCTGGCTACTGTGTACAATTGCACAATGGTGGATCCATTTTGATTGTGGGATAGGACACCCCTCGGGGTGGCAGTGTGATTCTATGGCAGGCTAAGCTATGGACCGGTCTCCAAATTTGGCACAAGCCCCAGATGTTTTTAAGTATCCTGCAGAGAAAACTAGCCTGTGCGTGCTTTTATTGTTTCCAGTGTGAGGGATTCAATTCCACTTCATTCCTAATTGACCTTACTGTGGCAATATGATACCACTGAGTGAGTAACTTTGTCATTTCAGACAGCAGTTAAGATTGTAGGTCTGGTGGCGAGGACAGTAGATTTCTTTCCTGAAAGGGCAGTAATTAATCAGATGGATTTTTCTGACTATCAACAATGGTTTCATGGTCACTATTACTGAGTTGAATTTCATATGTTTATTAATTAAATTCAAGTTTCACCAGCTGCCACGGTCAGTTTCAAACCCATGTTCCTGAGTAGTGGCCATTATCACTATGCCATTGCCTCCCTGAACTGATTTTTAAAAAAAAACGAATAATAGGACCACGGTAGCAGCTAGCTCTGTTATCCTGAGTAAGGAATTTACCTCTGTGCTATTAATATTTCTCAGGGTCCATACTTGGTTACACTATTTATTACTTCCTTTGGCAGAAGGAGTGTATTGTCCCTAATTCTTTTTATCTCTCCGTAGGGTCGAAGATGTGTTCTGAAAGATTGCTGCAAAATTCTGGACAACACTGTCCTTCCGCCAGAAACTGTGGTCCCGCCTTTCACAGTCTTCTCAGGCTGTCCAGGTGAGTATAGCTAAATACCAACATCATACCCATGATAGCTGGAATCATGCTTGATTCTTTGGGTCAAAACTAATTCCCCTCTGTGAGGAGAGAGCGGCAGCTATGTTTACTATAGCTGGTGAGCTAGATAAAGTCCTGTTAGAACCTATACTGCTAAAATAATTGGTGCACTAAGGTTCCACATGGTAGACTGGGTTAGTAGGGTTAGATCACATGGGATCCAGGGTGAACTTGAAGGTAGGAGTCAGAGAGTGGTGGAAGAAAATTGCTTTTTGGACTATTGCTTGTGACTCTGGCTTGTGACCAGAGATGTGCCACAATGATCGCTGGTAGATCCACTGCTTTTTGTAATTTTATATTCACATTTACATCATTTATACAGGAGCATGATTAAAGTTTGCAGATGACATCAAAATAGGTAGTGTTGGGTCAATGAAGGTTACCTCAGAGTACAGCGGGACCTTAGATTGGCCAATGAGCGGTAGATGGAGTTCTATTAGATAAAAGTGAGTGTTGCATTTTGGTAAGGCCAATCAGAGCAGGTCTTGTACGGTTAATTGTAGGGCCTGGGGAGTGTTGCCTTACAAAGAGACCTAGAGATGCAGGTGCATACTGCCTTGAAAGTGGAATTGCAGGTAGAGAGGGTGGTAAAGAAGGCATTTGGCACCCTAACCTTCATTGGTCAGAACATTGAGTATGGGAGTAGGAGCATCACGCTGTGGTTGTACAGGACATTGGTGAGGCCATTTTGGAATACTGCTAACAAGTCTGGTCAACAAGAAGGATGTTATTAAACTTGATGATGCTGAAAAGATTTACGCTGATGTTGCCACAATTGGAGGATTTAATTATGGGAAGAAGCTTAATAGGCCAGTGCTTTTTCCCTGGAATTTTGGAGGTTGAGGGGTGCTGTTATAGAGGCTTATAAAATAATGAGGGGCATGGATAGGGTAAATGGCCAAGGTGTTTTTCCTTGGCTGAGGAGTCCAAAACTAGAGAGCATAGAATTAAAGTGAGAGGTGAAAAATTGAAATGGACCTGAGGGATAATGTTTTCATGTAGAGGGTGGTGTATGTTTGCAATGTGCTGCCAGAAGAAGCAGTGGAGGTGGGTACAGTAACAATTACTAAGTTTGCAAGTGACACCAAAATATACACACTATACTCATGCAGAGGAACAGGAGCAGATTGTATGGGAAAGTATTTAATTGAGGGAGGGGAATTACAATGCCATAAGGCAGGAACTGGAGTGCCTAAATATGGAACAGATATTCTCCGGGAAATACACAACAGATGTGGATGTTGCTTAGGAAGCACTGGCTGATTGTGCTTTACAGGTTTGTCCCACTGAGGCAAGCAAGGGATGGTAGGTTGAAAGAACCTTGGATGACAAGGGATGTGGAACATCTCCAAGAGGAAGAAGGAAGCTTACTTAAGGTTGAGAAGGCAATGATCAGACAGGGCTTTAGAGGATTGCAGGGTAGCCAGGAAGGAACTGAAGAATGGACTTAGGAGAACTAGAAGGGGGCATGAAAAAGCTTCAGTGGGTAGGATTAAGGAAAGCCCTAAGGCGTTCTACACTTATGTGAGGAACAAGAGGATAGCGAGAGTGAGGGTAGAGGCAATCTGGGATAGTGGAGTGAACTTGCGCCTGGAATCGGAGGAAGTAGGAGAGGTTCTTAATGAATACTTTGCTTCAGTATTTGCTACTGAGAGAATCCTTGATGTTTCTGAGGACACCATGAAACAGACTGAAATGCTAGAACAGATTGATATTAGGAAGGAGGATGTGCTGAAAATTTTGAAAAATGTAAGAATAGGCAAGTCCCCTGGACCAGATGGGATATACCTTAGGTTTACAGGAAGTGAGGGAAGAGATTGCTGCACCTTTGGCGATGATCTTTGCGCCCTCACAGTCCACTGGGGTAGTACCAGGTGACTGGAGTTTGGCAAATCTTATTTCCTTGTTTAATAAAGGGAATAGTGATAATCCTAGGAATTACAGACCAGTTAGCCTTATGTCTGGTGGACAAAGTACTGCAGAAGATTCTGAAAGATAAGATTTATGATTACGTGGAAAACCATAGATTGATTAGAGATAGTCAGCATGGCTTTGTGCAGGACAGGTCATGCCTCACAAACCTTATTGAATTCTTTCAGTATGTGACAAAAAATGTTGATGAAGGTAGAGCAACAGGTGTGGTGTACATGAATTTTAGCAAGATGTTTGATAAGGTTCCCTATGGTAGGCTCATTCAGAAAGTAAGGATGCAAGGGAAATAGGAAAACCTGAGAGTCTGGACACTGAATTGGCAGACACATAGAAGACAGAGGGTGGTGTAGATGGAAAGTATTCAGCCTAGAGCTTGGTGATCAGTGGTGTTCTGCAGGGATCGGTTCTGGGATTTCTGCTGTTTGTGATTTTTATAGATAACTTAGATGAGGAAGTGAAAGGGTGAGTTAGTAAGTTTGCCAATGACAGGAAGGTTGTGCAGTTGTGGATAGTGTGGAGGGCTGTTGTAGGTTGCAACGAGACATTGACAGGATGCAGAGTTGGGCTGATAAGTGGCCGATTGGAGTTCAACCTGGAAAAGTGTGAAGTCATTCACTTTGGAAGGTCGGATTTGAATGCAGAATATAGGGTTAAAGGCAGGATTCTTGGCAGCTTGGAGGAACTGAGGGATCTTGGGATCCAAGTCCATAGATCCCTCAAAGTTGCCACCCAGGTTGATAGGGTTGTTAAGAAGACATATAGTGTTGGCTTTCATTAGCAGGGATATTGAGTTTTAGACTGCGAGGTTATGCTGCAGGTCTATAGAGTCCTGGTTAGACCACACTTGGAATATTGTTAGTTCTGGTCGCCTCATTATCGGAAAGATGTGGAAGCTCTGGAGAGAGTGCAGAGGATGTTTGCCAGGATGCTGTCTGGATTGGAGGGCATGTCTTATGAGGGAAGGTTGAGGGAGCTGGGATTCTTTTCATTGGAGTGAAGGATGAGAGGTGACTTGGTAGAGGTGTACAAGATATTGAGAGGCATAGATAGAGTAGATAGACAGACCTTTTCCCATGGCAGAAATGGCTATCACGAGGAGGGTAAAATTTTAAGGTAATTGGAGGAAAGTTTAGGAGAGATGTCAGAGGTGGGTTCTATACACTGGTGTAAAGTGGCAGGTGCGTGGAATGCACTGCCAGCAGTGGTAGTAGAGTCAGATACATTTAGGGACATTTAAGTGACCCTTGGATAGGCACATGGAAGTTAATGCAATGAAGTCTATATAGGTTAGTCTGCTCTTTGAGTAGAATAAAATACTGGCACAACATCGAGGGCCGAAGGGCCCTGTACTGTGCTGGACTGTTCTATGTTCTGAAAGGCATCTGGGTGGGCATATGAATAACAAGAGTTTAGAGGGATATAGGCCAAATGCTGGCAAATTTGCTATATGATGCTATAATGGTATGGCATTACATGGGAATATAAATACAGAGGAAATTGAGTATAATTCAGTATCTGAAGATGTTTTACTGTGGGTAAAGGCACTATATAAATATAAGTTTTTGCAGTTGCAAACATTTCTGCACTTGCACATTGGTGCAATGTGCAATCAGATACTCGAATATTCACATTCACATCTGAATGTAATAGTTTCCAGAATCTTTGAACTGTTTGTAATGTTTTTGCTTTGCTTTACTTCAAATTGTGGGGTGGGGATGTTTGTTCATGTTGAGGCCCTTGGAAAGAGGAAATCACTTTGTTGTTCTCCTTCTGATATCCTCAACCCTGTAGGTTCTCAAATGATCAGTCCAGAGAGACCGTGTAGTTTACAATGCTTATACCCTGATTTGGGAGAAGAAACTGGTTCATTCCTAATTATTTTGAACCATTTGCCTGGGGTATAATTTGTGTTCCTCAGATTGTGGACTGTCCTGTTTGTTTCAATGTCTAGCCATGGCTCAGTGGGTAACACGCTCTTCTGATTGAAATTGAAATTGGACTTATACCCACAGTGACCTGAGCCAAAAATCTAAGGTGACACTTTCAGTCCAACCCTTTGCAGTATTGCATCAACTGAGGTGCTTCTTTCAGATCAATAATAAAATAAGATCCTACATGAAGGGAAAGTGACTTTCAAAATTAGAGTGTATTTGGATAACTTACCTATGTAATTGCATCGATCTTTACCTCCATCCTATTCCATTTTTGAGACACTCTGGTAGATCATAAAACTATCTTTTTATATTATTAATTAGTTCAGTAGTTCAATGAAATTGCGCTTTACTTTTTTTAGTAGACATTATATTCCACACACAGATCCTTCATGGAACTTGGTACAACCAAGTGTATGTAGGTTAGTCTGATCTTAAAGTAGGATAAAAGGCTGGCACAATATCAAGGGCCAAAGGCCTGTACTGTGCTGTATTGCTCTATGTTCTCTGACTTGCCAGGTGAATGCAAAAACATCCACGGCACCATTCAAAGATGAACAAGAGAATTATTCCCAGTGTCCTAGCTAATCTCTCCAACAATATCTTTAAACCAAATTATTTAATCACTATCAAATTGTTGTTTGGAGTTTTACTATACACAATTTGATCGCCATGTTTCATAAATTTATTCTGTTTCATTTAAACTCATTTGGCTGTCATACACTTTGAAGTATCCTACAATTCTAAAAGGCAATCTTTCATGTACAAAATAACAGTGCAGTCTAATATTAATTACAAAGTGAAGTTCCTACTTAAAATAATTTAAAGAATTTTGTTTTCTGACAGGCCTGTTTGCTGGTGAGCTCCCAGAGTGTACACAGGAGCTTATGATGGATGTCACAAAGAGCTACTACCAGAAGTTCCTGCCACTGTCTCAGATATGAGGTGTGGCTTTACTTCAGAGCACTACAAGTACAGGTAAGATGATCGGAGGTGCCTAGTGCTAGTGAAGCTCTAAATGAAAGTCAGCATATACCTACCTTTTGAAAACAAGATGAGACCTTAATATTTAAGCTGCTCTTGTGTCACTCCAGCCCTCTCTGAGTCCTTGACCTCCAGGGTAGATTTGAGACCCCAGTTCTCTTTTTCCGTTGGCCAAATCCTGAAACATTTTTCTTGGTAATTTGCTTGTCTGTTTCCAACACCTACAGAAATATATTTTTTTTATTTTAAAAGTAGTTTCCTTTGAAGGCTGATGATCTGTCTCACCCCTCTAAACAGCATGAAACACTTTAGAGTCTAGAGGAGGTCTTGTTCTAAAGAGGTGAACTGAGCTAGGAATTAATAGATAAGTCTGTGGAGACAGTGGTACTGACTCAGAAGGGTTCCAGATATATGATGACTTGACCATTCTGTCAGTACTCCGTCTTGATAGAGAACTAAGTTGTCACAGGTGCCATCTCCCAGATGTGATATGAAACTAAGGCCGTCTTCATGTTAAAGCTCTCTGATTCCATGACATCATATGTAAATGAATAAGTGTTGCTGGTCATGAAACAGAAATGATGGTCATCCATAATCCAGTATCTGTCTGTACAAAATAAACATAATTTATAGCTCTGTAATATTGTCTAGTGCATTGTAATGAAATATAAAGCATTCTAGGAAATTTGTGATTAAATGTATGCCTGTAGTGACTCAAACTGTATTACTTATCTGACACAGCATTTCTACCCTTTCCTTCCACAATAATTTTGAAAAATCATTTATTCACTTACAAATTTTGAAACATTGATTTGGAGGCAGTGCTTATTTTGTCTTGAAGGGGTTTGGTTTAAGTCTCCTATATTTTACAAGATAACAATGCTGAAGCAGGTAGCTGGATTCATTTGTTACCAAGTCTGCACATGTACAATTCTGTTTGCTATGGGTAATTTAAGAATAATTGATTTAAATTTTCAACTATCTACAGATTACATGTGTTATCTCACTGGATATATTAACAGTCTGGTAGGATTATACATCTTAACTCTGCCCTCCATATTTTTTTATTTTTTATATAAACCAGCTGAATGTTTTCTTTAAGTCTCAGTTTTAAACCCATTCTTCCAGAGTGTCCATCATTATACATTTAATTTTACTTTTTCTTGTTGCAGAATCCAGTTAATTGGGGAACTCAAAGTGAACAGCTGGAAAAACAGAGGGTCCAAATTCTGCCTGAGCATTTCAAAGTGATGGAGTGGCTCTAACACGAGGAAGCTCAAGTTTTCTAAATGATAAATATGTTCATCTTTGGTCTGATGAAGATTTGCTGGTCCTCCATACTGGGAGTGATTCTCTGTGTAGTCTTCAGTTCAATGTTACAGCATAACGCCAGAGAAAATCCAGAGTACTGGGCATATATTTATTTGATGAAACGTTAAATCACTGATCCTCCGGCTGAGTTTAATCCACTTGGAAAAGGCTTCAGTTGTGACTGAATGTAAAAATTGTATGAGTTCTCTCTTTCGTATTCACTTGTATTAGGCTTAATGTTTGTGAAATGCCATTCAGATTAACTGCTATCTACTATTTGCAAAATTCATGAGTTTCATCTGCATAACTACCAACACCAGTTGGAATTCTCATTGCTGCAATAACTTGAGCTCTGTAGAGAGTAGAATTCTTGGACATCAATGAGTAGTGCAACATGCAGCATTATTTCAGGACTTGGCTGTTTCTTGGATGCTGCTGAGAACTAGGAGGTCAACAGGTAGATAGGAAGTTGTCACCCCTTCCAATAAAACAGTTAGCTAAAATGTAACCAGTTTTTATGACAGAACTTTCATTAAAGACCAATTCCTCCGGCAAGGCGCATTGATAAAATAGTATGACTTAAGGGAATTGACTCCACAGGGAAACCAAGGATGGACAGCATTTTTAGTTTGAGCTTTAACTCAAAAATAAAATTTAGTTTTTGAGGTCACTGCAGCAAGCAATGTACGTAATGAATTTAAGTCGAGTGTGGTACTGGAAAAGAATAGTAGGTCAGGTGGCATCAGAGGAGCAGGAAAATTGATGTTTTGGGCAGAAGCCCACCCAAAACGTTGATTCTCCTGCTCCTCAGCTGCTGCCTGACCTACTGTGCTTCTCCAACACCACACTCTCGACTCTAATCTGCAGTCCTCACCTTCAACCCGTAATGAATTTAACCCTACTTATAGCTATGTGCACTTTAATTCTTCTATAAAGACATGACAATCCAAATTTGGGGGCCTTGAGGCAAGGAGATAGAGTGCAAGCTAGTGTTAGTTTTGGGCACTAGGAGCTCCCTGATTATTTGGGTGTTTTATGATTGCTTCCTGAAACCCACCGACCACCACCACAGCTAACAGATGTTGGGGAAC
This sequence comes from Chiloscyllium plagiosum, assembly GCF_037043375.1. NCBI lineage: Eukaryota > Metazoa > Chordata > Chondrichthyes > Orectolobiformes > Hemiscylliidae > Chiloscyllium > Chiloscyllium plagiosum. The sequence goes on from NW_028270158.1 coordinate 30,776,700, forward strand.
TGAGGACTGCTTTACCATCGCCTCAATTGAATTGGTCAGTGCCCATAAGTGGACTTTGTGGAAGGCATTGTGTAAAGCTATAATTCTAGGAATACAGCTAAGAGTAAGAATTATGCCAGATTGTGAAATACAGGGTTTACATTTAAGATGTCAGTTTGTTTTTTTTTCTTATCACCTGGTTATCACTTTTTAGCCATTCTGATATGCTGCCAATTCTTTGTATAGTAAATGAGTTATCTGAGTTAAGTAAATGGACAATGGGAAGTCAGAACCTGCAATGTAACTGACTAAATACAGTGGTCCAACAATACAAGAAACACCCCCAAGTAAATGGATATCAGTGTTGCTTCATGCAATGCATATTATGCAATTTCGCAGTACCTAGTCCCACCCATAATGCACATTGAGTGCAACTCAAGTTTACTGCTGTTATCAACTGGGTGCACTACCTAGTCTATCTACCTTTTCTTTAGGTGGAGAACCAGATCCAAACTACTTTCCCATGCCAGTACTGTCCAGCAGTGTTTTCAAAATGGTTCCTTCTGCAATCCACTCTGCAACACCTCAAAGGAAACTGGGACGCTAGACCACAACTTGGACCTATTTTATCAGTCACATCTGTCAAAGAATTATAAATTGGAGAAGTTAATGTGCAAATGTAATAAATATTCATGGTTACCTTTTTTAGTTTGTGTAAATTGTAAATTTTCTTAATATATAAATGAAACGTGACAAATTGCAGGATATGGGGGAAATTTATAGAGCATGAAGGCTAGGTTAGGGAAAGATGTACAATCTACAACAGGCTCTGTAAAGACTCATTCCAGCAAGCTTTAGAATCACAACTTTGCAACACAAATAGGTTATTTAGTGCACTCTGTCAGTAACAGCTTTCTGTGAACGAGTTCAATTTTTCCAATTATCTTGTTACTTCACTATTCTATTTTTCAAATATTTATGTACCTTTATTATTTCAATGCTACATGGAGAGAGTTGGTGTACTAGAAGTACAAAGTTTGAAAGTTTATTTCCATTCTTGACCTTATCTCCTCAACAACTGTCCTGTCTAATTTCAGTTACTGCTGCTGGCGCTAGTGGAAATGTCCACAATATGGGCTTTTTGATTATGTCAGTCTAGCTGTTTTATGCTGAGGGCCTCCCCAATCTAATATGACTATGTAGTGTGACCCAGGCCACATCAGCAGTAGTCTTGCATAATAATAATCTACATACCATCTTTTACTATCGTAAAATCTCAAAACATTTCAATAATTGAGCCTAATTTGACAACAAGCATACAAGGTATTGAATTAGATGGCTTAAAATCTACTTTTACTGACTTTTTGTGGTAAATAACAAAGTTTGGGGAGGGATTTCGGGAGTTTGGGGCGAAGACAATTGGTAGGTAAAAATGTTAGGGAATGTGCGGGAAGCCATAGTTGGAGGAATGTAGAATTCTGAGGATTGGATAATATGACACACTGCAACTCTGGAACAATGCACAATAAAATATTTTGCTTTTGAGTGCAATCACTTGCTGTGTTGAAAACTATATGTAAAGTGTAAGTGTAGTTGATACTTGCTGATGTTGACGATGACACTTCTGCTTTTCTTCAAATGTGGCATGCAGAGTAAATATTTGCAAAGAACAATCTTCAGTTTATTACCTTACCTGGAAAATGGCACCTCTGCCAGTCACTGCTCCATTTGATCATACTTCAGTAACTAGCTGATATTTTATTCTCTGCTTTTTATTTATTTATCTTTTGTTCTTTCATATGATGTGGTATTTGCTGACTAGACCAGAATTTTTTGTTTTGCTATCCCAAATTACACTTGGGACAGTGGTGGTGTGTTGCCACATCCAAGTGAGGTATGTACATTGAGTGTTTTCAGGACCCAGACTAATTTCTCTGCGAACCTATGTCTCAAACCATGCTGTAGTAAAGATGTTCCATTCTGTGTATTTGACTGATCCGAGTAGTGTGTGTGACACTCGATGTTTGCAAAATTGCCTCATCAGGCTGTGGCAGCCAGATATGTTAGACAAACAACCTAACCAGAATCCTAGGAGATATTAATGAGTAAAGGAAACTGAAGTTGATATTGCATAATCCTAACCTGCCCCACCCTCTGCAGTAATCTATTACCTTAACCTGCATACCCTCTGCAGTAATCTATTACCTTAACCTGCAGTACCTTCAGTATGGATCAATCTGTCATTTTAACCAGTCCCATCCTTGGAACAGATCAAACCATCATCATAACCTGTGCCACTCTTTCCATGCATCAAACTGTAACCATGATTTGCCCTGCTGTCACTATGCATCAAACTTTAACCAGCCCCACCCTTGGCATGTCACCTGCCTTACCTTCAGGATGTAAGAAATAGGGTAGAGTAGGCCCTTAGTCCCCTCATGTTTGCTCTGCCTCTCAGTAAGATTATTAGTGGTCTGATATGGGCTTATCTTCACTTCCCTGTGTCTCTCCCATAACCTTTGATTCCCTTGTCAACCAACAATCTAATTGAGCCTTGCATATACTTGCTGGAGAGAGAATTCCAAATATTAACAAAATTGAAGAAAACTTATTACAGAGATTATTAGGGTCAGCTGAACCAAACAATGGCGGTTTGTCAATAAAGAGATATTTTTAAATTTATTGCTTTACTTGACTGGAAGATAATTTAGGACAAAGTGATAGCTAACTAGACTTGATACAAGTAAGGACACAAGCAAAAGAGATTTTGGTGAACTGAAGTTTTTGCGAGGGTAGATGTGGGAGGCTAACCAGAAATATGTAGGAATTGTTGAGCCTAGAGGCAATGAAGGCTTGAATGAGGGTTTCAGCAGCAGACGAATTGCTGCAGGGATGTGAAATTGATATAGAAATAGGCAATCTGAGTATTGGTACAGATATGTATAGAGGCTTACTTTGGGGTCAAAAACTTAAGGGTAACAAACAAGTTGATTTAATCTCAGACACTAGCAGGGAGAGGAATTGGGGGCAGAGACCAAATAAAACAGAATGAGGAAAGAACATGAAAATATTTGAAAGTCACACATGGGCAAATCCATATCTAGGTTAGTTTACCACTCAAACAAACACATCCAGGTAAACTCAGACAACCATGCATTCTAGTAAGCCCACAGCTCAGACAGATGCATACCTATGTACACCCTCAACACAGATAAACGCACATTCAGGCAAATCCATAGCTCAGTCATTCCACACTTGGCCAACCCTGAACACTGGTAAATTTGTACAGAACATACTTGGTGTCTGCAAATGAATACAGAAACAGGTTATTTTGCTGCCTCAAGCTTATGTTGCCATTTGTTGAGCTCTTGATTTGGGACTAACTCCATTTTCCCAACTTTGCCTACCTTTAATACCAGTGGATAACAAAAGTCTTTCAATTTCAGTTTTAAAATTAGCAATTAATTTAGTATTGATTTCTGGATGAAGAAGAGAGTTTTGTACCACCTTTTATGTGAGAAGCATTTCCTAACTTAATTTCTAAAAGACTGTTTCATTTCATTTCTATGTAACTAGTCCTGGAGTCTCAAGCTAGCTAAGTAGTTTCTCCCCATCTATCTTCTTGCTCCCATTATATGTTGAAAATTAATCAGATAACCTTTTACCTTCTGTGTTCAAGTTTCAGTCTCCCTTAATATTGAAAAGGAAGAGGAACTTTCTGTCTGTACTGCAATTGTCAATTGTGCAATTTGACAAATTGGAAACAGTATATGGATCAAGATAAGTACTGGTGAGTTGGAGGTGGACATTGTCAGCATAGGTATGTAAACTGACTTTTCTGAAGATGTTAGATAAATGATTTGGATGTGAACATAGGAAATATGATTAGTAAGTTTGCAGATGACACCAAAATTGGAGATGTAGTGGACAGCAAGGAAGATTACCTCAGAGTACAACAGGATCTCGATCAGATGGGCCAGTGGGCTGAAGATTGGCAGATAGAGTTTAATTTAGATAAATGTGAGTTGCTGCATTTTGGAAAGGAAAATCAGGGCAGGACTTACACACCAAATGGTAAGGTCCTGGAGAGTGTTGCTGAACAAAGAGACCTTGCAGTGGGGCTTCATTGTTCCTTGAAAGTGGAGTTGCAGGTAAATAGGATAGTGAAGAAGGCATTTGGTATGCTTGTCTTTATTGGCCAGTGCATTGAGTATAGCAGTTGCAGCTTTACAGGACATTGGTTCGGCCACTTTTGGAGTATTGCATGCAGTTCTGGTCTCCATCTTATAGGAAGGATGTTGTGAAACTTGAAAGGGTTCAGAAAAGGTTTAGCAGGTTGTTACCAGGGTTGGAGGGTTTGAGCCATAGGGAGAGGCTGAATATGCTGGATTTTCTTTCCCTGGAGCATCAGAGACTGAGGGATGACCTTATAAAGAGCTTTGTAAAATCATGAAGAGCAGGGAGAGACTAAATAGGCAAGGTCTTTTCCCAGGGTGGGAGAGTCAAAAACTGGACAACGTAGGTTTAAGCTGAGAGGGGAAAGATTATAAAAGGGTTCTAAGGTGCAACTTTTTCACGCAGGCAGTGATACGTGTATGGGTAGAGCTGCCAGAGAAAATGTTGAAGGCTGGTATGATTACAACATTTTAAAAGGCATCTGGATGGGTATGTGAATAGGAAGGATTTGGAGGGATCTGGGCCAAATGTTGGCTAATGGGACTAGATTGATATAGGATATCTGGTTGGTACAGACTAGTTGGACCAAAGGGTCTGTTTCCATGCTGTACATTTCTAAGACTCAATGTTGGCAAAGTACAGCATGTAGGCGAGAGATAGGACGGGGGGTGTCAAGAGTAAATTTTTTTTGGTAGTGTCATCATCAGAGATAACTGTGTGGAAGTGGGAGGATGCAAGCAACTCGCAATTGCTGTTAGGATAGAAACAGGTCAGTCCCAGAAACATTATATTTAACATCTCATCTGAAAGATAGCATCTCTGTCAATGTCAGTCTGATTTGGAGATGTCAGTGTTGGGCTGGGGTGTACAAAGTTTAAAAATCGCACAACACCAGGTTATAGTCCAACAGGCTTGCTTCTAATTAAACCTGTTCGACTATAACGTGGTGTTGTGTGATTTTTAACAATGTAAATCTGGATTACGGCTGCATCTGGAGTTGGGGGTGCTCAAACACCCGAATTTCTGGCTGCAAGGCAAGGGTATTCCCCATCGAACCGGAGCTATTAATGTCCTAAACTCAATCAGGAGCCTGGGGTGGGGGGTCGAAGACACACTCGGGGAGCCTTGAGAGGGGTTCGGGAGCTCGAATCCCCGCCCTCTCCCTCCGTTGCTCAGGAACCAGCCTACTGGTTGAGGTTCTCGGCTGTGATTGGCGGACGTGGCTGTCAATCAGCTCGGTCGCCGGGCAGCAGGCCTGGGGGTGCATTTAAACCGTCCTCCCGGCATTCAGCCGGGTCGAGGGTTCTATTTAAATAAAACCGACCAATCAGGAGCGGCGCACGGCTCGCTAACTGTCGACGCTCCAGATTTGAATCAGAGCCCGCGAGCGTCTGAGCCGGGACGGACACGGTTCGCAGCGGCCTCTCGGTGTGCAGATACCAAGCTCTTACCGCTCCCGGGCAGGACTCCATACAACTTCGGTTCACCCACTTTGTTTCTCCCCCCCCCATCCCCCCCCCATCCCCCCCTTCCCAAAGCTGTGAACCGGCCGAAGCATGACCACGGTGGCCGGTAAACCGTCCGCCAAGCTGGGCTCTGCCGCGCCGCCGGTCGCCGCTCCGGTGGCCAAGGAGATCCCCGACATCCTGGTGAACCCCAAGACCATGAAGAGGTACGTGCGGGGCCGCTTCCTGGGCAAGGGGGGGTTCGCCAAGTGTTACGAGATCTCCGACATGGAGACCAACGAGGTGTTCGCCGGCAAGATCGTGTCCAAGACGCTGCTGCTGAAGCCGCACCAGCGGGAGAAGATGTCCATGGAGATCTCCATCCACAAGAGCCTCAGTCACGCCAACGTGGTCGGCTTCCACGGCTTCTTCGAGGACGATGACTTCGTCTACGTTGTGCTGGAACTGTGCAGGCGGAGGGTGAGTGTCTCCGGGGGTGTGGGGGGGGGGGGGGGGAATGACAGGGTGGACGGTTGTAAACCGGGGAGGGAGGGCTCAGTCCCGGGGAATGGAGCCGAGTGGCAGCGTTCACCCCCCTCTCTCTTTTCCCCCATTGGGACCAACTGTAACAACATGGGGCACGGGCTCACCCACAACTCTCAGCAATCAGTGAGGGACTGGCAACAGGCTCTGAGCACCCCCACCCTCTCCCCATGGGGCAGCCTTCAGGCTCTGAGACTCCGGGGGGGGTGGAAGAAACACCAGCTCTGGTTCTGTTTCCTCTCCCCCCGGGCCGGGGTCTGAGCTGATGAGTAACCGCTCGGGCTAAAGTGACTCTCTGCCTGACCGCCCCCCCCCCCCCCCCCCGGATGTATTTTTCTCCCTCAGTATCCCAGCTGGAGGCCTGTCCGTTGCTGACTCTGTCCCTTTTCTCTTTAAAGGGAGGGGGGTTTGTATTTAAAATTCCAGGAGCTCGGAGCCGGTTGGCTGACGGGTGCCTGGTATTCAAGAAGGCGGAGCCTTAGCTTTGCAAACCAAAAGGAGCAGCCGCCTGTCGGTCTGATCGTAATTCACCTTCCCTTCCCTGCTCCTCACTCCGTGTAAATCCACCAAATGGCTCGGAAAAGCCACAGTTAGTACCCTCAGTCTAACCTGGGGACGCTTGTCCGCAAATTTTGCTCTCCCTTGTTCCCTGGGACCGCCCCGTGTTGTTGATCGGCTGCGGCCAATAATTCAGTAAACTTTTCAATTTAAAAAAAAATCTCTTTAATAGCGAAAAATGTCTGGTTTAGTCTTTGCTAGAATTGCACAAGAGGCGAAAGGCTGTCACTGAGCCCGAGGCCCGGTATTACCTGAAGCAAATCATCCTGGGCGGTCAATATTTGCACAACAACAACGTTATTCATCGAGATCTCAAGCTTGGCAACCTTTTTCTCAATGATGACATGGAAGTGAAAATAGGTAAAGCACTGCACCCGGTTGTCGGTACTTATGGCCTGTTCTTGAAACCAACATCTCACTTAGAGTCATAAAGTTGCACACCATGGAAACAGATCCTTCGGTCCAACTCAGCCATGCCGACCAGACATCCTAAATTAAGAGTCCCATATCCCAGCCTATTTAGTCTTTCCCTATAGCTCAAATCTTGTAACCCTGGCAACATCCTTGTAAACATCTTACCTGTAGCAGGGAAACCAGAATTGCAGACACTATCCCAAAAGTGGCCTCACCAATGTCCCACACAGCTGCAACGTGACCTCCCAACTCCTGTACTTAATGCAATGACCAATTAAGGTTAGTGTACCTAATGCCACCTTCACTACCCTGTGTACCTGCAACTCCAACTTCAAGGAACTATGAACCTGCACCCCAAGGTCTCTTTGTTGTGGAAAACTCCCCAGGATTCTACCATCAAGTGCATAACTGTCCTGCCCTGATTTACATTAACAAAATGCAACACCTCAGTTATCTAAATTAAATTTCCTCTGCTCCACTCCTTGGCTCATCTGATCAAGGCATTTGCTTTTCTCTTACAAAACCTTTGTATGCTTGCACTCATTTTAACAAAAAATGATTAGGGAAGTTGATTACTGTAGTAATTTCTTTGACAGTAAAGCTTGAATTGGCCCTAACTTTCCTGGTTTTGGTGGCAGGTTTGCATGCTAGTGGTTCTCGAATGGGCATTGCTAATCCAGCAAGAGGGGAATCCAGATTGTGGAAATTGCCAGTGCCATTTTAAAGGAATGAAGGATTTCAAGGGAATACCTAGACTGGCACGGTAAATTTGAGTGCACGACTGAGAGGCAGAGAGGTGTTATTCCCCACTGGAGACAAATGAACTAGCAGTAGATGGTTCAGGTCTAAAAGGTACAGCTTGATAGTGTCAATCCAAAAAAAAAAATTGGATCAATATCTAAGAGAACAAGGACTACAGCGAAACTGCGGTGAAGGTGGGATGATTTTGAGTTGCTATATTAGGGAGTTAGCACTGGTCAAATTGCTTCCTGTGCTGTAACCAATTTGTGATTGAGGATAATCACTGGCTTATGAACTGTTTTGAAGGTGACTTTGGCCTGGCCACAACTGTACAATATGAAGGAGAACGCAAGAAAACCTTATGCGGGACCCCCAATTACATTGCCCCAGAAGTAATCGGCAAGAAAGGGCATAGTTTTGAAGTTGATGTTTGGTCTCTAGGCTGTATTATGTGAGTAAATCATCTCCGCTGTTGGGTTATTTTAATTTTTTAAAAATGTATTACATATTGTCACTTTTTAACTCTGATTTCTCCACTAACACTTGAAGGTATACACTACTTGTGGGGAAGCCTCCATTTGAAACTTCCTGTCTGAAAGAGACCTATTTGAGGATAAAGAAAAATGAGTACAATATTCCAAAGGTGGGTGCATTTAACTACTATTCTGGGAAAATTGCTCCAAAAATATCTGTAATGTGAAAGCTCTTGTGAGCTTTTGGTGCACACTAACCACTATGGGATGGGAATATTGTTGTTTTCTTTGATTGTAACCCCTGCCATTGTCACAGACAAATCAATTTTAAGGCATAAAGTGAAAGAAAAATGACTAGCCAGTTTGACTGTTTCAATGATGAGTATGGCACCTTTTCTGAAATTCCATTTACATTGCGCAGATTTACAGGCACGTGGGATAGTCTCTTGGTTGAATTCTAAAGATCTGTTTAGTACTATTCACTGCCTTCTGCCTAACAAAACCAGTTCAACATATATTTCTCTTTTGTGCTCTGATATTCTTTGTTGAACTGATTAGCATTGGCCTCATTTTGATGGTCTCTCTTCACATCGAAGCTGCTAGTATTTGAGCATAATGCATTTTAGATGCTGAAGCATTGATGGTAATCTTAGAACGATAACCTGCGATTAACTTTCCAGGCAGTCTTGCCAATTGTGGACAATTTAAACAATGTGCTAAAGGTGGTGGCTGCACAAATATCTCCATCCTCCATGATGAGGAACACTGATTTAGTCAGTCAGACTAATAAAAATATGGCACTAATTATCACACGAACTGGGTGAGTTGAATAATGTACACTTTGAAGAGAAAGCTAGGTCAGACTGGGGGGCGGGGGGGGAGAAATGCAGAAATAGATACTGTGAACAGGTGGGTCTGGATCAGTTTAATTGTCTGTTTAAATTCTATAAGTTCCATCTTCAGTTTGTAACCATTAACTAACTGATCTGATCTCTTTCCTAGCATGTTAATCCTGTGGCTGCCAGCCTCATACAGCGGATGCTTCGGTCTGATCCAAGTGCACGGCCTAACATCCATGAGCTGTTGAATGATGAGTTCTTTAAATCTGGCTACCTACCTGTCCGTTTGCCTACAACCTGCTTGACTATGGCTCCCCGATTTTCTCTTGCGCCTGGTGGGATTGATTCTAATATGAGACGACCTCTCACTGAACTCAACAAAGGTATCGTATGTTGAGCGGTGCTGGTCTTTGACTTGCATTGTGTACATATTGTGTTGCATGAATTAGGGCTTCTGTCAATATAACACTGGATTGGATGTAAGCTAGAAGAATGACATGCTGTGAAGACTTTCACACATGGAATGGACAACAAGGGTAACAGAATATGTGGAATACAACAAAGGCAACATGTAATTCCCTTCATTTGACCACCAGTGACCACTGAAGACTTCATCCACTGTTATGCATGATGTCAAAGTCCAAAATGAAGGAATTGGTAATGATACTGTTGCTCAGCACTAAACTGAGCCAAGTGGTTCAAACTGATGCCTCACAGTACCAGGGACCCAGGTTCAATTCTAGCCTTGGGCAATTGTTTGCATGTTTCCCCTGTGTCTGCGTGAGATTCCTCTGGATGTTTCAGTTTTCTCTCTCAGTCCAAAGCTGTGCAGGTGAAGTAGGTTGGGAAACAGTGTCCAGTGATGTGCATGCAAGGTAGATTAGACATGGGAAATGCAGGGTTACAGGGATAGGGTAGCAGAGTGGATCTGGATGGGATACTCTTCGAATTGCCTGCTTCCACACTGTAGGGATTGTATGATTACTATCTGACAACCTTGCTATATTCCCAATGTCACCACTGAAGCTTCCAGTTACTCTATCTGTAGAATGATATCAGGTGACATCTGACTGAAACCGCTGCAATGAGAACATTAGCAGTCTGGCTGTCTGGAAAAAGAAATTGGGAACAATTATGTTCATGCCACATTCTTAAATTACCTTGCGCTGTTTGACTATTTGGTTATTTTCTATCATGGCTGTGAGGCTTGGTTGAAAAAGCTTTCTGTGACAAGTTCCTTCACAGCTTAATAACTCCTAGTAATTAATAGGACAGTGTCAAGACCTTGGCCCCCATGTTGGAAAACTACTTTTTTTATTATTTCATTGTTTTTTATTTCTATTCAACACCCATATTCAAATGCATAAATTTTGTTTTGCTTCAAGTGAGATGTTTTTAAGTGCAGCACTGTTTTGTGTTACTGAATTAGCAATTTTTAATTGCAAGCTGGTCTCTCCACTACATTTCACAACTTGCTAAAAAGATTATAGTTGACTACGTATGTTTCTGCCTCTTGTCTAAAAGAATTGGTCTGTGATTTGCCAACATTATCCAGTCTGTTCTGATATAATGTGATTGTTCCTGTGCAATCCCATGTTAGAAGAAAATCTCATAATTGCAGCCCAATTTAAACCAATGGGTCCAGAATCATGTCATAGCTAATACACTTAAGGAAAGTTTGTGTTGTACAACTAATGGTCTAAATTCTTCAATTGTGTTATAGCCAATTTGTGTTGATGAAATGCACATTATAACAGTTGACTGTAATTCCTGACCATGTCAGGGCAGTCCATTGAAAATCACTTCCTCTAATGATTTGAGATTCTCTAAAAATTATGTCTTAAGTTATTGATCCTTTTAATGTTAACCCAATAGATGTTGCAGCTGGCGACAGACCAGGCAAGTCAGAGGATGATGGAGTAGCAAGGTAAATAATGCCCTTTTTTAAACTGGTATTTTGCCTTCTGAATTATTTGTCTCATGCAAGTCAATGGAAGTTTAAATAATATGGGAAGGAAATTCCGGTCTTAATGCTTTGGACCTGTAGTATTTCAATATTGTTGGAAATGTAATTTTTTTGGGTTTTTTAAAATTCAGTCATGGAATGTGGGCATTACTGTCTGGGCCAGCACTTGTGGCCTATCCATAGCTCCCTCAAGGTGTGACCCTGGTTCTCTCATCTAGGCACATAGGGACTATGCCATCACATTCACCCTTGCAGATAGGGAACAGGCTATGGGGAGTACAATGAGTTGTTTACTGCACGATTCCTAGCCAGTTTGTGGTGAATGGTAACCCTCGGTGATAATAGTCAGGAACTCAGTAATGATAATTGATGCTGATTCAACTATCTCTTATTGGAGGTGCTCGCTGTCTGGCATTTGTGACACAATTGTTACTTGCTCCCATTTCAGCCCGAGTTTTTAATCTATGGACTTCTATACCACTCATGCTATGCACATCTGTTTAAATATAGGAAGGGAATTTTAAAGGAAGATCTCCAATAGTATTTCCAGATACCATCCAATACTATGAATTTCCTGAACTGTAGATCACTGGTACTGTATTGCTCTAATCAAACCACATAAATCTGAGCAAAACAATCCTCCTGTTTATAGGATGACTTGTGTTTTTGACTTGGATTAAACAGCTATGTACTGCGATTGCTTGTCTTCAAGCTTTGTTGGTTGTGCATGATGTTGCAAACTTTTTTTTTTATTCCTTCATAGGACCTGGATGTCGCCAGCATGTGTTGGCTATTCCTAACTGTCCTTGAATGGATTTTCAAGGTTGTTTAACAGTTAACCACATTGCTGAGGGTCTGTTGGCCAGACTGAGTGAGAAAGGCAGACAATGTTAATAATGGTGACTGTTAAACTGAGAGTAGCTAAAAATTCCACAACATTACATTTTGACTAAACTTAATTTATATTTTCTACAGGGATGGCGGGGAATGCAATGATTTCTACCTCTCTGATCTATTGCAACAGTTAAGCAGTGTAGTAGCAGCAAGGCCAGCTGACAAACCAGTCATCAGACAAGGTACAGAAACTGCCTTCTCCTGAAAATGTTTGTTTTCTAATGCATTTTAGGCCACCTTGATCTGGAATAATATCACAGTCTAGTGTGAACAATTAATCTCCCATTTAATGGCAATGGGATGCAGCAGGTTGATCACTTTGTCAATTGTTTTGTATGTTGTGAAAATACTGTGTAATGAGTTTAACAAATTATTTAAATTTCTGGATCCATTCAAATAATCACTATTTTCTTTTGTGGATGAATAAGCATACTGTAAGCAGGAGGTCCTGTGTCACAGTATGATAGTGTCCCTGTCTGTGAGCCACAAGCTCCAATTCCAGGACTTTATGTCCCTGCTGGTGTATGGGAGAAGGATTCACAATTTTGGATCATTGGAATCTCTCTTGGGGTAGAAATGACCTGTACAAGAAGGACTATTGGAAGGGGACTAATATACTGACATGGAAATTTGCTAGAACTGTTTGGGAGGATTTAAACTAGTAAGGTGGGGGGGGGGTGGGACCAAGGGAGATGATGAGGAAAGAGATCGATCTGAGACGGGTACAGCTGAGAACAGAAGTGAGTCAAACAGTCAGGGACAAGGTCGGACTAATAAATTAAACTGCATTTATTTCAATGCAAGGGGCCTAACAGGGAAGGCAGATGATTTCAGGGCATGGTTAGGAACATGGGACTGGGATTATCATAGTAATTATGGAAACATGGCTCAGGGATGGGCAGGATTGGCAGCTGAATGCTACAGGAAGGATAGAAAGGGAGGCAAAAGAGGAGGGGGAGTGGCATTTTTGATAAGGGATAGCATTACAGCTATGCTAAGGGAGGATATTCCTGGAAATACATCCAGGGAAGTTATTTAGGTGGAACTGAGAAATAAGAAAGGGATGATTATTGGGATTGCATTATAGACCCACCAATAGTCAGACAGAAATTGAGAAACACACTTGTAAGGAGATTTCAGCTGTCTCTAAGAATAATAGGGTGATTATGGTAGGGTATTTTAACTCTTCAAACATCGACTGGGACTGCCACATGTTAAAGCTTTAGATGGAGAGAAATTTCTTAAGTGTGTACAAGACAATTTTCTGATTCAGCATGTGGATGTACCTACTAGAGAAGGTGCAAAACTTGACCTACTCTTGGGAAATAAGCCAGGGCAGGTGACTGAGGTGTCAGTGGGGCCAGCGACCATAATTCTATTTGTTTTAAAATAGTGATGGAAAAGGATAGATCAGATCTAAAAGTTCAAGTTCTAAATTGGAGAAAGGCCAATTTTGACGGTATTAGGCAAGAACTTTCGAAAGCTGATTGGAGGCAGATGTTCGCAGATAAAGGAACAGCTGGAAAATGGGAAGCCTTCAGAAATGAGATAACAAGAATCCAGAGAAAGTATATTCCTGTCAGGGTGAAAGGGAAGGCTAGTAGGTATAGGGAATGCTGGATGACTAAAGAAATTGAGGGTTTGGTTAAGAAAAAGAAGGAAGCATATATCAGGTACAGACAGGATAGATCGAGTGAATCCTTAGAAGAGTATAAAGAAAGTAGGAGTATACTTAAGAGGGAAATCAGGAGGGCAAAACGGGGACATGAGATAGCTTTGGCAAATAGAATTAAGGAGAATCCAAACGGGTTTTACAAATATATTAAGGACAAAAGGGTAACTAGGGAGAGAATAGGGCCCCTCAAAGATCAGCAAGGCGGCCTTTGTGTGGAGCCACAGAAAATGGGGGAGATACTAAATGATTATTTTGCATCAGTATTCACCGTGGAAAAGGATATGGAAGATATAGACTGTAGGGAAATAGATGGTGACATCTTGCAAAATGTCCAGATTACAGAGGAGGAAGTGCTGGATGTCTTAACGGTTAAAGGTGGATAAATCCCCAGGACCTGATCAGGTGTACCCTAGAATTCTGTGGGAAGCTAGAGAAGTGATTACTGGGCCTCTTGCTGTGATATTTGTATATCGATAGTCACAGGTGAGGTAGAAGACTGGAGGTTGGCAAACGTGATGCCACTGTTTAAGAAGGGTGGTAAGGACAAGCCAAAGAACTATAGACCAGTGAGGCTGACCTCGGTGGTGGGCAAGTTGTTGGAGGGAATCCTGAGGGACAGGATGTACATGTATTTGGATAGGCAAGGACTGATTCAGGATAGTCAATATGGCTTTGTGCGTGGGAAATCATGCCTCTCAAACTCGATTGAGTTTTTTGAAGAAGTAACAAAGAAGATTGAGGGCAGAGCAGTGGATGTGATCTATATGGACTTCAGTAAGGTGTTCGACAAGGTTCCCCATGGGAGACTGATCAGCAAGTCTCATGGAATACAGGGAGAACTAGCCATTTGGATACAGAACTGGCTCAGAGATAGACAGAGGGTGGTGGTGGAGGGTTGTTTTTCAGACACACCTGTGACCAGTGGAGTGCCATAAGGATCGGTGCTGGGCCCTCTACTTTTTGTCACTTACATAAATGATTTGGATGTGAGCATTAGAGGTACAAGTTAGTAAGTTTGCAGATGACACCAAAATTGGAGGTGTAGTGGACAGCGAAGAGGGTTACCTCGGATTACAACAGGATCTGGACCAGATGGGCCAATGGGCTGAGTAGTGGCAGATGGAGTTTAATTTAGATAAAGGCGAGGTGCTGCATTTTGGGAAAGCAAATCTTAGCAGGACTTATACACTTAATGGTAAGGTCCTAGGGAGTGTTGCTGAACAAAGAGACCTTGGAGTGCAGGTTCATAGCTCCTTTAAAGTGGAGTTGCAGGTAGATAGGATAGTCAAGAAGGCGTTTGGTATGCTTTCCTTTATTGGTCTGAGTATTGAGTACAGGAGTTAGGTCGTGTTACGGCTGTACAGGACATTGGTTAGGCCACTGTTGGAATATTGTGTGCTATCAGAAGGATGTTGTGAAACTTGAAAGGGTTCAGAAAAGATTTACAAGGATGTTGCCAGGGTTGGAGGATCTGAGCTAAAGGGATAGGCTGAACAGGCTGGGGCTGTTTTCCCTGGAGCATCGGAGGCTGAGGGGTGACCTTATAGAGGTTTACAAAGTTATGAGGGGCATGGATAGGATAAATAGACACAGTTTTTTCCTTGGGGTCGGGGAGTCCAGAACTAGAAGGCATAGGTTTAGGGTGAGAGGGGTGAAAGATATAAGGGGCAACCTTTTCATGTAGAGGGTGGTATGTGTATGGAATGAGCTGCCAGAGGAAGTGTGGAGGCTGGTCCAATTGCAACATTTAAGAGGCATTTGGATGGGTATATGAATAGGAAGGGTTTGGAGGGATATGGGCCGGGTGCTTGCAGGTGGGACGAGATTGGGTTGGGATATCTGGTCGGCTTGTACCGAAGGGCCTGTTTCCATGCTGTACATCTGACTGTATCCCCGCATTATCAAATTGTAAATCTTACCAATATGCTTCAGACAAGCAGTACAAGCAAGAAACTCCCAAGTCAGCAAATTTCACATGGTGTGGCACCCCTCAAACTGACTTCTAGTGACCTGTTTCAGGAGGTGGGGTGGGGGTGGCAGAGTAACTAAGGAAATGTGCATAGGCAAGTGCTTTGGGTGCCTCCACAGCTAATGGGGAAACAAAATATTATACTGTGAAGCATCCCATAAATCAATGTTACTGATAGAGATTTTAAGCAAAAAAAACTACTTTTAAATAGTTGATAAGTTCAATGTGTTGACTCTACCACCAGAATAACTGTTTATCTCCCTCCCTGTTTTTGTTTGAGTTCTCTCAATTAAATGCAGTATTTACCATGTTGTTTTTCCCTTGTAGAGGAGGCTGAAGACCCAGCCTGTATACCAATCTTCTGGGTCAGCAAATGGGTGGATTATTCAGACAAATATGGTTTAGGTAAGTACCATTCTAAACAATACTATTTCATAAAACTTGTGTAATGCACTAGGATTGTAATTTATCTGCTTGTGTCTGATCTGTAGTCAATTTACTTGATATTATCAGAAGAAAGCTCCTGCAACGAGTGAAATGTTGGATTTTGCCTCATGTAAGCGCTGGCCTATTACCCACAGTCTGGCACACTGACCTCTACACCGCTGAAGCCAAACGTCAACTCGAGGACAACTCTTCCTACTGCCCCCTCGACCATGACCCCACCCCCCATCACCAAACCATCATCTCCCAGACCATACAGAACCTCATCACCTCAGGAGATCTCCCACCCACAGCTTCCAACCTCAGTCCGGGAACCCCGCACTGCCCGGTTTTACCTCCTTCCCAAGATCCACAAGCCTGACCACCCTGGCCGACCCATTGTCTCAGCATGCTCCTGTCCCACTGAACTCACCTCTACCTACCTCAACACTGTCCTATCTCCCCTAGTCCAGGAACTCCCCACATACGTTCGAGACACCACCCATGCCCTCCACCTCCTCCAAGACATCTGTTTTTCCCCGGCCCCAAACGCCTCATCTTCACCATGGATATCCAATCCCTCTACACCTCCATCCGCCATGACCAGGGCCTCCAAGCCCTCCGTTTTCTCCTCTCCAGATGTCCCCAACAGTACCCTTCCACAGACACTCTCATTCGTTTGGCCGAACTCGTCCTCACCCTTAACAATTTCTCCTTTTGAATCCTCCCACTTCCTCCAGACCAAAGGGGTAGCCATGGGCACACGTATGGGCCTTAGCTATGCCTGTCTCTTTGTTGGCTACGTAGAGCAGTTGATCTTCCGTAATTACACCGGCACCACTCCCCACCTCTTCGTCCACTACATTGATGACTGCATTGGCGCCACCTCGTGCTCCAGCGAGGAGGTTGAGCAATTCATCAACTACACCAACACATTCCACCCTGACCTTAAATTTACCTGGACCATTTCTGACGACACCCTCCCCTTCCTGGACCCCACCATCTCCATTAATGACGACCGACTTGACACTGACATTTTTTACAAACCCACCGACTCCCACAGCTCCCTGGATTACACCTCTTCCCACCCTACCTCTTGCAAAAATGCCATCCCGTATTCCCAATTCCTCCACCTCTGCCAGATCTGCTCCTAGGAGGACCAGTTCCACCACAGAACACACCAGATTGCCTCCTCCTTTAGAGACCGCAATTTCCCTTCCCACGTGGTTAAAGATGCCCTCCAACGCATCTCGTCTACATCCCGCGCCTTCAGACCCCACCCCTCCAACCGTAACAAGGACAGAATGCCCCTGGTGCTCATCTTCCACCCTACCAACCTTCGCATAAACCAAATCATCCGCCACCTCCACACGGACCCCACCACCAGAGATATATTTCCCTCCCCACCCCTTTCTGCCTTCCGCAAAGACCATTCTCTCCGTGACTACCTGGTCAGGTCCACGCCCCCCTCCAACCCACCCTCCCATCCTGGCACTTTCCCCTGCTACCGCAGGTACTGTAAAACCTGCGCCCACACCTCCTTCCTCACCTCTATCCAAGGCCCTAAAGGAGCCTTCCACAAAATTTTACTTGCACATCCACTAATATCATTTATTGTGTCCGTTGCTCCCAATGCGGTCTCCTCTACATTGGGGAGACTGGGCGCCTCCTAGCAAAGCGCTTTAGGGAACATCTCCGGGACGCCCGCACCAATCAACCACACTGCGCCGTGGCCCAACTTTTCAACTCCGCCTCCCACTCTGCCGAGGACATGGAGGTCCTGGGCCTCCTTCACTGCCGCTCCCTCACAACCAGACGCCTGGAGGAAGAATGCCTCATCTTCCGCCTCGGAACACTTCAACCCCAGGGCATCAATGTGGATTTCAACAGTTTCCTCATTTTCCCCTTCCCCCCCCACCTCACCCTAGTTCTAAACTTCCAGCTCAGCACTGTCCCCATGACTTGTCTGGACTTGTCCTATCTGCCTATCTCCTTTTCCACCTATCCAGTCCACCCTCTCCTCCCTGACCTATCACCTTCCTGTAGTCCAATCTGATCTAGAAGGATAAGTGGAGATACAGATATTGCGACACTGGTTCAGGACCTGTTTGCATTCTCCATATTTTGGTTTATAACCCTATCTTGAGACTTTTGTGGGTTGTTTTTTTTTATTGGTGTCTTGAGACACCTAATATTCAAGGGAGCTATTTTTCTCCTGGTCAGAAGCTGTATCTTAAGTAGGTAGCCTCCTATATAATGTCTTGTTAATTTACCTTGTAGCAGTACACTGACTGGAAATCAAATCATTCTCTAGGTTATCAGTTATGCGACAACAGTGTTGGTGTACTCTTCAATGATTCCACTCGTTTAATTATGTACAATGATGGGGAGAGTCTTCAATACATTGAGCGTGACATGACCGAGACTTATCTGAACTTTCGATCCTACCCTCCCAGCCTAAGTAAAAAGGTGAGTGTCACTGAAGCATTGGCAGAATTTATTAGCCGCCATCATAATTGTACTCCAGGCCGTGATCTGCCTTATTGATTATAAGCATTGGAGAAATTCAAGCAATTCCATCCAATTTGCTGTATGTATGTGGTCTGTCTCCTGTTAAATGTAATGTAATGGGGAGAAAACTTTTTTTTAATCTTGGTGAAATCACTCTCCGCTCTATCAGGAGGGGTGGATTTGAACTCAAACCCAGACATTTCTTGGCATGGATATGTTTTAACTCTGAATTGCCACTTGATGTTCTGCAACATACCTAATGTGTGCACGTGAGACCTCATTCTAACACTTGTCAGAACCCGTTCTTAAAATAAGTCGTCCTACAGTAAACGGTTCACTTGCCAACACCCCGTTTGTTTTCAGCGTGAGAAGTATAATTGTTGGGTCTGTGAGGCTATTAGTCCATCTAAGTAATCCTCCCTTGAGGATTACTGTGATTGTTAGCGAGTTTTGTGAAGACTTGTAGCTCAGGTTGAGGTTCTGGATGTAAGTTTGCTCACGGAGTCGGCACTTGGTGTTGGTGACCTTATAAATAGTGCTTCACCGGAGGCTCGCTGATGTTACCTAGTATGGTGATGAAATATCTGAAAATTAACCTTCTGGCTCAGTGAGCAAATTTTACATCCAGAACTGTTTTGATATCCGATGGGTTTAGGGACAAGCAAAATCAGGGTCACTGGTTCCTGTAGAACTGTGGAAAGGATTGAGCCTGGCTGATTCCTTTTGACAATTGAATTGTTGTCATCTTGACTCTGACTTGTCTAAAGTATGAGGATGGTGAGTACCTATCAAACTGTTGCTTTCTCCCAGAATGGTGATATTCGAAATGACCTGAATTAGGTGACAACTTTTCTCACCTACCCCAAAATGAAAGCATGGAAATGAACATATTGAAGTTATAGCCAGTAGGAGTGTTGTTCATAGAGTGCTCTTCTTGCAGGCAACTCTACTAAAATACTTCCGTAATTACATGAGTGAGCACTTGTTGAAGGCAGGGGCCAACATCACTCCCCGGGAAGGTGATGAGTTGGCACGGCTTCCATTCTTGCGGATCTGGTTCAGGACTCGTAGTGCAATTGTGTTGCACCTCAGCAATGGCACTGTTCAAATCAACTTCTTCCAGGTGAGTACCTCTTTAAATTACCACTTAAAATTACTTTTGGTGAACAAATGCAACATGAGGAATCTTTAAAACTCACTCTTCCAGGACCACACTAAAATCATCCTGTGTCCACTAATGAATGCTGTGACCTATATTGACGAGAAACGAGAATTCCACACGTTCAAGCTGAGCATGATTGAGGAACATGGCTGCTGTAAGGAGCTGGCAAGCCGACTGCGTTATGCACGCACCATGGTGGAGAAGCTGCTTACTACAAAAACTATGGGAACACGGGTGAAACACTCAGCATGAAGACTGGAGCTTCTGGCTGGCTGACTTGAGTGCCCCCATTGGATCGAGTCTTTCCTATTTTAGGGGGCAAAAAACTTGTGTAAATAAATCCCTCTTTTTGTACGGCTCGGTTTTTTTGTATTAAAACACTTTTTTGAAGTAAACAAGTGAACAATGTGTTTGAATCGAGTTGGGGGAGGAAAGAAACATGGTGAACTCTCCATTATGTGTAGTGACTCGGCAGATGAGATCATGTAAATTTAAGCTGTACGTTGTGTACCACCAAACTTGCTTTACACTCCTCTTTGCAGGTGTCTAGTTGTTCTACTTTTTATACTCTGGCAATAGCACTTTACAACCTTGATCAACTGCTTCTCAGGCAACACTTGTGTCTTGCACTTTGTATTTTCTTGCTCCAACCCCTCCTGTTCTGATGAGGAACTCTAGTGGTTGAAGAACAACACTGTTGGTGTTCTAACAATAGGAAAGGCAGTGACTGATTTCAATGGGTGTGTAATAGTGCTTAGTTGAAAAACAAATGAGAACTTGATATGAATATATTTTGCTAAACCTTTGACCCTATTTCCAGCCAACAAAACCTACCCTGAATACAGTTGGATAAACCTTTTTTAGGAACAACTATCTGTACAGCTATTAACACTGGTCTCTCTGTTTAATGGGAGAAAGTTTTGTACTTGATACATTTTAAAAATTGTAACATATTAAAGTAATAAATCTGTTCTTGAATAATTATTGTAGTGTCTAATTTAGAGATGGAGTGGAAGAAAAGATAATATTTTCATTCCATTAAATATGTTGGGACCTCCTTTTTGTTAGGTGGATGGCTAGTACCTGTTGAAGAACCTCTATAAAAGAACTCCTGGTAAGTAGGCATACATGTCGATCGACAGAAACAGCAGGTCTGTTTCTGCCTTACAGAAAGAGTGAGAAAGCAATACAAAAAGCCTACTGCTACCATTGTCAAATTAACCTTTTTCTTTTTCTCCCCCCTATGTGAACACTTCTGCTAATTGTAGGAAGAAAGTATAGCACTGTTGGTGTTTAGGAATTTTATTTTATCCTTTTTACTTTCCAATACAAAAGATTTTTGCTCCTATTTACAGTGTAAACTCTATGTACAATCAAAGTTGAGATACAGGAAGGTGAACGTTATTTAACACAATCATTTGCCATAATTCTGTTTCCTACATAGGTTCTATACAGTCAGTGTTACTTCAAAACTCACCACAATTGTTTAGCTTGATTTGCTCTCTTTTATAAAACATTGATCTGAATGGAAAAAGAATATAAAATGGAGCAGGATACACAGCACTAATAAATTATACCCTTTAGTGGCCATAGTAAGCAACTTATTGGAAACCAGAAAGGGTTTCAGCTACCCAAGCAGTCAGAAACCAATGAACTCCTGCAACCTATTGAGAGGGGTGTGTAACATAAGACTAAGCTTTGCACACACACAGTATAGCAGGAAAATAACAGTGTAAACATATCAGATACTGCAGTTGTTGACATGTCAACTGTGAAAGAAATCCAAAGCGCCGATGTCAAACACTTATAATATCAATGTGGATAACTTTTCAGCAAAGCAGCCAGCAAGTTAAAATGATGAGTAGAAATAAACCATTGTTATCTTAACATTTGTATCTAAAACTAAATATATTGCACTTCAAATTCCCAGTGTTTTCCCAAAGTTCTTAATGCATCTATTCCTACAATTTAGCTGCAGCAAACCATGTTTAATCCACCCCAAATCTTTGGCAGTTTGATTTTTCAATTGCATTTAAGAATACACAAACTACTGTCACTTATTTCCATTAGCAAAGAGATCAACAAACACAAGGCACAGCACAGTTTTTAAAACAAATGGCTGAAGGAATTGATAATCTTTTTCACCCAGAGGACTGTAAAGACTTATATCTCATTGCTGAAAAGGCTGATTGAAGCAGAAACGTTTAACTGTATTTAAAAATACTTTACTATGCACGTGAAGTGCTATAACCTACATGGCTCAGTCCAAGAGCTGGAAGATGGAGTTTGAATGGACCTTTCTGTGCCATATACTTTTCTGTAGATTTAAAAAAAAAACTAAGTGTATTATTATGTTTGTCACTATACAGGCTCTCACGTACCAGCAGCAGTACAGGTACCTGGTTTCTCCTCTCCCTTCCAAAAATAAACTTCACATGGTCAAATGTCCAAATAATAGATACAAGTACATTTCACTCCCAATTGTGCAGAGTTCATTTTAAATTATGTCCTGCTTCACTATGTAGACAATGTATACAGGCCACAGAAACTTCCATTGAATTTGTACAATTATGAACCCAAATAATGATTGGCCCTCCCCTGATGTGCTGACAAAAGGAGTGAGTAGCTGAGTTACAGAACTGGCAGTAATGGGATTTGTGCAGAATTAGATGGGAGATAGCAGTGGTCCAGCAAAGTCCTGAGTTTTGTGGTTCCCGTTCTTGATCACTATCGACTACCCACTATACTCCCACCTCTTCTTACAGTATATTAGTTTAACTCAGGGATGATCATCTATTCCTGATATGAAAAGTCACTTTGGTTGTTCAAACAGAATTACAATCTTTTTTAAAAATTAGGTTGCATTAATTACTCTATGAAAATAATCTCTGCAGAAAAAGACCTGTCCAATTATTGGCAATCAGATCATGCTGTAGCAATGTTACCCTATAAACCTTCATACCAGTATCACAAATAGCAGATTCTTCACAAGTCACAAGAGCACTGATAACATTTCCAGTATCAATTGTTACAATGTGGTGCAAATTGTGGTTGGGATTCTACTGTGTTTCTCCTCTTTCTGGAGTTAATGACAAAGCAGGAGTTTTATGAAGTACCTTGTCATTATTTTTAGTTACTACAGAAATCATTCTTGTAGAGCAAAATTATAGATACATGCAATGAAACAACTTATTCAGACATCTTTAGCTGCTGCCTTCGAGTCTTCTGCAATCGTTAGTGATTATGTGTATGGCACAAGTATGTTGATAAGTCAATTCAGTTCATTTATGAATATTATTCCTGAAGACGCTTCCAGGAAAGAGGCCTCCTTGACAGAAACAGTTTTGCTTCCCCAGAGGTGACATCATTGTTAAGTGGTGCATCATTATTAATAGGTCACTTCTCTCCACCTTCTGTCTTAGCTCCCCATCGCTGTGCAGTACAGTCCATTTGATGATTGTACACCACAATGAGTGGAAGTATTAGCAGGGATCTCACCTTATGTGTCATCAATTTTACAATATTTATTGTCTTCCTGTCCAATGAAGTGCAGCAAAGCAGTTCTGTTGTGGGATGCTAAGTTCCAAACGTAAATCTGTGTCAGTGCAGGGATTAAGCAAGCCAGCTTTCTCCTGTTTTCTGAGGATGGAGTCCTGTTCTCTACATGAAGAATCCCAAAGTGAAGAGCAGTTCTCTCAGTTTCACAGGATACCACAAGCATAACCGTTGGATGCCTGGAGCATTTCTTCCTACTTCTCTGGCTTTGGAAAGATTTTATGTTGGCACAGTTGAAATGCAGGGAATTACAGTGGTTAATTTTTCCCTGCCTCCAGCTCCCTGATGGTAGTAAGGGTGAAAAAGTCTCTCATGGCTGCATATCTGCATTGCATTGTAAGTGTGCAACAGCAAGTTTGGGAATCGAAATGTGAAGTACTGCACAAACTGGTCAGGTACCTCTCCCAGTGTCTCCTGTACCTCTAGGGGTAATTCATGGTAGTGATGTTTCTGTGAAGAGTTATTTTACATGAAATATGTGAAAACAACTTTTAAAATGTTAGTCTTTAAAACGTAATCTGACTTTTAAAACAAAAATATGTTCTTTTGCTTATTGAGGTGATTTATGACTGCACTGGCAAAATGGAACACTTCTATTTCAAGCAGCCCCCGGCTGCATCAAGTCTATGCTTGGAAGTAAAACACAGCCACATGCAAAGTATAGCTCCCTCCACTCTGCATCAATCATCTTAAATTTTGAAAATCTTCTCCTGACTGCAACATTGTGATATTCTCTATTTTCCACACCAGCCAGTCTTAAGGATGTCTGAACAACATTAACAACTGGTAGTTTATTAGGAATAGTGGTGTGCTATTTTCTCATGCCCACAAGGTACTGACTCAAGATCACTCAGACGAGTTTCACACAAAATCCCTTACAAGTATAAGGTAAACAACATCACATGAAAGTGAATGGGATTTTATTGGCAGCAGACCTTGTTTTAAAATGTATACTTTTGTTAATTTTTATTTGTGTTATTGAAGATATATAGCTTGACAAACCTTTTAACCCAACATAGTAGCACACATCACTATTTCTGAGATATTACTCTGCTGTGTATACATCTTTATTAACTTAAAACCTTCAACCACTGAAGTCCCATTTTTTGGGATTCCATTTCCTCTTCATCACATCTCTTCATCTCCAAAATCCTCCTTGTACACTCCCTTTTAAAAGTGGCTTTAGTCCTCATTCCTAGTTCTTCTTTGATACAAAAGCTGGCACGTTGGTGCAATGAAAAAGCTTAACATTGTCATATTGTACTGTATATAAGCTTGGTGATGACAAGTCTTAAATTGCATATCTCTTAAATGCCTGTTATTGTAAAGTGGCTTTAAGACCAAAACAAAAATTGAAAGTTATAGCCAAAAAGGGGTCAGACCACCACATGTTCTGGGGCATCCTGTAGAAATACAGATATAGCCAACAGTTAGAAGGCTCACAACATTGACTGACTGAAATAATTGGCCTGAGCATTATAACTGTGAGAGGTTACAATACCCTCTAGTTGGTCAAGAGTCAGAAATATGGATTTGGAGTCATTAATTATGAGGTTTATAAAATAGAGTTATGTTAATAAGATCTTTGCATTTGCTAAGCAATAGCATTTTGGCAAAGGACACTTGCTAGCAGGTACTTGTTGGGAGAGTTAAAGTTAGCAAAGGTAACTTACTTGTGTGGGAAGGACGCCAGTGTAGCTTCAGCTTTAATAGTTAAGATAGACCGAGAAGTCTCAAGGGGAAAAGGAATGTGTATACATGTTAAATTTAACTTAACTAAGTTAAAATAACAAAAGAAATTGTGAATCAAGAGAACCAGGTTCAAGGAATCAAACAGAAGACCTTAGAAGTCCAGAAATTCACAAGAAAGACAGATCAACACTCATTAAACCTATGTATTGTGCCATATCTCAACTAGTGGAATGTTAAGTATTAATTTTTGTTCTCCAAATAAACTTGTTAGTATTGCTTTCAAAGTTATTAACCGTCCTTGTTGTCAGTATGATTAAGTTTTGATCATTGGTTTAGAATTAAGTCCAAATCCCAACAGCTATATTCTTAAGTCTTTGATTTGGCTAAGAAACACGAGGCCTGTTCCTCACCTTATTTCTCATGGCTCGGAGAAGGTCACGCACAGAATTTCCTTTGTATGTCCGAAACTTTCTCAAATCTGGGGAAGAAAGAAAACATACTGTAAACTGAATCTTAGTTATATTTATAGCTATTAAGCAGGATCATTCAAGGATAGCTCACCTGTTTGTAGAGGGACAGAGATGTGCATCCTCCAGTTTGTCCTCACCACCATTCTGCCGTTGCACTCCAATCTACCAACTATCTGCCCTTCTAATGGTTCCTTTTCTATCCGGTCACTGACATCCTAAGCACAAAATGAACTTTTAATGTAGTATTTCAGTGCAGTAACTTTCCAGTGTTATATTTCCATACTTGTTGCTATTTGCAGGTTGTGTCAAGTAATTCCAGGTTCAAAGTATGAAAACAAAATATCAGTCCAGAACAATGTGTAGCAGACTATAACATTCAACTCTACTGCGCTTCTAACAATTGTAGCTGAGACATATAGGCCCAGCTTCAAATCCTTGTTAGTGCTGAGATACACTATACAAACAGATTACTTGTCCATAACATAACCACTAACAACCCCACCTACAATGTGGATATGGTAACATAGTGGTTACGTTACTTGACTAGAATTCCAGACGATTGATTTGGAGACATGAATCAAAATCACCCTACACTTGCTGGGGAATTTTAATTAACTAATTCTGGCATAAATTCCTGTCAAAACACAACTGGTTCTGAAAGATCTTTACTCAATCTGATCTGTAAGTAATTCCAGACCTCATTAAATGTGATTGATCTTTAAATGCCCTGCTAAGATATCTTAGTTGTCCTAAGAAGATGGTTCACCAGCATGTTCTCAAGGGCAGGATGCGTGGGTGATAAATGCTAATAACGACTATGGATTTTTCTTTAAATTTGTTGAGGTTAAACTCATACAGTATAAATAAAGTCTATCAAAGTTCACTTTACTTACAAGAAAAAGATTTGTACTTGTTGCAGACATGTAATTTAGGGCATTACAAGTTACAAAATTAAACCAATCCTACACTATGAGCAGAATCATCACTAGATTATAATTAATATTTCTTAGTCTATACACTTTAGATTTTTAAAATTAATTCACAGGATGTGGGCATCACTGGCTAGATCAGCATCTATTGAGTCAACCACATTGCTGTGGGCCAGACCAGGTAAGGATGGGCAGTTTCCTTCCCTCAAGGACATTAGTGAACCAGATGGGTTTTTCTGACAATCAGCAATGGATTCATGGTCATCATTAGACTCTTAATTCAAATTGAATTCAAGTTCCACTATCTGCCTTGGCAGGATTCAAACCCAGATACCCAGAACATTACCTGGGTTTCTGGATTAACAGTCCAGCGATAATACCACTAGGTCAAGTCCTGTCCCAAAGAATTCTGCTGGGATTATGGCATTAAAACAGATCCTTTGGCCCAACAAGACCAAAACAATGTTTATATACCACTTGGGCTTCTTGTTATCATTCCTCATCCAATCTACCATATAATTACTACTGTCTACTCCTTCATGTGGCTTCCGCTTAATGAAACTATACTATTCACTACAATGGTTCTTCTTGGTATTAAATTCACATTCCCTTATACTCTGGGTAAAGATTTTTCTTCTGTGTTCACTACTGAATTTCTTGGTGAGTATCCTGTATTATAATAAGCCCAAACTGTGCTCTTTTCCACAATGTTCTCTGCATCCACTCTAAGAAAATACTTAATAATTTTAAAGACTTCTTTTAGGTTTCTTCTCAACACTTTTTCCCCAGTAGAAGAAGGCACCAGCTTATCAATCTCTTCCAAATACTCAAACCCATGTATTTCTGGCATTATCTTTCCAATGCCACTTCAGTCTAGTTATGATATGGTGAGCAGAAAAGCACACAGCACTCCAAGTGTTGTCCAACTTAAGGTTAGAGCAGGTTTCCTCGCAATTTATCCCTCAAGAAGTAAACCTGGTGTTTCATTTTCCCTTTCTAATATGAACAAAAAATGAGTCGGCCACTCAGCCTTTCAAGCCTGCTCCATCATGCAATAATATCATGGCTGGTTTTAAAGTCTATTCCTGCTTATTACTAATAATCCTTCATCCCCGTGGTAATCAAGAATCTACCTATCTGTCTTAAAACCTTTAAAGATTCTGCATACACTATCTTTTGAGGAAAGGAATTCTGTGGTGTAAATTTCCATGATTAGTGTATTTATACTTCATGACTCCTTTGCTGTTCAACGCCACCTAAAAACTTAACTCTAAGGAGTAAGTGGCCTAGTATTTCCAAAACATATTACATCATTTATCTGTGTTGAACTTAATTTGTCAATTATTACAATTTGACAAGTTATGCTGTTATGACCTGAACTCAGGCAATTAAAATTCCATCATTTAGGTGAAGAACTTAAATAGGAAATACACAGCTGGCTGATTTACATCTTAAAAGGAAAAGTGAAAGTTTTGGGTGGAGTGTGACAGTCCATCAGAACATTGTTCCTTCTGTCCTCCTTTAGGTGCTGGATAGTCTGCTCTACATGTCAAACACTGCCTATAAATTTACTTCAAAGTTCAACATTCATTTTATTTTGAAGTCTCGTTTAGGGACAATTATATCACATTATCTGCTATGGCATTACATCAAAATGTAGTTCCAAGTACCATTAGTAACCTGTATATTTTCTTATTACTTAAATTTTCCTGCAAATTAATTTCAGTGGCTCACAAACACAAATAATTCAGAATATTTCAGACTATGCCACAAATTTATGACACTGGTAAAAGATGTTCTACACAAGTGAACTCTAGTTTAATACTTCACAATATAGGTACAGCCATCCACTATTTTGTAATGTCAGTTATTGAATGGTGGGTTTTCCTTTCATATCTCAATGGCTGATCCTCTAAATTGAAACTACAGGCGTGATTCTCCTGATTTTTGATCCTTTAAAATTCAAGAATGGAAAAATATGACAGGCAGCTCTGGGATTTCCTGATCTGTAATTGTGCCAAAGCCTTGTGATAAAGAAACATTTGGAAAATGCATCCAAGGGAGCTTGGTAAATATTGTTCTCTTTCACACTCTGTTTCATGGAAGCATCATTAACTTTGTTGATTTTCCTTTGAGAAATCTTACCTGAAAGAATTGAAGCTGCTTTTCTTTAGTCCAGAAGAAGGGATGTTTCAGGACACACTGAGCCGAGGGCCGCTGCTTTGGGTCTTCATCAATCATTTGTTCAATCAAGTGTCTGCCCACAACATTCTCTAAAACAAAACCAAGCGATAGGTTGTAATTTTTCAATTTTAAAATTATCTAAACTATTGACTGTAAGGTTACCACAGCCAAGTCGAATCCTCTCTTTACCAATGTAAATATGTTCCTGTTCCACCAAGAACTAATGAACAGTGAGAGATCTTGATTGCTTTCCTATTGCTACACCATTCCCACTTAACACAGCTTCCTAACATCGCTCCTGAATGGAGTGGCCCTAATTTTCAGACTATACTGCCTAGTTCTGGAATCTCCAAAAAGGGGATCTTTATCTTTATCTACCTGTTTTTTCCTGTAAATATCTTGAAGACTTTGATTAGATCACCCCTTAACCTTATAAATTCTCAAAAAAGCATGTCTAATTGGTATAATCTCTCCTCATAACCTAACCTCTGAAGCAGTAGACAAGGTTCCAGAGGTGAAATGCCAGCAACAGCTAAGCTGCATCTTGACATCACATGACATTCCATGGCTTCAGATTGACTAAATATATTTGTTCCTGTATTTTCATTTTACTGTTTGAATATTTAATTTCTAATATGTTTTTCTTGGTGATTAAATCGTGAATCATAATGCCTCCATCTGTTAACGCTGATAATGTAAGATAGGTAAAAATCGGAACATGGATTTAAAGTTCACATTGTATTTGCTCCCTAGGCCAATATACCCTTCCTAACTGGTGGTGCCCAGACCTGCTCAAAGCACTCTAATTGGGGTCTAACCAGAATTTTGTATAACTGCAGCATAACTTCTGCATCAAAGTTTGTGAGAAGATTTGTAGCTCGGGTGCTCGTTGTTGTGGTTCTGTTCGCCGAGCTTCACAGGAGGCTCCCAAGCACTGAGGATTCACCTAGACAGGGGACGAAACGTCTGCGACACAAATTCCCAGCTCGGCGAACAGAACCACAACAACTTCTGCATCCTTCCATCCCAATCCTCTAGACATATTGGCCAATACACTAGCTTTTTTGATTATTTTTTGAAAACCCACAAAGTCTTTTTGGACATTTATTGTATTTGGCATCATACCATCTAGAAAGTACCCTGACCTATTTTTGGGGTCCAAAATGAATAACCTCACATGTACTTACACTCCATCTGCCAGTTTTGCCCATTCACTTAGTCTATATACATCGCTTTGTAATTTTATGCCATCATCTACACTGTCTACAATGCTGTCTAACTTTATGTCATTAGCAAGTTTGGAAGTATGATTTGTATGCCACTATCCAAATTGTTAATAAATAATGTGAATAATTGAGACCTTAATACAGATCCTTATCGGAACCACAAGCTATGTACTGCCAATTTGAGTATCTCCCCATTGTCCCTACTTTCTGCCATCTGCCACTCAACCCATTTCCCAGCTACAACAATAATTTATACTCAATTCTGTGGTCTTCTACCTTAGTTAATAGTTTCTTATGTGGCACTTCATCAAGTGCCTTCTGAAAGTCCATAGAAACAACATCCATTAACCCTGTTCACTTCCCATTCGCACATTCAGTTAACCCATCCTTGATTATAGACTTAAACCCCCTTCACTGACGTTAGGCTAACTTGTTTGTAATCCTTGGTTTTCCTCTTTCATTCTTTTTGAAAAGTGGAGCAACACTGAGCAATTTCCTAATCCAGAAGGATAACTCCTGAATCTAGGGAACTCTGAAAGATTACTTTCTTGTACTTCCTTTAACACCCTCAGAAGGAAACTGTCAGGTCCTGGGCATTTGTCACTCTTCAATTCCATTTATTTCCTTATCACTGACATTTTACTTACCTTAATTTAATTCAGCCCCTCTTCCCAATCCACTACTAATTTCCTCAAGACTTCTGGAAAGCTATCATCCTCTTCTACTGTAAATACTGAGGCAAAATAATTATTCAAAAACCTTTGCCATTTCCCCATAGTCATTGACAATATCCCCACTTAAGTCTTTAGTGCTCTGACACCTATTTTCAATTTATGTGACTATAAAATCTCTTTTCACTGATTTTGATGTTTCTGGCAAGTTTTCTTTCATAATCCCTTTCAATAGCTCTTATAAGATGCTTTTCTGCCCTTTGCTGGTTTTACCATTCAACAGGATCTGTGCTTTTTTTTGTCCTTTCTTTTATTATCCAGAATATTAGAATATTGTGCAGCAGAAAAGGAAGGAGCCAGAATTGTGGTACATGCCAATACCAGACATAAACACAGTAGGTATCAATTTTCTATGGTCAGACTTTCAGCAGCTAGGGTGAAAGTTAAAAAGTAGGCCCTCAAAAGTGATAATCCCTTGATTAATCCTATGTTTCACTCCAGTGAGAATAGAAATAGGGATATAAGGAGGAGCAATGTGTGGTTTGAGGTATGAGACAGAACGAAGGGTTAGATATTCGTTGGACATTCGGTATAGTTTTGGGGCAAGTGATACCTATTCAAAGATGAGTTGCACATTGACAGAACTGGGTCCTTGTAGGGAGGTTCACTATGTCATTGTGGAGGATTTAACTAGATTGGCACATGGTTGGGCACCAGCATGTAGAAGTAAAAAGGGGGAATAAGGTGGATAAAGGGATCAGAGTATAGACATTGTGGACAGCAAGAAGTTTTTTTTCCCCAGAGAAGGGGACTCAATTACTAGGGGTCTTGAGTTCAAGGTGAGTGGGGAAAAGTTTAAGGGAAATATGCGTGGAAAGGTCTTTACGCAGAGGGTGGCGGGCACCTGGAATGCGTTGCCAGCAGAGGTGGTAGAGGCAGGCACAATAGCGTCTTTTAAGATGTATCTAGACAGAGGAGCAGATCCTTGGAAAATAGACAACAGATTTAGGTACAGGATATGGATTGGTGCAAGGTTGGAGGGTCGAAGGGCCTGTAATTTTCTTTATTCTACTAAACGAGGGAATACTTCCATATTAGTAGTAGTTTAGGAAGTACAATGAAGAATATCGAGACAGTTTAGAATATGTATGTAAATACTGTGCAGTCAATAAGTTTTCTGAGCTACAAGTGCAAATAAGCATGGGAGAATATGATGTAGCAGCGTGAGAACAGTGACAATTACAAACTTGATATTCCCAGATCTCAGCAATAACAGAGAAGGAGCAAAAAGCAGTCAAATTATAGTACTGATTAAGGACATCATTGTGATGTTGGAAAGAGAGGACAAAAATAATGGTGCAAGGACAAATCTACTTGGATAGAGCTGAGAAGCAAAAAGCTTATGATTGTCCTACAGGTGGAAATCTATATTAGCGAAGTTTTGAGGAAATTTGTTGCTTAGCTTCAGGTTCTGGATGTAGATTTGCTCACTGAGCTGGAAGGTTCATTTTCAGACGTTTCGTCACCATACTAGGTAACATCATTTCCTGTCATCAGGTAATGATGTCACCACAGGAACTGACAACACCAACTCAAGGAAACCCAAACACATAAATAGAAAATGGGTCATACCACCAGTGCTTCATCCAGAGGCTCACTGATGATGTTACCTAGTATGGTTTCAAAATGTCTGGAAACGAACCTTCCAGCTCAGTGAGCAAACCTACATCCAGAATTCTATATACCACAAAATAATGAGGGAGAGAAGAGCAAATCTTCAAGAAAATTGTTAACATACAATTTTTGAGAATGGTTATTTTAGGAGACTTTAAGTATGCATATACCAATTGGGATAATATTGGAGTAAACAGAAAAAGAGAGACATGAATTATGAAGGTTGCTCAAGAGAAATTTCTTGACCAGTATATTCTCACTCCAGCATGGAAGAATCAATTGCTGATTCAGATACAGAGCTATGTACATTCCAACAAGAAGGAAAAGTAGGGAAACCAATATCAAGGCTCTTTGGATGATAAAGAAGGTGGCAAATATGATTAAACAAAAATGGAGAATGCATAATACATGTCAGAAGAGGTTCTGGAGATCTTAAAACGCATAAAGGTGGATAAGTCCCTGGATCTGATCAGGTGTATCCTAGAACTCTGTGGGAAGCTAGGGAAGTGATTGCTGGATCCCCCCTTGCTGAGATATTTGTATCACTGATAGCCACAGGTAAGGTGCCAGAAGACTGGAGGTTGGTAAGCATCATGCCACTATTAAGAAAGGTGTTAAGGAAAAGCCAGTGAACTATAGACCAGGGAGTCTGACATGAGTAGTGGGCAAGTTGTTGGAGGGAATCCTGAGGGACAGGATTTATATGTATTTGGAAAGCCAAGGACTAATTAGGAATAGTCAATATAGCTTCGTGAGTGGGAAATCATGTCTAATTGACTTGATTGAGTTTTTGGAAGAAGTAACAAAGAGGATTGATGAGGGAAGAGCAGTGGACGTGATCTTTATGAACTTCAGTTAGGTATTCCACAAGGTTCCTCAAGGTAGACAGTTAGCAAGGTTAGATCACATAGATAAACACGGAGAACTAACGATTTGGATAAAGAACTGGCTCCAAGGTAGTAGACAGAAGGAGATAGTAAAGCAGTATCTTTCCGACTGGAAGCCTTTGATCAGTGGTGTGCCACAAGGATCGGTGCTGGGTCCACTGCTTTTCGTCAGTTACATCAATGACTTGGGTGTGAAAATAAGAGGTATGGTTAGTAAGGTTGTAGATGACACCAAAATTGGTGGTGGAGTGGACAGCAAAGGTTACCTCAGAGTATAATGGGATCTTGGCAGATGGAATTTAATCTAGATAAATGTAAGATGCTGTATTTGGAAAGGCAAATCAGGGCAGAACTTGTACACTTAATGGTAAAGTCTTGGGGAGTGTTGCTGAACAAAGAGACCTTGGAGTGCAGGTTCATAGTTCCTCAAAAGTGAAGTCCCAGGTAGACATAATATAGGAGCAAATTACTGCAGATGCTGGAATCTGTACTGAAAACAAATGCTGGAGATCACAGCAAGACAGACAGTATTAGATTGGATTCCCTACAGTATGGAAACAGGCCCTTCGGCCCAACAAGTCCACACCAACCTTCTGAAGAGTGACCCACCCAGACCCATTCCCTTACCCTATATTTAACCCTGACTAATGCACCTAACACAATGGGCAATTTAGCATGGCCAATTCACCTGACCTGCACATCTTTGGATTGTGGGAAGAAACTGGAGAATCAGGAGGAAACCCACGCAGACACAGAGAGAATGTGCAAACTCCACACAGTCGCCAGAGGGTGGAATTGAACTCAGGTCTCTAGTGCTTTGAGGCAGTAGTCCTAACCAGTGAGCGACCGTGTCACCCTAAAATACCCTAGTCCCTAGGTCTAGGGGTGGTTGGCAACATTTTCATGCAGAGGGTGGTGCATGTATAGAACAAGCTGCCAGAAGAAGTGGTGGAGGCTAGTATAATAACTACATTTAAAAGACATCCAGATGGGTGTATGAATAGGACAGGTTTAGAGGGATATGGGCCACGTGCTGGCATGTGGGACTAGATTAATTTAGGATATCTAGTCAGCATGGATGGGTTGGACCAAAGGGTCTGTTTCTGTGCTATACAACTCTATGACTCTCTATAACTATAGCAAATGCCAACAATTGAGAGGAGAGGGAAAGGGAAAAGTAAAATCAAAGTGGCAAAAAAGGGGCATACTGAAATGGTCTACCAGATAAACTAAAATTTTCCAGGATGTAAACAGTAATGGGTAGTAAGAAGAGGATAGAGTCCATTCAGGGCCAAGAAGGTAGTTGTAAGGTAAAACTACAATGCTTGGTGAGTACTTTTATTGGTGTTTATAATGAAGAGGATAGTGATAAAATGTAGACAGAAGCAGAAATGGTAAAGGTGATGGATGAGGTGAAATTTGGTTAGGTGGATTATACTTGCAAAGTTAGAATAGTTAAGCCGAATGGTCTTAATGACTTACGTCTCAGATCGATAAGGAATTAGGGTGGTTGAAAATAGTGCAAGTGCTAGCTTTAATCTTCCTAACTTTCCTAGATATAGGGCAGGATATCTGGATATCAGAGGATTGGAAAGATGCAAGTGTTCAAGAAAGGGTGAAAAGGCATTCATAGTAACTATAAACCTATCAATTCAACGAGTAAGGTTTTTGAAACAATAACTATCAGAAAAATTAACAGTACTTCAAAAAATTTGATTTGGAAAATGCATATCTTACTTGACTAATCTAAAGTACATTTTTTGATAAAGTAGCAGAAGAGGTTCATGAAGAGAATGTAATGAATGATGTCCACATGGCTTTTAATAAAGTATTCGACAAAGTATCATGTAAAAAGCTGTGTATCAAAATGGAGGTCCAAGGAATAGGAGAATATGTTAGCTGATTTATGGACAAAAAATAGCAGGTCGTGGTAAAGAATTGTTTTTCAGACTGGAGGATTTAGACACTGATGTTCCCCAAAGGTCTATGCTGGGATTTGTTTTTGATAAATGACCTGGATATTGGAATACAAAATAAAATTTCAATATGTGCAATGGTACCATTCTTGGAGGTATAACAAACATTAGGACAATATCAATCCATTGTAAACAGACAATAGTAAATACAAAGAAGTGGAGGTATCATATTTTCGCAGAAGGGTTAGGGAAAGGTAATATAAACAGTTAAGGGCACAATACTGAAGATAAATAGATGTGCATGTGGGGCAAATGCTGGCAAATGGGACAAGATTAATTTAGGATATCTGGTTGATTTGGACCAGAGGGTCTGTTTCCGTGCTGTACATCTCTATGACTCTATGACTTTGTGTGCATAGAAGTTGAAGGTCACAGGACATATCGGAAAAGTAGTAATCAAATTACATTGGACCTTAGGATTCATTAATAAAGGTGTGAGCACAAATCATAGAGTTACAAAGTTCTGATTAAGCCACAACTAGAAACTTGCCTCCAGTTCTGAGCACAACAATTTAGGAAGAATCTCCTTTAGAGGTTACAGAGGTATTTAACCAGAATGGTTCCAGGTATATAAGCAAATTTGGCTATAAGGTTAAGGTGGTGAAGCTGTTTTTTTTTTCTTTTTGGCACAGATTTAAAAGAAGTGTGCATGATTATGACAGATTTAGTTCGATAAGGTAGACAGAAAAAAGCTACTCATACTAGTTGTCGGGCCAAAGGGCCTGTTTCTGTAGGGAATCTAATCTAATCCAATCTAGTTGATGATGTAAGGATTAGAGAACATAAATTTAAGGTTTTGCTCAAAGATTATGAGAGATATTTAAGGAAAAACATGTTACGTGATCAGTAATGACCTGCAACTCGCTGACCATAAGGGCAGTGAAAGCAGAGAAGATAAATGATTTCAAAAGGGAATTAAATAAGCACTTGAGAGAATTAACCTTGCAGGGTTTTGGGTACAGAAATGGGTAAGTGGGGGCTGGCTGGATTGTTCTACAGAGAGCTCACATGGATTTGATGGGTTGAATGGTGTTCTGCACCATAATTACTCTATGCATTAGTGTTGGAAGAACTAGTCTTTGGTATCTCCAGTTTAGAACAGGTTGTCACAGAATTGTGCTGGCCTCTGGATGCTGGTATGCAACTTGGATGAGGGAAATGAATGCAGTGTTGCCAAGTTTGTGGATGACACAAAAATAGGGTGAAAACAAGCGGTGAGGATTAAATAAGGAGTCTACGGAAGGATATAGGCAGATTACATGAGTGGGCAAAACTCCCCAGCAGAATTAAATCTAGAAAAATGAGAGGTTATGGATTTGGCAGGAATAATAGGGAAATATTGCAGAAAGCTGCAGCAAACAGGGATTTGGGGGTTTCATATGCTAGATTTTGTGATTTATGTACAAGTTCAATGAGCAAGAGGGAAGACAAATGGAATGTTGGCCTTTATTTCAAACGAAAGGAATATAAAAACAGAGAAGTCTTTCTAAAACTATACAAGACACTGATCAGATCTCTGATAGAATACTGTGAACAGTTTTGGTTTCCTTATCTAATGAAAGAAGTATGGCATTGCAGACAATCCAGAAAAGGTTCACAAAGTTGATTCGGGGTATTAGCGATTTCCTTAGGAGGAGAGGTTGTGCACATCATACTCATTGTAGGTAAGAAGAACGAGAGATGACCTCATTGAAATATAAGATCCTTAGGGGACTTATCAGGGTTGATGCTGAGAGGTTGTTTCCATCGTGGAAGAGTCTTGGACCACAGTGCATAATTTCAGAGTAAGAGAAATTCTCTCTCTCAAAGGACAATGAATCTGTGGTATTCTTTATCAAAGAGAGCTGTTAAGGCTACATCATTAAATATAATCAAGGCTGAAGTAGAAAGATTTTTAATCAGAAGAAAATCAAGGGTTATGGGGAAAAGGCAAGAAAGTGAAGTTGAAGAATATCAGATCATTGAATGGTGCAGCAGACTTGATGGGTTGAATAACTTATTTCTGCTTCCATGTCTTATGGATGTTCAGATAGCTTCAAACATAGGGATATTCATTTGAGTATGAAGGTAAATGCTATATTAAACATTTACTCCAGGAGATCCAATCGAGAGATGTGATGATTTCCAACTTTCACTAGCAGACCAAAAAAAGCTTAACAAATATTCTAAATCTATTTGAACAAGGCTGGAACAATAATTTGAATGACTGCATGTGAACTATTGGCTATACTCTCCAGATTTCCGATGAGGCTAGCTGTGGGTGCTAGGCCAAAGCTATGCAAAGAAAGTCCTTACCATATATCTCTTGCTCAAAGTGCTGTAAATTGTATTTTCCAAGTGCTATATTGCTTTGCCGCCTCAAAGGATCGCCAAACGGATGTTTTCCCTCTGAAATAACGTAGTAGAAGACACAGCCCGCTGAGAAAATGTCAATTGCATATGTCTGTTGGGAAAATACAAGTGCTTTTTTTGAAGTGGTTCTGACTCTGAGGACACAGTACTCAAAAATGACATAACACAAGTAGAATTCGATCATTCATTCTTTTGAACCTACTCCTCCATGAAATAAGATCATTGCTAATCGAGTTGTGATCTCAACCCTACTCTCCTGTCTGCCCCTCATATCCCTCAGGAACATAAGAACAGGAGTAGGCCACTCAGCCCATTAACTTCTTCATCACTTAATATGATTGAAACTTCAATGCCTTTTACCTACACTATCCCCATAACCCTGCATGCTACTAATAATCAAAAATTTATCAATCTCTGCTTTAAATGTACTCAAAAACTTCCACAGCCATCAGGGATAGAGAATTCCTAAGATTCATTATCCTCCCAATGAAATCATTTCTCCTCACCTCAGCCCTAAATGGCATCCCCCTTATTTTTAAATTATGCACCCTGGTTCTAAACTCCCCAACCAGGGAAACACTTACCCTGACTCTCCCTTTAAGTATTTTGTAGATTTCAATGAGATCATCTCTTGCTCTTCAAAACTCTAGAGCATGAAGACCCAGTTTAGTTTGCCCAATCACTCTTCACAGGACTGCCTCACCATTCTGAGTCCATGTGGTGTTCATTCATTGCATTCCGCTATGGCAATAGTATTTTTCCCGTGATAAGGAGATCAAAACTGCATACACTACTCCAGGTTCAGTCTAACAAAGCTCCTGTACAATTGAAGCAAGAATTCACTATTCCTGTATTCAAATCCTCTTGCAATAAAGGCTAATATTGCATTAGTCTTCTAATAGCTTGCTGTACCTGCATGTTAGACTTCAGTGACTTTTTTTATGTCACCCAAACTCCTTCACACATGTACACTTTTCAACCTCTCACCATTTAAGAAATACTCTGCACATTTCTTCTACCTATAACAGTAAGCAACTTCACACTTTTCTACATCATATTCCATCTGCCACGTTCTTGCTCAAAAACTAAGACTTTCTTAATTCTCCTGAAAACATTTTCCACATTCCTCAGCAGATACATTACTGCTTATAATTTTTATCATTTGCAAATCTGGAAATAACACATTTGAACCCACATCCAAATTGTTAATATTTTGTGAACAGCTGGGGACTAAGTACTGATCCTTGCAGTACTTCACTAGTCACAGTCTACCAATGTGAGAATGACCCACTTATTCCTACTTACTGTTTTCTGCTTGTTAGCCAATTGTCCTTCCATTTCAATACATTACCTCATATTTAATGTGTCTAATTTTGCTCACCAATGTCCTGTGGAGGATCTCAGCAAATGCTTTCTGAAACTCCAAATATACTACATCCACCCTCTACTCTTACCTGCTTACTTGTCTCGAATTCAACCCTACTCACCTATACAAAATCTTCAGGTCAACTGTGTTCTCCTGTCCTGACTCCGGGTCAACCCTGCTCACCTGCCCCAAATCCTAAGGTCAACCCTACTCACCTGTCCTGAATCCTGAGGTCAACCCTGCTCACCTGTCCAGGATCCTGAGGTCAACCCTGCTCACCTGTCCAGAATCCTGAGGTCAATCTTACTCACCTGTCCTGAATCCTGAGGTCAATCCTACTCACCTGTCCTGAATCCTGAGGTCAACCATATTCAGCTGCCCTGAATCCTGAGGTCAACCCTGCTCACCTGTCCTGAATCTCAAGGTCAACCTTGTTCACTAGTCCCGAATCCAGAGGTCAGCCCTGCTCACCTGTTCTGAATCCTGAGGTAAACCTTGCTCACCTGTCCTGAATCCAGAAATCAGTCCAGTTCACATGATCACAGTCCTGTTCTCAATCCAGTTTCACTGACAGAACAATTTACAGTTACCATTACTACCATTCTCAATATGGATAGGCTA
Source organism: Chiloscyllium plagiosum (assembly GCF_037043375.1). Lineage (NCBI taxonomy): Eukaryota > Metazoa > Chordata > Chondrichthyes > Orectolobiformes > Hemiscylliidae > Chiloscyllium > Chiloscyllium plagiosum. The sequence continues at coordinate 30,816,071 of NW_028270158.1, forward strand.
AAGTTTTAAGTGTCAGTTTTTTCAGAAAAAATAATGAAATCTCTAACACTTGAATGAACATACAGTTGACTAGTTAGCCACTCACTGTAAATCAGAAAATATTAGAGATCCAAACATGTTTGCTAAAGCTGAGAAAATAAAGGTAAATTTTGTTGTTGTGACAGGTTGTTGTGACAGTTTCCAATTGAGGAGATCTCCATGAAAAAAATCAATCTTTATTTTGTCAGTCAGTTGCTCACTGATCTGATGGCCATTTCCAAATTTTCTTTGTCGCCTTGTAATTTTGATCCTCTGAGGTTGTTTACCCAAAATGCCTTGTTTTGAGAATAAACAGACTATCTTTATGCCAATACTTACAGGCTTATCTTTAGGCTCCTCTCTTAAGACTTCTGGTGCGATCCAACCCTCTGTTCCAGGTATGCCAGACCGCAGGCTGAAACTGTGATGCCCAACAGACAGTTTCTTACAGAGGCCAAAGTCAGAGATCACTGTCCTCACCTTCCCATGAGAGTTTGGCAGAGAAATAAGGATGTTACGTGGTTTCAAATCTCGATGGACTAGAACCAGAATTCCAGAAATAAAATGATGATCAGGTTTGGCTAACAAATAGCAACTTGCTGATATAAAAGACGTCTGAATTTTACTGGAAATTGGCTAAGTATCAATATTGTTAAGTTTCACAGAGGGATTCTCTCCATTATCCTAATGAGATTTCCCAAGCTACATTTTAAAATTAATCTCATTACCAGTGCACCTCACCTCAATGGCTTCTTGCTTGTCATATCTTCTCTTACAGAGGCAGAAGTACTCACTCTTGCTGGGACCTCTTGGAATTTCCAGTGCTAGTGACATTTTTAAAACCCAGTTATGCACCTGGTCAAGCAAGCTGCCAGACCTGCTAAGTTTCTCCAGCAATTTTAGGTTTTGCTGCGAGTCAGGAGTTGCCCTTCACCGTGCAAAGTAGCAGGAAGGTAACAAAACACACATGCTTCCAGGGTACATTGTTAGTATGGCTGACACTTCAATGCAAATACAAGTACACATTCATAAACATATATCTATTTAAGGATCAAGCTACATAGTCTTAGTATTAGTCCACCTGAGAAGACTGTCTCAGCTGAGCTAGCTCTATCCCAATGCCCAGTGTAGCCTTACATCTCGCTGTTTAATGTGGGAGTATCACATACTGAAAAATCTTCAGATGGTTAAATGTATTCACTTTTATTCACCAACAGAAAATGCAAAGAAAAATATACACAAACAGAAGCCATATCATGCAAAAGGTGACCTTTGTTCTGGTCAATGTTCTTATCTTCCTATATGGAAGATCACTGTCATTCTCCCAGTTTTTCAATGTTTATCACATCCTGCTCCATGTACATCATGCTAGGGTTATCTGGAATGTATTGCAAATGCCTCCCAGAACAATCCAAGAGTTGGAACTTCATCTTCAGCAGGCTATCATCTGCTCTAAGATAGCTCAGGTCAAAGGATGGACTGCATTGTATTTTTACCTGGCCTCTGCCAGGGATTGTATATTGGAGAGGACCACCATGGTTACAGAGAATTAGCTCGTCTCCCAGCAACTATCTTTGTAAGGCATACAATCCTTGAAACAAAGCAGCAAACTGAAAGTTCTCAAGGATATAGGTATCATTCGACTTCCAGGGTCACTTGTCTTTCAAGATGTGGTAGCAATGACTACAGATGATTTGTGCATTGACAGAATAAAATACATGATCATCAACTTTGTTATGATATGGCACTGTCAACACAATGTGTGTACAGTCTATATGCCCTCAGGATGCTTGTATTTGTATTTGACAAATACAAATACTTGTATTTGTCAAAGCATACTGCCCCTCTGCAGCCTTGACCTTAGCACAAGGAAATTAGATGAAACTGTGTGAATTTGCACAAATTACATTGGTAACTGCCTTGCTAGATTTACAGGTTGTTAGTGAGATATGCACATCTCCCCAAGGGATCCTTGGAAGCAGCCAGATGGATAAAAAATTGGCACAGCTGTCACCTTAATGTCTACCAGGATAGGATGGCTACCCACTCCCCTTGTTGCAGATCCCCAGCAATTGGCAGAGTTCTGAGTGTGTCCTGGAAAATCTTAGATCTGCGTTGCAACTATGTGCTTCATTCATCTAGAGGAAACAGCATCAAGGATGGAAAACTCTGGACATCCTGTAGCTCCTGTGAATCCTGAGGGTCCTTCTGCTGTGATGTCTTCATGTGGAGCTGTTCAGCAGTCACTAGAAGTAGTTGTTGGTCCTGGGCTTGCTGACCAATCTATTGTCCTCAGGTTCTCTGTGTCTTTGTAGTACCACAGCAAATGCAACAATACCCCTGCTGCAGCTGAATACATCATTCTTGGAGAATACAAGAAACAGAAGAGGCCCTTAGTAATATAAGCAATTGGCATTTCCATCACTCTTAAGTGACAGTTTAGCATGGTCATCCCTACACTAAGACATACAGGAATTCTAACAAGGAATGTTGAAACCATGGAATACCGCTACAAGAACCCATGACGATGGGATCATTTCAAAATATATAGTACATGCCATGTTGTGTAAATATAGCAGGAAATTATAAGTGCAGTATGATTTCTGATGCCTTGTCCTCCCACCCCCACATTAGCTAAGAAAGACAACATAGCACAGAAAAGCATGTTGGTGAATATTTACAGTTCATGGTGAAAGGAATCAGTTCTGACCCCTTGTGCAACATATGAGATCTTGGAGTATTTTTGTGAATTATAGTCCACAAGTGCCACTTCTAAATTCACGTGTGATTACTCCTGTTTTACAGAGATGACTATCTTCAATCTGCAATGACCAATGACTTGGTTAAGATTGCTTGTGACCAGGTTTTACATATTTCTGGCAGGGTCACCCATGAAAGTAACGTCAGAGGGAAGAAACCAAACAAAAGCAATCGAAAACAAGTCCTCAGCAGTCATTTAGATAAAAGACGCTTGTGGGACATAAACAGCTGTGAAGAGGGATGGAAGGAGCAGAATAGGGAAATCCCTAGTCATCAAGGTCTTCTTGCCACTGGATCTGGTTGTACATTCTGTCAAGGACCATGTATCTGCTAATGTGCAATAGCATTTCCACATTAAAAGAGGTCCTGTACAAGGTGTTTAACTGAAGGAATACCTGGATTGAGACTCACTCAGAAGGAAGTGACCTGGAGGAACGTTCTATATGAAGGGAAATAATTCTTTGAGAATCAGCAAGAGGAAGAATAGAAAAGAACCCTGAGAAAAGAATGCCAGTGATCTCAAGGCCAAGGACTACTTCCTTCTTCCAGAAACACCTGCCTAATGTGGTTGGAGTTGTCGCTCTTGGATTGGGCTCATTGGTCACGTAAGGACCCAAAGAACACGTGACCAGTGATATTGGAAATTCCTACATGAACAATCATGTTCGCTTGCGAGTGATTGCTGATGACAACTTTAATCTGAATGGTGCTCGTGCCACATTAATGCAATTGACCCCTGAAAAGCCTTGCATTGCTTCCAAAAGTAGAGTCCTCGTTCTCAGACAGAAAACAAAACTTACTCCACCCTACTTTGGGTGTCGTCTCAGCCATTTTTCATTTACAGTGCACATTTATGAATCGCATGAGTACTGAAGGCAACACAGGTCATATTTGGCATAATGAGCAATAAGCTCAGCCTGGTAATAAAAGGCAGCCCCACCCTGAACCTCCATGATTCTTGCAATCCTTGTTGACCCCATCAGTACTGAGCTTCCATACAATCCCATATGAATTACAACTTTGAATTACAACTTTATCTCTTAACATTAACCACCATGTCCCAATCCCTACAGCTTAGTCATGCCAATTGTCATGCTCACTACTTATCCCCTCTCCCAAAGGCAGGATGGTTGTGATCATTGATGATTCCCCTCCCACACAACCCATGTCTTTCAATGCACTACTGTCTTCCCCCAACTTATATACTGAGTTTCCCCTGCCATCACAATTATTGTCCCCTCTACATCCCAGCATGTTGCCTCCAATTCTCACAATTAACATCCCCAACTTCATACCACAGTAGTGTCCTCTGATAGTTCTCCTTGATCTTCATTGAGCTGTCCTCTAAGATTGATAGTGTCCAAACCCCCAAAAGACTTGGATTGACAGCCCTGACTGATGAGTGCTAAGACCCTTGACTGATCTCTATCCAGTTCCATGACTGACTTACTGCAACTCCAAGGGCTGGTTGCACTGGACGTGTAGGACTGACCATGGCTCACTCCCTGGTCTCTATTGATAAGGATCTCTTGAGACTGGATGTGCCAATCAGTTTACTGACCAAGTGCTAGCCCCTAGACTGAGATGGAAGCTGACCTTGGCTGGCTGGGATTTCCTGACTGCAAGTATCACCTCTTGGACTATCTGAGGACAATTCTCTCGAGACTTTGGGATGTGGCCATTTGGTTGAAGCACATCAATTGTTTTCTGTGATTGCTGCTCGCTCATTGCGTAGATGTGAGCTTAATATAGCATGGTGCCATACAGCAACATGTCCACCCCATTGACTGATGATTGCTGACAACCAGGCTGGGGCTTTGTCTCTGCATTAAAAGGCAGCGGCCTTTAAGGTCTGGCTCAGGGAGAAAATTGGAAAAATGCAAGGCAAAAATGTTGTCTGTTTTGCAGTAAGGGCAGTGTCAGTGAGTGCTGAGATAACAAGTGAGGAGTCCTGAGATGCACCCAGTCCAGTCCATGAGATGGATGCTTCGTCCTGTGCACAAACTGTCAAGGCAGCAGCAATACAATAAAAGGTTCTAGTGTGTTCCAAACTGTAGCACTGAAGTGCAGAACCATATTGTAAATGGGTCAGAAATGTGCCATGAGAGTGCAGTAAATAACAACACCTGTGGATAGGGGTGTGCCAGTCACTGCCCTGGACTGCATCCTAGGATGTTGGTTACTGCTGTCCAAGATGGAGGCCTGGAGGAGTAAACAGTGGACTGTAGTTACTAGGAACCCTAGTGTCAGGAGTTGTTGGCATCTATCTTCTATTCAATGGTGTGAAATTGGAAAACTACATACTGGTGTAGTGAGATAATTACGGCATTATGCAAATAGACCTCTTGCTGCTCTCTACCGAGATTCTCACCTTGTCAATCAAAACTTGGTTTGGAATTGGACTTTTATTTCTCAACAACAAGAATCTAATTTCTGCCAATCTCATTCAATTTTCCCAACTGATTCCCCAATGCCCACATTGTTCAGGTGCTGGGAAATTTCATCCAGAGTAACTGATTCCAAGGTACTTTAGTTTCAAAAGTATTTAGCAATTACAAAAGGGAGCATAAATTTAAAATAATCACAAAAAGAACTGAATGGGTTGTTAGAAGAGAACTTTACAGGGACCAAGGTTAGAATGTAGAATTGTCTGCAACAAACTGCTGTTGAGGTATCACGTAGTATTTACAGCCTGGAAACAGCCCATTTGGTCCAAAATGTCCACGTTAGTGAGCAGAATTAATTAATTTTTAGGATTTAGAAAGTTACTTCAAGAGGAAAAAAATCAAAGGGAACAAAGAAGAGATAGGATTAGACAGGGTGTAAACACGAAGAGTATGAGGAGCAAGCAGGAAATTGAGATTAAACTAAGTGGATTATTAAAGGATGTGCAGAGTGAAGGAAAGAGTGGACTAGACTATCTGGAATAATAAGAACACGGAGATAGTGAGGATGGGTGGAAGCACAGTATTAAACTAGGTGGTGCATTAACAAATATGCAAAGTCAAACAGAGAGAGTTAAGAATAATTTGAATAGTAAAGTGTATAGAAAGTGAAGAGAAATTTGGGACTCAGCTTCATGGAATAGTAAACATTAGGTTGAATGAAGAGAACATGATTACACTAAGTACTTCATAAACAGGAACACAAATGTTAACCTGATGAGCCAAATTAACTAAATTACTTTTAGATTATATATTGAAATGTAAGAAGGTCCTCACCAATATTGAGGGAATGCAGGTGAGCCAGGCCAGACATGGTCTGAAAAAGTGCAGTTACTGAATCCAGATTAACGCGATCAAACTTGGAATCTTCCACATACTGTAAACACAAGTAAAATATAAAAGCAATATACTGTAGAAACTGAAACATCAACAATATTTTTCTCTTCACAGATATTGCCAGACCTTCTGAGCATTTTCAGCATCTACTATTTTTATTATTGAACTAAACTAAAATTAGTTGGGGGGGGGGGGGGAAGGAGGGTAATCAGACCTCACCAGGGTAAAATAATTATGTGCAATAGAATGCCAGTTATTGGCTCCCAGTGATAGACAAGGATCTCCTAGACCAGGAGCAACACAGGTTGGAGACACAGAATTTGTTTTTGCAACAATATACCATCAATTACTCCAAGAAAAAAAAAGGGGATAAAGGATTACATGAAGAAGGCAGGAGATTAGAGTTGAGAAGCATATTAGCCATGATTAAATGGCACAGCAGATACAACAGGCCGAATGGCCTAATTCTGCTCCAAAATCATATGGTCTTATGATCTAATAGCAAGCATAGCACAGACTGAAAATAGAATGAAGCTCCTTTATTAAAGGAGAATTTAATGAATTAAGGTCCAAATTAAGATGCATAATGTCAAAGGTAATCAACTCTGGATTTTACCTGAGCCACCTGCTAACTGGCAGAGAGTCAACTAGCTCTAAGTATGGTTGGAGAGACAGAGGTTTGATTCTTGGTGCACCCACATTGAGTAACTGAAACCTCAGGTTATCAGTCTGGAGATAACAGGAAGTGCCATTAGTAAGACGACCATCACCCTTAATAAACGAATGTGGCATTATTCATAATCTACCCAACCAATCAGAAACTGATCGTGCACTGTGAAACCAATTAAAGGACAGTCACAACACAGCAGTAATGGCTGGTAAGGGTTAATAAACAGCAACTCATAGCAGCCAGGCACATAGCAAGAAGAAACGAAAAGAAAGAAGATAGATTTTGGTCAACAGAACATATCAAAAGACTCTGTCAATCAGCCAGTGTTCCAAAATGGACAGACTGCTTACCAAATTCCTTCGCTAAATGATGCATTTCTGTCATTAATATGGTTAAGCTAATAAATTCCGTGAATTTTGTGAAGACACTCTCATTTGGTAGAATTAGTAACTAGTTAGAATCTGACATCCCTTTTTACTGTCAACTATCTTAATTCAATCTATAATTATCATTCACTTAAATCTTACAACTAATTTAAAATGAACCCCAGATCTTACATAGACTCCACTTCAATAGCGATTTTTGAGAAGATTTACAGATCAGATTGATGATAAGTATGTAAGTTAGCTCGAAGGTTTGTTTTCAGACGTTTCGTCACCATACTAGTTGACATCAGTGAGAGTCTCTGGTGAAGTGCTCGTGGTATGTCCCGTCTCTCTACTTATAGGTTTTGGTTTCTTAAGGTGAGTGATGTCATTTTTTTTTAAGGAGGTAGATAGGGTCAAAATCGAGGTGTCTATTGATGGAGTTCTGGTTAGAATGCCATGCCTCTAAGAATTCTCATATGTGTCTTTGTTTCACCTGTCCTATGATGTGTGTGTTGTCCAAGTCAAAATGGTGTCCTTCTTTGTCTATATGTATAGAAACTAGTGATAGTGGGTCGTGTCTTTTGGTGACCAATTGGTGTTCATGTTTCCTGGTGGCAAGTTTCCTGCTGGTTTGTCTGATCTAGTGTTTTTTACAGTTCTTGCATGATATCTTGTAAATGATGTTAGGTTTGCTGGTGGTATCTATAGGATCCTTTAAATTCATTAGTCACTGTTTAAGTGTGTTGGTAGGTTTGTGGTGCCAAGGGGTCCGAATATTCCGGAAGTAATTTCTGATATGTCTTTGATGTCAGGTATCGTGGCTATAGTTTTTGGTTGTGTTGTGTCTGCTTGTTTGAGTTTGTTTCTGAGGAATCGGTGGATTGTGTTTACTGGGCACCCGTTTTTCTTGAAAATGTTGTATGGATTTTTTTTCTGCTTTTTGTAGTTCTTGGGTGCTGTAGTGTAATGTAGCTCATTGGAATAATGTCTTGATGCAGCTCTGTTTGTGGGTGTTGGGATGATTGCTTCTGAAATTAAGTATTCAGTCCATGTGTGCTGTTTTTTATGTAGACGCTGGTTTGAAGCTCTCCGTCAACTGTACGTTTAGTTGCTATGTCTAGGAATGGGATAGCTTGTCTTATGGTCTGGTGTATTTCTTTTGAAAGACCGTTATTTTTTTAAAGTGGATTCAAATGCAGACCATAAGGTAAGCTATTGCACCTACATTAAGCCAAAAAAAAAAGAAAGGAAACATGCTTAATGGTCAAGAAAATAAAGCCTTAGAAAAACTTAAAAAAGACAAAAATATTGTTATCCTACATGCAGAAAAGGGATGCATGACCATTATTTTTTAAAAATCTATCTTTAAAAGGCAAATGTTCTACCTGCAGATACTGACACTTACCAGCAGGTGGTGATAGACCCAACCCCACAGCTATTAAACAGAATCTCATCTTTTCTAACAGCACTTAAAAAATCAGGAGAATTAAACAGGACAGACTTCCAAAATATGAAACCTGACGGATCAAACACACCATGCTTCTATAGATTACCAAAAATACACAAACCAGGGGCCCCCCTCAGACCCATAGACTCCCTACTTGATACACCAACATACAGACTAGCCAAAGAACTCCACCAAAAACTAAAACACATAATTGAAGATTCACCCCACTCCATTCACTCCACCTAAGAATTCCTGAACACCAAAGACACCAAGACAGAAGAGATAAAATAATGGTCTCATTTGACGTTACAGCCCTTTTCCCATCAATTAACATTGACCTGGCCAAAGAAACACTGGCATCACTACTAGGAAAACCAGAACCACAAACACCAGACAGCACCAACTTCATCAGCAAAGATAACATCCTCAAGCTAGTGGACCTGTGCCTCACCACCCACTTCACATTCAATAACAAAACCTACAAACAAGTCGATAGAACATTTATGGGATCACCAATATCAGGAGTCAAAATCAGGAAGCAGTAATGCAGAAACTTGAACGAGCTGACACTCCCATCTGTCCAACTCAAACTTTGGGTCTACTACGTAGATGACACCTTTGTCATCACAAAATTGAACAAATTAGAGGTAACATATAACACCATCAACAATATCCTGACAAGCAAAAAATTCACAAAAGAGGAGGAGAACGACAACAAACGCCCATTCCTAGACGTGACAGTTGAATATACAGTTAACGGAGAGCTTCAAACCAGTGTCTACAGAAAAACAACACGCATGGACCAAATACTTAATTTCAGAAGAAATCATCCCAACACCCACAAATGGAGCTGCATCAAGACATTATTTAAATGAGCTACATCTCATTTAAATGAGCCACATCTCACTGCAGCACCCAAGAACTACGAAAAGCAGAAGAAAAATATCTATAGAATGTTTTCAAGAAAAACAGGTAACCAACAAACACAATCCACCGATTCCTCAGAAACAAACCCAAACAAGCAGACACAACACAACCAAAAACTATAGCCACATTACCTGACATCAAAGACACATCAGAAACGCCTTCCAGACTACTCGGACCCCTTGGCACCGTGGTATGACTAATGAACTTAAAGGATCCAACAGATACCACCAGCAAAACTTAATGTCATTTACAAGATACCATGCAAGAAAATACTCCATCAGACAAACCAGCAGGAAACTTGCCACCAGGATACATGAACACCAACTAGCCATCAAAAGACATGATCCACTCTCACTAGTTTCTATACATACAAAGAAGCACACTATTTTGACTGGGACAACACACACATCACAGGACAGGCGAACCAAAGACACGCATGAAAATTCTTGGAGGCATGGCATTCTAACCAGAACTCCATCAATAAACACATCGATTTAGACCCTATGTACTTTCCCTTGGGAAAAAAAGAACCGGAAATGATGTCACCTGCCTTAAGAAACCAAGATCTATAAATAGAGAGGCTGGATATACCACGAGCACTTCATCAGAGACTTTCACTGATGATGTTACCTAGTATAGTGACGAAACATCTGAAAACAAACCTTCAGGCTCAACAAGCTAACTTGCATACTCCACCTTAATAGGCTGGGACTAGTGTCCTGGTCAATCACTTAACCAGAGTTTGTGGGCAGGGGGTTTTAGAAACCCAAAGAGAAAAATCAAGGCACATTAATGGATAAAACCAAATGGGAAGGGACAGTGAGTTAAAAAAAAATTGTACATCAGTGAATAATGTCATTGTAGGGAATAGAATTATTTATAAAATTAAAGTTCTTTATCTGAATGCATGAAACTTCTGCAATATTATAGATGAACTGCAGGCAAAAATAGAGGAAAGTGATTTAGATCTAATTGCTATTTCAGAAATATAGTTACAAGATGATCAAGGTTGGGAAAAAAATATTTCAAGGAATACAATATTCCAAAAGACAGAGAGAAGGACAAAGGAGAAAGAGTAGTGCTGACGGTAAAGGATTACAAAAGAAAATTCCTGAGAAAAAAATTTGGCCTCAGAATATGAAAAAATAGAATCAGTATAGGTAGAAATCAGAAGTAGCAATAGTCAGAAATCATTGATGTAAGTGGTATATTGCACCATCACTCTAAAAACGGTTAGACCACTGGATAGAACATTAAACAAGAAATCACTGGACTTCTAAAAAAGGCACTGTATTAATTAACTTTTTTGAAGACTTGTACAATTAGATTGAAAAGGGAAGTCAAGAAGATGGGGGTTGTTGAATGTTTATGTGACTGCTTCTTGGAGCAATACATTGTGGAACTGACTCAGGATGAAGCCACGTTGGATCTAGAATTGTGCAATGAAGCAGGGTTAATTATTAATGTCATAATAAAAGATTCAGTGGGAAAGTGATCATAACACTGTTAAATTCCATGTCACCTTTGAAAGTGACATATTCTATCACATATAAGAAACTTAAATGTGAACAAATTAATTATATATTGAAAAAGGAGAGCTGAAGGTTAATTGAGAAAACAGACTAAACATTATGGCAGCAAACAAAACATTGAAACATTGAAAAAAAATTGAAAATGTTCAACAAAAATACATTCAATTATAAAACTCAGCAACACCCATCCAAGGTCAGTTGGGAACTTAAACATCATGTTTAAGCCCAAGATCAACCATGATTCTATTAAATGACAAAGCAAACTCGGCAGTCCATATCATCTAACTCTGTTCATATTTCACGTATTCTACACTGTTCTATCAAACATTCCAAGACACATATGTTAGTGGGTATGCAGTAAAACGTCCTCTATACCGTGCCATCAAATATTTCCAGGACAAATAGAAAACAGCTTAGCACAGAGTAAAGATCCCACTACAATATCCCATCGAACACTCGTAAGATTGGCATAGGTTCATTCTGGCCAACTGTCCCCTGTTTGAAGATGACACCTATGCAGAACCTTTTACTCTCCCGGTGGTGAGCGCCAAAGGATTACCACTTCTAGTCAGAAGTACCTGGGCAGCCAGGCATGACCTGCTCCAGACACAGCAGCAGGTGGGGTGTTTGATTGGAACAGTACACTTGTCACACCAAAACACAGGTGTCTTAAAGTGAGCTGGGGGTTCAGACAGCTCCAGTGGAGCAGATGGGCAAAAGCTCACTTGATCTTGATTTTCACTACGAGTATAGACCGTGAAAGTGGGGCCTCACGATCAGAGTTGTGCATTTCTGCCACAGGTCTTCATGTGGGGAACAAGCAATTCCCAATTCTTTGATCTTTGGGCACATGAAGCAGGATATATCATGAAGCAAAGGGATTCTGAGTTCAGCATTTGGTACCTTTCTCCCCTTCTCTGTCACCACTCGACCTCATAATTAGATCATTGGGACCTAAAGTATGATGCAGGTTGATGGACATGTTTTTGTCATTTTGAATAATTGGTAATATAAAAAAAAACCTCCCTGTCAATGTTTCAAGGAAGGCTTCAAGATGTCTTAAAAGCATTTTCTTTCTCTTCCCTGGAATATTGGCCATTTGAAAGTTGAGTAAACAAGATTTGGTGGGGGAGACACTTATCAACCATTAGGTCAGTCTCCAGTCCATCAAAGTTGATTTTTCAAGTTTTGCCTGAATATTTTTGCAGCTGTCAGCCACTGATATACTAGCAGTTGTTTGACGGTCATCTCAGTGAATCCAAGGGATGCTTGAGACACTAACGATAGAACTTCTCTAGCAGTCTCACTTGTCAATAATAAATCCTCAAAGATTGACTGTCTATACTTTAGACTGTCTAGATGGAAAACTCTTTTATCTTAGTCGCCTCTGTGTCAAAACTAAACTGACCACCAGAGTTTGTATAAAACTCGGCATCACATCTGCAAGCCACTCTTGATTTCTTTAATAGTGCATACAAGAAAATTGGTTTGCCCTAGAAATCTGGCAAAACAAAATTCTTGTCCATGCTACACAGTCAGCCAAATATCCCATCTCTTATAAATGCTGAAGGAGAGATTCTGCAATTTGTTGAGCACTTCCCATACCTTTTCTCAAACAGCCACCATTAATGCGGAGATTCAACTTTTATCAGTTATGCCAATTCAGCCTTTTACAAACGACAGCAATGAGCATTTGACAATGAAGATCTCAGGAAATCAACACAATTTACTGTGTGCATAAAAATCAGGAGCAGAAGTAGAGCATTCAGTCCTTTAAGTGTGTTTCACCATTTGATAAGATCAAGGCTAATCCCTTTGTGTTTCAAATTCTGATCTATTCTCGATTCCTTTCCAAACAAGGATCTATCTTTGCCTGAAAACATTCATGAACCAACCTCATCTACCTTCTGAGATATGAGTGTTCCAAAATTGCACAATCCCCTGAGAGAAAAAAATTCCCTTCATTTCAGTCCCAGAAGGATGACTCCTGATTTAAAAGTATCCTCTGGTTCTGGATGCACTCAGAACTTTCAACGTTCACATTGTCAAGACTGATCAGTACAGGGGTACCTTACAAATTTAAATCAATCAGCTTTCATTTGTTCACTGACCTTTGAATTGTCCTTTTAACTCAAATGTAAACAACCCCAACCTGTGCAATATTTCATCATAAGACAACCAGCTCATTCCAGGTATCAATCTAGTAAATATCTTCTGAACTAGGAGAAAGTGAGGACTGCAGATGCTGGAGACCAGAGTTGAGAAGTGTGGTGCTGGAAAAACACAGCAGGCCAGGCAGCATCCGAGGAGCAGGAGAATCGACGTTTCGGGCATAAGCCCTTCTTCAGAAATGAGACTGGTGTGCCAAGCGGGCTGAGATAAAAGGTAGGGGGTAGGGAATTTGGGGGAGGGGCGCTGGGAATACAATAGGTGGAAGGAGGTGAGGGTGAGGGTGATAGGGCGGAGAGGGGGTGGGGGCGGAGAGATCGGCAAAAAGATTGCAGGTCAAGAGGACGGTGCTGAATCCGGGGGTTGGGACTGAGATAAGGTGGGGGAAGGGGAAATGAGGAAGCTGGAGAAATCTGCATTCATCCCTTGTGGTCAGAGGGTTCCTAGGCGGAAGATGAGGCACTCTTCCTCCAGGCGTCATGTGGCCAGGGTCTGGCAATGGAGGAGGCCAAGGACCTGCATATCCTTGGCGGAGTGGGAGGTGGAGTTAAAGTGTTCCGCCATGGGGCAGTTGGGTTATCTTCACGATGGACATCCAGTCCCTATACACTTCCATCTGCCATCACGAAGGTCTCCAAGCCCTCCACTTCTTCCTTTCCCGCCGTACCAACCAGTACCCTGCCACTACACCCTCCTTCGACTGACTGAACTGGTCCTCACTCTTAACAACTTCTCCTTCCAATCCTCCCACTTCCTCCAAACCAATGGAGTAGCCATGGGCCCCAGTATGCCTGCCTCTTCGTCGGATATTTGGAACAGTCCATCTTCTGCAGCTACACTGGCACCACCCCCCACCTTTTCCTCCGCTACATTGATGATTGTATTGGCGTTACCTCGTGCTCCCACGAGGAGGTAGAACAGTTCATCCATGTTACTAACACCTTCCACCCTGACCTCAAATTTACCTGGACCGTCTCAGACTCCTCTTTCCCCTTCCTAGACCTCTCCATTTCTATCTTGGGCGACCGACTCAACAAAGACATTTACTGCAAACCGAACGACTCCCACAGCTACCTAGATTACACCTCCCACCCTGCCCCCATCCCATATTCCCAATTCCTTCGCCTCTGCCGCATCTGCTCCTAGGAGGACCAATTCCACTACCGAACAACCCAAATGGCCTCCTTCAATGACCGCAATTTCCCCTCCGACGTGGTCGACGATGCTCTCCACAGCATCTCCTCCACTTCCCGCACCTGTGCCCTTGAACCCCGCCCCTCCAACCGCCACCAGGACAGAACCCCACTGGTCCTCACCTACCACCCCACCAACCTCCGGATACATCGTATCATCCTCCGTCATTTCCGCCACCTCCAAACAGACCCCACCACCAGGGAAAAATTTCCCTCCCCATCCCTATCAGCGTTCCGGAGAGACCACTCCCTCCGCGACTCCCTTGTCAGGTCCACACCCCCCACCAACCCAACCTCCACTCCTGGCACCTTCCCCTGCAACTGCAAGAAGTGCAAAACCTGCGCCCACACCTCCCCCCTCACCTCCCTCCAAGGCCCCAATGGATCCTTCCATATCCGTCGCAAATTCACCTGCACCTCCACACACATCATTTACTGTATCCACTGCACCCGATGTGGTCTCCTCTACATTGGGGAGACAGGCCGCCTATTTGCGGAACGTTTCAGGAAACACTTCTGGGACACCCGCACCAACCAACCCAACCGTCCCAACCAACCCAACCGTCCCATGGCTGAACACTTTAACTCCCCTCCCACTCCGCCAAGGACATGCAGGTCCTTGGCATTCTCCATCGCCAGATCCTGGCCACATGACGCTTGGAGGAAGAGCGCCTCATCTTCCGCCTAGGAACCCTCCAACCACAAGGGATGAATGCAGATTTCCTCATTTCCCCACCCCCTCACCTTATCTCAGTCCCAACCCCCGGATTCAGCACCGCCCTCTTGACCTGCAATCTTCTTCCCGACCTCTCCGCCCCCACCCCCTCTACGGCCTATCACTCTCGCCTCCTTCCACTTATCGTACTCCCAGCGCCCCTCCCCCAAATTCCCTCCCCTCCTACTTTTTATCTCAGCCCGCTTGGTGCACCAGCCTCATTCCTGAAGAAAGGCTTATGCCCGAAACGTCGATTCTCCTGCTCCTCGGATGCTGCCTGGCCTACAATGCATTTATACATAGGCATTCCCTAGGTAGTGAATGGTTCTGGTCTGGTGTCTGTGCATAAGTCAAGTTGAATGCCAGTTGGAACACAGGCCAGGACATTGGGTTTTTAAAATTACACTCCTGTATGGGAACATGTTTGCAAGTACTACATTTGTAAATCAGGGACCCCCTTTTCCTCTTTAAATAAAGAGTATATGATGTCATCAATGCCATGTATAACAGAAGTGTAATATGCTTACTTTTATGTTGAGTTCCTCTTGTACTAAATGATAGCATCCCATTAGTTTCCCTCATGGCTTGCTGTACTTGCATATTAACCTTCTGTGACATGCACTGGAATAACAAGTTCAATCTGCACCTCAGAATTTGCCGTCATTCACTATTTAAATAATTCTCTGCTTTTGTATCCTTCATGCCAAAGTGAATAACTTCACATTTTCCCATGTTATATTCCACATGCCAAAAGTTCGCTAACTCACTCAATTCATCGAGAGCAACCTGCATCCTTGTTATATCATCTTCACAATATACTTACCTATCTATATCTGTGTCAATTGCTGGCACTACACTCTTGTGCTGAAGTGAGACCCGGACTGTGTGAACTGGAATGAGTGCAAGCTGGACACAAAGTAAGGATAAGTAGTTCCTTGAAAAAAACGTGTACAAGCCTACTTATAAAAGTCTATCTTAATCTGTTCTTTCATCAGAAACCATGAACCCATTGCAGCTACTTACTTTACAGGCAAAATAATTCATTACTCTGGTTACCCTCTGCATGAAAAAGAAACTCCAGATTTTCTTTAAACAATAATTTCCTTTTTTGCAAAGTACTTCCACTGCTATTTCAAACTTTGATTAAATGTACAACTTGCCCAGATCAACACTAACAGTTTCCTACCTAATTTCAGAAACATCAACTGGATCACTCAATAATTCTCCAAGACAGTGAAACCTTAACTAACTGGGGTGTATCCTTTGATAGAGAGTAAGAAGAATCACTAAATCATTAAACAGAAAGCTCCTGACTCACCTCCTGCAGTGTGGCACTGCAAAGTTCAATAGCGATATAGTAGAACTGCTTGTCTCTTTCAGTACAGAAATAACGTATGACATTGGGGTGCTCATCAGATTCACGAAGGAGCTGAACTTCACGGTCGGCAAAATTGAAACATTCAGGGAGAATCCTTTTCACAGCAACATTTCGATTATCAAAGCTGCCTCTGGGTTATGAATAGGAAATCAGTTACCAACACAAACAAAGTCTTGTGCTTACAGCCCCGTAATGTAGCAAACTATCCCGAGGCACATCAACGAAGGTTATCAAACAAAATTTGATATTGAACCACATAAGGAAATGCTAAGTCAAATCATAAAATGTGCCATTGAAGAAATAAATTTCAAGGAGTGTCTGGAAGCAGAATACAGAAGTAGAGAGTTGGAGCTGTTTAGGAAGCAGAATTCCAGAGTTTAGGATTGCTGTAGGCATAGTCTCCAGTAGTGGAGAATTAAAATTGGGGATGCTGAACAGGCTACGTTTGAAGAAATGAAGATATCTTGGTTGGTGAGCTGAAAGCAATTACAGAGATGAGGAAGGATGAGGCAATGCAGGAATTTGAAAATAAGGTGAAAATATTATATTAAGAATGTAGTTTGGTAAAAATAGGGACGACAGGCAAATGGGATGTGGTAGAATTTAGGATGTGGACAGCAATTTTGAATAACTTCAAGTTGATGGAGGGTGGAACAGATAAATATGAGAGGTTATACAAACAAAACATTTTTAAAAATACTAGCAAATCTGAGTTTGAATAAAAACAGGTAAATGTTTCAAGCTGAGACCATGCAGCTCAAGTCTTTGAATATATTGATTAGAAAGCCTTTCTTCACACAAATTGTGGATCAGAATTATTTTCCCCAAAAAGGTTGAGAACTAATTGAGATAAGGGTATTGAGGATTATGGAACGAAGGTGGTTAGATGGATTAAGATATAGCTAAGTTACAGGAACATTGTAGCAGAGGTTTGCCATTAAGCCATTGAGTTTGCTCCACCATTCAATTTGATCATATCAATCATCTATTTTAAAATCACTCCACACTATTCGCTTAACCTTTCGTGCTGTTAATATCTAGAAATCTATTGATTTCTATCTTAGGTATGCACAATGGTTGAATCTCCATTGGCCTCTAGTATAAAGAATTCCAAAGATTTACCATTTTCCAGGTGGAGTAATTCTTTCTCATCTCAATGAACTACTTATTCTGAGACAATGCCCTCTGGATCTATACTCTTCGTTCATTGCAACTCCTTACAACCCTTAACTCCTTGGTATTTCAAAAATCTATCTACTTCCTCTTTTAAAATGTTCAGTGATCTAGCCTCCACTTCCCAATGTTTAAATTCTGAACAGTAAAGATCAAATTTCATTTGCCTTCTTAATTATTTAATGCATCTGCATGTTAACTTTTTGTGTTTCATGCTCAAGAACATACAGATCCCTCAGTGCTGCATTTTGGAGCCTCTCTCCATTTAAATAATAGTCTGCCTTTTGATTCTTCCTATTAAAGTGCATGATCTCATATTTTCTTACATTAAACTTATTTACCAAGTTTTTGTCCAATCACTCAACCTACCTATATTCTCTTGCAGATTCCCCATGTCCTCATCATATCTTCCCACTAATTTTGTATCATCAGCAAATTCAGATTCATTATACTCTGCCACTCTACTACAAGTCATTGATACGGATCATTAATACTTGAGATTCCAGGACTGGTTCTTCTGGCTCTCCACTAGCTACATCTTTACAACCTGAAAAAGACTCATTAATCCCGACTCTGTCTTCTGTGTGTCAACCAATTTTCAGTCCATGTAATTACATTACCCCAATACCATGAGATTTTATCTTGTGCAATAACCTTTTATGTGGCACCTTATCAAATGCCCTTTGGAAATTCAAATACACGACATCTCCTAATCAACTCAATTTGTTAAACATTCAAGGATCTCTGGCAAATTTGTCAAACATGATTTCCATTTCACAAAACCCAATTTGACTATGTTTAATTGCATTAAGCTTTTCTAAATATCCTGCTATTTCTTCCTTAATAAATTGACTTAAGCATTTTCTCAATGACAAATATTAGGCTAACTGACATGTAGTTTCAAGCTTGCTATCCTTCTCCCTTCGTGAATAGGGGTGTCACATGAGTGGTTTTCCAATTCACTGGAACCTTCCCGGAGTTCATTGAATTTTGAAATATTTCAACTAAAACCTCCACTATCTCTACAGCTATTTTCTTTAAAATCCTAGAACGTAGGCCATCGGGTCATGGTGACTTGTTTGTCTTCATTTCCATGATTTTGCCAAATACTTTGTCCCTTACAAAAGAGAATTTTACAAGATTTCCCTCTCTCCTCTCCAATTTCCCCAACCATATTCCACCCAAGCATCTTGCTTATCTGATATCACTAGATTGTTTACAGGACCCTCCACTGTGAATAATGACACAAAATAATGGATTAAATTATCTGCCATTTTCTATTCTCCATTATCAATTCCCCAGACACAACCTGCAAAAGTCATACTCATTTTAACTGCTCTCTTATTTTCATATATTCGTGGAAGCTCTTGCTGTTTGCTCTTATATTTCTGCCAATTTAATTGCAAAATCATTTTTCTCCCTTTTTATTAGCACTGAAGGTTCCAAAAAGAAAATTCCTAACCTTTAGCTCTACCACATGTTTTTTTCTCCTTTGTGTGCCTTAGTTTTTGACTGGATACTCTCCTTAACTACCTTTGTTAACACAAATTGGTTCATCCTTATCACATGCTTCTTTTTGACTGGATTAAATTTTTGCTGAGTCTTATGAAATATCTGCTCATCAACTGACATTCTCCTTTATCTATTTTCCCAATCTGCTTTAGACAAATCTGTTTTTGTGGCTTTATAATTGCCCTTACTTAAGTTAAAAACACTGGTTTGAGACCCAAGTTGCTTCCTTGAAATTGAATTTGAAATTCTACCATGTTGTGATCACTACCCCTTAGAGGATCCTACAAAATCTCTGATTATGTATTATTGGTGATAAATAGCCCATTCCTGGACAGTTTCTGCAATGTACCGATCTTAGAAACAATGCCTAATGCATTCTCCAAATTCATTCTCCATGTTTTCCTTGCCAAACGATTTATCCAGTCAATATGGAGATTAAAATCACCCATGATAACTATCGTGCCCATTTTACACGTCTCCATTATTTCCTAATTTATACCTTGTCTTGCAGTCAGGCAACACTTCAAATGTCAATAGACAACCTCTACCTATGACTTATTTCCTTTGCTATTCCTTTCACTCAAACTGATTCCACATCACAATTTATTGCACCTATATCACAACTCAGCACTGTACTGAAAGCTCTTTTATTAACAAAGCTATTTGACCCCTTTTCCATTTTGCAAGTTCTTCAAGTCATCCTGCAACCATGTCTGTGTTAGCCATCAAGTCATTTAAATGTATTTCTATTTGTGTTGTTATCTTATCTATCTTATTACAAAGATAGTCCAATAAAGAACCTTAATCTCTGACTTTTTAAACATTGTTGATTATGCTGATTGTAATTTCTGCTGCACTCTTCTGCTTGTATTTTCTGCCTCTTTCAAACACACTGCCCATCTACAACCCTAGTGATAAAATTCACCAGAACACTGGGCCCAGCATCGTTCAAATGAAGCCTGTCCCAACAAAACAGCTCTCCCTTTCCATAGAGCTGGTATGTGTGCCTAATGAATCAGAACCTTTTTCTCCCATAGTAGTTAGTCGTGGTTTAGTTAAATAGCACAACAATCTAAAGGAATCGAATGGCTTTCTCCTATCCCACGTAGCCTTCCAAGCCACAACAAATATCATATCGTGAAATTACCTGGCAGGTATTCCAAGAGAATGACCTTGGAATGATTTTTCACTCACACTGAGTTGGGGAGAATTTGATCTCCATTTGGCAATTGAAGCTCAATGCATCACAGCTTAAACTTGTGTACTAGCCCCAGCAGTGAAGCGTGTTTGTGCTCTTATGCATATGCCAAAACAATCACCCTTTTAAATTCTTGATTGTTAAGTTCACTGCAGCTAGGACCTGTAACTTTAACACTATAATCCAGGACACATTCTGAATAACACTTGTTGCTTTTTGATCCATTACTGGCTGTAAATGAAGTGACTATCATCCAGGGTTTTCCTTGCCTTACCGGAATACAAATGTTCCCTCAGCTCCATGACCCAGCACGTCTTTTGGGTTGAAGGAAATCTTTCCTACAGTAACAAAATTGGTTCCATTATCTAGATGAATGGGAACACAGAACTCCATTAATCTTTCAAGCAGGACCATTTATCAGTTTTAAGTTCGTTATTACAAATATTTTTGGGCAAGGTATAAAAAGAGGGAGTGTGTTCAATATTATTAAACATTGAGACTTCCGCTGCTCACTTAAACACTAAGTTCAAGAACATATCAGTTGAATAGTTTCCAATAAAGTAGAATTGTAATCAGCTTGTTAGATAAAAGCTAAAGAATAATTCAGTTTTTAAAAAGAAATATTTAAACCATGGGAAAATCAAGATAAAGAGACAGAATTCAAGTACACAGAGAAGAAAGATGGTCATTTTGTGAAATTTAGAAGTATATTTTAGGAAAGATGCCAGAGAGATAGAGACAAAAAATCTCTCAAGTTTCAGGTTTACATTAAGCTCCTGGAATATAATGAGTAAATATTCTGAAAGCAACACAATTAAAATCATGGGCTGAATTTTTCTATCTTCATGTGGGCCCAAATTGATTTAAAAATAGGCATGAACTGATATGGATTCCCACTGCCATTACCGGCACTGGTAATTTTCAATAGCTCAGGTAAAGGGTGCTTTGCAAACCTGCACACAGCTGTCCCTTCATTGCTGGTTCCATTGCATTTCAGACCAATCACAACTTTAATGGAGTTAGACCGATTTTGGAAAATAATATGTTTTATACCAGGATAAAGATGTTATGAGACATCAGGTTCATCCTGATTTAGAAATGAGGATCATATGAAAGGTAAATCCAAAAGTTGCTGCATCATAAGTTATATGTTTACAATACAGTGAGTGATGATAAGGGCCTGTTTTGAAAAAAATCATTAAATAATCAGGTAGTCAATTCTGACAATCTAGTATGTTGTTAAGGAAATGAACAGCATCGTGCAAATGAAAAGTCTTCAGCTGAATTTGAATACATTATTCACTCAGAAAAAGATATTTTCCATTGAGAAAAAGGAAAATTCAGATGACTGAGTGAAATGGCCCACAATTTTTGTGTTTTCCTTGAAGATCACCTCAGCCCCCAGTGCGGCTGTTCAAGCGCCTGGACAGATATATGAGATTCTGGCTGTCTACACAGACTGGGAATGTTGTAAATTCCATCTGTAGGTGGTGCTAAGAGCACATAGCACAAAGATGCCCTCAATGTAATTATGAAGCAACAAAAGCAGCAAACCAGAAGGATAGTAATACTAGAAACTTCAGCCAGAAGTGTGATCCAGGAGACTTGGAGAGGCAGATAAAGGCTGAGGCTGATGGAGAAGAGCTTTCCCTCCACAGCAGTATCCCTTCAGGCACTGCTCCTTCACTCACTGATTCTACTGTTGCCTATCTTCCCTCTCTGTCTGTTGCGCTCCCTGAGAGGGACCCTTCCTAGAGCCAATAGGTTGTGCTCAGGGACCAGGCTGCCGCAGTGCCTTGTCCTCTGTTCATGCTGCTCCACTTGTGACCACCCACTCAGGTTACAGGCATATAGCAGCAGCCAGGTGAGCACAGCAAAATAGCAGCAGCTAAGGAAACACAGCCAGGATCTGAAGCTCTGCTTTATCAGGTCCAGACTCCATCGCTGCCTTCCCCAGCCTTTTCCACTGCCAAACCCCTTAAGCTATAGCTTCTGACTCCACTTTGGTCTTATACTCCTCCCCAGTCATCCTCATCCAGCCAAATGCTCATGCACATTGCCATTTTGCATTCTGGTTTATCACTGAGGTCTTCAAAAGTTTGAACACATTCAGCTCAGAATGGGTTTTGGACACAGTTATTCAATGGAATCTCATCATGAATGCTTTGTTGAATTCCAAATCTACTAACAGATTTATTCAGCATGGGCTATTGACACTACTGTCAGAATGTGAACTTTATTATATTGAAAACCTAAGAAATGACAGCAAAAATAGGTTATTCAACCCATTGAGCCTGCTTCCCCCATTTCAAGGAAATCACGGCTGATCTTCTACCTCAACATCATTTTGATGCAGTACCCATATATTCCTTAGATTTTTAAAACGTAAGAATCAATCTTTGTCCAGAACATTTCAATGACTAATCTTTCACAGTCCCCTGGAGCAGAAAACACCAAAGATTCATCACCAAAGTGAAGAAATCTTGTCAAACTTCATTCCTAAACGTCGCTTCACTTGTTCTGAAACTGAGTCCCCTGACTTTAGACATAGTGGCCAGGGAAAATATCCCGCTTGTATCAACTCTATTGTACTCTAAGCAAGTTACTTGTTAAATCATCTCTCATTCTTCTAAACTGAGAGAGTAAAGTCCCAGATCAAACCCTGTACAATCCCTCCATTCCTCCATGCTTGGTGAACATTATTGCATGCACTCTATGGGGAGTATATAATTCCTTAGTAAGGAGACAAAAATTGCATACATTATTCCAGATATGTTCTTACCTACACTCTATGTTTTAGGCTTGTTCAGAGGGAGGCAGCAGGATAAACAAAATAATAAACAGAAATGTGAATTAAATCAGAGACAGAATCAGGCTAGAACACTCTTATCAACTTTCAATGTCTGGGTTGATGTACATGTGAAGAAAAGAAGGCAAACAGACAGATGGAAAGAGGCAGTGATGAATAATGAGAAAAAAGGCTGAACAGCTGCAATGAGAAGCAGACAAAATCAAGATTAAAGAAGACCATTGCCAAGAAATTATTGTTTGTAATATCAACATCGAAGCATGATGAGGCATTTTTCTCTTAGCTATTCTGTTGGAGACATAAAACTACTCCAACTATAAATTACTGGCATTAAAGGCAGTCAGGGATTTTAAATTAAGTTGCTTTGCATTTAATCTCAACTGTCATAGGCATTTCTACGTACAGTATGTAACATTGCACTTCTAGAGGTTTCAGAGTTTTCAACTTATATACAATGGCACATTGTATTGTGTCACCTCAATCTTTTCTCAAATTAAAAAGAAAATTTAAACTAGCAAAGAGAAGTTCAAATACCAACCAGCAACAATTTCATCATAGCAGGCAGTGCCATTTTGCAAATTATAGTCTTGCTGCTCTGAGGATTGGCTGCTCCTATCTTGGGCTGAGGAGTTGGATTCCTGTGGATCATTTTGGGAGACCTGAGCTGCATCTTCTGAGAATTCTGGGAAGTCTGCCCTGAGCTTACTGGCAGATTGTGGTGGCTGCTGCTGAAGCAGCTGGAATTTCTCTTCTAGGTGTTGTTCCAGCTGTTGCTGCTGTAGTTTCTGCTGTTGGTGCATTTTCTGCCACAGAAAAGATGAAAGTGAAGATTAAAAACAGACAGGGAAACTCTCATTATAGTACATTAGAGTGTGGAGTGATTAGATCCTGAGGTAAATGCTCATGATTAAAGTTAAAATCTGAATCCCCTCCAATCCCACCACACTAATTAAGAGCAAAAACATTACAGCTTGAGATCAGAATAGATAATCTACCTTCAGATCAGGTTCACTGGAGCACCAAATTAACAGACAGGATCTGGCCAGTGGGTGGGGGTGTCATTATTGCAATACCAGATAAATTAACACCAAGTTAACAAAGGGGAATTGTGGGGTGTGGATGTTGAGTGTGACATTGGGTTAATGGCAGGAAGCTCAGTGAGGCAGTGGTGATAATGGACTAAAGGAGTTCACCGGGGTACTAGTTTAATGGAGAAGAGCTGCATGGCAGGTAAATGTAACAATACACTAATGCATGCAAATTGCACCAGGATAATGGACAACATAAATCGCTGCGTAATAAAAATAACTTACTTTTGGATACATAATCAGAAACACCATCCATCCTCCTACTAGCACAGTGAATATGGCCACAGTCAAGATGTCTTGATTTCCTGATTCAGGCACAATCTCACTTGCAGTCTCATGCTTTACTTCGTTGTCCATCCGATAACTTTGGTCAAATGTTTTCGATTGTGTCTGGTCAGGCTGCATCATAAACTTAAGGAAAGCAAAAAACTATTCTTTTAAAAAATTATATGTGCTTCTAAGCTAAATTGTATTTTCTGATAAGGATTGTTTTTGTAATTCCGAAATATAGACTGTAGAGTTGGTACTTTTCCACCTATCAAAGAAGGCAAAAAGAGTGCAGATTTACCAAATTATTTCTAGGATATATCCCAGGAGTCCAAGGTTATGACAATTAATTGTGATTCAGTTCCTATTGCCTCCAAGATCTAAATACCCTTCCAGGGGTGTGGTGCTCAAAATATTTCATGTACATCCAGTGTCATCTAACCAGGGCTTTATAATCGCTAAAACATGATTTCTACCTCCTTTTGTTCTAGTCTTAACACAGGACATAGAACAGTACAACAGAGGCACCTTTGACTCACCATTTCTGTGCTGAACATGACACCATTCTAAACTAATCCTACCCACCTGCACATGGTCTATATCCCTCCGTCCTCTATATGTTCATGCAGCTATCTAAATATCTGCTTCTACACCCTCTGTGCAAAAACAAAACCTGCCTCACTCATCTCCTTTAAACTTCTCCCTTCTACCTTAAACCTAATTCCCCCAGTATTTGAGATTGACTCTACCTGGGGAAAAAAAGCTCCCAACTGTCTCCCCTATGAATGCCCCTCATAATTTTATATATATCCATCAGGTTACCCCTCACCTCTAATGTGCTAGCAAAAATAATCCAAGTTTGTCCAACCTCTCTTTACAGCTAATACACTCCAATCTATGCAACATCCGAGTAAACCTCTTTTGCACCCTATCCAAATCTCTAAACCCTTCTTAAGGCAACCAGAAATGCACACAATACTCCAAATGTGACCGAACTGAAGTCTTATAAAGCTGCAAATGTCTTGCCACTTTTATACTCAGCGTTTCGGCCGATGAAGGCATGCACACCTTTAACACCTTATCCACTTATGCTGCTACTAAATACCTCCATATATCAAAGCTCCTAAGGGTCCCTATACTTCACTTTATACTCTTACTGTGTATTTTTCTCTGCATTTGACGTCCAAAATGTATTGCCTCACATTTGTTCGAATTAAATTCCATCTGCCACTTTTCCACACAACTTTCCACTTCAACTATATCCTGCTGTATCCTTTGACAACCTTCCTAACTATCCACAATTCCCCACAATTTTCATGTTATCTGAAACTTACTGATTAGACCAGGTACATTTTCATCCAAATAACAATTATATTACAAACAGCAGAGGTCCCAGCACTGTTCCTTGCATAATATTACTGATCACAGATCTCCAGTCAGAAAAATATCCCTCCACAGTTACCCTCTGTCTTCTATACCAAACCAATTTTATTTCCAATTTACCAACTCATTGTGAATCCCATGTGACATAATTTTCTGGACCAGACTACTATAAGGGACCTTGTCAAATTCTTTAGTTAAGTCGACTTAAACAACATCCATTGCACTACCCTCAATCATCTTTGTGACTTCCTCAAAAAAGTCAATTAAATTTGTGAGACTGACCTTCCATGCACAAAGGCATGCTGACCATCTCTAATAAGTCCATTCTTTTAAAATGCGAGAAAATCCTGTCTGTAGAATCTTCTCTAATAATTTCCTTACCATTGATATAAAGCTCGCCAACTTGTAATTTCCTAGATTATTCCTGTTGCCTTTCTTAAACCAAAGAACACCATTGGCTATTCTCCTTCTGGGACCTCACCTGTGGCTACAGAGGATACAACGATCTCTGTTAAAGCTCCAGCAATTTCCTCCCTTGCCTCCCTCAGAACTCTCAGATAGATCCCATTGAGCCCGAGGGACTTTGCTACCTTAATGTTTTTCAAAACATCTAATACCTCCTTCTTAAACCGACATGCCCTAGAATATCAACATACCCCTTCCTTATCTTAATATCATCCATGCCCTTGGTGAGTACCGATGCAAAGTACTCATTCAGGTCATCACCCACCTCCTCTGGTTCCACACTTTGTCCTTGAGTGGACCTATCTTTTCCCTAGATACCCTGTTGCTCCTAATACATGTATAAAATGCTTTGAGATTTTTCTCAATCTTACTTGCCAAAGACATTTCATGGCCCCTTTTAGCCCACATAATTCCTTGTTTAAGTTCTTTTCTGCTTCCTTTGTATTCCTCAAGGGCCTTGTCTGATGTCTGTTTCCTAAACATTACATATGCTTTATTTTCCTTTTTAACTAAACTTTGGATATCTCTTGTCATCCAAGGTTCCCAAATTTTGGCATCCTCATCTTTTTAACCTCACAGGAACATATTGCTCTCAAGCTCTGATCAATAGACCTTTAAAAGACTCCCACATCAAATGCAGGTTTACCCTCAAACAGCCGCATCCTGTGTAACCTGGAATAGATCCCATCAGGTCATAGGGACTTAGCAACCTTAATGCTTTACATTTTCTCCAGTTCCTGACTACTAGTGTTGTAATTAGCATTCAATAGACAATAGACAATAGGTGCAGGAGTAGGCCATTCAGCCCTTCGACCCTGCACCGCAATTCAATATGATCATGGCTGATCATTCCTAATCAGTATCCTCTTCCTGCCTTATCTCCATAACCCTTGATTCCACTATCTTTGAGAGCTCTATCCAACTCTTTCTTAAATGAATCCAGAGACTGGGCCTCCACTGCCCTCTGGGCAGAGCATTCCACACAGCCACCACTCTCTGGGTGAAGAAGTTTCTCCTCATCTCTGTCCTAAATGGTCTACCCCGTATTTTTAAGCTGTGTCCTCTGGTTAGGCACTCACCCATCAGCGGAAACATGTTTCCTGCTGCCAGAGTGTCCAATCCTTTCATAATCTTATATGTCTCAATCAGATCCCCTCTCAGTCTTCTAAACTCAAGGGTATACAAGCCCAGTCGCTTCAGTCTTTCAGTGTAAGGTAATCCCGCCATTCCAGGAATTGACCTCGTTAACCTACGCTGCACTCCCTCAATAGCCAGAATGTCTTTCCTCAAATTTGGAGACCAGAACTCAAGGTCCAGACTTATTCTTATCCGTAACTATCTTAAAACTTGCAGAATTATGATTACTGTTCCCAAATCCCACCCCCACCCCCCACCACTGAAACTTTAATCACCTGGCCAGGCACATTCCCCAATACATTTCTAGTATGCCCTTTGGCCTATCTAAATATTGTTTCAAGAAACCTTCCATAGACACCAAATAAATTCTGACCCGGCACTAAGGGAGTCACAGTCAATATTGTGAAAATGCAGCTGCAGTCAGAGACACATTCTGTATGCATAGTCATCCCTGAATTCGGCACTGCATAGGAGGAACACAGGAGGCTAGGAATTCTGTGGTGAGTAACTGACCTCATGACTCCCCAAAGCCTGTTTACCATGTACAAGGCATAAGTCAGGAGTGTGATGGAATACCTGGGTGGATGGAGCTCCAACAACTCTCAAGAAACTTCACACCATCCATAACAAAGCAGTTTGCTTGACTGACACATCGACAAACATCCATCTTCTCCATTATCAACACTCAGAATCCACAAGATACACTGCAGAAATTCACCAAAGATCCTTAAACAATACCTTCCAAACACATGACCACTTCCATCTAGAAGGACAATGGCAGCAGATACATGAGAACACCACCATCTACAAGCTCCTCTCCAAGTCACTCAACATCCTGACTTGGAAATATATCACTGTTCCTTCACTGTCGCTGGGTAAAAGTTCTGGAATTTCCTCCCTAAGGGCATTGTGGAGCAACCTACAGTACGTGGACTGTAGTGGTTCAAGAAGGCAGCTCTCCAATAACTTCTCAAGGGCAACTAGGGACAGACAATAAATGCTAGCCAGCCAGCAATGCTCATAACCTATGAATGAATAAAAAGCATTCCACATGGACCAGCTGCTCCACCATGACTTACCCTTAAATTACTCTCTTTAGGCTTACTTCTGCCAACAAATATTAAATATCTGCTAGGGACCTTAACTTCTTATATTTTAAATACTGATTAATCTAAGCTGAAGACCAACAACAGCTGCTGAAATACCAATCAAGCTGACTTGTTGTTCTATTTTGTAACAATGTTTGTTATATTGAGCACAGATGATGTTTAATGTGACATTATTTTCAAGATTCAATGTGAATGGGATTTACGTTGTGCCATTATTTAAGAAAGGCTGCAAGGAAAAGGCTGAGAACTATAGACTAGTGAATCTGACATAAGTTGTTGGAGCGGATTCTGAGAGACAGGATTTACATGCAATTGGAAAGGCAGGGACTGATTAGGGATAGTCAGTGCGGCTTTGTGCAGTGGAAATCATATTTCACTAACTTGATTGAGTTTTTTGACGAGTTGATCAAGAAGATAAATGAAGGAAGAATGGTAGCTCTTGTCTACATGGACTTTGCAATGCCTTTGACAAGGTTCTGTGTGGTTAGGTCACATAGGATCCAGGGACAGCTAATCAATTAGATTCAACATTGGCTTGATGGTAGGAGACAGAAGGTGGCGGCAGAGGGTTGTTGTTTATTCATTCGTGGGATGATAGCATCACTGGTTAGGCCAGCATTTATTGCCCATCCCTAGTTGCACAGAGGGCAGTTAAGAGTCAACCACATTGCTATGGGTCTGAAGGCACATGTAGGTCAGACCAGGTAAGAATGGCAGTTTACTTCCCTAAAGGACATTAGTGAACCATATGGATTTTTCCGACAATTGACAATGGATCCATGGTCATCATTAGACTCTTAATTCCAGATATTTATTGAACTCAACTACCACCATCTGCTGTGGTAGGATTCAAACCCAGGTCCCCAGAATGTTATCTGGGACAATGAATTAACAGTCCAGTGATAATACCACTAGGCCATCGCCTTCCTTACATTGTTCAGACTAAAAGCCTTTGACGACAAGGATTGGTTCTGGGTCCACTGTTGTTTGTCATTTATAAGTGATTTGGATGAGAATAAAGGAGACATGGCTAGTAAGTTCGCAAATGACACTAGAATTGGTAACGTAGTGAACAGTGAACAAGGTTATCTTAGGGTACAATGAGATCTTGATCAGCTGGGTCACTGGGCTGAAGACTGGCAGATGGAGTTTAGTTCAGATGAATGTGAGGTGTTGCACTGTGATAGTATAAACAGGGCAGGAGTTACAGAGTTAATGGTAGGGCCATGGGGAGTGTTGACAAACAGAGAGACCTGGTGGTGCAGGTACATAGTTCATTGAAAGCAGCGTCATAGGTAGACAAGGTGGTGGAGAAGGCACTTGGTATGCTTGCCTTCATTGGTCACAGTGCTGAGTATAGGTGTTAGGACATCGTGTCATGGCTGTTCAAGACATTGATGAGGCCACTTTTGGAGTACTGCATGCAAACTGGTTGCCCTGCCAAAGGAAGGATGTTATTAAACTGAAAGGGGTGCAGAAAAGATTTACAAGGAATGTTACCGAGACTGGAGGGTTATAGGAGACACTGAATAAGCTGGAACATAAGAAGGCTGAGGGGTGATCTTATAGAGGTTTATAAAATCATGAGAGGCATAAATAAGATGAATAGCCAAGGTCTTTTTCCCTGGGTATGGGAGTCCAAAACTAGGTTTAAGATGAGAGGAGAAAGATTTAAAGGGGATCTGAGGGTCAACTTTTTCACAGAGAGGGTGGTGCATATAGAATGAATTGTCAAAGAGATGAGTACAATTACAACGTTTAAAAGACATTTGGATAGGTACATGAATAGAAAAAGTTTTGAGGGATATGGGTTAAATGCAGGCAAATGTGCCTAGTCCAGTTTGGGAAACCTGGTCGGCATGAATGAGTTGGATTAAAGGGTTTGTTTCTGCGCTGTATGAGGCTATGACACTAGAAGTGCATGTTTGAGTTCAGGGAAGCACATCAAGAGGCAACAATAAGATCAATAGTGTAATAATAACAGGGGATTTCAACTATAGGAAGCAGATGATTGCACTAGAAAAGGTGCAAAAGAAATTCACCAAGATCAGCTACAAAGAGAGACTAGACAGGTTGGGTTTGTATTCTTTAAAGTGGAGAAGGCCGAGGGTGCATCTGATCAAGGTGCACAAAGTTCCTAGGGACATAAACAAGGTAGATAGGGAGAATGCTTTCCCCTTTATAAATGGGTCAATAACCAGGGATCACAGTTTTAAGGTAAGGAGCAGGAGAGTTAAAGGGGATTTGATGAAAAAAAACCTTTTCACTCAAAGGATTGTGGGTATCTGGAACTCAATGCATGAAAGGGCAGTGCATGTGGGAAACCTCAAGACGATGAGCATTTGAAACGCCATAGCATTTAAGGCTGAGAGCCAAGTGCTGAACAGTTGGATTTAAATACATGGATGTTTGATGACTATCACCAGCATGATGGACCAACAAACCTCTTTGCACACTGTAAAAACTCAATGATTCTATTACAAGCCACAAGATGTCAAAATATGGATTGATTTTTGAAAAGTCATTTCCCTACCAGTAGCTATGTCTCTAGGTTGATACCAGAAATGGAGGTACGGTCTTAAGAGGAGGGATTGGGTGGATTGGACAATATAGAATATAGAAGAATGTGAGGCAATCTCATTGAAACATATAAGATTCACACAGGATTTGATGGGGAGATACGAAGCAGTTGTTTTCCTTGTGGGAGAGTCTAGGCCAAGAAGACATAATCTCAGAATAAGGGGTCATACATTTAAGACAGAGATGAAGAAGAATTTGTTCTCTCACAAGGTACTGAATCTGTGGCGTTCTTTAATGCAAAGGACTGTTGAGGCTAGGCTATTAACTATATTCAAGACTGAAATAGTCGGATTTTTAATTATAATATCCCTACAGTGTGGAAGCAGGTCATATGGCCCATTGAGTCCAAACCGATTCTCCGAACAGCATCCTACCCAGACTCACCTTATCCCTGTAAACCTGCTTTCTCTACTGCTATTCCATCTAAACTGCACATCCTGGACAGAATGGACAATTTAGCATTCCCAATCCACCTAAATTGCAAATATTTGGACTGTGGGAGGAAACCTGGAGTACCTGGAGAAAACCCACACAGATACGGGGAAAATGTGCAAACTCTACATTGATAGTCGTCTGAAGCTGGAATTAAACCCACGTCCCCAGCACTGTGAGGCAACAGTGCTAACCACTGAACCACCCGTAATGGAATCAAAGAAAAAAGCAGGGACGTGGAATTATATAATAAGCCATCATGAATGGCGAAGTAGACTTGATGGGCTGAATAGCATATTCTGCTCCTATGACTCATATCAGTGCAGGGCCAGGGTGAAAATTATGGTTTTTGCAGATGCTTTTCTTGCAAAATTGGTGCCCCTCATTCTTTTTATATTTTAAAAAACACAGAATGAAAGGTATAAATCAGCAGTGAAAAATTAAAGTGAACTGCTTGCAACATACTTCATCGAGAGTCCTGGTGTTAGTCTTTGTAGTGATGACAGTCTCTTCATTCTTCTTCAATGGATCTGGAAATGCCCTCAGGATGGTGGTATGTGCTACTGGTGGCAGCTCATGGTGACCTTCAAATAATAAAAATCAACTTGGCTATTTGATGCTTAGAAAGAAAAAGTTTCCACCATGATTCTAAATTAAAGCTTAATATACAAGCGCACACTATCTGTGAAGTTTTAACTGATCATTGCACATCTCAGAAATTTCAATTTATGCACTCATTGCTGCCATATGTCCAATTCACATAAGTTTCTGTATATATACTTAGTTTACAGAAGTCAAATTCCATTCAGTCCTTTAGATCTGTACCCAACTCACCAACTTTGCAACTACCATACGCTTCCAGCCCTACATCATAACCATTATATAAATGTAAAGAAAATTTTCAATGTAGAAGACTTTTTGTTTTCTCAGATGAGGTGAATCAATAACCCAACCTTGTGAAAAATAGAGACTTTACAGCATCCCAAATGGACCTACTGAAAGCAGGTCCCAAAACTGAAAGCAATTATGTTTTCCTAAAAACCTTGTCTCTATGCTTTCATTCAATTCCAAGACCTATGGCATGTAATATACTTGTGCATAATTACATTGACTAATATTTTAATGGAGGCTTTAGATAACAGGACCTGTATGAATAACTGCAGCAAATGCTTCCTGAATGAAGATAGGAAATATCATTTTTTAAATTATCTAATTAAAGTTTTATCACCAAAGGTATTGTAGAAAGCTTTCTAGATCAATATTGTAAATTTCAGTCTTAGTGATAATAAATGATAATGCAAAGGTGCATTCTTATCAAGTGATTTGAGTTTACCTGTGAGAGTTCTAAGTTTCCATTATGTTGTGTGTGAAGAAATGATACCTGCTATCACTCCTGAACATTGAACCTCAATTTTCTAAGACTGGACCATTTCTTATTCACACCCTCACCCTACCAGAGAAATAGTTGTTTTCTATTTACTCAATTGAAATGTCTAATCACTTCAAAAATATCTTGATTTGATCACCCTTAATATTCTGGACATCATGGGTTTGTAACTAAGTCTATGTACCTATCCTCGTGGTTTATCCCTTTTCATCTGGTATTCTGGTGAATTTGAGCTGTCCTCCTTTAAGGCCAATATATTTTTCCTGGAGCACTGTATCTAGATCTGAATACATGTTCAAGATGAAATCTGATCTGAGCATCTCAAACCACAGCAGAGTTTGCCAAATACATTCCTTGCTTCCTACACTTGGGGAAGGTTTTCTCCCCAAAACTGACTTTCTCAACTGGAGGAGATCCTATAAAGACTGTAAAACTGTATTCTCTGAGAACCTGGGAACACTTTCCATTCATGATGTTATGATCACAAAGAAACCATTAACTTTTAAAAAGAAATTCAAACCTCCACAGTTCTTAACTAAAAGGACCACTTTCCGTTCTGTTTTTAATTCCACCCAAGATGACCCCAAACATTCAACGATTTTGAGAGCTTTTCCATTTCTCCTGCGATCAAACCATGGTGTGCCACAGCTTTCAGAAATTCACATTTCTCCTTAGTTTCTAATTTGGTACTTGTAATTCCTGAGCTCCAGCTCTCTGGAGAATTCCCAGATCTCTACCAGTAGTTTTACTAGGCAGGTCTGACAATTTTAATTTCTCATTCATTTAGATCTTTGGTTGTGAGCATAGCCTCCAATCTCAATTTCTGCTAATTACTCCAATGCAGTAACACTCCTGCTTCCTAATAGCCTCTATGCTATGTTTCTAGGCTGCTATTTGATAAACCACTGTATTCTCAAGTTGACTCTTGGCAGCTCTCTCTCTCTCTCTCTCCCTGCCTGCGTCTAAGAGAAGAAATACATAAAGAATCCCAAAATAAAAGGGTATAACTCCTGCACCTTATCCTCCTGTAAGTTGATACCTGGGGCTATGTCAAATACAGATTCAAGCCAACCAATCATAATTTCCAAACCTGACCCTTTGCTCTGAAACATATTTCAATAGTTTGAAAACTTCCTTGGTTTACCATTTTCTTTTCAACCTGTCTTTGATTTGGGGAATTGTGTGATTAATGTTTTACCTCATTTAAAGCCAACTACAATCTTGCCAGACTTCTTGCCTCATTTTAAAGTCAAGAACAAGGACTACCTTATTGTTTCTCATCTCTAACTTTAATCTCTTCTGGAAAAATAAAACAGCCTTTGAATACTGATTATTTAAGAGGTGTTAACAATTTCTCAAACCCACACTTGTTTCCTTCTCGGTAGTAAGGTGGGATTCTCCTTCACCTCACTTTCCACCCCATCAGCCCTCAAGTTCAAAGGATGATCCTTCACCATTTCCACCACCTCCAACTTGATCTCTTTTCTCATCAGCATTCTGGAAGGACTATTCCCTTTGTGACATTCTGGTCCACTTCAGTAATAACCTTGTCCCCTTCCCCACGGCATTTTCCTACTCAATTGCAGAAAGAGTAATAAAGCTGTTCTTTTACCTACTGCATTCCCCCTCACCATCCGGGGCCTCAAACATTCCTTCCAAATGAAGCAGCGATGTAGTTGTACTTTCAGTTTAGTATACTATATTCATTGCTCTCACTGCAGTCTCCTCTACATTGTGGATGCCAAAGGCAGTCTGGGTGACTGCTTTGCAGAACACTTCCATTTAGTTTGCAAGCATGACCCCAACATTTAAGTCATTTGCAATTTTAATGCACCACTTTGCTCTCCAGCACACATTTCTGTACTCAACTTGCTGCAGTGTTCTAGTGAAGATGAACTCTTATTTAAGTAATTTTGTTTTATCCTTGCTGTAATTCAAAATAGCAATGGATTGTGGCAACAAAACACTTTTCACTTATCTTCAAGATACACGTGATAATAAATAAATCATTCATTCATTCAGGAAAGTGTATTGCCATTGGTCAGTGTATCATACTTTCGTTTCTTGATCAGAGGGGTTGCATGTTGGATTCTACAGCAGGAGTTTAAACTCCTCAGCTACTACTTCATTAATCTGTCTACCTTCAAAGTTAGTACTGCCCCTCCTTGATTGCTCACCATCAAGTCAGAACTCACTGGGTGTAGAAACTAGCAGTGCAAAAGAATCCACATATTATCACTGGGGATGGGGGACATGGTGCAGGCAGTGAACTTATTCTTTTTATTAAGAGTGTTCTACACTCAAAGATCTTAAGTTTCCTTGTCATTATAATAACTGGGAAATTAGTTACATACCTATGAACAACCATTGATTCTTGTCATTTCCAGATGATAGGATACTTCCCTGTGGATATCTGACATGTGTGCTTGGAGTTCTTTCACATGCACTTCGCTCCGGCACAGTGACATCATCAGTGGTAGGGCCATGAACACGGGCAATAGTAATTCCTCGTGGCTGGGGAAAAAGGGAGGAAGTTCACAAAGTTTTTTTAGATTAAAATAAGTTCCAATGCAGCATTCTCTGGAGTTGAGTAAATTAATAAAAACTAAGGATAGACCATTTATTCACCAAATGGTGTTCACCAATTCTTCTGAAAATAAAGATTTCGTGTGAGATTTATACATTTTTCAGAGACTCACTGTTTCTTTCCAGTATTGCTCATTTAGATCAGTAACTTCACAATGATGGTGCACTGGCCCTTGTGGAATTATGTACTTACCACTACAGCGACACCTTCATGGACAAGTGATGATGAGGCATAGAAAGCAGACGCATGTTTCCCAACATAAAGTGTGGGACTGTAACAACAGAAAAAGAAATAAAGTTAACAGTATATTTAATTAATGGAAAATCATATTCCACATGACCATTTTCAAAGGCTTAAAATAAAAATTACTTCAGTTAAATATAATTGTATATTGTGTGAGATACAGATTCTAATACAGGCCCTAAAATTTCTCTGCTTTAAACTATGCTTTTCATCAAGGTCACTGTTTACCTGATAATGCTCCTGTAAAGTGTTTTAGGATTTTTTATATTGTTGCATTATTCATTGAAAAACTCTGTCCGGAAGACACTAAGCCTTGCCTCATAATGGTGGTCTTAAATACAGCTAAACATGTTGGAAAGTGGATTCATGGGATGTGGGATTTCCTGGGTAGGCCAACACTTATTTCCTAGCCTCAACTGCTCTTGGAACTCTTAGCAGTTCAACTGTATCACCAACTGATTGCTTTGAAGCGTGTTATCAGTCGTGAGCTGCAGCTAATGTTCACAACTTTAGTTTTGGTGTTGGGGAGAAGGATGTTTAAAGGGACAAACACAGAGAATGCTTGAGAAATGCAGGTCTATGGAAAGAGAAACAATTAACATTTCAAGTCTGGTACGACTCTTCTTCAGAACTGTAGATTAAATGAACAACCTTCCAAAGCACTCATGTGCATCTCAATACAGTAAGACACTAAAGCTTTGCAGCCAAGTGATTTGGATTGCACTACCAACAGAAGCATAAGGAAGTAAAAATTGAAGAGAAAAGCCATATAATAAATACCCATTAAAAAGGCATTTTTTTCTGGCAGCCTTTGTCTTGCATCCCATAATTTCTTTTAGACGATGGTAACGAAAACTAGTCATGATCTATTACACATATGGGGATTACATTCAGATTCAGAAAGAATCAAGTTACACCACACCGGGTTATAGTCCAACAGGTTTAATTGGCAGCACTAGCTTTTGGAGCCCACTCTTCATCAGGTGGTAGCCACAACCACCTGATGAAGGAGCGGCGCTCCGAAAGCTAATGCTTCCAATTAAACCTGTTGGACTATAACCTGGTGATGTGTGAGTTTTAACTTTGTACACCCCAGTCCAACACCGGCATCTCCAAATCACAACTTACACCAGTTGAGTTTTTGTGGTGGAGGGTTCTTTAGGGAACTGGTACTTCCACTTTATCATTCGGATGTCTTGAGAGTTGAAAGTGAGATATCGCAGAGTTTCCATGGCAACATTGAGATGAAGTATCCGACGCAGGCTGTCCTGTTGCCAAATGAACATTCCCACCACTGGAGAGCCATAGTTCTGCATCCAAAGAACGTCACCCGATTCCCTATCTACTGTCACCACCAAACCATCTCCATTTGATGCAAAATGAGCCATTTCTGTACAAATCAGAAACATGGAGGCGGCATCAATTATACCCTTCTAACAGTCATTTCATAAAATGAGAAAAGCTGAAATTTCACTCAGGAAGTAGATCCAGTTCTAATGCTCAAATGACTATAGGAGGCAACAAACTCTTGAACCTGTCTGTAAACTTTGTTAATTAAATCAAACTTAAAACTTACTGTAGTCTGTATTCTCATTGCATAAAGTAGCAGAGTAGTCATAATAGGTAGCATTCCAGTAAAGTTCTCGAGTCTTGGTGTCGTACATGGTAATCATATACTCTATCAAGGTATGAAATGAAAAAATTGTCACAATATAGCTTAAGAATTATTCCTTTTCAACGTAAGTCAAGGAATGTTAAAAGGAATTAAACACTGCTAGCAGAATAGTGGCATTTTACCTGCAGAACAATACGAAACCTCAAATAATGGACAATGCTCTCTGCACTTCATTTCAAATTACAGGTTTACCTGAGTTTTTTAGTCAAACTCTCCTTATGCATGCATCCATTACATAACGTATCCACCACTAACAGTCAGATAAGAACAGCATTAATGTAAATACAAAAGTAAACAAATAAACCAATCTTCACATATTAACCTGGATTTTGCAATTAATAACACACTCACTATTAGCCTGGAAGAGAGCTGCCCATAAAGATTCAGTTATCTCTATGATTTCACTTTTCCTCATATTAATCTTAATGTGGTGCAATTCAAGAAGTCATCTCGGCATCCGTCAACAGGGATGTCTTCAAGCAAGTTAAGCAGCTGGTCATACTGAAATACAATACAGATTGCAGTCGAGAGTGTGGGGCTGGAAAAGCACAGCAGGTCAGGCAGTATCTGAGGAGCAGGAAAATTGACAGTTTGGGCATAAGCTCTTCATCAGGAATGAGGCTTGTGGGCCAAGGGGGCTGACAGATAAATGGGAGAGGGTGGGGCTGGGGAGAAGGCAACTGGGAATGTGATAAATAGATGAAGGTGGGGGGGGAAAGTGATAGATTGGAGAGGAGGCTTGAGTGGATAGGTGGAAAGGAAGATGGACAGGTCAAGTAGGCAGTGCTAAGTTGGAGGTCTGGAACTGGGATAAGGTGGGAGGAAGCGAAATGAGGAAACTGGTGAAATCCATATCGATTCTGAGTGGTTGCAGAGTCCTAAGGTGGAAGATGAGTTGTTCTTCCTCCAGGCTTCATGTGGTTAGGATTTGGCAATGGAGGAGACCCAAGACCTGCATGTCCTTCATGGAATGGGAAGGGGAGTTAAAGTATTCAGCCACAGGGTAGTGTGGTTGATTGGTGTGGGTGTCCCAGAGATGTTCTTTGAAACTATCTACAAGTTGGTGTCCTGTCTCCCTGATGTACAGGAGACCACATTGGGTGCAACGGATACAGCAAATGACATATGTGGATGTACAGGCAAATTTCTGTTGGATCTTGGATGGAGGTGGATGGGGAGAGGTGAGGGCGCCCTGGTTTTGTATTTGTTGCACACAGATTGCAAACCCAAAAGTAAAATGCAGCAATTATCTTATCACTTGTGACTTAAATTTCAGAGAGCAAAACTAATAACCAGGGCATATACTGAAAGCTGAAATAACAATGCTTTTTAATTGTCACATTAAAATACTTTGGATTTATATCTCAGTAAGAAAAATTGACATTGCATATACATAAAACTAGTTTTCTCGGCCAGACAAGTTCTTCAGAAGAACTTGTGACTAAGTATACCTGCAAAATAAATCTAGTTACCTTTCATTAATAAGATGTACATATTGATGGGCTTTTAATAATAATATTTCAGCACAAGGAAGGGAGCTTTTGTCAGTTCAATGCAATCTATAAGATTATAATCTGCAGGAATGTCAGCTATCCACATAGAAACATAGGTTCACTGACAGCAATTTTTAGAATTTTCATGCTGAACTTCATATGCGCTGATTCCAAATGTTGCTATCAGTTCGAAAGACCAATGATTGTACTTGTGAAAGACATTTTATCATCCACAATACCAACCACTTATTGGAGCCTGGAGACACCTAATTCCATTGTTAATTTAATTATCTAAAAGACATAGAACTGATGTTTTTACTCCTGCAACAGCATTGCAGAGTCATAATATTCTCCAGCTCTGCACACCCAATGAGGGAACTATGGCGCATAAGTTAGAATTTTCATACAGGATAAGGATGGGAACAAGGAAGTCTGACTGCAGCTGTACAGTGCATTGATGGGATGACACATGGGATACAGTGCACAGTTTTTGTCACCTCATTTTAAAAGAGACACAAATGCTATAGAGAGAGTGTAACAAAGGTTCACCAGAATGATTCCTGGAAGGCAAGTGCTACCATCTTCTCCCGGCTCCCTCAGATTCTATCTTTGCCTCTACATAGCCTCTATACTGTCCACTCATTTGGAACACCTCGTTACCTTCCCTGACTTAACCAGTATTAACAGCAGGGCAATCACTTTCATTTCACTCATTTCCTCCTTTTCTTTCATTTCAGGAGAAAATGGCCCATTACAGGACCTAAAGAACTGGGATGGCTGGTGAGTTACCTGATATTCTGCTCCTCACCCATAGTGAGAAAAGAATCTTGGTCTTCACTGTTTAGGATTGGGACCAATCTTATGGAGATGTGGAAACATCATATCCTAACAACCAAGAAA
The DNA here is from genome assembly GCF_037043375.1 of Chiloscyllium plagiosum. Taxonomy (NCBI): domain Eukaryota; kingdom Metazoa; phylum Chordata; class Chondrichthyes; order Orectolobiformes; family Hemiscylliidae; genus Chiloscyllium; species Chiloscyllium plagiosum. Next base: position 30,855,967 of record NW_028270158.1, read on the forward strand.
GTTTCATTGTCCATTGCAGTGCTACTCTCCAACATATTCTTATCATATCAGAACTTCTTTCTCTCTCTTGTTCTCTCTCTTTCATCTTCAACAGCCATTAGCAGGAATAGCATGGACTCCACAGCCAAGAAGGCTGTAACGTAAAACATCTCCTCCTCCATCTCTGAGGAAGAGTACAAACATACTTCAGAGGACGCATCAGCAAAACTGCCTGTCTGTGTGCACCAGCTTAGATACTAACATTCTGATGGGTAATTTAGCTATATTAGAGTGATGAGCACCTGCTGGTGAATACTTCACTGCCATATCTCTGCAGCTAGTCAAGGAAGTAATGCCCAGTTCATTGGAACTTGGAAGACTGCTGAAAATCAGGCACCTGCTTGGGTCTGGGCAGGAAAGGACCCCAAGGTGTCAGCAAATTGCGACTGCATTGAGTTGTGTGTGTAGACAGAAGAGCAGCATGCAGGTTTGTCAGGGACAGAGGTAACATGACACAAAGATTGCTGGACTGGACCAGCACTGTTGGAATCCTGCTCCCTCAGGTTCTGAGTGTCTGGCATCTCCATGGACATACCGGCAGCTGCCAAGACAATTCAGGTTCAGCAATCTTTAAGTCTAATGGATATATGCACAGATCTATATTTCATCCTCAAGTCATGTGTACTCAACACCACAGAAAGGTGTCAGGGATGAGGAACCTGGACCTCACAAGGACAAAAAGTGGTGCCAATAGGCAGCTACCAGAGGATGAACCACATAAAAGACCCCAGAAGCCTCATCTCAGGATCATTCAGAGATGGAGTAATTTCATTTCCACCCTGCATGCCACTCATAGATCAAGCCAAGCAGGGTGGATCTGTCTCTGGCCAGAACACATTTAGCATGTCTGGCCCTTTAGAGATAAATGCCCCCTGGGTTGCCCAAACCAAACATTAGGTCAACAGATTCCACTTTAGGGCAAGCTCATTCACCTCAACTGCAAACCCTAAGACTGCAAAGAGACAGAGAGGGAAAGAAAGAAGATCTAAGGGCACACAAGTATCACCAGTGTTGCATCATTGTAACTACTTTATCACATTTGTTAACGTGTTCACTTTTAATCATCAGCTTTGTGAGCAAATATCCATCCAGGCCCAAATAAAGCATTGAAGGTACTGTACATAGCTTAATCATCCCTAATGCCAGGCAAGGTTTTATGGTCCAAGATGTGAATTTAGCAGTTCTTGGACCATGTGTAGATTATGGGAATTAGGAAGGTGACTGCTACTTGGGCACTTTCCAGGTCACAACACAATGCATGTGTATCAAAGTCATTACTGGCGTTGATTTGTGATGCTGCCCAAGTGTTGAAAAGTGCTTAAGCAAGGATTTGAACGGCACATAGTAAGTTAATGCCCAAGATTCACATAGCATGTAGTGCTTCTAAATGTGTTTCAGTTTTACTGTGTGTGTATTTGTAATGCTATTTCCCTTCGAAGGGTCTCATCTTACTCAAAATTGAATCCTGCCTCAAAGAATGAAACATCTACCCTGCCCACTTTGGCCATGGTGGGAGCCATTCTCATCTCCATTGCACACTTATCATTTACAGCAGGATGGAAGAAAACAGCAGTCACTCCTCAGACACTTGGTGTTAGGCTCAGCTACTTCCTCTTGGTGAACCCCAAAAGTACACATTCCCTTCTTTATTGTGAACCCATAGGCTCTGAACTTGCCCACATTTGTAGCCAACCAAGCTATCTAAGTCTTCAGCACCCCATTTTATCCTCAAACTTCAGACATATTGAGTAAACATGCCAAATATAGTATTGCACTGTCTCCTCACTGTCCAGGGGGAGGTTGACTATTAATGACTTAGTAGTAATGATAATAGCATCATAATGGAAGATTGTGAAATCAGTCATGTAGCTCTAAACAAGTAATGGAAACCTTCAGTCTTCTGTCAAGAAAGCATTTAAACAGCAAGCAATTGTTTTGAAATTCCAGACATTTTTCTAGGAGAATTTAAGGGCAAGAGTCGTAAATGTTTTGATACCTTTGAGAATTCATTTTAATAGTTCTTCCTGACAGCTAATTTTGAGACAGGTACTGTCCATAATTCCTTCATTGACATGTCTTCCTGTGACATTTTGCCAGGTCTTCTTTGGCACTTTTTGCCAAGTCCTCTTGACACGTTTGTTAGGTCCTCTTGGTATTATTGGCATGTCCCCTTGATACTTTTGATAGGTCTTGTTGGCAGTCCAAAGAGCTGCAAAGTTTCAATAATCTACATTCATGCCTACATTAACAGTTTGGGCACCTGACCTCACCAAAGACATTCTGGGACCATATGCAAAGGGGTACCTTACCTCTCCAAAAGAATATCCTGGCGACCCAAACAAATCCATCAAGTTCAAACACACTCCTTTCCAGCTTATCTTGCACTGTCATATCTCTGACACCCAGATCAGCAAGGTCACACATCATAGAGGCAAGTACTGATTTATATCGGCAGGTTCCTCTTCGAAATGCACAAGCACAAAACAAAGAGATGCCCTCATCCACACCTCCACAAAAATGGTAGATGCCATGCTTAGAGTCATAGAGTTGTACAGCCTGGAAACAAACTCTGTGGTCCAACTAATCCATGCCAACTAAATATCCTAAATTAATTAAGTCTCATTTGCTAGCGTTGACCTCATGTCATGTACCTAGCCAGATGCCTTTCAATTGTTGTAGTCCTACCAGCCTCCATTGACAACTCATTCCATACATTTGTCACCTTCTGTGTGAAAATGTTGCCTGTTAGATCTTTCCCCTCTCACCTTAAACCTATGCCATCTAGTTTTGGACCTCCTACCCTGGGAAAAAGACTTTGACCTTTCTCTCTCCCTTGTTATGGTCCAGGCCAAACGCCTCAAAACATTTCAAGGAAGTAGCCCAGACCCTAACTTTGCGCATTGTTTTAAGCAGGTGTAGAGTGGATATTCCAGGACGGATGCAGCTGGCCCAACCGCTAGTTGGGTTTTTGATAGCGGTTGGGCCATCTGCAAAACAGAATTTATTTGCAATATTACTAAGTGAAACACAAACAAAAAGAGTTCAGAATATAGAATAACTTAACCTATCCAAAAACCCAACAGCCTATCCCAACTTAATGATGTTGTTCCAAATTCCTGCGACAATCCCCATACATACCCCTTGGCAAAAAAAAGTAAAATCAAACACAGGGTCTTACAGGAGAGAGATGGCAAAGGGGATTCTGCATAGAACAGCTCCCTCCATGCAACTGTTTCTTGGACCAGCAGCCTCAAACTGACCAGATGATTAGGCCACTTTTGGAATATTGCATGCAATTCTGGATTTCTTCCTATCAGAAAGATGTTGTGAAATTGAAAGGGTTCAGAAAAGATTTACAAGGATGTTGCCAAGATTGGAGGATTTGAGGTATAGGGAGAGGCTGAATTGCTGGGGCTGTTTTCCCTGGAGCGTCGGAGGCTGAGGGGTGACCTTCTAGAGGTTTAGGTAAAAACAATGACTGCAGATTCTTGATTAGAGTGGTGCTGGAAAAGCACAGCAGTTCAGACAGCATCCGAGGAGCAGGAAAATTGATGTTTCGGGCAAAAGTCCTTCATCAGGGACTGTTTTCAGACATCCCTGACTGTTTTCAGTGAACAGACAGATTGCTTAAAAAAAAACAAACCAAAGAAAAGCTGAGCTGGGAAAACTCTCCTTTTATTGTACAAGTGTTTTCAAAAAAAACTTGAAAGCCTTTTCTTGAGGCAGTATCTGTTCGCTATAATCAAAGTGGCCCTAAAACCCATCGAACCTAGACTTTTTGGAATCGCTGCTTTTATGACCTCTCTGAAAAAAACCAAGGACAGTATAACCTTATTAAAGGAGCAGCATCATCATACCTCCCCCCTTAAAAAGAAATGAACCATCAATATCCAAAGATGGCTTCATTTTAAAACCCCTTAAACTGCTAGGACTCCACAACACACATAGACATTACATTGACAATAATCATCAAACATATAACTACTACATTTTGTTTCAGTTTGTTTTACTCCTGTCACCAAACGTCTCTTTCTCATTCAAGTCTCAACAATGCGTCGGCAATCACGTTTTCTTGTCCTGCCACATGCACAATTTTCAAATTGAATGGCTGTAACAACAAGCTCCAACCAAAAAGTCTGGCATTTTTGTCCTTAAATTTCTTCACAAACTTCAATGGGTTATGATCAGTGTATGTGATTGTCTCAGATACATGACTAGTAACATAAACATTGAAATGTTCTAATGCCAACACCAAGCTCAAAGTCTCCTTCTCAATTGTTGAATATTTCTGCTGATGAATGTTCAATTTCCTGGGAAATACCCAATAGGTCTTTCTATTTTCTCACGTTTTCTTGCAAGTGCACAGCACCAACACCCACATCACTTGCAATGATAGCCACCTTGAATGGCTTTGTATAATTAGGTGTGGCTAATACTGGGGCAGTGGTTAATACAGCTTTCAGGCTGTCCAAGGCCTCTGACATTCCGCGGTCCACTGAAACGTCTTGCCTTTCATTGGCAATTCGGTGAGTGGAGCAGCCACACTGCTAAAATTCAGTAGGAATTTTCAAAAAATCCACTCAATCCCAGGAGTCGTAGTTGTGCACTGTTCTACGTTCTACTGCTTTTTTCATTGATGGCATGGGAAACTCCACAATTAGCTTTGTTTTTGCATTCTTTGGGGCCATTTGTCCATGTCCAATAACATGGCCCAGGAAGGTGACTTGGGGCTTTAGCAAATTCAACTTTAGCAAGGTTTATCACTAAGCCTGCCTTACGAAGTTGATTGAACAAGTCTGATAAATGTTGCAAATGTTCCTTCTATGTGTGACATAAAATTACCAGGTTATCAATATGTACGATACAATTGGGTAATCCAGCAATGAGCTTATTGGTTAGTCTCTGAAATGTGGCTGGTGCATTTTTCATTCCAAATGGCATGACTTTAAATTCATACAGTCCATTCGGTGTTATGGAAGTCAAAATTGTCTTCGCTCTTTCGGACAAAGGTTCCTGCCAGTATCCTCTAAGCAAGTCTAACTTCGAAATATAAGTTGCTTGTCCCACCTTTTCAACACAGTCTTCCAAATGCTGAATCAGATATGCATCAGACTTTGTAACTGCATTGACATTGTAATAGTCCATACATAAACGTTGGGTACAATCTGGTTTGGCACCATTACCATGGGTGACCTCCAGTCACTGTAACTAATTTCGATTATGGTCTTGGAGCATGCATTCAATCTCCTTTTGAACCTGTGCCAACTTTATGGGATTATGCCTATAAGGATGTTGCTTAACTGGAACAGCATCTCTTATATTTACATCATATATAATTAGGTTAGTACCTCCCAGCTTATTTCCACATATCTCCCCATGTAATACTAACAAATGTTTCAGGTCATTTCAATTTTCCTCTGGAAGGTAACTCAATAATTTATCCCAATTTTTTGAAAATTCCTTATTGTCCAATTTAATTTGAGGAATGTCCAATTCAGAATCCTCTGAACTTGGTTCTTCCCACTGTGTTGTAAGCAATAACACAGTCTACTTTGGCTTTCCTCCCCTGTCAAAATACCATTGGAGCATATTCACATGACACACACTGTGAGCTTTCTCTCTCTGTCTGGAGTCCTTACCAAATTGTCCACCTCATTCAAATTTCCTTTCACCTTGATAAAGTCCACTAGACCTTGCTTTTAAAAGATCACCTATCACTGGAAGTAACCTTATCCCTGATAGCAGAATTGCAAGTTTTTGATTTTTCGTCTGCTTCCTGTTTCACTGTGATATTTTTAAATGCTGTCTTGCCAACTCCCCCACTCTAGTCATTTCTTAAAATTTGACACAGTGCAAATATGTGATCTCTGAATTCTGACTTACCAATTTCTCCTTAGTCAATTTTAGTGGTCCTCTCATTTCATGCCCAAAACTAATTCAAATGGACTGAATTTGGTTGATTCATTTGGCGCATCTCTGATCGCAACAAGTACAAATAGAGTTCCCTTATCCCATTCATCTGGATAGTGTTGACTATAAACCCTCAACATGGTCTTTAATGTCTGATGCCACATTTCGAGTGCTCTCTGCGACTCTGGATGGTACATAGTAGATTTGAATTATTTTATTCCTAAGCTATCCATAACTTCCTTGAATAATTTTGATGTAAAGTTCAACCCTAGATCTGATTGTATCTTTGTGGGTAGTCCGTATCTCGTGAAAAATTTGAGGAATTCCTCTACAATCCTTTTAGCTGTGATATTGCGTAATGGAACAGATTCTGGAAATCTATTGAACACATCTATCATTGTTAACAAATACTGATTCCCACTTTTTGTTTTAGGGAGGGGTCCTGTGCAATCAATTAAGACTCTTGTAAAAGGTTTCTCAAACGCAGTAATAGGTATTAAAGGTGCTGGTTTTATTACTGCCTGTGGTTTTCCAATTACCTGACATGTATGACATGTCTGGCAAAATTCAACTACATTCTTGTGTAGTCCAGGCCTGTAAAAATGTTTTTGTATTTTAGCTTGAGTTTTTCTCACTCCTAGTGGTAGCTCATATGCTACCTGCAACACCTCCTCTCTATAACCCACTGGCAATACAACTTGATGAACTTCTGCCCATTTCTCATCTGCCTGAATATGCAATGGTCTCTATTTTCTCACTAAGACATGATTTTTAAGATAATAGCATTCAGGGATACATTCAACTCCCTCTCTCTCCTTTTCTCTTCCTCTTTTTCTTTTAGTTCTGCTAAAGCAATTCATTCTTTTTCTCTTTCCTCTGCTTTTAATTGTAATTCAAACTGTTCCATGTCTGTTGCCTTTTCCTTGTCTTTTGCCTCTAACTCAAGCTGCTTTATTTTCAATTGAATTTAACCATCTCTAAAGATTCTGATGGTGTTTCCAGCAAATTTAAATGCTGAGCTATTGCTGAAATTATCTCTCCTTTCCTCATGGAAGGATGCAGCTCTAACTCCAGCTTGTCTGCCAATTCCAGCAGCTTGGCGTTAATCACATTTTTCAAACTCCCCAAAGTCACTTCTTCCACTCCCAGAAAACACTTGGTGACTGAAAGAGACATTGCTATTCCAAGCGCTGTTTAAACCAACCAAATCTAATTCCCAGAACAAAAGACACTAACTTCTACCATTCAGCAACCCTAATCCCAATTTGGAACTATAGAACAAATCCCACAAAGAGCCCCTAATCTGTTATGGATTAGGCCAGGTCTTCCCTCAAAACACTTCAAGAAAGTAGCTTGGACCCTAACTTTGCTCATTGTTTTAAGCAGGTATATAGTGGATATTCCAGGAGTGATGCAACTGACCCAAATACAGTTTTAAATAAAACAGAATATATTTGCAATATTACCAAATGAAACACAAACAAAAGAGAACAGATATAGAATTAAAACCTGTTCAAAAACCCAACTGACTATCCCAACTTAATGATACTGTTCCAAATTCCTGCAACAATCCCCATAAACACCCCATAAACATAAAGTAAAATCAAACACAGGGTCTTACAGGACAGAGATGGAATATGGATTCAGCATGGAACACTTTCTTCCATGTAGCTGTTTTTTTCCATGTAGATCAGCAGCCTCAAACTGACTGACTGCTTTCAGTGAACAGACAGACTGCTAAAAAAAAAACCAAACCAGAGAACTGGCCACCCCACTTTCACTGTACAAGTGCTTTTTTAAAACCTGAAAGCCTTTTGCCTGAGGAAGTATCTGTTAGTTATAATCAAACTGGCCTTAAAACCCTTCAAACGTGGACTTTTCGGAATCACTGCTTTTACAACCTCTCTGAAGAAAAAACAAGGACAGCATAACCTTGTTAAAGAAGCAGCATTGCCATACCCGATCCACATTTCTGATATCTGGGCTCATATGCCATTTTTGCAACAATAGAATTGCTCTTTGCTTTTACAAAACTCCGGGCCATAATGTTTTAAGCTAGGATATAAATAATATTGTAATCAACCTCAATTTTATCTGGAACTGGATGGAATTTTCAATAGTTAAACAAATAAATTTAGAGATACATTTTGGTAAAGCTTTTCAATAATTCTGTGTGTGCAAATAATTACACTGACAACCAATTTAGGATTGCCAGTTGGATCCGCAGTGTGCCACACAAACATATACTGGAAATTACATATATTAATACACAAAGCCTCATGCTTTACAGACAGGAAGAATATGTACATGCACTGCACCTGATTCAACTTAGCAAAATAAGTGTCAGCCATTCATTAGTTCATTTCACAGGGCAATGCCCTGACCAATCAGTCAACCTGTTTGATATGAGGTTTAAAGTAAAACATGGCTGTTAAATGTCTATCAGCATTAATGGATTCATTCTCCATGCCAATGTTTCCACCAACTGCAGTCCATTCTCCAATCTGTCAAAACTCTCTTCCCATGCAATATAAATTCTGGTTTTCTCCTTGAATTGGTAATCTTGAAAATTGTGTTGTTGAGTGTGAAATGAGAAGATTTGACGAAATGTATCTTTTCAGTAATATTCTTATTTACCAAACAACCACTGAAATTTAGAGATTTGTTCAGTTATAAACATAGCACTGAGGAGCAGTAGTAGGCCAGTTGTTCCCTTGAACCTGTTCTGACATTCAATAAAATCATGTCTGATCTGACCATAGTCTCATAATCCCCTTCCTACCTACACCCCAATCTGTGATTCCCTTATCTGTCAACAATCTAACTCTTCCCTAAATAAAAAAAAAAATCAATGACTCAATCTCCATTGCTTTCTGCGGAACAAAATTCCCCAGACCAATGGCTCTCTGAGACAAAACACAGTTCTCATCAGCTACACCTTTCTAATTACTTGCAGTATCTGCGTATAAGAATTTTGAGATTCATGGACAAAGTTGGTCATAGGATCATTTCTACCACTAGATGTCACCAACATCCTGTATTAGACAAGCAGGAGTTTGGAAGAACACACTTAAGTGAGGCAGCATCAGGAGGTGGAGAAGTCAACACTTCGGGTATAACCCTTCTTCAAGATCATGTACTAAGCACATCATAAAAGGGACTCAATACAACAATAATAACTAATACTATTTAGTTGACCAGCATGTAACAGGAAAATGTTTTACTATGCTGAGCCATATGCTAAGACAGCTTTCCCATTCACTAAGTACAGGAGTTTTTCTTTCATTGCCTCAGGTCATTAAAAGTACTTAGAATCATAGAGATATACAGCATGGAAACAGACCCTTCGGTCCAACCCGTCCATGCCGACCAGATATCCCAACCCAATCTAGTCACAACTGTCAGCACCTGGCCCATATCCCTCCAAACCCTTCCTATTCATATACCCATCCAAATGCCTCTTACATGTTGCAATTGTACCAGCCTCCACCACTTTCTCTGGCAGCTCATTCCATACACATACCACCCTCTGCATGAAAAAGTTGCCTCTTAGGTCTCTTTTATACCTTTCCCCTCTCACCCTAAACCAATGCCCTCTAGTTCTGGACTCCCCGACCCCAGGGAAAAGACTTTGTCTACTTATCCTTAATTTATACTTAATTGATTGTAAAACACTTTGGGAAGTGTAGCTACTGTTTTAATTTGGAAATGACTGTCTCCTGACACCCACAACTATGGGGCAACTGTAGATGCATACTAATCTGGAAAAGCACAAGTACCACTCGATTCCAGTACCACTACATTATCATGTAATGATGGCTCTATGCACGCGCAGAGGAGAAACACAATATTGAAACGGACCTCACAACTTTTAATCGTGCCACATTCCCTTCCACATTTCTCTTCATAGGCCACATCTCCCAGTAAATCTGTTCACAGTGCGCCCCATTTGAACCTGAACATGTTTAAATGCACACACAAGAGTTTAAGCAGTGCATAACATGCTCGTGCTGGTATTAGCAGATGCTGCCTTTGGTAATAAAAGAAGCCATTTTTGCATAGCAAGCTCCCAAGCAGCAATGAAGCAGCTGGTCTAATTCTATATTTTAGACATACAAATTAACACTGTCAATATTGGAATTTCCAGAAATACTCAAATAAAACTAAATATCAATTTCTTTTATAATTAAAATTTTTCTCTCAACTCACGGGGCCAAGCAAATTTGGGAAAGCAAACTGCATTGCCAATTTGCAGATTACAATTTTCCAGACAATGTTTATATGAATATTCACTGTGCATATGTGAGCAGAAAAATTACTTTGAGCAGAGAATAGTCCTGTCATCCTCACCTGTATTGGTTTTACCCCAAATCTATGAAAACTTCCAAACCTCCCTTTTTCCAATAATGCATCTAGCTGCATTCTGAACCAATTAATACTGTCTTCCTCATTCATTCCACACCCTACAAAAAAGTGTTGTATGTTACTTACTTTCATACTCAATTTCTTTTTCAATGTCTCCCTGGAATTTGGACCTTTCACCAAACTGAACACTCTTAGGTATCAACCTTTTAAAAGCTCACTTCTTTTGCTGAGCAAACAACCAGGAATCAGCCTTTGAACGCTCTTACCTGTGCGCCCAATGTATAGGAGAGGGGCAGATGGACAAATGTTCTCTGATGTATCAGTGGTCAGCGTCGTCTGCTTTTCTCCAGTTGTGGGATCCACAACAAACCATAAGTCCTGTTTCTTACCTGGTGCAAGAAAAAAAGCAAACAATACATGCTTTAAACATGCAATTATGCAGCCAAGTGTTAAAAGCTATTTTTCTTTAGGCTGCCCTCTTTTAGAACAGCTTCTGCAACAAGAGGAGACACATAAAAAAGTCTTAATTATTCACATAGGTACCAGATAATAGCCATCCAATCACAGAAAGATCCACTATAATAATGCTGCTGCCACCGAATTACCAGGATTACAAATACCTCTTTCAAATTAATCAATAAAGCTACACAATAAAGCTTCTCACAGACCTTGTACACAATTTTTTAAATATATACATGTCCATAAAAGAGTAGACATGTGGAACAGACAAGCATGGAAAGCCAGCCAGTGCCTTCGAAAAACATTGGATAAATCTGAGAATACAGCTTCTAAGGATAAGTACACACAAAGATGGTTAGCAAAATTTGGAGCATGATTGTTTCTGTGCATCTGCAACCATACAGATGTCATCTGTGGAATATAACTAGACAGGGTTGAGTAAGATAAATTTGCAATGTTAGACATTGTTACTTTTGGGGATCCTGATATTTAATTATGAGTGCCAGACTGGGACTGCTTGGGCCTTTCAGTAGTCACCTATTTCTGGTGATTAAACAGTTATCTGAAGTCTCCAATAGAATAAACTGTGCTCAATCTGTTTGAAGCAATGGGTGAAGTGGGCTATTTTTCATTCTGTATTTTTTCTTCTTGCATTATTAACATCTAGAATTAGAATGATCTCAAAGTCGGATCTATTATGTGTCTAATACAGATACACACTTGGGCATGAGTAGTTACGTACAGGAAATAGCTGACATGTACAAAAGCATCAGCACATGTATGCACACACACAAAGTATATATACAATAATGTAATAATAATGCTTTTCTGATTTTCTTTGAACAATAGGTGAATAGTAGAAGCAGTGATAGGGTAAAACATTGTAAGATAAGTAAATGGTATAAGACAGCATGCATTTCTATCATGCTTCCGTTTCATTGAGGAGACTGTAAACCAATCCACATTCAACAATTTGCTCTGAAAACGTGGCTCACATTTGGACAACAATGACAAATTGTATCCTAATATTTGAAATAAAACATCCCACAAAATTTAAATAAAATTCTATTTGCGTTTTTCTGAATATTAATTTTTTTTAAATTCCAGGATCCAGATCTGGGGCATTTTCAGCAAAATCTAATCAGTTCCTCCTTTGGCCATACCCTATGTGCAAAGTTTAACATACCAAGTTTAACTGAAATCCATACACTAATTTTTGAGATACATTGTATACAAACAGACTAACAGACAGGTGCACGATGTGGAGGTGCCAGTGTTGGATTGGAGTGGACAATGTTAAAAATCACATAAATTCCATCTGGATTATTTGGAAGTACTAGCTTTTAGAATGCTGCGCCTTTATCAGGTAACTAGTTACCTGATGAAGGAGCAGCACTCTGAAAGCTAGTACTTCCAAATAAACCTGTTGGACTATATCCAACTTAGCACCATTGCCCAGCTATGTATCTCTTAGTTGCTGTTTAAGAGGAGCATTGTTAAGACATGAGAAACCACCCTCCAATTTAGAAATGCTGTAATGTATAACCTGAGAAGCCTTTATTGCAGAAGGAGACTTTTAAATTTGTAAAATTTGCTTTACTATAACAAAAGAAATGCAAATGCATAAAATGCAAGTTAATAATTCACACAACTTTACCTGTATACAATATTCCATCAGAACTTCGACATGGAGAGGAATGGACCAATTCAGGGATGGTGAAAGGCAGTTTCTGAAATAAATAATTATATTTGACCAAAAGCAGAGTGATTGCACTGACTTTCAGACAATGGTCTTCAATGAAGATTTTTTTTTTTAACTTTGTTAATATTTTATTCAGACAATAATACATGGTACATTGTAATACAATAGTAATGCATACTGTTTAAAAATCAGATATTGCATTACATTAGAAAATAGATGCCATTGTTGGCTTTCAGCTAGTCACTAAAACAAGCTGTTTACAGAGGCCTTAAAACTGCAGCATAGTGCAAGAATCCACAGTTGTTTACTCATCATCACATTTTCCCTGTCATTCCTTCTTACGCCTAATCCCTCCACCAAAGTGACAGGCTCATATGTGTTATCTCCCTCATTTGGATTACAACCATACAAAAGCACATATCTTTGACATTCTGCACACAAATACTTTCATCAATAATCTTTCACCATGTAACATACTGGCATCACAACATGGATAATTGTTTCTTATGATTCAGTACAGGTGTGACAATACTATGGCTTTAAGAGGTGTATTTTGTCCTGGGCTTTTTTTTTTAAGAGAAATTGTGAGTCATAGGTGACAAGCTGTCTATTTGAAACCAATAAAATAAATAGCTTTTGACGTCTTGGGGTTTTTGAAAGGTTGGAACGATAGAAGCGGCAGATAGATGGACTCAGGCTCCCACTCACTCAGGTTTTAGTTTAGTTTTCAGCAGTTGTTAAGATTATGAAGTTGGCTGTGGAAGCTGTTACAGCTAAAAAGCTTGGATTCTCTTTCTGCTGCCAGAATCACACATGAGACAATTTGTTTTACTGACCTTGCCTTCAACAAGGGTGCGTTTATGGGATGTTACTATATTGGAGCAGTTGCTATTTATTATTTAACTAATCTATTATTCTGTTACGTTTTCCAGTAAAGTTAAGGTTATACCAATCCTTCTTTCTTTTGTTTGTATTTTAACTAGAGGTAAGAATAAAGTGTGTTTTGCTTAAAGCCAAGGAAAGTGACCAATCGAATTGCACCTGGAATACAGTACCTTACACTTGCCTTTAAAGAAGAAAAAAGTTAGGGTCTAGGCTATCTCCTTGACATATTTTGAGGGGATTTTGTCTGGTCCATAACAATGTTGTGTTTGTTCCAAATTCTCTGCAGACGGAGTTAACATAGAACAGTGCAGCACTTCAGCCCACCATGTTTGTGTCAACCATAATTCCATTCTATTCCAATTCCACCTGCCTGCTCAAGGTTTATAACTCTCTATTCCTTGCCTGTTCACGGATCTACACAAGTTACACAAATAACCAGCTTCTTCACTCTCCTCTGTGTCCAGCCCTTACCACCAACTTATGTGGTGGTTGAGCTAAACAGAAAATTAGCTTCCCCATACAAATTAATTTGTTTCAGTCTCAAAGTCAAATTTGCACTGCTGTAACATACTTTCCCTAGTTTATAATGTGACAAGGAGCAGGTATTGATGCTTTTTGGCCTGCAACAGTTGTTTAACTTTAAGAACAAGAAATACTTAATGGCAGGGAATTATTTGTGAAGTTATTTGTCCCTTCCAACATTTGTGGAGAGAGTGAATGTTCAAGATAATGTATTGGGTCCATAGTGGCTTGGCATGAAAGAAGGACTGTAGAGTTGACCAAAGTAGATTGTAATGTGAAAGTAGCTGGTTTAGGAGTTGAATGGCCTCTTATTCTATATTTTGTTTGCAATGTTTTACTTAAAATTTAAAGCTGGAAATAAAAAGTAAGACAACTGATCTTTTGCACCACAAACAACTACATAACGCTTGAACTTTTCTCACAATGAGAAGATTGATAACAGCCTTTTCCAGGTCTTCCTGACTACAGATTAGTCCCAGAGGACTGGAGAATTGTAAATTTGACACTGTTGTTTAAGAAAAGGGTAAAGGATAACCCAGGAAACTCCAGACCTGTCAACTTGATTGCAGTAGTGGAAAAACTAATGGAGGCCATAGTATTAAATAAGATAAATATACACTTAGAGAAAAAGAAGTTAATACTAGACAGTCAACATGGTTTTCTCAAGAGCAGGTCTGGTCTGACAAATTTAATTAAGTTCTTTGACAATATAACACAAGCAGTTAGGTGTGTGTCGTGCTGTGCATGCTGTATATTTCGACTTTCAGAAAGCATTTGATATGGTGCCACGTGGTAGAATGATTAGAAAGTTAGAAATGTTTGAGATTGATGGATCCTTGGCAGCTTGAATTAGAAGATGGACAAAATATAGGACATAGAGGATAGGTGTAAATGGGTATTTCCCAGATTGGAGACAAGTTGAAAGTGATGTTCCCTGGGGATTGGTGTTGGGGTCCTTTCTTTTAATGATTTATATAAACGATTTGGAGATAGGTGTTGAAGGAAAAATCTCCAAATTTGCAGATAAAACTAAGCAAGGGAGAACAGTAAGTTATGAAGATAATGCTGAATGACTTCAGAGGGACGTTGGGCAGACACCTGGCAGGTGAATTTCAATGCAGAGAAATGTGAGGTATTACATTTTGGTAGAAGACAGGTAGAGACAAGACAGGTTCAATGGTACAACTTTGAGGGGATTACAGGAGCAGAGGCATATCGGGGCTTGATCCCATGTGGTTGGACAGTCCCAAGGCGGAAGATGAGACGTTCTTCCTCCAGGCATTGGGTGGTTAGGGTTTGGTGGTGGAGACGGCCCAGGACTTGCATCCCAGATCTTATCCCAGAACCAACTTTCCAACTTGGCACTGCCTTCTTGAATGGTCCTATCTGTCCATTTTCCATCCCACCTATCTGCTCCACCCTCCTCTCCAACCATCACCATCAGCCTATCGCATTCCCAGATACTTTGCTCCCAGCCCCACCCCCTTCCCATTTATCTCTCAGCCCCCTTGGACCACAAGCCTCATTCCTGAGGAAGAGTTTATGCTCGAAATGTTGACTCTCCTGCTTCTTGGATGCTGTCTGACTGGCTGTGCTTTTCCAGCAACACACCCTTTGACTCTGACCTCCAGCATCTGCAGTCCTCACTTTCTCCGCATAGAGTATAAAAGCAAGGAAGTGATGCTGCACCTCTAAAAATCATTGGTCAGAATATTTGGGGTATTCTGTTCAGTTCTGGGGACCTTATTCGGGGATGGAAGTTAAAGCTCTGGACAGAGTTCAAAGGAAATTTACTAGAATAATGCAGGAATGAGGGATTTTAGATACAAGCAAAGATTAGAGAAATTGGGCTTTCTCTCTTTGAAGAAGAGAAGATTAAGAGGTGACCTTATTGTGCCAATTTTGAGAGGGTAAAGAGGATATTCTGTTTCCATTCATTGGTATTTCATTAACTAGGGTCACAATTTCAAGATTATCAGAAGGAGATCTAAGGACGAGATGAGGAGAAACTTCTTTACTCAAGAGTTGTTAGGACTTGAAATGTGCTTTGACAATAGTGGAGACTGATTCTATACAGTTGGAAGTTTCATAAGAGAGCTAGGTATATACTTGAAAATGATCAATTTAGAGGGCTACAAAGATAGGGCTGGAGAATTGGACTAGTAACACTCTTGGTATTGCAGTTGAATAATAAATTCAGAACTGAAATTGATTTTTGGAATTAATGAAATGCTACGCAACTTACCATTAGTCCCTCTTTGTTTGTCCCTCCCATGACATAAAGGCTGCCATCATTTGGATCCGGAAGAAATGCTGGCCTACATTCAGAACAGAAACAAGTTTCTGTGTATACTCGGCATGAAACAAGCCCCAAAAAAATGCAGGATATAATTTGTAATAGAAACAAATAAACAAAATGTAATAACTGTATTTGATTTAGGTCAAATGACAGTCATGAATTAGGAGTAACTTATTAAGAATTTATATAACAATCTAAATCCCTCACCGGACCAACCCACATCTGATTTTCTTTTGACTCTTCTATAGTTTTGTACAAATATACCCTCAATGGACCAAATTATCAATTTCTATGCAGTAAAATGCTATGATTCCAGTGCTCTTCTGAAGTGTTGCAACTAGTGAACTGGCAGACACTTTGGTTCGGAAACTGGTTCGATAAAATGCAAGCAGTAACTCTCTGATGCTTGACACTTATTTTGAAATCTCAGTGTGGAGACAGATGATTTGTGCCATCTGCTTATTCATATGAACTATACATTATGCAGAATATCAATCACTGATGCTATGGTTAAGTGCATGCTACTTTTTAAATGCTGTAACGACATGGGGTAAATCCCTCTGCTAATTTAAACCAGCCACACAGAAAAGATTCACCTTGCGCTGTAATCTGTTAAAAACCAAAGAACCATCCCAGAGGTCACTATTTAAAGTAAAAATGAACAACTTTATCCTTTAAGTGCAACAGAGAATTTTAAAACCAACAACTATTTACAACTCCTTTCTCTTAAACCAATCTTTTAGCTCCCACTCTACTAGCCCGACAAAAAAATCCCAATTAAGATTTACAAAAAAAAATCACATTTCAAAACCAGTCAGCCTTGCCGATTTTCCTCTGTAGATTCTCTCTGGGACAGCCTCAATTTCTGCTGCACAAACTTCCCTCATACAGATACCTTTCAGAGAGCTCTTCAGCTAGCAGTCTACATTTGTTGGTCTATGGCAGTTCTCCCCCTAACTGATCAAAATGTCTGGTTTTATACCCCAAAACATTGGATTGCTTCATTGGTTTTAATATTATCAAAATACTACAGTCAAATTTGATTGGATTTTGGTATTTTGGGGCATAATTTAAACTGATTGGGAGAATTTGAATTTTCTTTATCTCATGGCAACCCAGCTGCTGCTATTTGTTTTGACCAAGTATTACATTATTACCTTGCTCAGGACTCTCTGTGCTTTGTCAGTCCTTGCTAGCTTTTCAACTCTCTTAAAGGTACAGTACACCTCTACACCTTCATAACAATACAGAAAAGGTCACTCTGAAACAAAGATAAACTAATTTTATACAAGTGAAGATGGAAAGAACATGGTCAAAAAAAAAATTACTGAGGGGTATTCAGCAGTTACCTCCTGGTCATGAAACCTGGAGATTGCAAAATCTTCAATGACATTCTCACATTTGGGAGGGGTGCAAAAGTCATCAGAAAAGGACAAACCACAGTTTATAATGGACTGGGAGAATTGCACATGTAAATTATGTGAAAGGTCACTAATGGACTGAAAACCATTACAACAGAGTAAGGCACTATGAGCAGAGCTGTAGGAAAAATACAAATACAATGCTGACTCATGAAAAATGAGAGGCCCCCGATTAAGGCTGGGAGACCAAAGAGGACTTGCAAACAAAGACTGGGATAAGAGGGAAGGTTTTTCATTCTTTCATGGGATGTGAGTGTTATTTTCTGGATCAGCATTTATTCCTCATCCCTACTTGCCCTTGAGAAAATTGTGGTGAGCTGCCTTCTTGAACTGCTATAGCAAGAGATCAACATTTAAATGTAAACATCTCTAAATTGGCAGCAGAGCAGAGAACTTATCAGGGGAAATGGAAAACTGTCCATGTTAAAAAAAACTATATAGTATACTTTTGAGGTATATGTTTTTTTTTAGTGAAAGGGCATTTTTGATAATAAAGTGAAGGATGTGCCTTACCTGTTTTTGACTGACTCAATTTCTTACTCAACCCATCAGCATAGCTTTTTGCAACTCAACAATGCTGAGTACCCAACAGTTACATGAAAAACATTTAATCATTCACAAAGTCAACAAGTGGAGTTTGCACGTTCTCCCCGTATCTGTGTGGGTTTCCTCCGGGTGCTCCGGTTTCCTCCCACAGTCCAAAGATGTGCAGGTTAGGTGAATTGGCCATGCTAAATTGCCCATAGTATTAGGTGAAGGGGTAAATGTAGTGGAATGGGTCTGGGTGTGTTGCTCTTCGGAGGGTCGGTGTGGACTTGTTGGGCCGAAGGGCCCGTTTCCACACTGTAAGTAATCTAATCTAAACTAGGTGTCTTCATAGTGAAACAGTTCAAGCCTATATTCTGTAGAAGTTTTCAGAATATAAATAATAAGTTTAATAGAAACTTACTCAGCAACGTAGACTGGAACTTGAATGATTGGATCTGAAAAATAAATTATATACAAAATTCAGAGCTGCTTGAGAAATGTGGCAGTTCTAAACAGAAACTCTGTGACGGTGCTAAAGCTGGGGTTCCATTTTCCCAATCCATACTGAGAAGTTAGTTGAATCATGCAGCTATTTCATATCTTTCCAAGCAATCTTGAGATTTACTCAAATTTATTGAGATAATTTATACCAGAACACTGAAAGTTTGCACCCACCTGCCAACTGATTTACAGGACTAGAGTACAACGTTGTTCCTAGAGAATTATTACAACAGAGAATGCAGCCACCCATCAGTCAAGTTTAGGCTGACTCTCAGTAGTGCCAAATAATCCTATCACCCTAGTTTATCTATTATTCTAGCAGGATCAGGTTCAAGTCCCACATTCCCCAGAGGGGCATAATAACACCTCTGAACAGGTTGATTAGAAAATTCCTATGTCATGATCTTATGTAAAGGTTCTACTATGTTCAGTACTCAGATATCAATGATGCACTTGTGCATTGTGCAGAGTTATTTGACTATCTGAACAATGATGATTGACAACTGGTACTGTAATTAGAAATCACCTACTTAAAGCATGTCATTGTATATGTTTATGGTTTGCACCTTTTTGTGTAGATTTTTATGGCTTGTGGAGGGTTTGATTACAATTCATTCGATATATTGCTTCTGCTGTCATCTCGTATTATCTCACACCAGCCCTCAATTAAGGCACTACAACATTTTCTTTTAATTAATTCAAGGGATGCAGGCATGACTGGCTCGGACAGCATTTATTGACTGTCCCTAAGAAGGTGGTGAGGAGATACTTGCTTCAACGTATTCAGTTCTTGGGATGTAGGGACACTCACGGTGAATTAAGAAAGGGGTTCCAGGATTTTGACCAAGCAAAAGTGATGGAAAATAGTTTCAAGTCAGAACGGTCACCTTACAGCAGACCTTACAGCTGGTGGTCATACAGTATGAAAAAAGGCCCTTCAGCCGACCAGGTTTCCTAAACTGAACTAGTCCCAAATTATGGTGATGTTCCCATGTATCTGCTACCATTGTTCTTCTAGGTGGTAGACGTTATAAATGTTATCGAAGGAGCCTTGGTAAATTGCTACAGTGCACCTTGAAGATGGTAAACACAGCTGCCTGTGCGTGTCAGTGGTGAAAAGAATGAATGCTGAAGGTTGTGCTTGCGATGCAAATCAAAATGGCTGCTTTGTCTTGGATGGTATCAAATTTCTTGAGTTTCACTGAAGTTGCACCCTTTGGCTGAATGAAGTCTTTTCCATAATACTCCTGACCAGTGTTTTGTAGATGATTCACAGGTATTGCAGAGAACGTGGCCGAATTACCTGCCACAGAATTCCTGCCTTCACCTGTGTAGGCAGCCACAATATTTATATGACTGGTCAAATTCAGTTTCTGATGGTAACCCCCAGGATATTGACAATGAGGGATTCAGTGTTCGCTATTTGCCACTGAGTGTCAATGGCGATGGTTCAATTTTCTCTGGTTAGAGATGGTCATTTCCTGGCACTTGTGTGACATGAATGTTATGTGCCACATATCAACCCAAGCCTGGATATTGTTCAGATCTTGCTGCATTACTATTTGGATTGCTTCAGTAGCTGAGGAGTTGCAAATTATGCTGAAAATTGTGTAACGATCAGTGGAGATCCCTACTTTGGTTCTCATGATGAAGGAAAGGTCATTGATGAAGTAGCTGAAGATGGTTGGGCCAAACATACCATAATAGAATCATACAGAATAGAAGTTACATTTTGGCCCATCAAGTCTGCATCAACAAAAACTCCTCCAAATCTACACTCGCCTTACTTTTCAGCACTTGGCCCATAGGCTTATATGTTATGACATTTCAAAATGCTCATCCAAATATGTTTAAAGGTTACAAGATTTCTTGCCTCAACAGTGCATTTCAGGTTTCTGCCACCCTCTGGGTGAAAATTACTTTCTCCAAATCCCCTCTAAACATCTTACCTGTTACCTTAAAATTATGTCCCTCCTTGTTAATGACCCTTCAACTATGGGAACAGTTACTTTCTATCCTGTTCTTCATACTGTTGCATACCTCAACCAAGTCCCCTCTCAGCCTTCTCTGCTCCAAAGAAACCAACCTGAGCTTATTCAGTTTCTCTTCAGAGCTAAACTGCTTCTTTCCAGGAATCATCTTGGTAAACCTCCTCTGCACTCCTCCAGTGCAATCACATCCTTCCTACAAATGCGCGCAGTGTTCCAACTGTGGCCTAACCAAAGTTTCATTTACATAGTACCTTGCAAGTACTGTAACAAACACTGCATTGGACAAACAATCAGAAAACTAGCCACCAGGATACGTGAACATCAACCAGCCACAAAACGACATGACCCATTCTCACTAGTATCCTTACATACGGATGAGGAAGGACACCACTTCAACTGGGACAACACATCCATCCTAGGACAAGTCAAACAGAGACACGCACAAGATATCCTAGAAGCATGGCATTCCAATTGGAACTCTATCAACAAACACATTGACTTAGACCCCATTTATCACGTTCTGAGAAAAAGAACAGGAAATGACATCAGCACAGGAAATGGCATCACCAACCCAAGGAAATCTAAACACATAAATAGAAAGTGGGTCACTAACACCAGTGCATCACTGGAGGCTCGCTGATGATGTTACCCAGTATGGTGACAAAACATCTGAAAGACAGGATGACAGTAGTGGGAAATGCGACATTGTAAGGTACAATTCCATCAGTATAACTTTTGCTTGATTCATCTGTGCAATGCTCTTCCAGTTTTAGTATGAGCCTCCTGATGTTAATAGAGAAGACATTAAATGGTTTTCAAGGCTATGCTTTGCTATTCTGATTTCCAGAGCCTAAGTTGATTCCAGGTGGTCTGTCCAGTTTCATTCCTTTGTTTGAGCTTCATAGTGATTTGATACAACTAAGTAGTTTGCTAGGCTATTTCAGAGGCAAGTTAAAAGTCTCCCATATTGCTGTGGGTGTGGGTCATATGTAGGCCAAAGTAAGTAGGAATACCAGACCTCCTTCCCGAAAGGATCTTAATGAATCCAGTGGGTTTTTGTGACAATCAGCAGTGATTATAAAATCACCATTAGACTAGCTTTACATTTCCAGATTTTATTAAATTTAAGTTTCACCATCTGCCATTGTGGAATTCAAACCCATGTCCCCAGAACATTACCCTGAGGTAACATTACCACTATGTTATTACTTCTCCTGTGCTTTACATTGTCTCCAATTTGCTTGGTTTCAAGAAAATACTACACCACCTTTCTTACTTGGCCCAAAAGAGATCAAGAAATCAACTGATGCATAAACCAATGGAGCAAGAGGATCCATGTATTGTTATTGACAGTGCTAGTCTGCCTACATGTTCCTTGTTCTTTGATTAAGAATATTCTGTAGACAAAGATCAAGCTTTTGATGATCATTTACAGCCAGCAAAAAAATCAGCTCTCCACACTTAAATCCACAGCAGCTTCAGTAACATTAGATTTCTCAGTACTGACATAAGCAAGTGTGATGAATAATTTTTCTTACAGCAGCCACTGGACCCTAATGGATGATCCAGGCTTATGATGAGCAAAGTGAAAGGTTTCCACCATCTGTTAACCAGCTTATAACTGTTCGTACCTCTGGACCAGAAACTCTGGATTCAAGTCACACCTGTCAATACAAATGTATAACATGTCTGGAAAGATTGATATAAAAAATATTAGGAGGTCCTATGGTGCAATGATAGAGTCGCCACGTGTGGGTTAGAAAATCTGGGTCTAGATAACCAACTGTCCCAAAGCTCTTCATACCTCAACAGGTTGATTAAAAATAATTATGGGGAGGCAGCAATGTAGTGGCAATGTCACTGCTCTAGCAATCTAAAACCCTCAGGCTAATGTTCTGCCTATGGCTGTAACAGTCTGAAAATGCCCAATCTTGTCTGACCTCAGAAGGTATGTAGATTCAGACTTGATTAGTACTAAGATGAGAGATACTTTAGGGAATACCAAATGCAAGAGGCTAGAGCCCCTGGTATAGAAACAGAGTTGACAGCTTCAGGAAGTATGTGGGGAGTGAAGATGTTTACCATCAATTGGCTATATTTGGTTAAACTCAGAAAGCTGCCTTCATCATTTGCTGATTTTTCAGTTATATATGCAGAAAGCCTTAATAGCAATTTGTGTATATTTAAATATTATATCCATTAAAAATGTTTTACCTTCTTTTAAGGTCCACTTGATTTCTCCAGTTCGTTTACTGACAGCGTGCAGGTTCCCATCAAGTGTCGATACAAAGAGCAGTGTTTCTGGGAGAGTCACTGTGCTGACAGCACACTGGTGAAACATAGAATGATATTTGCTGTCAAAATTGAATACGTAAGAAAATAACTCAAAATTCAAATCCAATCATATTCATCTATGTATAATTTGGTTTGATGATTTTCTTCCTAGAACAAGCATAAAGAAATCACAGCAAGATCATTGGCAAAGAAAAGTCAATTCGAAATTGCCAACTTGTTCGGGGCTAAGGCTATGTTAACATTGGTTAGAATGCAGAAAACTCGTCCACCTCGTCCCTGGTCTGAAAATAGCGCAATGATGGGAAATAAGAGGATGAGGTCAACTATAAAGTCAACTTTTCGGCATTATTTCACTAAGATGTCTAGCCTCGTGCCTGTCTACTTTGGAATCCCGCATCTGCAGTTTTTTTTGTCTCTAGACTAGATAAGGATGACAATTTCCTTCCCAAAAGGGAATTCATGAATCAGATGGGTTTTTTTCTGACAATTGACAATGGTCATCCATGATATCATTTGACTCTTAATTCCAGGTTTTTAATTGAATTCACACTCCACCATTTGCATGGCAGGATTCAAACATTTAAAGTTAGCAATTAATACTAGATAATACCTGCCCAAGCATATTTGTATTCAGGAATATCCCATGCATTGTACTGCAGAGCACATATGGCCTCCTCGCTGGTTGTTTGCACTTGCAGTCTTGGCTCAAGTAGAAAATCTGGTCACTTAGGTGGCATACTAGCCTGTGTTACGGTTTGAAAATTATGCTCCATGATAAGTAAGCATTCTTGACAAAAAGCAAACAGTCGAATTTTAAAGAAAAAAAAACATGTTGTACCTGAATAGGAATTCTTCTATGATTATTGGAAGATTCTGCAATCTGGTGACTAGAATTATCCTTTCTCTTTCATTGCTGTGATAGTCACAGAAAACTGAATCTCTTCCTCCTCTCCACTTTAGGTATTTAGCATTTAGGGAACATTTTATAGCTAAAATATTACATGTTGTATTGAGTGTGGAAATGTTAAATATATTAATTTATATGATAATCAGGTAGTGTTGTGAAAATCCAAAGTGCCTAAAGACCTTGACTGTCTGTGGATCTAAGAATTAAGTATTCAACAGTACTTGGTAGTCAGCAACTTACAATCTCTTTTAACCACAAGGTGTATAATTTCTTTAACTCTTTCAAAGGTATTTGCTAATTTGGATGGCACCTGCCAGAGCATTATGAGTAGACGTTTTACTGATGCACCGAACGTAAGCTTAGGTAATGGCTCACCAAGCATTGCAGCAGGCCTGCACAGGCCGATTGGACCTCCCTGTCCCTGTCCATTTCAATTACCCCAACCAATCCCTTTCCGACATGACCATCCTTGGCCTCCTTCTTCCATTGCCAAAACAAACCACAGCACCTATTAGAGGAACAACACCTTATCTTTCGCCTGGGCACCCTACAGCTTGGAGGACTTAACATTGAGTTCTCCAAATTTAAATAATCTCCCTCCCCATTCCCCGACCCCCTTCCCTGCCCCTCCCCCTCCCTGCCACCAACAGATTCATTCCTCCCATTGACCAACCAGGTCGTACCCTCTACCTGCCTTCACCTATCCCACTTCACCACCCTCCTCCTTTATCTGCAGCGCCCTCCCCCCACCCCCCACCCACCCGCAGTCCTGAAGGAGGGTTACACCCAAAATGTTGACTTCTGCACCTCCTGATGCCGCCTGGCTTGCTGTGTTCTTGCAGCCTCCTGCCCATCCTTACCTAGTCTGGCCTACATGTGACTCACATTAGACCCACAGCAATATAGGTGAATCTTAACTGTCCTCTAGACAATTAGGAAAGTGCAGTAAATACTGGCCTCTCCAGTGATGCTCGCATCCCGTGAATGAATTATTAAAAAAAATGTAAAAATAGGAAAGTTACTTTTGTTCATATCAAGTAACTCAGAAAACCCTTAAAATGGCTATATACTGGTACAACTGCTAAACCAGGGAATACAAACAAATCTCACCATGTTTCACAGGGAAGTAATATGATAATGATCTGGATTTTAAAAGTGCTATTTTCTATGTGTTAAGATATTAACACAGCTTTCTCACCTTTTCTCGACGATGTAAAATAACCACTGCAGTTGGTACCCAAAACGCAAGATAAATTTCTAGTTCCATTGAATTAAAAAAATAAAAAAGATGGTAGCAGCCTTCCTAAAACTTACATGATTCAGCCTATTGTTGACATTAGTTTCATCCAATTTTTCCTTTTATTTCTCATTGCTACTCCTTTCCTTTCCTTTTTTTTCTTGAAACTGATTGATTCATCGCCATGACACAAACTCTGATACTTTGTCCAAGTAGCCATTACAACATAAGCTTTGAAAGCAAATAATGCAAGATATTACTGGAAGTGAACATAACTGCAGGCAAGCACAACCTTCTTCTAACATCTAGAAAAATATACTATGATAGCGTTCACAACGAATATGAGCAGAATACAATATCGGTCATGAACAGCAGGAAGTACAGTACTTTTCATGGAGAAGTAGGTGGCTTAAAGAAACATAGGGAGACTCTGCAGGTGCTGCAGCAGTTGAATCGAGTGATGATTTAACTATTATTATTCACCATATCCACTTGGATACTGGTTTAGCAATAAGACTTGTGACTCATAATCTGTGGGTTATTTATGAACTGTCTACAGGTTCATCACAATGTGATGAACTGCAGGGCAATTTCCGTTAATTAATAGCTTGTGCAACCAGATCTTTTCAAACTTTCTACAAGGATGTGAAAGGGTGTAGTCATACTATTAGACTGCCACAGGCATCAACCTGATGAACCAAGTAGAAAGACTCAACTCCGCTTCTGGCTTCAATGCAGTAGTTATTTGTGTTTCGTACTGATGTAATCCAGTTTCACACCATAACTGATATTACAGAATGCCTACAGTGTGGAAACAGTCATTTGGCCCAACAAGTCCACAACAATTCTCCGAAGAGTTCCCACCCAAACCCATTCCCCTACATTTCCCCTGACTAATGCACTGAGCCTACACATCCCTGAACACTATGGGCAATTTAGCATAGCTAATTCACCTGACCTGCACGTCTTTGGACTGTGGGAGGAAACCGGTGCACCTGGAGAAAACTCATGCAGATACGATGAGAATATGCAAACTCTACACAGACAGGCACCCAAGGCTGGAATCGAACCCAGGTTCCTGGCGTTGTGAGGCAACAGTGTTAACCATTGAGCCACTGTGCCACCCCTTATTTTAAATGAATAAAAATTGTCAGTGTTAGGAAGAATCTACTGGTGCCCTGTTTTAGCATTTACAACCTAGCAATACATCCCACTTGTTCCATTCTGTGCAACGTAACAATTCAACATATCCCCCCTTGACGAGATGCAATGTTCAAAGTTTGTGCGAAGATTTGTAGCTCGGGTGCTCGTTGTTGTGGTTCTGTTCGCCGAGCTGGAAGTTTTTGTTGCAAACGTTTCGTCCCCTGGCTGGGGACGACACTACTATCGATCGACTGGGACAACACTACTATCATAGGGCATGCCAGACAGAGAACAGCCAGGGAATTCCTAGAGGCATGGCATTCATCCACAAACTCCATCAACAAACACATCGACCTGGACCCAATATACCAACCACTACAGCGGACAGCTGAAACTGACAACCGGAAGCGGCAGGGACAGACCACTATAAACACCGGAGGAAACATCAAAGAAGCGCTTCGCAGGAAGCTCCCAAGCACTGATGATGTCGCCTAGCCAGGGGACGAAACGTTTGCAACAAAAACTTCCAGCTCGGCGAATAGAACCACAACAGAGATGCAATGTGTTGTCACACAATGCTGAAGCAAGTGTGTGTGTTTTGTGGTTGACATTGGGCCAAGGACATTACGCTGGGAAACCCCTACAGAGGTGTCCTCATGCTGAGATAATTAACGTCTAATAACCACAATCATTTTCCGATGTGCTAGGTGTGACTCTCACCAGCATGGAGTTGTCACTTTCACATCACCTCTGGAATTCAGCTCTTTTTTCCATGTTTGAACCGAGGCTGTAATGAGGTCAGGAACTGAGTAGTCCTGGAGAAAGCCAAATTTAGCATGAGTGAGCAGGTTATTAATAATTACTGTTGTTAACCCCTTCCATCACTTTACTGATAAATGACAGTAGACTCATCAGGAAACAACTGGCCAGCTTGGATTGTCCTGTCCTTTGTATATACTTAGGCACTTTCCCACACAGGTAGATTCCAGTGTTTAGTGTCAGTATGGCAAGAAGCACAGCAAATTCTGGAACATATGTCTTTAGCACTATAGCCAGAATATTGTAAGGGCCCAAAGCCTTTTCAATATTCACTGTGTTCAGCCATTTTGTGATTCTTGTGAAATGAATCAAATTTGCTGAAGACCAGCATCTATTATGTTGGGAGCCTCTGTAGGAGGATGAAATAGATCATCCACCTGACATTTCTAGCTGAAAATTGTTGCAAATTTTTCAACCTTATGTTTGCACTCGTACAACCTGATTAACTGTGTAATTGTTTTGAGAAATAGCCTATAAGCATCCAATATGACGGACCGTAACAAACAAATTTTTTGTTTCAAATTTGTCATCCCCATTCCAGTGAAAGAAAATAAATAACCTCCTGGGTCCATGCCTAAAACACAGTCAGACTGCTTCATTTGTAAGTATGTAATAACTCCTCAAAGCTGGAAACAAGTGGACAGCAGAGTGCATTTTAAGAGCCAGCAAGTGCCTTTGGAATGCCAACAGTCAGGAAAAAGGGAAGGCTGCTGCACTTCTGGATTGTTTGTCCTCTGGGAGGTCATTATTGGAGCTGGAGGGTTTGCTTTTGTTCTCAAAAAGACAGAACATGTTGAAGCTGGACCTTGGACACCAGAGTAACGATTGAGTATCTTAAGGCTATCAGACAGCTACACCACGAGTTCCTCAAAGCAGGCTTTACAGCCATGCCGATTTCACTTTTTACACAAGTGATGACAAGTTGGAAAACAGAGGAAATTATTTGGAACAAAAAGTTTCAGGCCTGAAAGTGAAGCTGCATGTGACATTGCAAGGGAGATGGCTAATGAAGGAGGACATATGTCCTTGTTACTGGGTAGTCAGCCAAATCTCTTCCTACCTCAGCTGCAAAAGTGAGACAGAGGTGAAGGCAATCTTCAGGAAATAACTAGATGTCTTTAGCAAGAAAAACATAAATTTCACGCTTGCAGAGTACTTTGAACACATGAAGGAAGCAGAATGGGCAGTTCATATTTTGAAGGAATCCAGAAAACCAGTTGGTTCCACTTATGCAATGGTCCAAAGATCATTTTGACTGCAGTATCAGTAGGGTACAGTGCAGGTAGACTTATAACAGTTGCTACTGACACTGTTGGAGTGAACTGCCATTTTGAGCCAGGCACTTAACTCAAAACTATGATACTTATGAGAAAAGGTTTAGCAGCTGCAAAACTAAAAGCACACTTCATGATGCAGCCCACAGCTCTGTACACACCTGACTACAACAAGCAGAAATTCATTGATCTTCCCGAATTTTCATTCACTCTGGAGCCACAAATTCTCGCCAGATGGGGTACAAGAGATGCAAGGGATGCTTTTAATTCAGGAATCCAACATATTGGTGTCTGTTGTGGATGTGAACCTTATCATATTAGGGCTATAGCAAAAGAGCAGCTGAAAAGGCCTTCCTTCCAGTGGTGTCAGTGAAGCATGATGCCTGGGAAGATGGTCTGCAATGCACACAAAGCCTTGGGTGTAAGTGAGAGCTCAGTGGGGCCTGCATCAGGGTGACCATATTTGACCTCTCAAAGCCAGATAGCTTTGGCATGACCAAAGAAGACAAAGACCAATACAACAAAAAGAAATTATATCTGAGAACCAACTGTATCACTTTTCTGTATTTTTTACTTGTTACTATTTTTAACTTTTGTATCTGATGTTTATCTACAAACTATATCACTTTTGAGTAACTTTTTTATCCAAAACTACTTTTAATCTTTGTGCCTGCTGTTTAATAACTGCATTGCATTTAAGTCAGTTTTTGTCCATAACTATTTTTACATCTTTGTATCTAATGCTTATTTACTAACCACATCACGTTTAATTATCTTTTATCCGTAACTATTTTTAATCTTTGTGTCTGTTGTGTAATAAGCATGTTATTGTCCAATCTTTTCTTATAAGACAAACCGACAGAGACCCAGACATGTTAGATCTTTGGGAAAACAACTGAAAATACTTTACTATTCACTCCCATGGTCTGTTTTCCTCAATTCTTCAGATAATGATCCTATTTTCCCATAAAATTGTATAAAATAATTTTTAAAAACTTCCAGTTCAGAGCTAAACTGAATACAACCTAGTAGCAAACAGTAACAAGGAAATATTGCAATGTGTACCTAAACCAACACCCTTGTGGCTCATGGTTAGTTTGCTTAAATGTTGCTTTTACCCTACTGTGCCTGATTACTTATTAACTGAACTGTGGATGCTCAGATAACAGACGGAAAGTTTCAGATTAGGAGTATTGTATAGAACTGTGCGTAGAAAATCTGAGATTTTAAATTTGTATTCAAGAAATGACTTCTTCTATTTATACTAGCACTGCTGCCTCACAGTGCCAGGACTCAGGTTCAATTCCATCCTCTGGCAATTAGAGTTTGCACATTCTCCCATGTCTGCATTGGTTTCCCCTGGGAGCTCTGGTTTCCTCCCACAGTTCAAAGATGTACAGGTTATGTGCATTAGCCAAGCTAAATTGCTCATATGGTCCAGGGATGTGCAGGCTAGGTGGATTAGCCATGGGAAATGCAGGATTACAGGTATGGCAGGTGGATCTGGGTGGGATGCTCTTCAGAAGGTCGATGTGGACTTAATGGGCCAAATGGCCTGTTTTCAAACTGTAGGGATTCTATGATTTGATGATGATTATAAGTTTAAAACTGCTTTCTTGTAACAAATTAACCTATTTGTACTTTAATTAGTGCATTAATTAGGCACTTGTCATCCAAGAGTGACAATGGTGTTTTTGGACAAAATAGATCAATGAGGAAAATGTTAAGCATTGATTATATTCACTACTAAAATCAGGGACTTCTTGTTTAACAAGAAATTTATAAAGACAGGGTTTTTCCAGTTCATTCGCATATCTGTTCTCGCAACAGTAAGTTAAGCATTTAACAACTCTCAAAACAAGAAAAGGCACTCAACTGATCAATCTCATTCCATATGGAACCTTAGGAACCACACTTGGTCATTCAGTTGTTTGAGTCTGCTCTATCATTCAATTAGATCATGCATTATCAAAATTATTGAGTTGCAGATTCCAACATTTTTTCCATATTCTTTGAAACTCTTACAGAAAAATATTTGTGTCTTGAAAGGTCTAACTCGCCCAATAATATCAACAGCCTTTTGGAGAGTGAGTTCAAGATTTCTACTGGTCTTTTCATGAGACATTCTCCTGATCAAATTTTACTTTACACATCAGCTCTTTTATCAGTGACATGAGCAATTAGTGATGCAAAATATAACACATCTCTAACTTACTTCGTCACCCAAAGGTGAGGGCAATATGTAAAATGGAATTGACCTACTGATGCAGATGAAGTACGTACGGTTTTGGAAATTTTACTCAATTATTTTTCCGGTGTCTGATACCGGAATATTTGATGCTGTGAACTTGTGCATATATTGGGAGAAATGTTAAATCTTCCAACATTAAAAACTTCCAATCTTCATAAATTAACCTTTTTTACTACATTTCTTTTTTGATGGCTCGTGAAGTTAACAACAATTAAGTTCAATAAAATTAAGTGATACCAACAAACTTTAGATATTGCCAATTTTCAGCCACTGCAATGACATGGCCAGTTTTGCCTGATAGAACATCAGCTGAACTCCTATCAAAACCTTAAGATGATAAAATATGCAGGAGCCAAAACTTTCTATAACTCAAAATTATGAACGGTCAACCAGAACTAAATATTGTCATGATAAGCTACAAAAGCAAACCTATGCTTTAGTCATAAACATACTTTATGCACTTTGGTTGAGGTGTCATATTTCTCAACCTAAATAACCTAGTATTGGATTTGAAAGAACAGCAGCAACTCATTTGAAATCCCTGGTTGGGTACAACTCAAGAAGCTTGACAATAGCTAGAACAAAGTAGTCTGATGGACTCACATCTCATCCACCATCTTTACCAATGAATATTGGCAGCTATGTGTACAGCTATTAAAAGCTATGCAGCAACTCATCGTTCTCTTTCGATAAGCCCTTCCAAATCTGTGACCGCTTTACCAAGAAGGGCAAGGGCAATTGATACATCCATCAACTTCAAGTTCCCCTCCTAGCCACACAAAATCCATCACAATGCCTTCACTGTCACTAGATCAAAAGCGTGAAACTATAAACTTCCTGCTTAATAGCACTGAATGTGTGTTGAAGGTACATGGATTGCAGTAGTTCAGGAAGGCAGCTCACCACTATGTTATTTTGGGCAAATACATCGATATGCCCACAAACAAATAAAGGAAGATACAATATATTAAACCTCTATGAAGATGTAATCTCTCAATCACATTTCTATATTAAATTCACAGAAAAGCACATGTTCAATTAATTTTTTCTACTTGAAAAAGAAATTAAAAAGGCAACCTAACTCTAATTACAGATATATAACTGAGAATATATACTCATTATCTGGGTCATAATGCAGAAATATATGATCAGTTCCATATTCTATGAATAATTGTTCCTTACAGTTACCAAAATTATCTTGACTCATTCAACTAATGTGCACACACCTACTCAATATTTTACAGAGCTTTCTAAGTACAAGTCTCTGTAAATTTTAAACAATGGGGTCATGTCATATCTTGTGAGCCCTTCCTATTCTGTATTGGCAGGAGTCTCAGACCTCGTGATCTAAAACACACAAATACCTGGAAGTATATTTCTATAATCTAATTATAAAGCTTACAATTAAACAATTATATTCATATTGATGTGCTTCTCTCAAGATAAACACCTTAATATGTTTATTTCTCATTTTAATATTGCTGATCAGTAATAGCATGCAATAGAGTTCAGTGATATTAGAAATTGAGAAACTGCCAAGATCCCTTTTCTCTAGTGCAAAATATCACTTGTGTAAGGGGAATCAAAGTTCACATGCAAGATACCCTTTACTACTAAACCTTAAAACATAAAACAAATAACCAAGACTGCAGCACAGAAAGTACTCAAAATGTTTACATGAGTTTGAATTTTAATTCCTGAAATTAGGATTACATAGCAATTATTACGAACAATATAATGCATTACTTTTCTCTGTACTGTGAATTTCTACCCTTCATTAAGGAGTAAAACAAATTTAGCATGAGATTACTGTTCTTTGCTTTGAAACTCTGAGCAAACGTAGTTCAATGTGCAGTGCAATGCTATAATTATCAATTCCATAACTTTAAATATAAAATTACCAGCTATATATTCTAATAGATTTATTAATTATGAAATATGACCTGCAGCATTTCTCCATTATCTGCTTTTGGTCTCTAACATTTGTTGTAAAATGCAAGGTCAAGCTCAATAAACATTAAAATGGCATTTTGGTAGAACAACACCACATCCTAGTTAATAAATAGGATTCTTTTAGTGTAGCTTTTATCACCATAACATGAATCATGTAAGGAACAGGATCTGTGCCACACCTAAACTTGGCTCAAGGACAAAAACATTAGTCATTTAACATTTTCAGAGAAATGTCAGTGGAGGCTTGACATCAGAGGAATCTTTATTTTAAACCAGGTCCTTCATATTTTAACAAGAGTATCAATAATTGTCCAAGAATGAGTCTTTTGTGCAGAATTCTACACATTCTGTAGATGAATTACATTTAACTAGACTTCAAAAACTTTGAGAAGTAACTTCAAAGAGTTAAGTTAAACTTTAAATTCTTCATACACCGTAACAAAAATCTTTTTTTCTTCAAGAAAAAAAAACATTTGCAATACAAATTACAGCCATGGTAGTTCTAGGGCTACCAAGAGAATGTGTAATCTATTGAGGATGATGTCGATTCCAGGTCACAAATTTCTGCCACAGGTCTTCATGTAATTGAACAGGCTAATTCTTGATCCTACACATAGGACAGGATGTCCTATAAGGTGGCAGAATCCAGAATTCATGATGTGCTTTCTTTTTTTTTCTCCTCTGGTGCTGCTCTGCTTCATCATTAAGACTCAAAATGGGACTCAAAATGTTGTCTTCATTCTAAACAATTGCTTGCAAGGTCCTCCCAATCATTAATGTCAATTCCCCCATATGACAAAGAGAAATTCAGAGTGTCTTTCAAGCATTTTATTTATCCTCAAATGGAAACTTCATAATTTGAGTTGAGAAAACATGATCAGGCACTTTTCAGCTTGTTGGATACAGTATCTAGGCCATACTGAGTTTGATTTTGCAGGAATCTTGTCTAAATGCTTGTGGAGCCCACTTCAAGCAGGTCACTGGCACTTATTCAATTGTCTTCCATTGGATTCCATGGTGGCATCACTGATGGAAATTTTTTAAGGCATTATGTATCACGGAATCACAGTCCAGGTCTCACTGCAGTCATAGAGTCATATAGCACAGAACCAGACAGTTCACTCTAACCAGTCAATGCCGACCACAATGCCAAACTAAACATTTCCCACCTGCCTAATCTGGCCCATATCCTTCCAAACATTTCTTATTCATGTACTTATTCAAATGTCTTTTAAACATTGTAACTGTACCCGAATCCACCATTTCCTCTGGAAGTTCATTCCACATATGAACCACTCTCTGTGTAAAACTTCTGCTTTTGATGTCTTTTTAATATCTTTCTCATCTTGCCTTAAAAATATGCCGCCTTGTCTTTAAATCCTCCACTTGCCATTCACACTTGCCATTCACCAAATCTATATGATTTTATAAAACTCTATACGGTCATCTTCAACCTCCTAGAAACCAGGGCAAAACTGCCAAGAACAAATCTATCACGAAAATAATATGTAACAGACTCAACAAATTTACAAACCTGCAAAATGTCTTAGAAGGCACAATGTTCATGTGTTAATTTCAACATGGACATGAAACGATAGAAAAATTAAAAGAAAAACAGAGTAAAATTTGTAGATGACATAAAACCCGGAAGTACTATGAACCCTGAGGAGGATGGTGTAGCTGCCTCTTAAGCCTTTGAGCAATGTAAGGGAACTGGATCCTGCACAAATCCTCTCCCACCCAATGAACTTTTCTCTTTTTTGACTCAACACTTTCAGAAATTCACTACAAATAAATTTGCATTTGCCACATCCACACACACATTCAATAGCTGTGGTTCAACTGATGATCATATAGCGTTTTAATGTACACCATTAGTTGCAGACTGCAGATACCTTTGCAGTATTTTATAAGAGAGTGAGACAACTATTCTGTTAATGAGGGATTTCTTTAATATGCCATTGACTTGGTGGTTAAACATTTATGACCATAGTTTATAGAAGGCTGTACTGCCACAGCTGATCTGGTATTGGAACTCCTTCTCAATGGTGGTCTTTTATGAGAGGAGGCTACCGAGGCATGAGAAATACTCAACATATTTCAGAATCTGTCCTCCAATAAATATAGAAGATGGAATGTTTACCTGACATGTGTTGATATGAGCTTTATTTGGCAATGGTCAGGCAGAGTTCCTGTGTTCTGGTGCAGATTGGGCAACAAAGCTTCAGTAATCCAGAAACTGTAAATCATGCATTCTTATGGTGGTCAATTTAGTTTTGGCATGGAGGTGACTGAGGTTAAGAGAATTTTCTGTTCAGATTGCATGTAATGCTGATAGCAGAATAGTTGATCTTTGGTAAGGTGAGTAGCCATCATCAAGTAATCCTGTGAAGCGCTTCTTTGATGTTTCCTCCGGTGTTTATAGTGGTCTGTCCCTGCCGCTTCCGATTGTCAGTTTCAGCTGTCCGCTGTAGTGGTTGGTATATTGGGTCCAGGTCGATGTGTTTGTTGATGGAGTTTGTGGATGAATGCCATGCCTCTAGGAATTCCCTGGCTGTTCTCTCGTCTGGCTTGCCCTATGATAGTAGTGTTGTCCCAGTCGAATTCATGTTGCTTGTTGTCTGCGTGTGTGGCTACTAAGGATAGCTGGTCATGTCGTTTCGTGGCTAGTTGATGTTCATGTATGCGGATTGTTAGCTGTCTTCCTGTTTGTCCTATATAGTGTTTTGTGCAGTCCTTGCATGGTATTTTGTACACTACCATGTGCCCTTGTTCTGGTGTGGAGAAAACTTTGTCCTCTTTGAAGACGTCAGCTGGCATACCATGAGGACTGCAAACATTGACGTTTCCTTCTGTTTGACTACTTGGTGAGTACAAGTCCATAGAAGTTGATCTTTTCTTCTTTTGGTAAGGCAATGAGGATTTTAACAAGATTAGAATGTTTCCTCCACATACTAATGTCCAATAGAAAGGCTGCAGTAGTGGGTACAGTGGATTCTTTCTTGATTATATGTTTTTGGAGATAAGGCTCTTGATTAAACTTAAAATATAAGCCATAGCTATTAATTTAACCGAGGGCAGTGTTTGTAGAGGAATAAGACTGTGTTATTTTCTGGGTATGTAGATTGTGAAGGAGCAAAAATGGCCTTTGCAGTGATATGTACTTCTTGTTAGATGTGGGAGTTTAAAGAGAGTTTAAGGGTTACTGCGGATTATATCTGCCATAAATGCTGTCAGATGCAAATCTTATCAGATCGAGTGGATCGGTTGGAGAGACAAATAGAGGCGATGAGGAATTTGCAACAGCTACAGTATGTGATGGATGGCAGTTATAGAAAAGGGGGAAAGTCTCAGATACAGTCACATACATGGGTTAACTCCAGGAAGGGTAAGAGAGGTCGGCACCTAGGGCAGGAGTCTTTTGTGGATATACCCATTTCGAACAGGTATGCTGTTTTGGAAAATGTAGGGGGTGATGGATTCTCAGGGGAACGTAGCACAAACAGCCAAGTTTCTGGTATTGAGACTGGCTCTAATGCAACGAGGGGTACGTCAGCTTCCAAGAGATCAATTGTGTTAGGGGATTCTGTAGTCAGAGGTACAGACAGAAGTTTCTGTGGCCAGCAGATAAAAAGCAGAATGGTGCCAGGATCAAGGATGTCTCAGAGAGGATGCAGAATGTTCTCATGGGGGAGAGGGGCCAGCAGGAGGTCATTGTCCACATTGGAACCAACGACATTGGAAGGGAAAAGGTTGAGACTCTGGAGGGAGATTACAGAGAGTTAGGTAGAATTTTAAAAAGGAAGTCCTCAAGGGTAGTAATATCTGGATTACTCCCAGTGCTACGAGCTGGTGAGGGCAGGAATAGGAGGATAGAGCAGATGAATGATGGCTGAGGAGCTGGTATATGGGAGAAGGATTCACATTTTTGGATCATTGGAATCTCTTCTGGGGTAGAAGTGACCTGTACAAGGACAGATTGCACCCAAATTGGAAGGGGACTAATATACTGGCAGGGAAATTTGCTAGAACTGTTTGGGAGGATTTAAACTAGTAAGGTGGGGGTGGGTGGGACCCAGGGAGATAGTAAGGAAAGAGATCGATCTGAGACGGGTACAGCTGAGAACAGAAGTGAGTCAAACAGTCAGAGCAGGCAGGGACAATGTAGGACTCATAAATTAAACTGCATTTATTTCAATGCAAGGGGCCTAACAGGGAAGGCAGATGAACTCAGGGCATGGTTAGGAACATGGGATTGGGATATCATAGCAATTACAGAAACATGGCTCAGGGATGGGCAGGACTGGCAGCTGAATGTTCCAGGATACAAATGGTACAGGAAGGATAGAAAGGGAGGCAAAAAAGGAGGGGGAGTGTCATTTTTGATAAGGGATAGCATTATAGCTGTGCTAAGGGAGGATATTCCCGAAAATACATCCAGGGAAGTTATTTGGGTGGAACTGAGAAATAAGAAAGGAATGATCACCTTATTGGGATTGTATTATAGACCCCCTAATAGTCAGAGGGAAATTGAGAAACAAACTTGTAAGGAGATCTCAGCTATCTGTAAGAATAATAGAGTGGTTATGGTAGGGGATTTTAACTTTCCAAACATCAACTGGGACTGCCATAGTGTGAAAGGTTTAGATGGAGAGGAATTTCTTTAGTGTATACAAGACAATTTTCTGATTCAGTATGTGGATGTACCGACTAGAGAAGGTGCAAAACCTGACCTATTCTTGGGAAATAAGGCAGGGCAGGTGACTGAGGTGTCAGTGGGGGAGCACTTTGGGGCCAGTGACCATAATTCTATTCATTTTAAAATAGTGATGGAAAAGGATAGACCAGATCTAAAAGTTCAAGTTCTAAATTGGAGAAAGGCCAATTTTGACGGTATTAGGCAAGAACTTTTGAAAGCTGATTGGAGGCAGATGTTTGCAGGTAAAGGGACGGCTGGAAAATGGGAAGCCTTCAGAAATGAGATAACAAGAATCCAGAGAAAGTATATTCCTGTCAGGGTGAAAGGGAAGGCTGGTAACTATAGGGAATGCTGGATGACTAAAGAAATTGAGGGTTTGGTTAAGAAAAAGAAGGAAGCATACATCAGGTACAGACAGGATAGATCGAGTGAATCCTTAGAAGAGTATAAAGTAGGAGTATATTCGAGGGAAATCAGGAGGGCAAAACGGGGACATGAGATAGCTTTGGCAAATAGAATTAAGGAGAATCCAAACGGGTTTTACAAATATATTAAGGACAAAAGGGTAACTAGGGAGAGAATAGGGCCCCTCAAAGATCAGCAAGGCAGCCTTTGTGTGGAGCCACAGAAAATGGGGGAGATACTAAATGAATATTTTGCATCAGTATTTACTGTGGAAAAGGATATGGAAGATATAGACTGTAGGGATATAGATGGTGACATCTTGCAAAATGTCCAGATTACAGAGGAGGAAGTGCTGGATGTCTTGAAATGGTTAAAGGTGAATAAATCCCCAGGATCTGATTAGGTGTACCCTAGAACTCTGTGGGAAGCTAGAGAAGTGATTGCTGGGCCTCTTGCTGAGATATTTGTATCATCGATAGTCACAGGTGAGGTGCCGGAAGACTGGAGTTTGGCAAACGTGGTGCCACTGTTTAAGAAGGATGGTAAGGACAAGCCGGGGAACTTTGGACCAGTAAGCCTGACCTCGGTGGTGGGCAAGTTGTTGGAGGGAATCCTGAGGGACAGGATGTACATGTATTTGGAAAGGCAAGGACTGATTCGAGATACTCAACATGGTTTTGTGTGTGGGAAATCATGTCTCACAAATTTGATTGAGTTTTTTGAAGAAGTAACAAAGAAGAGTAATGAGGGCAGAGCAGTAGATGTGATCTATTTGGAATTCAGTAAGGTGTTCGACAAGGTTCCCCATGGGAGACTGATTAGCAAGGTTAGATCTCATGGAATACAGGGAGAACTAGCCACTTGGATACAGAACTGGCTCAAAGGTAGAAGACAGAGGGTGGTGGTGGAGGGTTGTTTTTCAGACTGGAGGCCTGTGACCAGTGCAGTGCCACAACAATCAGTGCTGGGCCCTCTACTTTTTGTCATTTACGTAAATGATTTGGATGCGAGCATAAGAGGTACAGTTAGTAAGTTTGCAGATGACACCAAAATTGGAGGTGTAGTGGACAGCGAAGAGGGTTATCTCAGATTACAACAGGATCTGGACCAGATGGGCCAATGGGCTGAGTAGTGGCAGATGGAGTTTAATTCAGACAAATGCGAGGTGCTGCATTTTGAGAAAGCAAATCTTAGCAGGACTTATACACTTAATGGTAAGGTCCTAGGGAGTTTGCTGAACAAAGAGACCTTGGAGTGCAGGTTCATAGCTCCTTTAAAGTGGAGTCGCAGGTAGATAGGATAGTCAAGGCGGCGTTTGGTATGCTTTCCTTTATTGATCAGAGTATTGAGTACAGGAGTTGGGAGGTCATGTTGCGGCTGTACAGGACATTGGTTAGGCCACTGTTGGAATATTGCGTGCAATTCTGGTCTCCTTCCTATCAGAAAGATGTTGTGAAACTTGAAAGGGTTCAGAAAAGATTTACAAGGATGTTGCCAGGGTTGGAGGATCTGAGCTACAAGGAGAGGCTGAACAGGCTGGGGCTGTTTTCCCTGGAGCGTTGGAGGCTGAGGGGTGACCTTATAAAGGTTTACAAAATTATGAGGGGATGGATAGGATAAATAGGCAAAGTCTTTTCCCTGGGGTCGGGGAGTCCAGAACTAGAGGGTATAGGTTTAGGGTGAGAGGGGAAAGATATAAAAGAGACCTAAGGGGCAACGCTTTTACGCAGAGGTTGGTACGTGTATGGAATGAGCTGCCAGAGGATGTGGTGGAGGCTGGTACAATTGCAACATTTAAGAGGCATTTGGATGGGTATATGAATAGGAAGGGTTTGGAGGGACATGGGCCGGGTACTGTCAGGTGGGACTAGATTAGGTTAGGATATCTGGTTGGCATGGACAGGTTGGGCCGAAGGGTCTGTTTCCATGCTGTACATCTCTATGACTCTATGACTCTAATGAAGTCAAGGGTAGGGGCACGTACTGATTATAATGGCATTTTGCTATGGTTGAGGGACTTGAATGTCAAGGTTGACTGTGATTCCAATATCTGGAATAGAATAATTGTGAAAAATGGTGTTAATAAAGCCAATGCAAATAATGTCATCTACAAAGAGAAAGCCCATGACATCTAATAGTATGTTGACCATCATGGCTTTATGTTTTAAAGCTACCAGTGCCATCTGTAGACCAAGATCCAGCAGTCAGGGAGTTTTGGTAATGGATCCAAGATTCTGGATGGCAAAATCAACCTTATGGACACAAGGCTTACTGTCATGCCTTCTTTTCCCTTGCTTATAACTTCAGTTGCCCCTCCCAGGAGGATGGGTTTCATTAAGGGAAACCATATGAATTTGATTTGATAATTCACTTTTTTAAAATTCATTTGTGGGACATGGGTGTCGCTGGCTGGCACATCCCTATTTGCCCTTGAGAAGGTGGTGGTGTGCTGCCTTCTTGAATTGCTGCAGTCCACTTGCCGTGGGTTGATCCACAATGTCCTCAGGGAGGAAATTCCAGGATTTTGACCCAACGAGTGTGAAGGAATGGCAGTATATTTCCAAGTCAGTTTTGGGAGTAGCTTGGAGGGAAAATTGCAGGTGGTGGTGTTCCCATGTACCTGCTGCCCTTGTCCTTCTTGATGGAAATGGTCGTGGGTTTGGAAGGTGCTGGCATTTGTGTGGCACAAATGTTACTTGTCACTTATCTGCTCAAGCCTGGATATTGTCCAGACCTCGTTGCATTTGAGCATGGACTGCTTCAGTATCTGAGGAGTCATGAATGGTGCTGAACACCGTGCAATAATCGACAAACATTCCCACTTCTGACCTTACGACAGACAGAAGGTCATTGATGAAGCAGCTGAAGATTGCTGGGCCTCAGACACTACTCTCATGGACTCTTGCAGAAATTTCCTGGAGCTGAGATGACTGACCGTCCACAACCACACCCACAACCATCTTCCTTCGTGCAAGGTATGACTCTAACGAGTGGAGTGTTTGCCTTCCGATACCCATTGATTCCAGTTTTACCAGGGCTCCTTGATGCCATACTTGGTCAAATGCAGCCTTGATGTCAAGGGCTGACACTTTCACCTCACTTCTGGAATTCAGCTCTTTTGTCCATGTTCGAACCAAGACTGTAACGAGACCAGGAGCGGACTGACCCTCGCGAAACCCAAACTGGACGTTACTGAGCAGGTTGTTGCTGAGCAGGTGCTGCTTGAGAGCACTGTTGATGACCCCCTTCCACCACTCTACTAACGATGGACAGTAGAATGATTGGGCAGTAATTGGCCAGGTTAGATTTGTCCCACTTTTTGTATACAATTTTCCACATTGTCGGGTAGGTGCCAGTGTTGTAACTGTATTGGAAGAGCTTGTCTAGGGGAACGGCAAGTTCTGGAGCTCACGTCTTCAGTACTATTGCCGGAATGTTATCAGGGCCCATTGCCTTTACAATATCCAGTGCCTCCAGCCATTTCTTGATATCACGTGGCGTGAATCAATTTGGCTGGAGACTGGTGTCTGTGATGTTGAGGAACCACTGGAGGAGCCTGAGATGGATCACCTACTTGGCACTTCTGATTGAAGATTGTTGCGAATGTATTAGTCTTATCTTTTGCACTGATGTGCTGGGCTCCTCCAACATTGAGGATGGGGATATTTGTGGAACCTCCTCCTCCAGTGAATTGGTTAATTGTCCACCACCATTCAAGACTAGATGTGGAAGGACTGCAGAGCTTAGATCTGATCCGTTGGTTTTGGGTTCACTTAGCTCTGTCTATCACTTGCTGTTTATGCCTTTTAGCGCAGAAGCAGTCCTGTTTGGTAGCTTCAGCAGATTGTCACCTCATTTTTAGGTATGCCTGATGCTGCTCCTCGCATGCCCTCCTGCACTCTCCATTGAACCAAGGTTGATTCCCTGGCTTGATGGTAACGTTGAGTGAGGGATATGCCAGGCCATGAGGTTGCTGGAGTACAGTTCTGCTGCTGTTGATGGCCCACAGCGCCTCGTGGATGCCTAGTTTGGAGCTGCTAGATCGGTTCAAAGTCTGTCCCATTTAGCACGCTGATAGTGCCACACAGCACGATGCAAGTTATTCTCAATGTGAAGGAGGGACAATGCAGTGGTCACGTTTACCTGTACTGTCATGGAAAGATGCTTCTGCAGCCGGAAAATCAGTAAGGATGAGGTCAAGTAGCTTTTCCCTCTAGTTGGTTCCTTCACCACATGCCACAGACCCAGTCTAGCACTTATACCTTTTAGGACCTGACCAGCTCGATCAGTAATACTGCTGCCGAGCCACTGTTGGTGGTGGACATTGAAATCCCCCACCCAGAGTACATTTTCCACCATTGCCACCCTCAGTGCTTCCTCCAAGTGTTGTTCAACATGGAGGAGTACGGATATTCATCAGCCAAAGGAGGACGGTACATGGTAATCAGTAAGATGTTTCCTTGTCCATGTTTAAGTCATAAGACTTCATAAGGTCCAGAGTCAATGTCAAGGACTCCCAGGGCAACACCCTCCCAACTGTATATCACTGTGCTGCCACCTCTGCTGAGTCTGTCCTGCCAGTAGGCCATATCCAGGGATGGTAATGGTGGTGTCTGGGGTGTTATCTGTAAAGTATGATTCCGTAAGAATGACTATGTCATGCTGTTGCTGAATTAGTCTATGAGGCAGCTCTCCCACTTTCGACACTAGCCCCCAGATAGTTGGTAAGGAGGACTTTGCATGGTTGACAGGGCTATTTGTGTTTTTGCCATTGTCTTTTTCAGTTCCAAGATCAAAACCAGGTGGTCTGTCCCGTTTCATTTCTTTATTGTGACTTTCTAGTGCTTAATACAACAGAGTGGCTTGCTAGGCCATTTCAGAGAGCAGTTGAGAGTCAACCACATTGCTGTGGCTCTGTATTCACATGTAGGCCAGACCCAGTAAGGATGGAAGTTTCCTTCCCTAAAGGACATTAGTGAACCAGATGGGTTTTTCTGACAATTGACAATGGTTTCATGATCCTCAGTTGACTCTTAACCCCAGCTATTTTTAATTGAATTCAAATTCCACCAACTGCTGTGACAAGATTCAAACCCAGGTCACCAGAACATGATTGAGTTTCTTGATTAATAGCCGAGTGATAATATGACTCGGCTATCGTCTCCCCAACATATACTGCAATTCTTCTTTCTGGAGAATCACATAAGATTATCCTGAGAGTTCTAACATTCCAAGACATAAATTTTAAGGTTTTCTTTGATATGATTTGTTGTTGGCACATGTACCTCTATATACAGTAAAAAGTTTTATTTGGCAAGCAGTACAGAAAGATATACATAGATATACAGCGCACAGAGTGTTTTGACAGAGTAAGGCATACTACAAAGATGGTGAGTTGCAGTTCGCCAACCAGATGAAAAATGAGAGTGACTATTTTAGGGCCCCTTTTCTAGACCTCTTCTTCATTCAAGGTTAGGGCATCTTGAAGAGGCCTGCTCAGTCACAACCGCTGGAGTTCAAAGACACTTCTGTCCCAGTACAGGCATCCAACAACTTTCATGGGTCGGTCATCTGTGTGCAATTCCTTGACTAAGATCTTTCAGATACACAGCCCTGTTCCTGTCACCAATTCTCCACTGCCATGTGATTAGCAAATGGATTCTGTTAGAAGCCTGCACGCACCTTTATCTAACAGAGGGATCGTAAGGCACATTATTGTCCAAACAATTGTTAGGAAATTGTGATCAGATTTTGGTGATATGTCAAACTATAATGACTGGGATAATTTTGCCACTGCAGCATTCTTCTCCCTCTGCAGCCAGCGAAAATAAGTTTTTCTCTAATGTTCTGCTTTTGAGGTCTTTTTGTTATCTGGTACCTCCCCACAACATCACCACCACGGGTAGCCCTACTAGAAGCAAGGAATTGCCAAAGGTGTCACTCTAAGGAATTGTCAGTGCACTTGCCCCTACACCACTACAAGATGATAGTGATATATAGAGGGGATCTCTAAACCTGATAAAAGTGACACAGCAAAGACAGAAACAAGAAAGCTGAAAAATTTTATTTTAGCAGCCGTTGTAGGAAAGTTATTAGAATCCAAGAGCAAAGTGACTTAGTACTCCAAAAAAAAATTAAGATCTTTAGAGCATACCAATGAAGATTTATAGGTAATTCCTAATGAACCTAATTGTATCTCTGAAGATGGGACTAAAGTAGTAGATATGGAAAGGTTATCACTACAGTCAAAAGCCTTTCAGATAGCAGTCAATAAAATTCCATGAAAAACGATTAGCTCAAAGGTTGGGTGAAGTTTTGTAACTCGGGTGCTCGTTGTTGTGGTTCTGTTCGCCGAGCTGGAAATTTTTGTTGCAAACATTTCGTCCCCTGTCTAGGTGACATCCTCAGTGCTTGGGAGCCTCCTGTGAAGCGCTTCTGTGGTGTTTCCTCAGGCATTTATAGTGGTCTGTCCCTGCCGTTTCCGGTTGTCAGTTTCAGCTGTTCGCTGTAGTGGCCGGTATATTGCACCTAGAAGCATGGCACTCATCCACAAACTCCATCAACAAACACATCGACCTGGACCCAATATATCGGCCACTACAGCGGACAGCTGAAACTGACAACCGGAAGCGGCAGGGACAGGCCACTATAAATGCCGGAGGAAACACCACAGAAGCACTTCACAGGAGGTTCCCAAGCACTGAAGATGTCACCTAGACAGGGGACGAAACGTTTGCAACAAAAATTTCCAGCTCGGCGAACAGAACCACAACAACGATTAGCTCAAATTAATGCTCATGGAATCAAGGCAAATTATTGCATGGGCAACTGTACTGGTTAAGACATACAAAAGAAAGTGAAGCTATGTACTTCAAGTGGAAGGAAGTCACCAGTGTAAAGACTGTCATTTTATTTTTTGGTAATTTTATTTGTGGAGTGAATTGAGAAAAGAAACAGCTTTGAAACCAAGGCTTGATGAAGGATTGCAACATATTTTGGAAGCAAGTTACCTGACACTCATCA
Organism: Chiloscyllium plagiosum; assembly: GCF_037043375.1. Classification (NCBI taxonomy): domain Eukaryota; kingdom Metazoa; phylum Chordata; class Chondrichthyes; order Orectolobiformes; family Hemiscylliidae; genus Chiloscyllium; species Chiloscyllium plagiosum. The sequence goes on from NW_028270158.1 coordinate 30,900,595, forward strand.
CAAGCATCATTTATACAGTTGCTTGTTCAAGCAGTAACTGAAGTGTAGTTTATAATAAGTTGGCACTGAAGGGTTGTGTACAAATGGAGAGTGGGTTGACAAAAAGCTGATTGCACAATGTATTAGTGACCAGTTAATGATAACAGGGGACTTCTGCCTGCCAGCAACTCTGACTGGTTCTCAGGTTACATCGTTGTCTCCTGCTCCTTGGATGTTGCCTGACCTGCTGCGCTTTTCCAGCAACACATTTTTCAGCTCTGATCTCCAGCATCTGCAGTCCCCACTTTCTCCTAACAGCTTGGGAATACAAACAAGATAGTGAGAATCCTTCAGACAATCAACTCAGGAGCGCTCACTGATCTATAGCTTTTTAAGTTTGAAAAATCGCTGGTTTTCTTCATCAGCAGTTTTAGGCTGTGACTTTTAATTCAGAAGCAAGAGACAATTTAAAACTATGAACTAGCCTCTATGCCTCCTACAAACCAATGAAAGCCTCCAGAGAACAGATGGAGAAGCGACATTCTGACTAGTGTGTGTGTCATATGTCTGTGTAAAAATGGAAGATTTTAAGGGAATTGGAGTTTATCAAGTTGAGTTGTATGCAGATGGTTCTTAAATGATTTACCTGTAACTAGAGTCTATTTACTTGCAATAAATAATAAGTTTTGCTAAACATGGAAACCACATTTATGCTTTCTATCAACCTGGGTCTGAAAGTCTGGTAAATTGGGGAATTTTGCACATTTTAAAAAATTGTTAACATTTGTGATGACCTGGAGAATAGAGGCTTGATTTCCCATATGCTACCTCAACAAACCCTTAAGTTCATAAATGAATTAGATAACACAATAAAGAACAATAAAAAGAGTATCAGGCTCAGCAGATAATATTCTTAGGTTCCACCCCATGAATGTTGCGAGAAAAACTCAGCAGCTTGTAAGGTAGCACAGAAGTATTTGAAGTTTCACAATGAAAATAAAAGGATGGGTAGGAAAACATTCAACAAGCAGAATGTTTAACATGGGAGATGAAGTATTCATTGTTCCCTTTGTTGTGATGAACTTTTGAAAGAGAAATTCAGTGATGCAAGAAGGATCACAAATATGTTGAAAGGGTATCAAAACAGGGAAGATGACAAGGAGGAACAAAGATATCATAGTAAGAATAGTGGAAGATGACAGAGACAACAAGAGTAAGGTGGAAGGTGAAGTAGATCATTCTCAGTGAACATGCTACAGTCTGACTGGCTAACATGGAAAAATTGGTACAGTTGCACAATCTTCTCACATTTAGATTAAAAAAAAAACAAAGGGAGGATTGTGCAAGACTACTAGGAAAGTATAGTAATCTATTGAGATACATCCAGATGCTTAGCTAACAAAATACATTCTATGGATGTAGGAGTCAAGACCTATAAAACTTCATCCCTATTGGGTGAGCCCAGTAAAACAAGATGAGATGGAGACAGAGATTCAAAACTTGCTGGAAAACCACTTCATTGAACGTAAAAGCAGTTGCAGTTCACTAGTAACTTTAGCTCCTAAACCAGATGTACTAACAAAGTCTATATACAGAAAAGTAAATGTCACGAAGATAGATTCCTACTCAATTGCACAATTAGAAGGCTGCACTGATAGGGCTGACAGTACCTCATTTAAGAAAGATCAATTGAAAGAGTACTGACAAGTGTAATTAATGTCAAACATTAAAGCTGCAACTGCTTTCATTACACCATTTGGTGATGCCATTTGGGTTAAAGGACACCCCAACTTCGTGCTAGAGGTTTATAAGTCTACCTTAGGTCAATAACTGTGTAGTTTTACTATGTTGTGACACAAGGGAAAAGATTTAGAGACAAGTCTAGGACCTGATTAAGCAATTACAATTTGCTGGCATAGGAATAAACTTAGCCATAGAGTCATAGAAATGCACAGCAAGGAAACAGACGCTTCGGTCCAACTCGTCCATGCCAACCAGATATCCCAACCCAATCTAGTCCCACCTGCCACCACCTGGCCCATATCTCTCCAAACCTTTCCTATTCATATACGCATCCAGATGCCTTTTAAATGTTGCAATTGTACCAGCCTCCACCACTTCCTTTGGCTGCTCATTCCATACATGTACCACCCTCTGCGTGAAAAAGTTGCCCCTCAGGTCTCTTTTATATCTTTCCCCTCTCACTAAACCTATGCCCTCTAGTTCTGGACTCCCCCACACTAGGGAAAAGACTTTGTCTATTTATCCTATCCCCTTAAATAAGAGGAACCCAAATGGTTCACAGAATTCTGGGTATGGTCTAATTAGTGCCTCATTTAGTTTTAGCAAGAGTTCCTTATTCTTAGAGTTATAGAGATAGCACAGAAACAGACCCTTCAGTACAACTTGTTCATACTGACCAGATATCCTAAAAAGATCCAGACCCATTTTCCAGTATTTTGGGCCCAAACCCCTCTAAACTCTTCCTATTCATATACCCATCCAAATGCTTTTTAAACGTTGCAATTGCATCAGCCTCCACCACTTCCTCTGGCAGCTCATTCCATACTTGCACAACCCTCTGCGTGAAAAGGTTGCCCTTTAGGTCCCTTTCATATCTTCCCCCTCTCACCTTATACTCCATTTCCTTTACAATAAAGATAAATAGTTCATTTGCCTTCCTATTACCTATAGAAATTTGATGTTAGCTTATTGTGATTCATGCACAAGGACCACCCCAAAGGTAATTTGGAAAAGTATAAACCTTCAATATGCTGTAGGACAAAAACAAAGTGTTACCAAGATCAGAGAAAATGAAGGCATTAGTGGAATTCCTTGTTCCTAAAGCTAAATAAGAATTGGAGAGATTTTTAGGAATTGATAGGCTTTGCTGGAAAACTATTTGTAATTTCAGCATGATAGCTCTGCCTTTAACAAATTTGTTTTAAAAAACCAAGGGTGGTGTGGTCAACAGAATGCCAGGCAACATTTGAGAAGCGAGGTATTCCTAATACATGAATCAGTATTGGCTGCCCATGATTTTTCCAGACCTTTCAAAATGGCAAATAATGCTTGTGATGTAGGAGCAGGTGCATTCACATTGCAGGATGTTGGGAGTAGAGAAGCCAGTGGGGTACTTTTCCAAGAAACTCAGTTTGCATCTGAAGTACTCTATTGCAGAAAAGGAAACTTTGGGATTATTGCTCACCCCAGGAGACAGGGACTGCTGAATTACCTTCCCAATCTTTCCGTATGCCTAACACTTTTTTTTGTATGTGTGTGGAAGGAGTTTCATGAGGGGGTTTGTGTTTTAACTAATATGAGTTAAATGTCAACAGATCATAAATTGTTAATCTGTCTGTAAGTTAGCTCACAGATCTTGGTTTGTTTTCAGACAGTTCATCACCATAGTGGCTCAGTGGTTAGCATTGCTGCCTCACAGGGCTAGGGACCTGGGTTCAATTCCTGCCTTGGACGACTGTGTCTGCGTGGATTTCCTCCAGGTGCTCCGGTTTCCTCCCACAATCCAGGGTGCCAATGGGTGAATTGGCCATGATAAACAGTGTAAGGTGATTTAGTCAGGGGTAGAATATAGGGGAATAGGTCAAGGTGGGTTACTCTTCGGAGGGTCGGTGTGGACTTGTTGGGCTGAAGGGCCGGTTTCCATACTGTAGGGAATCTAAACTCATCTAATCATCAGAGTGTCTCTGGTGAAGAGCTGATGGTATGTCCCACCTCTCTACTTATAGTCTTAGTTTTTTTTTAAAAAAAGGTGGGCGATGTCATTGGTGGTCCTTTTTTTTTTCTTCCCCAGGGAAGGTAGATAAGATCTAAAACAATGCGCTTATATTGATGGAATGATAGTTAGAATGCCACGTGTCTTCGTTGTGCCTATCCTAGGATGTGTGTGTTGTACCAGTCAAACTGGTGTCCTTCTTTGTCTGTATGTATGGAAACTAGTGAGAGAGTGAGTCGTGTCTTTTGGTGGCCAGTTGATGTTCATGGATCCTGACAGCAAGTTCCCTGCTAGTTTGTCCGATAGTTTTTTTTTAAACATTTCTTACATAGTATCTTGTAAATGATGTTTGTTTTGCTGGTGGTATCTAATGGATCCTTTAGATTCATTAGTCACTGTTTAAGTGTGTATGTGGAAATAGACAGATTGTGTTTATTGGGTAGCTGTTTTTCTTGACAACGTTGTAGAGATTTTTCTTCTGCTTTTTGTAGTTCTTGGGTTCCGCTGTACGATGTAGCTTATTGAACAATGTCTTAATGCAGCTCAGTTTGTGGGTGTTGGTGTGATTGCTTCGGAAATTAGGTATTTGGTCCACGTGTGTTGTTTTTCTGTTCATCTTGTCATAGCCATAGCAGTAATGCAGAGACTTGAACAAGCTACCCTCCCATCTAGCCAACCCAAACTTTGGGTTTGTTACGTAGATGACACCTTCAGCACAAAACAGAACAAGTTACAGGAAACACACAACACCATCATCAACAATATCCTGACCGGCATAAAATTGACAGAACGATAACAGACTCCCATTCCTCGACGTGACAGTTAAACGTACAGTTAACGGACAGCTTCAAACCAGCACCTACAGAAAAACAACATGGACCAAATACTTTACTTCAGAAGCAATCTTCAGAACCAAGAACTACAAAAAGCAGAAGAAAAATATCCATATGTTTAAGAGAAACAGGTACCCAATAAACACAATCCATCTATTCCTCAGAAACAAACCCAAACAAGCAGACAACGCAACCAAGAACTATAGCCACTTTACCTTACAAAGGCATATCAGAAATGACTTCCATATTTTTACCTTGACATCATGGTAGCCCACAAACCTACCAACAAACTTAAACAGCAACTAATGAACCTACAGGATCCATTAGATACCACCAGCAAAACTAAATGTTATTTATAAGATACCATGCAAGAACAAAAAAAAACCCACGACTTCTGACAAACCTTCAAGTTCAGCAACCTGAGCTACAAACCTTCTCAAAAATCACTAATTGTTAATCTGTAGCTAGACTATTTGTAATAGTAACTCCTGGTAAATATAGGAACCTGGTCTGTTTTATGCCAAACTGGTTCTAAACCACAGGTAAATTGGAGAATACTGTGCATGTCTTTCAAAAAATTTAACTTCTGTGATTATTCCAGGAATAATGTGGCTTGACATCCAGCAGGATTCCCACAGACATAAAAAGGTAGACATTTAGGAGTCAATATACATAGACCACTAAAATTTAATGGACAGATAACAGCACAGGCCTGAACGGTGACAACAGAAGGAGCTGTGTCACCCTATATTCATTCCTTGACATTTTTGTTCACTGATGTCACAAGGCCAAAGGTAGATGGTTGGTCTTAATTTATTTTATCATTTTCACTGCAGGTTAAAGCAGTGAGTTAAATAATTTAGCTCATAGCATATGAAGTTTTGTGTTGACAAGTTTTAAATTTACTAGGTTTGAAAAAAGCTTAGGACTAAGTCTGTGGCAAGTTTAGTCATCTAATAAGTGGAATCTGGAAAGACTTCACACCTGTTGAATGCACATCCTGTAGCACATGCTAATTCCATGGCATTTCTCATGTCCTGTACCATCACAGATGCAGGAAATGTAATCAGCTGGAGAAGTAGGAGCCCCAGATTTGAATCTGCTCTGCAGCTAGCATCATCCTGGTGCATCTGCAAGGTTAGGGCTACAGAGATATCACATTTCCAGAGGTGAGCACAATGCAATTTAAAAATATGGGGCAGGCAGAGGGGGAAGGCATTGACTACCGGATTTTTGAAAAATCAGAAGCCATGCAATGTATCTCATTAACCATCTCAAGTTGCTGTATTACCTTCAACAACTGGTACACAAATGTCACAAGATCTTCCTGTTCCTACACCCCTCTAGAAGCGCCCCTTTTACTTATATTGTCTCTCCTCATTCTTCCAACTATAATTTAATACTGAAAATTCACCAACCTACATCTGCTTAGAGTTTATTTCAGCCTCCTCAGTTTAAAATACTTGCAAATTTAAAGCAGGGGCATTTTAGTGGTAGCAATCATAGTTTAGTTAAATGTAGCATAGGAACAGAAGTTTTTGTTGGATGGCAATAGTTTATTATAGAAAATCGAAAGTATGGAAACTGCAGGTGAAATTGAAAAGTACAAATCAAGAAAGCAGAGAATGAGTAAAAGATTAGCAGATAAAATGGAGGAAAATCTAAATAAGTTTTATAAATGCCTAATCAGCACCAAAAATGAGACTTGTGGAGTCAGATGACATGACAACTGCTCAAATATTTCACAGCTGTTTTCATAAAAGATGGGAGCAATGCTGACATTGCACTTCTGAAATACTTTTAAGATACACATTGTACAAGCATAATTATTAAGCTGTTTACAACTTAAAAGTGGATCTCCAGATATAATTATGTATATCCTAGCTGCTAAGAGAAACAAAAGAAAGACTTAGAGGCCCTGACCATCATTTCCCAATCTGTGGTGGCTACAGCTGAAGCTGGAAGACTAACTTTGCACCACTGCTTAAGTAGAGAGGACTATAGTAATTATAAGCCAATCAGCCCAACTTCTGATGGGAAAGTTATTCGGAAGTGTGTTTGGAAAAGAAAGTTCTTAACAGGCAGCACAAAAAAAAGTCACCTAGAAAGGCATAGGTGATGGAATATGATCAGATTGATGTCTTTCAAGGAAGGTTCTCTGTAACTAGCTTGATCGAAAGTTTTGCGAAGGTACCAAATAGGTTGATGAGGGTAGCACATTTGATGTGATCTACCTGGATTTTAGCAAGGTCAAATGTGTGATGACCTCCCAGATCTCAGACAGTTGAAAAATCAAAAGTGAGACTACACTTATCATTCTGGTCTCCATATTACATGGAGGCTTTGGAAAGAGTGTGGAAGGAGGTTCATCAGGATGCTGCCTGGATTAGACAGTGTGAGCTATAAGGAGAGGCAAGAAAAGGTTGAGTTGTTTCCTCTGGATTGGCAGAGTCATAGAGATGTACAGCATGGAAACAGGCCCTTCGGTCCAACTGGCCCATGCTGACCAAATATCTTAACGTAATCTAGTCCCATTTGCCAGCACTTGGCCCATATCCCTCTAAACCCCTCCTATTCATATACCCACCCAAATGCCTTTTAAATTTTGCAATTGTACCAAACTCCTCCACTCCCATGGCAGCCAATTCAATACATGCACCACCCACTCCATGAAAACATTGCCCCTTAGATCTCATATCTTTCCTCCTCACCCTAAACCTATGCCTTCTAGTTCTGGACTCCCCCACCCCAGGGGAAAAAAAAGTCTATTTATAGTTTCCATGCCCGTTATGATTTTATAAACCGCTATAAAGTCCCCCCTCAATCTCTTGACACTCTAGGGAAAACAGCCTCAGCCTATAGCTCAAACCCTCCTACCCTGGCAACATCCTTGTAAATCCTTTCTGAACCCTTTCAAAGTTTCACAACATCCTTCCAATAGGAAGGAGACCAGAACTACACCCAATATTCTAAAAGTGGACTAACCAATGTCCTGTAAAGCCACAACATGACCTCCCAACTCCTATACTCAATGCTCTGCCCAATAAGGATATGCTTTCCTTTAAGAATAATAGGGTGGTCATGGTAGGGGATTTTAACTTTCCAAACATGGACTGGGACTACCATAGTGTTAAGGATTTAGATGGAGAGAAATTTGTTAAGTGTGTACAAGAAAATTTTCTGATTCAGTATGTGGATATACCTAGTAGAGAAGATGCAGAACTTGACTTACTCTTGGGAAATCAGGCAGGGCAGGTGACTGAGGTGTCAGTGAGGGGACATTTTGGGACCAGCGACCATAATTCTACTAGTTTTAAAATAGTGATGGAAAAAGATAGACTAGATCTAAAAGTTGAAGTTCTAAATTGCAGAATGTCCAATTTGAATGCTATTAGGCAAGAACTTTCAAAAGCTGATTGGGGGCAGACATTCGCAGGTAAAGGGATGGCTGGAAAACGGGAAGCCTTCAGAAATGAGATAATGAGTGTGCAGAGAGGGTATATTCCTGTTAGAGTGAGAGGAAAGGCTGATATGTATAGAGAATGCTGGATGACTAAAGAAATTGAGGGTTTGGTTAAGAAAAAGAAGGGCCTGTGCCCGAAACGTCGAATCTCCTGTTCCCTGGATGCTGCCTGACCTGCTGTGCTGTTCCAGCAATAAAGTTTCAACTTAAGAAAAAGAAAGCATATATCAGATATAGACAGGATAGATCAAGTGAATCCTTAGAGTATAAGGCAGTAGGAATATACTTAAGAAGAAAATCAGGAGGGCAAAAAGGGGAAAGGAGATAGCTTTGGCAAATAGAGTTAATGGAAATCTAATGGGTTTTTAGAAATACATTAAGGACAAAAGGGTAACTAGGGAGAGAACAGGGCCCCTGAAAGATCAGCAAGGCGGGCTTTGTATGGAGCCACAGGAGATGGGGAGATACTAAATGAGTATTTTGCATCAGTGTTTACTGCGGAAACACAGTGGAGCCAATGGTCGGTGGTGGACAAGTTGTTAGAGGGAATCCGGAGGGACAGGATGTAAATGTATTTGGAAAGGCAAGGATTGATTAGGGATAGTCAACTTGGCTTTATGCGTGGAAAACCATGTCTCACAAACTTGATTGTTACATCAAAAAACTCAGAGGATTGATAAGGGCAGAGCAGTAGACATGACCTATATGGACTTCACTAAGGTTTTCCACAAGGTTAGCGAGGTTTGATCTCATGGAAGCTGAAACTTTATTGCTGGAACAGCACAGCAGGTCAGGCAGCATCTAGGGAACAGAAGATTCGACGTTTCGGGCACATGCCCTTCTTCAGGTGCCCGAAACGTCGAATCTTCTGTTCCCTAGATGCTGCCTGACCTGCTGTGCTGTTCCAGCAATAAAGTTTCAGCTTTGATCTCCAGCGTCTGCAGATCTCACTTTCTCCTTGATCTCATGGAATACAGGGATAACTAGCCAACTGGATACAGAACTGGCTCAAAAGTAGAAGAGGGTGGTGGTGGAGAGTTGTTTTTCAGAATAGAGCCCTGTGACCAATGGAGTGCCACAAGGATCGGTGCTGAGTCCACTACTTTTCGTCATTTATGGATGTGAGCTTAAGTGGTATAGTTAGTAAGTCTGCAGAATACACCAAAATTGGTGGTGTACGGACAGCGAAGGAGGTTACCTCAGATTACAATGGGATCTTGATCAGATGAGCCAATGGGCTGAGGAGTGGCAGATGGAGTTTAAATTCAGATAAATGCAAGGTACTGCATTTTGGGAAAGCAAATCTTAGCAGGACTTATACACTTAATGGTATGGTCCTAGGGAGTGTTGCTGAGCAAAGAGACCTTGGAGTGCAGGTTCATAGCTCCTTGAAAGTGGAATCGCAGATAAATAGGATAGTGAAGACAGCATTTGGTATGCTTTCCTTAAAAGGTCTGAGTATTATTGAGTACAGGTGTTGGGAGGTCATGTTGCGGCTGTACAGGTCACTGGTTAGGCCACTGTTGGAATATTGCGTGCAATTCTGGTCTCCTTCCTATCGGAAAGCTGTTGTGAAACTTGAAAGGGTTCAGAAAGGATTTACAAGGACATTGCCGGGAGAGGTTAAATAGGCTCGGGTTGTTTTCCCTGGAGCATCTGAGACAGTGGGGTGACCTTTGAGGTTTATAAAATCATGAGACGTGGATAGGATAAGCAGACCTCTCCTTGGGGTGAACAGAACTAGAGACATAGGTTTAGGGTGAGGGGGGAAAGATATAAAAGAGACCCAAGGGGCAATTTGCTGAGATATTTGTATCATTGATAGTCACAGGAGAGATGCTGGAGGATTGGAGGTTAGCTAACATGGTACCACTATTTACATGACAGAGTTTACATGATGAAAATTAGTGGGCCTAGCACCAATCCTTGTGGCACTCCACTGGTCACAGGGCTCCACTCTGAAAAACAACCCTCCACCACCACCCTCTGTCTTCTATCTTTGAGCCAGTTCTATATCCCATTGGCTAGTTCTCCCTGTACTCCATGAGATCTAACCTTGCTCCCATGGGGAACCTTGTCAAATGTCTTACTGAGGTCCATAAGGATAACGTCCACTGCTCTGCCCTCATCAATCCTCTTTATTACTTCTTCAAAAACCTCAATCAAGTTCATAAGGCATGATTTCCCATGTACAAGGCTATGCTGACCAACCCTAATTAGTCCTTACATGTAAAGCTTGTCCCTCAGGATTCCCTAGAACAACTTGCCCCATCATCCGCCGACATTTCCGCCACCTCCAAACAGACCCCACCACCAGGGATATATTTCCCTCCCCACCCCTCTCCGCCTTCCGCAAAGACCGTTCCCTCCGTGACTACCTGGTCAGGTCCACGCCCCCCTACGACCCACCCTCCCATCCTGGCACTTTCCCCTGCCACTGCAGGAACTGTAAAACCTGCGCCCACACCTCCTCCCTCACCTCTATCCAAGGCCCCAAAGGAGCTTTCCACATCCAAAGTTTTACCTGCACATCCACTAATATCATCTATTGTATCCGTTGCTCCCGATGTGGTCTCCTCTACATTGGGGAGACTGGGCGCCTCCTAGCAGAGCGCTTTAGGGAACATCTCCGAGACACCCGCACCAATCAACCAAATCGCCCAGTGGCTCAACATTTCAACTCCCCCTCCCACTCTGCCGAGGATATGGAGGTGCTGGGCCTCCTCCACCGCCGCTCCCTCACCACCAGACGCCTGGAGGAAGAACGCCTCATCTTCCGCCTCGGAACACTTCAACCCCAGGGCATCAAAGTGGATTTCAACAGTTTCCTCATTTCCCCTTCCCCCACCTCATCCTAGCTTCTAACCTCCAGCAACTCGATCCCCTGACCTGTCCGGACTTGTCCGACCTGCCCAGCTCCTTTTCCACCTATCCACTCCACCCTCTCCTCCCTGACCTATCACCTTCATCTCCTTCCCCATTGACCTATTGTACTCTATGCCACTCTCTCCCCACCCCCACCCTCCTCTAGCTTATCTCTCCACGCTTCAGGCTCTCTGCCTTTATTCCTGATGAAGGGCTTTTGCCCGAAACGTCGATTTTGCCTGTCCTCGGATGCTGCCTGAATTGCTGTGCTCTTCCAGCACCACTGATCCAGAATCTGGTTTCCAGCATCTGCAGTCATTGTTTTTACCTTGCCCACAACCAAAGTCAGGCTCACCGGTTTATAGCTCTCTGATTTTTACTTACCACCTTAAATAGTGGTACCACTTTAGCCAACCTCCAGGTCTTCCAGCATCTCAACTGTGACTATCAATGATACAAATATCTCAGCAAGGGGCCAAGCAATCACTTCCCTAGCTTCCCGCAGAGTTCTACGGTACACCTGATCAGGTTCTGGGGATTTATCCACTTTTGTGCGTGTCAAGACATCCAGTACCACTTCCTCTGTAATATGGACATTTTTCAAGATGCCACCATCTATTTCCCCACATTCTATATCTTTCGTATCCTTCTCCACAGTAAACACCTATGCAAAATACTGGGGCCGAGGGCAGACTTAACAGAAGTCTACAAAACTATGAGATGCACAGATACGGTCGAGAAAAAAAAATTGGATTAGACTTTCTATGAAATAGAAGCTGATGAAATAATTCTTCCAAGTGTATGAATTTAACAGGCCTACGCAGAGTAAATAGGAAGGATCTATTTCCTTTAGAAAGTTCAATAAACAGGGGACATGAGGTGACATAGTCAGGAAAGGGATCAGAGGGGCGTTTAATTTTTTTTTTAAAACCCAAAGCGTAGTGAGGAACCTGGAACAATCTAAAAAGATAGTCATGAGAGAAATCTCATTGTACTTTAAAAATATTTGTATAAGCATTCAAATTGCTGCAGTGTGCACAGTGCAACAGCAAGAGCTGGCATGTGAGATCAGGCTAGACAGATTTCTTTTGGCTAGCACTAACATGGACAAAATAATCTCCTCCTGTGTTAATGACTTATACATGCTTTAAAAAAAATCAAAACAAAAGGAGTGTAAGCCTTTCCATGTCACAGACTAAATTATAAAAGGCTGAAAGTATTATTAATTATATGGAGCCCTAAACAGATCACATCTGACATACAGTATGAAGTTCTAGGACCCATTGGAAAAGGATATATTTGGCCTTAAAGGAGGGCACTGTAGAATAGAATCAGGCTCCAAGAGGGTTATATGGCTAGACTTATGATGCCTGAAATACAGAAGAATAAGGAACAAACTTGATTAGGTTTTTAGGGCTTGAAAAGGATGATATAATTTTTTGTCTAGGATAAAGAAGACAACCTTAGAATGAGAATCAAGTGTATGTGAATGTTTGTCACAAAGCATTCCCATCAATGTTTTGAATGCAGTAACAAATCCCACTTTGTTTAACTCTAAAGATTTTGCTGTGGGTCAATTTTAATTGGACTTCACAACAAGGTTTGAGGAAACATGGGGAAACTGTGTGGAGTTTGCACATTCTCCCCATGTCTGCGTGGGTTTCCTCCGGATGCTCCGGTTTTCTCCCACAGTCCAAAAATGTGCAGGTTAGGTGAATTGGCCATGCTAAATTGCCAATAGTGTTAGGTTAAGGAGTAAATGTAGGGGAATGGGTCAGGGCGAGTTGCGCTTCGGCGGGTTGGTGTGGACTTGTTGGGCCGAAGGGCCTGTTTCCACACTAAGTAATGTAATGTAATGTAAATGTGAAACTTTTGAAAAAGTACAATATGTTTGCTCAAGTAAAAATTAAAGCTAGGATTGACTAATATTTTTGATATTAAAGAATATGCAACAATGTAGATGGATGACTTTAGGGCACAGATCAGCCATAATCCCACTGAACAACAAGAATCTACTCGAGTGGCTGATAATAACGATGATCCATAATAATGATGCTGCAAGAATAAGAGGAGGAGATGAGGGGGGCTTGGAATGGATTTGGAACATAAAATACATAGTATAGATCGAGGAATAATGGATATGACAAACCCAACAGCATTAATGATGCACACAACGTCAATATTTTCTCAGTAACCTGTTCGGAGATGTTATTACATAACTCTAGAGCAAATGGGATTTGAACTCAGGCCTCCTGGCTCAGAGGTAGGGGCACTGCCACCGCACTTCAAAGTTAAAAATTCTAAGTAGGTATTGATTAGGATTTATGGGGAAGGAAACAGCAATGTACAGGGATGAATTCAACATAAGCCTCGGGCAAGGTGGGAGGAGTTCAATCAGAACATATTAAGTGTTTTACCCATTTCTATGAGAGTCAGATTACTCAAACCTTACTTTCAATATTGTACCATGAAAAACGTGAATGTGTTGCAATGTAAATGAGAGAGTCTTGTATGGTTTCAGGTGTGGACAGAATCAGAACAGGAAATGACATCACCAACCCAAGGAAACCTAAACATAAAAGGTGGGCCATATCCCAAGTGCTTCATTACAGACTCACTGATGAAGTTACCTAGTACGGTGATGAAACATCTGAAAATGAACCTTCCAGCTCAGCAAGCAAACTTACATCCATTGCACAACATCCAGTACCTATGGCCAGTAGTGAGTTAAAGGAAAACTTATGATTCCTTCAAAATACTAGTTTGCACTGTAAATCAAACATTTCAAGTTTAATTACTGTAAATCTTGAATCAGTGAGATTTAGTAAATTTTATTTTGCAATTAAAATCACCACTTCCAATTACAACACTTTAGTCAGATATTTATGCAATAATTCCATTCCCAAGCCCAGCATGATCAAGAGAATAGAAATCATTTTTCTTTTTGTACAACCAGTTGCTCATTACCAGTTTTCCACAACCAACTTGTACCAGATACAAAATAAATGCTCAAAATTCAGAGAAGCAACCAGTAGTATGGAGGCAAAACAGCAACTTCAATTTTTTTTTATCCTACACGCATATCCTGCTGCAGTCATGTGACAAGAGCATTCAATCTAGTGCACACAAAAAGCTTTCATTCAAAAAGGTTCTCGCCCAAAAACACACACTCAAAAAGTGATTTAGACAGCCCAATGGAGCACTAACAAAAACCAAAAGGTCAACTGTAACTTAAAGGAAAATCGTTTGTAGTAAAAAAGGTAATTACCACGGTGATCAACCTTAACCTCTGCAGTACCCTTGGACCTTCACCGTATAAGCGAACAATCTCCCTGTCCATGGATACTCCAGCACAGATGCAACCACGTAAAAAGAGCAGACAGTCAGTTCCAATAGCAATTGCCCTTTGATGGCCACACTGGCAAGCCATAGAGTCTGAACTGTACAGCATGGATGCAGAAATTGCCCACCAGATATCCTAAACCAATCTCATCTCATTTGCCAGCATTTGGCCTTTATCCCTCCAAACCCTTCCTATTCATATATCCATCCAGATGCCTTTTCAATGTTGTAATTGTACCAGCATCCATTACTTCCTCTGGCAGCTCGTTCCATACACGCATCACCTGCTGTGTGAAAAAGGTGTCTTTTAAATCTTTACCCTCTCACCCTAAACCAATGTCCTCTCGTTCTGGACTTCCCCACCATAGGGAAAAGACTATTTATCCTATTCAGGCCCTTCATGATTTTATAAACCTCTAAGGTCACCCCACAGCCTCAGACGCTCCAGGGAAACCAGCCCCAGCCTATTCAGCCTGTCCCTATAGCTCAAATCCTCCAACCCTGACAACATCCTTGTAAATCTTACATGAACCCTTTCAAGGGTCACAATATCCTTCCTCTAGCGGGGTGGGGGGGGGATTGCATACAATATTTCAAAACTGGCCCAATCAACGTCCTGTACAGTCATAACATGATCTCCTAATTCCTATACTCAATGCTTCGACCAATAAAAAGGAAAGCACACCAAATTCCCTCTGCACTATCCTATTCAAGTTCATGTATCTCCGGACAGAGTGCATCTAAGAAAAATTAACAAACAGCGAAATTCACAGCAGACCTTGGAGCCCATGAGTTGTTCTGATATGCCTGCCCCACCAAATGAGTGCCCAAAGATCAGGAGCATGGAATTGAAGTGCAAGAAAAAATTTCAAAGCAGCCCATCAAAAAAGACCGCAAACAAAGACATTCAAATTAAGACGTAAAGTTTTTCTCCAGGCCACAAAAAAATCTTCCATCAACAAAGCTAAAAAAGCTACATCTGAATGTAGCACCACAACTAGTGCTTCAAATACAACTTATAGCATCACCATGCTGGTGTCTAAACCAAAGGAAAATAATTGTTAACCCCTCTGATAAACATACCTTTAAAAAAAATACAGCATGCAGACCCTTACACATGGCCTGGCACACTGTGTACTGACTTAAGTGTCTACTGGATGAAACTCAAAACACTCTCCACCCCAGATTGAAAGATTTATCCATTCGGGATCTTGTTGCTATAAGATAGGCATATCTGGGTGGATAGGTGCAACAGCACAGCCCATAGGAAAAAAAAACACTTTGCGCTGTTTTAAAAATGCACAAACCTAATTTTCCACAGCCAAATTATGGGATGCAAGATCAGACGCAGGGTTGTGTCTCAGTGGTCAACACAGAGTTCTGGATAGACGGGTTCGGTACATCTTGAAATCCACGACAAATTTGAGCCACCTCAATTCAGTGCATTCTCGGGCCGTGAACTGGAGTCATAGTCACAGAGATGTACAGCCATGGATAGCTTTGACCATGTACTGGATACTGACCTAGGTCAGCATCATTCAGCCTGCTCCTCTGCCACGCAAAAGCCCGAGTCTGGACAGACCAACATCCTACACCCCCTCTTCCGTCAGCCACTTTCAACCAAGTTCCTGAGCAGTGGCTTCTCCGACTTGATATACTGAACAAATCAGAATAAGCGACAAACGAGTTTCAGATATTCAAATAAAAATTCCCTTGCAAAAAAATGAGGCTGAAACGCAGTTGGTCAATTCAGCAATGTGGCAAGCTTGTAATCATTTATATGTGGAAATCCGTCCTAGTAGTTGTCTTTTTAATATCTGCTATTTTTAGTAACAGTCGTGCTTTCAAAGTTAAATGTTGTGTTTCGTCCCAAAACATTCAATAAGGACAACTGACAGTCGCTTTGCTGACCTGCAGTAACAAGCAGGAAGAATTAGGGCGCATTAATCCATCGCAATGCCCTACACAACACAATTGCAGTCTACAGATTCCTGCTCGTGGTTCATTATGTTATCAAGACCGCCAAAGACGCAAGGCAAAAAAATAAAATGCCAAACTCCCGCCCTCCAATGCCAATGCCCAGAGAGTTCGGGAAGCCCCTCGGAGCCGACCTCCAGCTTCGGTCTGAGATTTCCGGTCATTACAAGGGTCTCCGTCCCTTCGGGCTCACTCACCTGCCTTACTGCCAGCAACAGGATAACTAACACGAGGGGGGCTCGGAGCCCCCGGGAGTCACCCATGGCCTGGCCGGCTCACTCACTCACTCGCTCAGAGGGATGGAGGGTTGGTGGTGAAGAAACGCTTCAAGCGACCGTACTCCCATGTTCGCGGCTCCAACCGCCAGCGGACAACCCGCAGTTCGGGGGCGCGCGGGCGCGCGGACATCCGGCCCGGGAGGGCACGCGCCGACCCCGCTCCTCACTCATTGGCTCAAAGCAGGAACTCGGACAGGATTGGGTAAAGCACCCACGTGATTACAGCCTGCGGGCAATAACGCCCACGGGACCCGGAGACAGTAACCAATCAGACATACCGAGCGGTGGGCAGGACTTCAGGATTCACGAATCGGATACGCGAACGCGTCAAGGGTTAGGTCTTCGCAAACGAAAGTGACAGCTCTGACACGTGGAGCTGTTTTGTTTGTAAATGTTGGAGACGCAGCTTCCAGTAACTTCCTGTTCCGGGAGCATGCTGACTCCGCAAACACACACCACTTTACATTACCATCAACCCAATAGAAAATACTGGCAACGAGCTAATGTAGGAACACGCGTAGGCCGTTTCCACCATTCATCCAATCCCAGCAGTTCTTAATTGTAATTAAATATAGAAGATGCTGGTTAAATTAAACAGGTCTGGCGGCACAGTGGTTAGCACTGCTGCCTCACAGCGCCAGAGACCGGGGTTCAATTCCCGCCTCAGGCGTCTGTCTGTGTGGAGTTTGCACGTTCTGCGTGGGTTTCCTCCGGGTGCTCCGGTTTTCTCCCACAGTCCAAAGATGTGCAGGTTAGGTGAATTGGCCACGCTAAATTGTCCATAGTGTTAGGTTAAAAAAAAAGGGTAAATGTAGGGGTATGGGTGGGTTGCGCTTCTGCGGGTCGGTATGGACGTGTTGGGCCGAAGGGCCTGTTTCCACACCAAGTAATCTAATCTAATCTAGTCTCGTATCATTTGAGACAGTTCATGTCTGAGTCCAATTATTTCTTTGGAACACTGCACTCATATGAACTGTTTTTCTCTGCCAGACCTCCAGGATACTTTTTTTTGCTTTTAGTGTAGTTCTGGGTGATATTCCACAGATACACAAAAGACAACAAGTTTAATACTGTAAAGTAACAAACTTTAATTGGCAATAAAGACTAGTCTTAGAATTAAACATCGGGCTAACTAATGGTCAGCACTAAAATCAGAAGCAGTGCAACTCTAAAACCAAGTCAACTCCCTCAGTTCACCAGATACTTTGGGTGCTTGAATCATGCATTCTGCAAGATAAGTGGTATTAAAAGCTGCATGACCTTTTGCAATCTAAACCATAGCATCAGTTTCCACACATGGAAAATTCCAGAACAGGGCAGAGGATTTATTTTGTTGAAAGATGGTATTTACACTTAAATATTGCACCTCGTTTCATAGTTATCTGGTCTATGATCTATAAACTTTATCTAAAGCCCATTAAATCAAAACATCTCACTCTGACTTATACGAATTCAAGTAAAGCTCAATGATTAGAAACTGCCATTTATTGCCACAAGTGCAGTCATCCTTACCAGCAAACAGTACAGAAAGAAGCTTCTACTGCACTTTTATAAATAATTCCAAGGTAGGCACTGCACACATGAAGTACAGAGTAAAACTCCTTCTGCAATGTCCTATCAAAACCTCCCAGGCCAGATGCAATGCTGGATATTAGAAGTGCTTCAACCACTAGTTAGAAACAAAGCAAAGATCATCTACATTGTTCTAAACAATGCATTTTCTGGAAAATTTTCCAAGTGAATTGGTGGCACACACCTCAGTTTGAGAGGTTACCAAAGTCGAGAACTCTTTTCACCACTTCGAACTGAATTACACAGCAAACAAGTTGGAAACCCACATAGCCTCTTATCACGGACTATTGTATTGCATCAAGTGGAAGTACCAATTAGATTTGAAAATTGTTTGCTGCTCTATCATTTCAAAATTGTTGAAAAGTTTGCTCACAGCGTAGGGTGGGGGTGGAAGAGAAGGAACAATCAGGTTCAATTTTGAAGTTATTTAAAAACATGTAATTATTTTTATTTGTTCAAATGACAATACCTGACCTGGCTGAGTGCATACTACCAACTTTATAATGAGAACAGATTGACAGGATAACCCAGAGAAGAGGTGCATATGGCACTACAATGAAGATCCTTCAACATCAAGCATTAAAAAATAATGAACATTTTATCCTCGATCACTCCCCCATTTTGGGGTCCCAGGTAAAACTATCTACCTGGACCAACTCTGCTCAAGTCAGAAAATAAAAAGATCTTGAAACTTACCAACAGGGACAAAATGCTTTGAGAATCATCCTCTGCCCCATCAAGCTACACAAACTAAAACCAATGATGTGGAAATGGTCATGCAACTTTAAAAAATCAGTACCGCATTATGGCAACAGGTTTAAAAAACTCAGCACATACAGTACAATTACATGGTTCACCCAAATATGGTTTTTTAAATCCCTCAACAGAAATTAGTGGAAGTACAGTGGGTTCCGCTTAATTGCATAGTGTTGTGCCTGGAAAAATTAATGCAATTAACTAGCAAAGCCAGTTCTAAAGTTAAGATGGCAGACAAACAGAATTCACTGTGCACTAATTTCTCTTTGCACTCTCCCTTTTCCTTGGATCTTGCAAACAAGGCAAGTCAAAAGAATGCCATTGAGATACTAAGGAGACAACTGGAGAAGTTATTTAAATACAAGGCATCTGACTGTAAAATGTCCTGAGAACAGACATGTAATGTAAGCTTGTTTATAGAAATAAACACTCCAATTAAGCTTTATATAAGTTGATATAATAGATCCACACACAATAGGAGGACCAGGCAGCGAGGAGTACAAGTAAGTAGAGGCCCACTGTACTATTAGAGATGCAGCCCTGGATGAGAGGTTATCCATGTTACAGAAAATATAATAATGCTTCTAGTGCATAACCTGCAAGTAATTGTGGCTCTTACAGAACTTCGTATAATTTGGAGTTTTCCTTTGATTTTTTTTGAATTTGAAGTTCAAAGGTAAAGTCAGATTGGACATACCACCTCCAGCTGCTGGTGAGGATCTTCCAATACATTTTTATAAATCATTGTTGGCATCTTCCATGGGTTGGGAAGGGAGAGGGAAGGAAGAATTACAATCCAGTATGAGAAAGTTCCAATTAATCAGTTTTATAGTCCTTTGGTTTCAGTCCATCCTTCACTGCCAGAGGTGGAGGCACATTCAAAAATACTGCCACTTCCCAAGAACTGTATCTTTGATTGCATCAACATACTGTGTAGGCACCCAATAAACCCAATAGTATGAAGCTTCAGTCGGACCCAGCTGAAAAGCCTGGAAAAAGCAATTAAAAAAACAAAATCAACGAGTGAGATTAGAACTGCATTAGGAACGTACCTGAAAAAAGTGACAATAGCCATCTTAGCCACAGAAACAAGAACATCTTTAGGATGTAGGTTTGCTCGCTGAGCTGTAGGTTTGATATCTAGACGTTTCATTACCTGGCTAGGTAACATCATCAGTGGCGATCTCCAAGTGAAGCGAAGCTGTTGTCTCCTGCTTTCCATTTATGTTTGTCCTGGATGGGGGTTCCTGGGGCTTGCGGTGATGTAATTTACTGTTTGTTTTCTGAGGGGTTGATAGATGGTATCTAGATCTGTGTGTTTGTTTATGGCGTTGTGATTGGAGTGCCAAGCCTCTGGGAATTCTCTGGCATGTCTTTGTTTAGCCTGTCCCAGGATAGATGTGTAAATAGAAAGCAGAAGACAACAGCTTCGCTTCACTTGGAGGTCGCCACTGATGATGTTACCTAGCCAGGTAATGAAACGCCTGGATATCAAACCTACAGCTCAGCGAGCAAACCTACATCCTAAACCTCAACCTGAGCAACAAACCTTCACAAACCTTGCAAAAGAACATCTATACAAAATTAACTAATATCAAAGCATTTCAAATCACTTCACATTACTGCTGGGCTGGAAAGCAGCACGTGCAAAGGGCAGATCCACAGACAACATGATGGACAGCCAGTTATTTTGTTCTTTTTGGTGGAGTCAGGAAAGTAATACTGGCAAGGTCACCAGCAGAGCTCAATCCTCCTCTGAACTACAGGGTTTTTTTTTAAGAAAAGGGAGCGGTTTAACATCCTAATGGCAATGGGTAAAGAAAAAAAAACCTTTCCTTCAGACTCCACTCAACTGGAATATCCCACCTGCCTACCGAGGCAAAGAACTTTTAGAAATACCTGATAACTGAATTGTACACAGAAACAAACTTGCAATGTGGAAAAAAACCTTCTCTTCCTCTTCTACACTCCACTTTTCTCGATGGCACAATCTAATAGCTTTTAAAACTTTGTCATTTGTGCACTGCTTCCCATTTTCTTCAATTATTCTGGATCTTTGTTTGAGAAAGTGGAAAGCCCAGCAAATTAGTATTATCATGTTTCTTTGGTACTTAAGTTTACTAGCAGGAATGCAGCTTGATGAAAGCAGCAAGGATTCTTGGAATTGAAAGTTGTGGCTAGAGGACGAACAATTAAATTGACCTTGACACCTTGGAGCAGATAGCCATCCAAGCAGGGGAGTTAAATCAACAATTTAATGGCAAGAGAGGAGAGCATAATCAAGAAAGAATCAAGCCAACTACCTAGTGCTAACATTCACAGCATTTGCCCTTGACTCTATATGGACTGCAGGATTAATGGGCAAATTAAGCATAACACCATGCTATAACAAGACATTCAACCAGGTGCAGTTTTTTTTTAAACTATTCACAGGATGTGGGTGTCACTGGCTAGGCCAAAATTTATTGCCCATCTTTAAGTGCCCAGAAGGCAGTTAAGAGCCAACCACATTGCTGGGTCTGTTGTTACAAGTAAGCCAAACCTAGTGGCTGGTTAGAGTGGCAGAGAGTTGTCCACATATATTTGTGCTAACAAGACACAGAGAGGATAAGATGGGGGGGGGGGGGGGGGGGGGGGGGTTTTGAAAGTGTGAACATTTCTGTATTACCATATCAAGTCAATCTCTGATAATGAACCAAGCCTCAATTACTCCATTATTTCCACCTCAACACAAGAACACCTTTTGCACTGCCATTCCATCACAGTCTAGATTAGAGTGGTGCTGGAAAAGCACAGCAGTTCAGGCAGCATCCGAGGAGCAGGAAAATCGACGTTGCAGGCTAAAGCCCTTCATCAGGATTTTCCTGCTCCTCAGATGCTGCCTGAACTGCTGCGCTTTTCCAGCACCACTCTAATCTAGACTCTGGTTTCCAGCATCTGCAGTCATTGTTTTTACCCATTCCATCACATACTCTATTCTTCCTTCAACTGATCCAATACAAACATCTATGATTTTCTTCTGCCAGACTCCATTATACCCGATCACTCTCCCATCTCCCACCTTCCAAGCATCTCAGCTCAACCAAATATGCCACAGATCCCATATCAATTCAGGAAACCCTCAAAACATTTATGCATATTAATTATAGACCAACACACCCAATTATCCAGAAACCCTATGCCCTCCATATTCATCAGGTACTAGGCTCAGAACTCACCATCATGTGATAGTCTTCATGTCCTTCAATAGGTTCAGTGATCACATTTTTGATAGAGCCCATAGGGATTTTTTCTGTTCTCTCTGTTAAAAAATAAAACAATGGTCACCCACAAAATCTTCTGTACTGAGGGAGTCCATTTAGCTATTGTTCCCAAGAACACTTTCAACCAATTATCCAATTAATCTCACTTACCCACTTTTTTCAATTGCTCTCAGCTAGTTTGTTTTCTATTCTATTTTAGGATGGAGTAATTTTAAAAAAAAATCAGCCAGAAAGTCCATTTAAAATATAGGTGACACCAGAAAAGAAAACTGCCCAGATACCTTCCACTGCAAAAATTTGCACTTACATAAGCATATTCTAACGATTCCTCAGAATGGACGTGCAAGCATCATTCCACATACAAGGTTTGTTCCAAAAGAGAGCAATGAGTCAGAGTTAGATATGTACAACACAGAAACAGACGCTTTGGTCCAACTCGTCTATGCCAACCAGATATCCTAAATTAATCTAGTCCTGCTTCCCAGCATTTGGCCCATATCCCTCTGAACGCTTCCTATTCATATACCCATTCAGATGCCTTTTAAATGTTGCAATTGAACCAATCTCCACCGCTTCCTCTGGCAGCTCATTCCATACACACACATTCCACTGCATGAAAAAGTTGCCCCATAGGTCCCTTTTATATCTTTCCCCTCTCACCCTAAACCGATGCCCTTTGGTTCTGCACTCCCCGCCCACAGGGATAATACTTTGTCTATTTACCCCATCCATGCTCCTCATAATTTTATAAACCTCTATAAGATCACCCCTCAGCCTCACACTTCAGGGAAAACAGCCCCAGCATATCCCTGTAGCTCAAATCCTCCTACTTTGTAAATCTTGTAAATTTTTTCTGAACCCTTTCATGTTTCACAACATCCTTGCTATAGTAAGGAGACCAGAATTGCACCCAATATTCCAAAAGTGGCCTAACCAATGTCATGTTTAGCCACAATATGACCTCTCAACTCATCTACTCAGCATTCTGACCAATAAAGGAAGGCATACCAACAGCTTTCTTCACTATCCTATCTACTTGTGACTCCACTTTCAAGGAGCTATGAACCTGCACTCCAAGGTCTCTTTGTTCAGCAACACTCCCTAGGACCTTACCATTAAGTGTACACGTCCTGCTCTGATTTGCCTTTCCAAAATGCAGCATCTCTCATTTATCTAAATTAAACTCCATCTGCCACTCCTCAGCCCATTGGCCCATCTGATCAAGATCCCATTGCATTGAGGTAACCTTCTTTGTTGTCTACCACACTTCCAATTTTGATGTCATCTGCAAACCTACTGATTATACCTAGCAAATCAAAGCAACATATGTACTGTAACACTCACCCTTGGTTCCAATCCAGAGCTGGTCCTGCTCCAGTTTGAAGGTTAACCTTACTTTTCCACTTGACTTGTTGTACATGCCCGATAACGGTACACTCGGTAAACGCTCCTGCAGAATGTTCAGGGTGAACCAGTTAGTATCACAGCCCTTTGAAGGATAAAGTGGCTTATCAGACTACCCCCATTCAACACATTAGAGTGAGCACTTCCAAGAATTACAAATCTCAACCATTAGGGGAGCCAAATTGCAAAATGGAAATTACAAACTTAAATACAACAAATTAAACTGTCTTTGTAGACAATCACACCAATACAGCCTACTTGGGTTCAGGGTGGGGGGTATAGTAGACCAAAGCATACAAGGACCTTTATTCAAAAGCCAATCTTGGACTGCTTCATGGAATTTTTTTTAAAATTCAATGTATTTACTGCCCATATCTAATTGATGGTTGAGAGCTGCCTTTTGAACCACTACAGTCCATTTGGTATAGGTACACTTACACAGATATTAAAGGGAGGGAATTCTACAATTTGACTCAGTGACACAGAAGGAAGAGTGATATAGTTGCAAGCCTGGACATTCAGTAACTTGGAAGGGAACTTGCAGGTGATGTTCTCATGTATCTGCCATCCTGCAATTCTAGTTGGCAATGGTCATTTGTTTGGAAGCAAATGGAATCTTGGTGAAATTCTGCAGCACATCTTGTAGATGGTACATTCTGCTGCTGAGTAGCAGTGATAGAGGGTCTGTACATTTGCAGTTATGGTTTATTCTGATGTCAAGCTTGATTGTTGTTAGAGCTGTACTCAACCAGGGAAGTGGGAAGCATTCCATCATTCTCCTGACGTGTGCTTTGTGGACAGGCTTTGGCAAATCATGAGCTAAGTTACTTATAATCATTGCCTCAAAAGAAAGAGGTTGCTAGAAAAGCTCAGCAGTTCTGATGCTGCCAGACCTGCTGAGCTTTTCCAGCAACTTCTATTTGTTTCTGATATACAGCATCTGCAGCTCTTTGTTTTCATTGCCTCAGACATGTTCTTGTAGCCATCATACTTACGTGGTTAGTCCAGTTGAATTTCAGGTCAATAGTAACCTCCAGGGGATTCAGTGACATACTACTGAATGTCAAGGTGCAAGAGTTAAAATTCTCTTGTTGAAAATAATCACTGCCTGTTATTTGTTCTGCACAAATGTTACTTTTCATTTGAGAGTTCAAGTTTGGATACTGTCTAGATCTTTTTGCATTTTGGTATGGACTGCTTCTGTGTGAGGATTTGTGAATGGTGATGATGTTATGATGGAGGGAATGTCATTGATGAAGTAGTTAAAGATGGTTAAACCAAGGACACTACTCAGTTACTGCTGCAGAGATGTCCTAGAGTTGTCAGTGTCAAAAAAAGCTTTACCCTACATTTGTCTCTGCAATTTTTGATGAGGTACTCTAAATGGGGCTTAGCTCTGCATACAGTCTGAAAATTCTCATGAGTAAAAGATCAGTGATGGGCAGATTTCTCAGTCAGTGATTTTCTTTGGTTTGTAACCTTCCTCAAGCTATCTGATATACCTGGATTTTCAAAAGACATTTTACAAATTAGCAGCAGGAACTCCCCTTCCTATTATGGCCAGGAAAAATCTCTCAGGAGATTTTTCACAACCAGTGGAGAGATCTATAGCTGAAAGATGGCAAGACTCCCTCAGTACTGAGAGTCAGCATGGATACTTGCACTCAAGTATCTTCAGTAGATTTTGAACCCATAATTTTCAATTCAGAAATAAGGCAGATCCTTATCGATCATAGGCAACAGGTAGAAACACCAAGGATCTTTCATAAAGCACAAACACCAAATGCAGCAACTTACCTTAACACCTTTAATGGATGGCATGACATCTTCCGGTTTTCCTTTGTCTAACACTTTCCTGTGTTGCTAGAAGGAAAAAAAATAACAGCCAATGAAATCATAAGATGTCAAAGACACAGCTAAGTAAACTCACTTGAAACGCCAGTCTGAAAGTATTTCCCCCAATGATAGTGTGATGGAAAAGAGCACTCAGTTGTATTTTACTGAACCCCTTCCTGTGAACTGCAGGAACATACGTAAAGGTACATCTTAACAGTCCCAAAATTCAATAAATTGCATCTTAAACTGCCTCAGAACAATATTAAAAACAAGCTACCCAACTTCACCAAGTTCTCTCCAAGACTAGAGTCATAGAGATGTTCAGCATGGAAACATACCCTTTGGTCCAACCCGTCCATGCCGGCCAGATATCCCAACCCAATCTAGTCCCACCTGCCAGCACCTGGCCCATATCCCTCCAAACCCAAATTACTTCCTTTAGGCAATCTATTCCAGGTATCTACCTCCCTGAGCTGAAGTATGTACCACAGTCAGACAGCGTGCGCCTTATTTAAGTTCTAGTTTATCCATGCCCCTTTAGAATGAGAACCTTCAATAAGAAATGTCTCTTGGGAGCCTTCTTTCCACTGGTGCAAAAACATTTTTGCTGGAAGCAAACAAGCAGCACCATTTTTTTTTAAGCAAACAGCGTACACCAAGGATGGGCATTATTTTACAACAGTGCTTAAATTTAACGACATTGGACTGTGTAGTGAGTTCCTTTCTCTAAATCATACCCCCACCCATGCAGAGGAAGGTGATGAAGTACAATTTCTAAATTTGCAGATGGTAAAAGCTACGAGTATAATGAACTGACAGGAGGATGGTGATAGGAGATACATGGCAGATGAAATTCAATACAAAGAGTTGTAAAGTGATACCTATCCTGTTCTTCCAACCAAACATAAGGATATAGTTCTAAAAAAGGCACAGAATATGGAAGTGTATGCACAGGAATCTTTGAAGCTGGCTGGACATATTAAGAAACAAATGTTTAAAAGAAAACTTAATTTAGAGGCAGAGTACAAAAGTAAGTTATCAACCACCTGCATATAACATACGTATGGCCTCAACAGAACTTCTGGGTGAAGACATTGGAGAGTTTGCAGAAAAGATTGAGAATCCTTGGAACCAGATATCTGGACAGACTAGTAACCTTGGGGCTGTTCTCATCATTGAAGGTGGAGAGGAAATTTGATGGAGGTGCTCAAAAGTAATCAGATCCAGGTCAAATGGAGAGAGAAAGGAAATGGTTCCAATTGGGAGAACGGTCAAGAACTACAGAGACATTTTAGATTAATGGCAAAATACTCTAAGGCAGCAGGAGGGAAAAGAATATTTTTAAAAAATTTAAATCCTGAAATGCACTGCCAGAGAAAGCAACAGAGCCAAATTCAATGCAGACCTTCAAAAGGAAACATGGACAATTATCTGAAAAGTAGGACTACAGGAACAGGATGGAGTGAGTGAGACTAGCTGAATAGTTTTTGAAACTATCCAAACAGACACAAAAGACCCAATAGCCCCTTCTGTGCTGTAACTATTCTAGATATTTTCTAGACAACTTGTTCAGCAATGTTTTTACACACTTCTGGAGCAGTTGGAACTTTAACATGGGTCTCCTGCACTGTAACCATTCTATAATTATGAAAAGTTACTTTATGCCGAGAACTAGGGGTCGCAATCTAAGGACACAGAGTAGGCCATTTAGATCGGAGATGAGGGGTAATTTCTTTGAGTAGTGAGGTTGTGAAAATCTTTGCCACAGGGAAAAAAAAGAATTGATTGAGGCCAAAACAATGAATGCCTTCAAAAAGGGGTTAGATCGTTCTTAGGGCTAAAGTAATCAAAGTACATATGGAAAAAGTGGGAACAGGGTATTCAGTTGAATGATCAGCCAGGATATTATTGAATGGCATAGCAGACTTGAAGGACTGGGCCCTCTACTTTTTGACACTTACATAAATGATTTGGATGCGAGCATAAGAGGTACAGTTAGTAAGTTTGCAGATGACACCAAAATTGGAGGTGTAGTGGACAGTGAAGAGGGTTACCTCAGATTACAACAGGGTCTGGACCAGATGGGCCAATGGGCGGAGAAGTGGCAGATGGAGTTTAATTCAGATAAATGCGGGGTGCTGCATTTTGGGAAAGCAAATCTTAGCAGAACTTATACATTTAATGGCATGGTCCGAGGGAGCGTTGCTGAACAAAGACACCTTGGAGTGCAGGTTCATAGCTCCTTGAAAGTGGAGTCACAGTAGATAGGATAGTGAAGAAGGCGTTTGGTATGCTTTCCTTTATTGGTCAGAGTATTGAGTACAGGAGTTGGGAAGTTATGTTGCGGCTGTACAGGACGTTGGTTAGGCCACTGTTGGAATATTGCGTGCAATTCTAGTCTCCTTCCTATCGGAAAAATGTTGTGAAACTTGAAAGGGTTCACAAGAGATTGACAAGGATGTTGCCAGGGTTGGAGGATCTGAGCTACGGGGAGAGGCTGAACAGGCCGGGGCTGTTTTCCCTGGAGCGTCGGAGACTGAGTGGTGACCTTATAGAGGTTTACAAAGTTATGAGGGGTATGGATAGGATAAAATAGACAAAGTCTTTTCCCTGGGGTCAGGGAGTCCAGAACTAGAGGGCATAGGTTTAGGGTGAGAGGGGAAAGATATCAGAGACCTAAGGGGCAACTATTTCACGCAGAGGGTGGTACGTGTATGGAATGAGCTGCCAGAGGATGTGGTGGAGGCTGGTACAGTTGCAACATTTAAGGAGGCATTTGGATGGGTATATGAATAGAAAGGGTTTGGAGGATACGGGTGCTGGCTGGTGGGACTAGATTGGGTTGGGATATCGGGTCAGCATGGACGGGTTGGACCGAAGGGTCAGTTTCCATGCTGTACATCTATGACTGTTCCTATTTTCTCTCATTCAACCATTGACCAGTCAGATGTCAATTGTGCCTTCATTAGATACCAACGGAAGGAACTACAGTCTGGCAAAGGATAGGGAGAGATATCTGGCTTGTAAACGCATATAACCCAAAGGAATGCAATGAGCTATCCTCCAATTGCAGCCTACACATGAATCCCACAGGGAGTTGCATATAAAATGACCAAGGGTTGTAAAGGTCTGAGGAGTTTGATAGTGAAGAATCCTTAGAGTCTCAGTAGATCCACTTTTATTTCTGCAGCTTGATCCACAAAACTAGAGAAGACAGTGACACTAGCTCAACACAAACTGCAAGAGAGTCTAGCAAGACATAAATCTTAATGCAAATCAGGTAGAGTTAATATGGTTGTGTGAAAAGAAGTCATGTTTGACTAATTTAGAGTTCTTGAGGAACTTGGGATAAAGGAGAACCTGTGAACATGTATTTAGATTTCCAGAAAGTAGTTGACAAGATGCCACAAAATTTACTATGCAAATAAGAGCTCATGTGTAGAGGGTGGTATTTATCACGCAGAGGTAATTGATTAGTTAACAGAGGGCATGCATAAATGGGCCATTGAGGTTGGGAGATGACAAGCGGTGTACACAAGGATCACCGATTGAGGTTCAATTTGTTTACAGCTTTTTTCAATTACTTGGATGAAGGTACCAAACGTATGGTTGCTAAATTTGATGATACAAAGATAGGTAGGAAAAAAAGTTGAGAGAACAGAAGTAGTCTGAAAGGAGATAAAGAGTGAGTGAGCAAGCATTTGCAGAAGAATATAGTGAGAGGAAAAGGGAGTATGTCCACATTTACTTAATTGGAAATTACAGAATCATACATATATAGGCAGAGTGCCCTTGCTGAGAGTCAGAAGACAAATAGAGTATAAAAGGAGGGATGTTTAGCTATAGTTATAGAAGGATTGTTTTCTTATTTAAGGAAAGATTTAAAATGCATTAGCAATTCAGATGAGATTTACTTAACGTACACTTGAATTTTATGGCCGGCGTGAGAAAAATCGCAGTTGAATTGCAGCAATCGAGGAAAGGCTGGGCTTGTATCTATTTAAGTTTAAAAGAATTAAACTGAGAGAACATTACAGGGTGGATACTTAAAAGGATGTATTTCCCTTGTGGGAGAGACTAAAACCAATGTATACATTTTAGAAATAAGAAAATCCTCCCATTTAAGTGTAACATTTTCTTCCAGAGGGTCAGGTATCTTCAGAACTGTTTCCCCAGAGTGAAATGTGGAGGAGCATGGAATACCCTTAAAGGCAGAGATGGATATGATTCTTGAATAACAAATGACTTTTTTGGGGCACGGGGTTGGGAGGAGAAGGAAGGAATGGGTGTGGTGGTGAGGCCACAATCAGATCAGCTGTGACCTTACTGAAAAGCAGAGCTTAGAGGTGCCTGATGGCTTTCTCCTGCTCCTAATTCATAAAGTCAGAAACGCAATCTAGCATGGACAACATGGAGATAATCAGGCTTCGCTTGCTCCCTTAAGATACTGTGAGCTAAATGAAAATTTGTTGGATAGGTGAGTCAAGATGGAGCATTGATAGTAAACAATAAAGTTACAGATCAGCTATGATCGGACAGTGGACTCACTGGGGCTGAGTGGCTTGCCCCCACTGCAGTTGCAGGCTCAATGATCTGTTGCAGGCTCAATGATCTGCT
The DNA here is from genome assembly GCF_037043375.1 of Chiloscyllium plagiosum. Lineage (NCBI taxonomy): Eukaryota > Metazoa > Chordata > Chondrichthyes > Orectolobiformes > Hemiscylliidae > Chiloscyllium > Chiloscyllium plagiosum. The sequence continues at coordinate 30,930,516 of NW_028270158.1, forward strand.
ACAGCCTCAAGGAGCTAAAAAGCCTCCTTCTCACGTTATCCAGTAGTTTTTTTTTGTACAAAACACTTTACCTTTTGCCTACATAGGGGTTCCTTTTTAGGCTCTTCAGCCTTGGCCTCTTGTTGAACCACTTCCTTTGGTGTGTTTACCGCTAGAACATCATTAATTGTTGATCCAATTACCATTATTTTTGCACCATTTGTCACTTTAATTTCACGTAAAGTTTTATCTTCTTGGAGCAGACCCTTGTGCATAACTTTCTGCATAGCAGGAGTGAGACCTGCAAAGAGAAAGGAGTATTGATCTTAGTCCAATCCTTGAAAAATTGGGATAAGATGCTCATCGTTATTATGACCAGTGAGAATCAGGTCAGGATCAATGAAAATAAGAAAACTGGTATGAAATCTACACCCCAACCCCTGCACCCAGAGCTATCTACATAATTACTCATCCCTGGTCTCTTCCTCCCAAGTTTCCAACATTATACATCTCTCATATCAAAGAATCATAGAATCCCTACAGTGTGAAAATAGGCCATTTGGCCCAACAAGTCCACAACAACCCTTCGAAGAGTATCCCGCCCAAACCCATTCCTCTCATTTACCCCTGACTAATGCACCTAACCTACACTTCCCTGAACACTATGAGCAATTTAGCAGGGCCAATTCACCTAACCTGCACATCTTTGGATTGTGGGAGGAAACTGCGGCACCCAGAGGAAACTCACGAAGACATGGGGAGAATGTGCAAACTCCACAGACTGTCGCCTGAGGCTAGAATTGAACCCAGGTCCCTGGCCCTGTGAGGCAGAAGTGCTATGCATTGAGCCACCGTGCCAGTCATGGTGCCATCATGGCAATGGTGAGAGGTACCAGCCAGTATCAGTACAGCATGATATCCTAAGGCTGCCTCTATGGCTGCACTTAATATTTTTAAGGCATGGGCTGAAAACAGACTAAAGCTCTTTCTACACTGCACAATCATATATTCCCAGGGTAACTACAGCACAACTTAGATGCAACAAAATGCTCCATCAACATTTCTTGGGTAATTACAGCAAAATGTGAGACAGTAGAGCACAGTCAAGTGTCAGAATAACAATTGCACCAGCATAAATACTTCTGTTTCCCTTAATGGTACTCAAGATCTTGACAAGACTGAGAAAACAGCAAATTAATACACAAGTCAGTATTTTGTACTGTACTCTTGTGCCAAATATCTAAATTACTGAGAAAAATCTCTCCATGGTGGTGGATTACGTTAAAACAAGGGCAAGATACATTGATGAACTATTTAACAATGCACAACATTATATAGTAGCAATCAAACTTCTGATTTACAGTTTGCGACAATGAAAATCCAATTAACTCAGTACCTTTTTGAATGGGAGAGAGAAATGACCACACAAGTATCAAGGACTAGAGAGAAAACCTGCTTCCTGTAACTTAAAGGAGTTCTCTCCATTCAAGATATACAAGGTCTTCAAATCCAAACAGCAATTCAGGAGAACCTTCTTCACCAAGACGAGGATGAAAAAGTGGAACTCAAATTACATGTACATATTTGCACAATACATGAAAATTGCATGGATTCTTTAAGAGAAAGCTATACAGACAAGGGAGAAAAAGAATAAAAGGATATACTGATAGTGAGATAATGAGAGATGAAAATATACTTGTGTGAAGCATAAACACCACAGACTGAACTGAATTCACCTTTCTGTACTGTAAATGCTATATAATTCAGGACAATTAATGGCAAAAATGACACTCCAGCATTTTCCCCAGTATACCAAGGTTTAGCATTGTCCAACCATCTGTCATCTGTGATCCTCAACTGCAGAACATGACAGGAAAGTTAATATGAACCAAACCGCTCCAGTAAAACACACCTGTGAGTGCGTGAATCTTTTCTTTCAAACTTGCACCTGTACTATCCAATGGAACTCTCAAATCATATTTGTTTTTGTTCCAAATAATTTTCAGGTCGACCATTTCCTTTTCTGCACTTGACTCTCCACCATTGCTAACTGAAGTTTGAGGAAGTGCATTCTCATTCTCCATTTGCTCAGTCAGCAAGGTTTGAGCATCTCCGTCACCAGCAGTCCCACAGCTTGGTTTCTCTTTCTGAATGGTGATGTCTTTGCAAATCTCTGTTTCCATTCCACTACTGTCTGCCCCTACAGTTAAGCATGAAAAGAAAATGAAGGTTATTAATTATCTGAATATCAGAATTCAAATTAATCTATAAAATATTAAAACTTGTGTCAATTTCACATCCACAGAACCAGAATTCCTGTTAGTTTTTTGTCAACTTTCTCTTTAAAATTGCTACATTACAATGGAAATTGCTTATGGAACTCACATTAACTATATTCTCCCACAATTGGCCATTTCATAATACTGTCTAGCAATCAAACATGCATTGCTGAAGGGTTCTTCTATTCGTAAATTACCTCTGTTAAATTACCAACTAAATTAAACAAAAATAAGGTAGAATGACCAAGACAGTACCTGCATTAAGTCCACATCTTGATCTGATATCTTACAGCAGTCAATCCATGGAAGATTAATTTTTCTAACATTTAACCCAATTACTATCCCCTCCAGTCAAATAAAATCAATAAGTCAATGTTTGCGTATCATTGGTTCATACGGGTCAGCTTGCAGACTAATAGCAGGCCCAGGGCAAGGCTGTGCCACTTACCTACAAAAATAGCCAAAGATCAAAAACACAACAAACGAAAGCAAAACATCTGCAAATACAAAAAGAATTGTAACACCCATGCAGCCAGCAGAGTACACCTCTACCAGTATCAGGTACAGAACTTCCCCATGCAGCTTACATATTATAAAGATCCTTCTCTAGCCGTGCTTCAACTGCTCACAAACATCACTACAGAAACATTTTAAAAGTGTTATTTCTAGCAGAGATTAATTACAAAAAAAAATTAAGTTGGTACAGTAAAGGCCTGTGATAGTATTTGGAAAGCACTGTTTGAAAAGGGATGTTTAGCCTCTAATTTAAAGCATTAGAAGATGTTCAAACAAAAATATAAGACAGCCTACTAACTAAATTTTCCATGTCAGTTTTTTGGTGTTTAGCTATAGAGCGCCAAACTGAAAGAGCTCAATGTCAACAGAAAGGGACAGCATCCCTTCTAAAGTGCTAAACATTCCTTATCCAATTAGCATTCTAAAATAAACATAGGGTATATACTTGCTGTAAAATATAGGAGCTTCAACAGTCAAACCAACATCCAAGGAAGGATGTGGGTTTACAGCTGTTCATATGGCCTTTTTTTGCCAAGCATCAGTTCTGGACTACATAAATTGCTTAGGTTTGCATTATCACCAGTGCCAACTTTCATACAAAGTATTAAGAGACCCCAACACATGATTCAATGAAAAGATAGAGTTCTCATGTTCTATTGACCTACGTGCATGCCTCGACAACAATCACAGACCCCACAGTCTGTCAATTCACTGCCATCAGAATAGATTTGAGGCTTATAACTTAAATAGGTATTCAAAATGTGTTATAAAGCGAAAAAGTAAGAATCCCTTCCAACAATTCAATAACTTGACAGTTATAGCTTCCCAACAAAACATCTTTATGTTCTAGGCAAGGATAAGACCAACTTCAGTTGTGACAGCTCTGTGGGGTGGGGTGGCGCAGGGGGACAACCTATAGATACACACACTAAGTAGCCAGAATAAGCTACTGGACAATGGTGCACATTCCTTAAATTAGCTCCACACAGCTTTAAAACATAGTCTACCTCCTTATATGCAATGCTTACACATGAATCTAATCCAGCAGCAACATGCAAGACGACATCGTTTATTGATAAAATACTGATCACTTCCAAATAGCAGAGAACGGTTGCTCTCCGTAAGTTGAAAACATTCAGACTTTCTTCCCTGTTTAAACAAAATAAAAACTTATTTAGTTCTAGAAACAATTCATAAATGAACCGCCTTAAAACAAGTTGTGGGATTGGGGAAGATGTAATTTTCTCATTTTAAAAATTAATATACAATTTTTATTCATAGTTGAACATTAACTTTTGATTATTTGAAAAGTAATTAGGAAAATTCTGCTTAATTTTGTCCTATATTCAAAACTTTGCTACAACTCAAAACCTTCATAAATGATTCAGGTGACTTTTTTTATCTGAAGTGACTTATTCAAGGAATGAAAGGGTTAACTTTGTTTAAAGGTGGAAGCACCCATATCAGAAGGCTGTGGATCCAAGCTTTACTTCAGGACATCAGCTCATTTTTTTGGTTGACATTCCAGTCACATGTTGCTGGAGATCTGTATGCCAGATCAGTTATTATACAGAACTATTCCAACTGTTTAAACTAAAGCTACAGATCACCAGTAACATTTGAAACAGTGCAGTGATTAAATAGTTCTAAAATTCTCATCCTTGTTAATTTTCACTAAAACCTCTGCCTCACTTTCTCATCCTACAATGTACCAAAATTTTAGCTCTGCTCCAATTCTAGGCAATTACAAATCAGACTTCAATTACTCCACCAAAGCCTGAGTCCCAGCTCTAGAATTTCCTTACTTTTGAATTTTCTCCTTGCTCCTTCAACCCTAATTATGTTATTATCAGTATTGCCTTATCTGGTCACTACTTTTTTTCTTGGCACAAGGACAAACTCCCCTGATCTCCTCCCATGCATTTAAATCCAGTCTTTCCTTCCTGCCAGTCAATTATAGATCTGCCTGTTCTTTTGTTCTTCTCCTTCCTGCTTTCCCCTTCAACATAACTGCTTGAAATTCATCCCATATACATCTGTTTCATTGAAAGGCCATCAACAAGAAACGTTAGATGCTGCCTTGGCTGCTGAATGTTAACAGCTTTTTGTTTTTATACCCATCACCTTTTTCAACTTAACATACTGAGCTAAGAAGCAAATATGGGCACACTGCAGAACTCACCATAATGCAAGTTCACTTTTGAAGTAATATTTCTAACCTATTCTCCTTGTGGTTCTTTCTGTTTCTTCTTAAAGCATGCCAGCAAGACCTAGTTTTGTTCAAACAAGGAATGACTACTCTGTACAAATTAATACTGGGACACATTAAAAAAAATCTTCAAACCACCCTCCACCCAAACATCGTTCTCTTCTTCAGACGTTTTATATTAACCAGTTTTTTGTGACTTTTGCTTTCATAACAATCCAATTATTACAAGTACCCATACAGGTCTTCAATTCTATTGTTAACTAGAGAACAACCATGTGCCTTGGAGGGTATTGAAAATATTTGGATCAGAAACCAGGATGTTATGCTTTTGAATCAATGACCTCAAACAGAATGGAACATGAGGCAAGTCTGGATTCACCATAAAACTTCCAAAAAAAGTTTCATTTTTAAGGATCTCAAGTTACAGAAGTAGGCAAGGGTGGCATAAGTGCTGTTATTTATACAAGTTACTGCAATTCCCTGGTATTTCACAGGGGTTTATTTTCTGTCTAATGTGGCAAGAGGCATTGCTGATGACATATTAGCTTAGATCTGGATGAGACAGACTGGACAGACTACTTCAACTTTTTCATCATCCAAGCTGATTATTCTGATGGTTGTTCTCATAAGTATGTCATTACACACCTGTCACCTCAACTTTCTTTGGTATTCTTCACAATCTCTGCCCATTCTCTTCTTTAACCAGAGGTCAGAAACCTATTGTTCATTTTTAATTACACCAGTAAACTGAGCAACTCACAGAAAACAAACTTAACGAAACCTCACACAGCTGACAAAATTGGTTACTGTTTCTCAAATTCAAACCTTAGACTTCATTCAACAGCTGCTGCCCTTAAAACATGTGAATTGCTCAGAACACTATGAATTCCTCTAAATCTGGCATGTCTATGGCTACAAAATACAACATTCAATAGCAAATCATGATAAGATCTTTGCAAGTGTTGCTGAATAAAGAGACCTTGGAGTGTATGTTCATAGTTCCTTGAACGTAGAGTCCCAGGTAGACAGGATAGTGAAGGTGTTTGGTATTGGTCAGTGCATTGAGTTGGGAGGTCATATTACAGCTGTACAGGACAGTGGTTAAGCGACTTGGAATATTGTGTGCAGTTCTGGTCTCCTTCCTTTAAGAAGGAGGTTTTGAAACTCAAAAGGGTTCAGAAAAGATTTACAAGGTTTGTGCCAGGGTTGAAGGGTTTAAGCTAGAGAGACAGGGTGAATAAGCTGATGCTATTTTCCCTGGAGCGTCAGAAACTGAGGTGACCTTAGAGGTTTATAAAATCATGAGGAGCACAGATAGGGTGAATAGATAAGGTCTTTTTCCCAGGGTGGGGGAGTCCAAAACTAGAGGGCATAGTTTTAAGGTGACAGGGGAAAGATTTAAAAGGTGCACTTTTTTGCACCAAGAGGATGGTGTGTGTATGGATTGCGCTGTCAGAGAAAGTAGAGGCAGATGGTAAAATTACACTTGAGATACCTGGATGGGTATATGAATGGGAAGGATTTAGAGGAATATGGGCCAAGTGCTGGCTAATGGGACTAGATTAGGTTGGATATCATCAGCATGGACCAAAGGATCGGTTTTCATGTAATACAGCTCTATGACAAAATCAATCTCTACAAAAAACCCAGACATCAGATTATGAAAACCCTCTATTCCTCAGAGCCAATTCCCTATGTTTTGGGGACCATAAGTTCAAAATCACCAGCCATCAGTCAATCTGTACTGTCCCAAAGCACTCATACACAGTATCCAAAATAACAGAACCTTTTCTTAGAAAAGATTCAAGCAATTGAAAATGTCCTGAACCTTCCATAACTGCAAAGAACTTCAGCTGTTACCACATCCTGCCTACAATGACTTTGTTATACAGAGAAGCCAGCAAAGATGTCAATATTTTCACCTACATATTCTGATCTCCAGCTCAACACCATCCTCATACACTGCTACCTTGCCCCTTATCGTCTAACAACGTCTACCCCCACCTAAAAAAAAATTCCTTTCATTCGGTGTCCACCCCAAACCCACCTCCAAAACACTCACATCTTGGGGTTTCAGACAACCTCTCCCCAACGCCCATGCCAAATGCCTCGCACCTTGGTCTCCCACCAGAACACCTCATAGCTAAATCCCTCACACCCGGGTCTCCAAGCTCACCGCCCCACCACACGTCCCTCGCACCCTGGTCTCCTGATAACTCCACTCTCCTCAAGTGATTGCATCTTGATCACACTGGGCCTCGAGTCTCTGTTCAACACATCTCGTGATAGTGGGACCCCAACAATGGGAGAATGCATATGCAACACCAACCAGCACAGCAAAGAGAGCAGTGTCTCTCTGCAGACAGACCGGGATACCCAGCTCAGCACTCGGCCATAACCACTACCTACCATCCCTAGCCGCCATCGCTGTCCCTCACAGCCCGGCGCCTGCTGGGAACGTGATGACAACATCCGTTTCCTGGCCCAGCGCCCTAAATTGATTGGCAGTTCCCAGCAACGGCGTCATATCTGAGACCGCCCACAGGCGCGTTCCTTCATGATTGACATGAGATCGGTCACGTGATGGGCAGGTCTCGCACGGTTGATTGGTGGTTTGCTGTCGTTGGTGGGCGGAGACTTATTGATTGGCAGCCGGGTGCTCTCCTAGCAACCGGTGGGCGTGGTTCACAGTCAAGGAATCCTGGTGAATTATGAATTGATTTAGGGAATGGTTGCAGAAGGAGCTTTTTCGGTCCGTCGTCTTTATGTTAGCTGTAATCAACCTAACACCATTTCTGACAATTTAGTGAATCTACACTTTTTATTTTCAATATTTTAAAAAGTATTTTCTCTCAGGTATTCTCTTAAAGGTTCTTTAAAAGGTATTCACAACCGTATAAACGTGATATAATCAAAATTAACTATAATTACTTTAGTGTTGACCCATTTATAATAATCAAAACTTTACAAATGTCATAGAGGTGTACCACATGGTAACAGACCCCTCAGTCCAACTTGTCCATGCTGACCAGATATCCTGAATTAATCTAGTCCCATTTGCCAGCACTAGGAACCTTTCCCATGTCCTTCAGGGAATTATGCAGTTGAGCTGGGTGCATGGTTTTGCTCATTTGGATTAATCTACTCTTGGTCCAAGGCAGAGATACTTTTACTGTTTCTAGGACTAAGGCCCTTTGGACAGTTAGGTAATGTTTCCACCATTTGCAATACTTCAAGTGGGCTGAAGATAAAAAATATATGTACAGGAAGTCCCCAGGTTATGAACAAGTTCCATTTTTAAGTCTGTTCCTAAGTCGAATTTGTATGTAAGTCGGAAGAGTTACAGTTCACATCTAGTGTCAATTAGTCAAATGTTTGTCTTAGTATATAGTATATATTTTACTTAAAACATCTTAAATATAATGTAGTAATAATAATAAATGTAATTACAGCACAGTATTTGTAATTGAGAAAGAGAGATGGCCTTGTAGCAGCTGAGGCCGTAGGCAACTATCCGGTAAACTTTGGTGAACCTCTTTGCATTAGGATCTTGCTCTTCTAACTTTGCCATCCATGTTCAATTCCTTCGTCAAAACCTTCTTGGATTCTGGCGTTTCTCAGGCCCAGCCTTCTTCCTCAAATGCTATCATCTGCTGCTCCAACTCCATAAGGTCCTCATTAGTCAGTTCTTCAGCATGGGATTCAAGCAAGTCTAAGACATCATTGTCATTGAGGATGACAATGTGGCATTGTTCTCCCTTGGGCTGACGAACCACTGAAAACACGTAGTGTTTTGAGCGTCCCGCAAAGTAGTTCACCCATTCGTTAGTACAAACCATTGTACGTAACTCAATTTTTTAAAAACATAGGCTTTAGTTTGTAAATACAGGCGTTCGCAAGTCAGGCATTCGTAACCTGGGGAAAGCTGTAAAAAAAAATCAAAGAACTGCAGATGCTGGAAACTATAAACAAAAACAGAAAAAGCTGGAAAAACTCAGCAGATCTGACAGCATCTGTGGAGAGAAATCAGAGTTAATCAGTGACCCTTCCTCAGGACCAGAAATATACGAGTTCAGTTCCCAATCATAACTTTAGTAAGGGTTTTCAGAAAGCCTCAAGCGTACTTGTGTACTTATCACTACTAAAGCCTTTTAAAGGGAAAAATGAAGGAATTTCTCTGCAAAGCTTGGGAATACCACCCTCCCCAACACATTCCTTCAAACTGACCCCAGACACTCCAAATAGCAACCTAAGGATCTGGTCTGAATGCTTTTGAATCCAAGCAAAACCGATCTGTGACCCATATTTCAGTTTCACTTCAGTGATGGTTGGGATGAAAGGCACTTGGAATTTTAAGGGTAACTCTGTTTATCGCACCTTCAAACTCCAGTATATATACTAATGTCTTGATTTCATCCTAAACATGTTTTGCAAATTAAATCTTATTTGTCCTTCTGGTCATTTAAAGACCCACTTGTTGTTCATTAGACAGAAAGTTTTAAGATGAAAGGTGAAAGTCTATGATCTGAGAATAAAAGTAGACACAGCTGTGATCCTGACCGTGCATCACTTCCATTCCTTTTGCAACCTGAGGAACAAAGACTTAAGACTTAACAGAAAATACTTGGAAATACTCAGTTGGTCTGGCAGCACTTTTCGAGAAACATGGCTCATGTTTCAAATCAATGACTTGCATTTTTGCATGATGCTTTTCACCATGACTGGCCATCTAAAAGTCAACAAATTATTTTTGAAGCATAGTCTCTTAAATTGTAGAAAATGCAGCAGCCAGCTCCCTGAACAACAATGTGATAACGGGCAATAAAAAAAAGTTTTGATGAAGTTGATTGCAGGATACATGTTGAATGGAACACCAGATAATTCCTCTGCTCTTCTTCAAAATAGCATCATGGGAGTTTTTTTACATCCTCCTAAGCAAATAAATGCTGCCTTTGACTTAATGATTCATCAATAAGACAGCACTTTAAACAAGAGCTGAAAATGTGTTGCTGGAAAAGCGCAGCAGGTCAGGCAGCATCCAAGGAACATGAGAATCGACGTTTCGGGCATAAGCCCTTCTTCAGGAATGAGGAAAGTGTGTCCTGCAGGCTAAGATAAAAGGTAGGGAGGAGGGACTTGTGGGAGGGGCGACTGACTGAACTGGTCCTCACCCTGAACAACTTCTCTTTCCAATCCTCCCACTTCCTCCAAAACAAAGGAGTAGCCATGGGCACCCGCATGGGCTCCAGCTATGCCTGCCTCTTCGTAGGATATGTGGAACAGTCCATCTTCCGCAGCTACACTGGCACCACCCCCCACCTTTTCCTCTGCTACATCGATGACTGTATCGGCGCTGCCTCGTGCTCCCACGAGGAGGTTGAACTGTTCATCCACTTTACCAACACCTTCCACCCCGACCTCAAATTCACCTGGACTGTCTCAGACTCCTCCCTCCCCTTCCTAGACCTTTCCATTTCTATCTCGGGCCACCGAATCAACACGGACATTTACTATAAACTGACCGACTCCCACAGCTACCTAGACTACAACTCCTCCTACCCTGCCCCCTGTAAAAACGCCATCCCATATTCTCAATTCCTTCGTCTCCGCCGCATCTACTCCAGGAGGACCAGTTCCAATACCGTACAACCCAGTTGGCCTCCTTCTTCAAAGACCGCAATTTCCCCCCAGACGTGATCGACGATGCCCTCCACCGCATCTCCTCCACTTCCCGCTCCTCCACCCTTGAGCCCCGCCCCTCCAACCGCCACCAGGACAGAACCCCACTGGTCCTCACCTACCACCCCACCAACCTTCATTTACAGCGTATCATTCGCCGTCATTTCTGCCACCTCCAAACGGACCCCACCACCAGGGATATATTTCCCTCCCCTCCCCTATCAGCGTTCCGAAAAGACCACTCCCTCTGTGACTCCCTCGTCAGGTCCACACACCCCCACCAACCCAACCTCCACTCCCGGCACCTTCCCCTGCAACCGCAAGAAATCCAAAACTTGCGCCCACACCTCCCCCCTTACTTCCCTCCAAGGCCCCAAGGGATACTTCCATATCCGCCACAAATTCACCTGCATCTCCACACACATCATTTATTGCATTTGCTGCACCCGATGTGGCCTCCTCTATATTGGGGAGACAGGCCGCCTACTTGCGGAACGTTTCAGAGAACACCACTGGGACACCCGGACCAACCAACCCAACCACCCCGTGGCTCAACACTTCAACTCCCCCTCCCACTCCACCAACGACATGTAGGTCCTTGGACTCCTCCATCGCCAGACCATAGCAACACGACGGTTGGAGGAAGAGCGCCTCATCTTCCGCCTAGGAACCCTCCAACCACAAGGGATGAACTCAGATTTCTCCAGTTTCCTCATTTCCCCTCCCCCCACCTTGTCTCAGTCAAATCCCTCGAACTCAGCACCGCCTTCCTAACCTGAAATCTTCTTCCTGACCTCTCCGCCCCCACCCCACTCCGGCCTATCACCCTCACCTTGACCTCCTTCCACCTATCGCATCTCCAACGCCCCTCCCACAAGTCCCTCCTCTCTACCTTTTATCTTAGCCTGCTGGACACACTTTCCTCATTCCTGAAGAAGGGCTTATGCCCGAAACGTTGATTCTCCTGTTCCTTGGATGCTGCCTGACCTGCTGCGCTTTTCCAGCAACACATTTTCAGCTCTGATCTCCAGCATCTGCAGTCCTCACTTTCTCCTCGAGCACTTTAAACAAGTGCAGCACTCCTTCAGATGCGTATTTTTGTATTTAAACCCTAGATTGGATACCTGAATTGAGAATCTGTAACTCAGAAACATGAATGGGACCACTTAAGCCACAGTGACATGGTAAAGCATGTTAGCAGTGGGGCTGTGATAACAGTTCCTGCGGAATTATTGCCATGAGATTTCAACTGATTCAAAATCGATCTTCTTGCACAAAATTAAAATAGGGCCCATTATTGCAACCTAACCTTGCTCCAGGTTTAAGATTCACGCTGCCTTTTGATCTTTAGTGGCAGAGGTGATGTTGTGGTGTTTAAATCTGTGTCAGCCTTGATACAGTTGTAGCTCCTTTCTTTCTGTGTCACAAATTTCAGACATGAGCACAAAATTCAGGCAATCACTGCAATAAATATCAAACAAAAGCCCAATCTGCTCTGTTAAATAGATAATTTAAAAATCCATATTTGTAAAAGAGAAGATGACATCTTCCTAATGTCTTAGTCTGCTTTGTGCTGGATCATGTCAAGCTTCTTGAGTGTTGTTGGAGCTGCAGTCATCCAGGCAAATGGGGAGTATTCCATCACATTCCTGATTGTGCCTTGAATAGATATTGAGAGAAACGAGGTGAGTTACCTGCCACAGAACTCTTAGCCTCTGACCTGCTTTTGTGGTCACAGTATTTTCATGCTAATCCAGTTCAGTATCTGGTCAATGGTAACTCTCAGGATTTCGATAGTGGAAGATTCAGTGATACTAATGTCAATGAAAGTGAAGGAGCGATGGTTAGATTCTCTCTTGCTGATGATGGTCATTGTTTGGCTGTAAAATTACAAAAAAGAAATCAAGAATTTGCAAAACAAAATACATTTTATGAGATTAGTGGTTTCAATCACTGAAGTCAGCAAGAAAATAATTGAAAATGTGAAAGCAATCATGCTAATGGAAGAATTCCAAAATAGTATTCCAGTAAACCTTAAATCTTATTTAGATGAGCGTCAAGTATCAAAGCTCTGGGAAGCATCATTTCTGGCAGATATCTATTATATGTTATGCAGTCAACAGTTATATGTTGGGAAATAGTATTAGGTTTTGGGAACAAAGAGAAGGACCTCCAAAGTCATAAAGGAAAAACTAGAACCTAAATATGTTATAAAGATAAGGATATGCTTCTATTGTAATAAGACTGTACAAATGAAGCCACTTTCTGAAAGTTAAAGGAGAGACCAATTGCAGCAGGAGGAACTACTCAGGAATTCTCAGAGAAAAAAGGAAAATAAATGGGTATTAAAACTGTTGCAGTAGTATGAATATGGATGGGTTATTTGACTCACAGTAGTGAAGAAGTTTTTTTCCTTGATTATTGATAAAGAGAATTAGACTGCTGAAAAGCTGTACAGGACATTGGTTAGGCCACTGTTGGAATATTGCGTGCAATTCTGGTCTCCTTCCTATCAGAAGGATATTGTGAAACTTGAAAGGGTTCAAAAAAAATTTACAAGGCTATTACCAGGGTTGGAGGATTTGAGCTATAGGGAGAGGTTGAATGGGCTGGGGCTGTTTTCCTTGAAGCATCGAAGGCTGAGGGATGTCTCGTAGAGGTTTATAAACTCATGAGGGGCATGGATAGGATAAATAGACAAAGTCTTTTCCCTGTGGTGGCGTAGTCCAGAACAAGAGGGCATAGGTTTAGGGTGAGAGGGGAAAGATATAAAAGAGACCTAAGGGGCAACATTTTCACACAGAGGGTGGTGTGTGTATGGAATGAGCTGCCAGAGGAAGTGGTGGAGGCTGGTACAATTGCAACATTTATAAGGCATCTGGATGTATATATGAATTGGAAGGGTTTAGAGGGATATGGGCCAAGTGCTGGCAAATGGGACTAGATTAGGTTGGGATATTTGGTTGGCATGGACGAGTTGGACCGAAAGGTCTGGTTCCGTGCTGTAAATGTCTGTGACTCTATATTACTTTCACAACCAACATCTCTAAAAGTGTTCATTTATCATTATAGAGAATTCAGACCATTATGTTGGCAAAAGATCTCTGAATGAAAATTTCACTCAATGCCATTCTTCTGCCTTCTTCCTGTAACAATGCACATTCTTTATTTTCAAAATGGCATGGATTTAGTTGAATATTGCTTTACTATACCTTCAGGCAATGCATTCCAGATCTTATCCATCCACGACATGAAAAAGTTTTCAGTAAAATTATTTTTGCTTCTTTTACCAAGTGCCTTAAATAGAGTCATAGAGTGACACAGCATGGAAACAGACCTTTCGGTTAAACCAGTCCACGCCAAACATAATCCCAAACTAAACTTGTTCGACCTGTCCGCTCCTGGCCCATATCTCTCCAACACTTTCCTATCCAAATCTGTGCCCTCTCTTTCGTGATCCTTTCACAAGCAAGAACAATTTCTCCCTATCTACTCTGTCCAGACACTTCATGAATTTGAATAATTTTCTCAGATCGCCCCTCAGTCTTTTCCAAGGAAGAGTCCTAAATCTCCAATCTATCTTCACAATTGAATTCCCTCATGCCTGGAACCATTCTCACGAATCCCTTCTGCTCATTATTTACTCATTGTTTGTGGTTTGGGCTTTGCATAAATTAGCTACTATACAAAAAGAGGTGAAAAGGGAAAAATATGCAGAGTTGTTATGGTCAAGAATGTACTACCTGAAAGAGGGTGGGGTGGAAGCACAATCAATGGCATCTTTCAAAATGGTGTTGGATAACCAGGTTCAATTCCATCTTTGGGCAACCGTCTGTGTGGAGTTTGCACATTCTCCCCGTGTCTGCGTGGGTTTCTCCGGGTGCTCCAGTTTCCTCCCACAGTCCAAAGATGGGCAGGTGAATTGGCCATGCTAAATTGCCCATAGTGTTAGGTGCACTAGTCAGAGGGAAGTGGGTCTGGTTGGGTTACTCTTCGGTGGGTCGGTGTGGACTGGTTGGGCCAATGGGCCTGTTTCCACACTGTAGGGAATCTAATCTATTCTAAATGTTTAAAGGAAAACATTCACAGGGTTATGAGAAAAAAGTAGGGTATTAGCACTAATTCCCTAGCACTTTAAAATGCCAGCTCAGTTACAATGGACTGAATGACCATGTTTTGTCCTGTATTGTCCTATTATCCTGTGGTTTGAACATTTCAAAAGTACTTTATTAGTTTATAAAATGTTTTGTGAGGTTGTGAAAATATGTAATGAGTGTAAATCTTCCCTTGATTTTAATTGAATCAGTAATGGTTCCCATTTCATTAAGGATTCTTACCCAATTCCTACTTACTCTAGAAACCATGTGAACTGAATTCTATTGCCATTATGTACAGAATAAACAGTGCAGACAGTTGGTTCACATTGGCAAGGAACCAATGAGTCAGTTTATGTAGATGCCTCATCATAATCCCAGACAGCCGTGTGTGTTTCCTTGCAAAGGAACAAACTAGAAACTAAACATATGCTTTCAAAAAAATCTGTCATGGGTTCCTGGAGCTGAGAGTTCATTTAGTTGAGACTTACAATGAAGTAATAAAGACTGTTAACAAACATAATGCAGTTGATGGGTGTACTTAGACCTCCAAAAGTATTTTGATAAAGTGCCACATAACACTTTTACTTCTAAATTTGAAACCCATGGAATAAAAGAAGCAGTGGCAGTACAGAAAATACTTGACTGAATGACAGATGCAAATGGATTATTTTTTAAATAATAGTTATTTTTTGTGGTTTGGGCTTTGCATAAATTAGGAAAGTAGGAAAGTATGCAGTGGGGTATCCTGGAGGTCAATACCATATTAGAACCACTGTTGTACTTGACACATAATATAGACCTAGATGTTGATCTATAGGGAAAAAGTGAGGACTGCAGATGCTGGAGATCAGAGCTGAAAAATGTGTTGCTGGAAAAGGCAGCAGGTCAGGCAGCATCAAAGGAGCAGGAGAATCGACGTTTCGGGCATAAGCCCTTCTTCAGGAACCTAAATTCAGCGTTGATCAATAGGGCACAAATTCAAAATTTGCAGGTGTCATAAGGCATGGAAATATTGTGAACTGTGAAGAGGATAGCAATAGACTTGAAAATGATATAGACATATCAGTGGAATGGGCAAACATGTAGCAAATCAAATTTAATGTAGTAAAATTTAAAGCGACATCTTTTGGTAGGAAGACTGAGGAAAGGTTGTGTAAAGTAAAGGAAACAATTCTAACTGGAATGCAGGGTCAGAGGGACCTGGATTTTATGGGCTCAAATCCTTAAAGGTGGTAGGACACGTTGAGAAAGCAAATGATAACTCTTACAGGATTCTGAGCTTTATAAATAAAGTCATCGGGCTGAATTTTATTAGTAATTAGTTAAATGTTAATTTTGGCGAGTTTCATGGAGGGGTTCTCTCCATGAAATTCTAGTGAGTTTTTCCAAGCTAATCTGTACAGTTCATCTCATTATCTATGCACCAGGGCTCTATGATACCCTACCCATACTATCTTCTGCTATCTATAGTGGAAGTACTGGCTACTGGTGCAAAGGAGAGCCGTCCTGTTTCCTCAGGATTTCCAGAGGACACCATGGACAAGATCCTGCCAGCCTTATCCAAAGTTGCTTCCTGCATCAATGCAGTGACCACAAACCAGAACAATGCCCAGCAATGTGGCAAAAAAAGCAATATTAATGTTTCGGGTCCAATGACCCGTCTACAGAGCTCACAGGTGCTGCCAGACCTGCTGAGCTTTTCCAGCAACTTCTGTTTTTATTTCTGATTTACAACATCTGCAGTTCTTTCAGCTTTTAAAGAAGTCAATAACCTTGTTTGCTCGATGAGGGTAAGTTCTTCTCTCTCCTCACTCACACTCACTTCACTCTGCTTTTGTCCACATCTGCTCTCAAAATTCATGATCCTCAACTCTCATGATTGAATGCATGTCTTCTCTCATTTACTCTCATTCACTCCAGGTTTCCTATATTACTATAATAAAATAAAGATCTGCAGACACTGGAGATCTGAAACAAAAACCGAACATGCTGGATATGATTAGTAGGTCTGGCAGTATCTGTAGAGAGAAAACCTAAATTAACATTTCAAATCTAGTGACCCTTTGTCAGGACTGAAACCAGATGGGAAAGGTATTTACGCTGATGATGGGGGTGAATAGCAGGAATTGAGTAGGATACATGAACAGAGAGAGAGAGAGACAAATGGAGAGGCAACAAAGGAATTGATGATAAGCTGAAAGGGAGATATGTAGATATGTAGAAAAATGTAGAAATGTTGGAAATAGAATGAATGAGTGAATTAGCTTCATTATCACATATACTCATGGGTACAGTGAAAAGTTTATATGTCGCCACGTATAGCTCCATCTTCGTTACAAAGATACCTCAGTACAGCTTCTTTAGTTACAAGATCTTGGAAAATAGAGAAATAAAATATCCAGCATTGCAGAAATAAAAGTCCAGAACAAGAGTCTTCCAATCAATTCACTCTGGCACCGAGCCTCCAGTCAGCATCAGGTCTTGGCTCCAGACCATGCAGGGCTTCACATTGAGAATCATGAGGCTGGGAGATTGCTTCAGACCACCATGCTAGGCAGAGGATGCCACGCCACGCTGGGAGGCTACCCTGGGACGCCACAACACCTGGTGGGGAGCTGCTAGGCCAGGATGGGAGGTCACCACACTGGAAGGCTGTTATGCCAAAGTTGTCTGCACTGGGAACAACTAGGAGAAAGAGAGGATTAGATTACTTACAGTGTGGAAACAGGCCCTTTGGCCCAACAAGTCCACACTGACCCGCCGAAGCGCAACCCACCCATACCCCTACATTTACCCCTTCACTGACACTACGGGCAATTTAGCATGGTCAATTCACCAGACCTGCACATCTTTGGAAATGTGGGAGGAAACCGGAGCACCCGGAGGAAACTCCACACAGCCAGTCGCCTGAGGCGGGAATGGAACCCGGGTCTCTGGCGCTGTGAGGCAGCAGTGCTAACCACTGTGCCACAGAGGATTGCAGATGCTGGAAATCAGGGTCGAGAGTGTGGTGTTGGAAAAGCACAGCAGGTCAGGCAGCATCAGAGGAGCAGGAGAATCGCCATTTTGGGCATAAGCTCTTTATGAAGAAGCACATTCCTGATGACCTGCTGTGCTTTTCCAGCACCACATTCTGTGCTGGGAACACCAACAGAACAGGATCTTAGACTGTGGGGTTGAGTGACAAACATGGAGGAGGGTGTTTACACTCTGAAATTGTTAAAATCAACTGTTAAGCACATGGGCAGAAGATAAAGTATTGTTCCTCCAGTTTGGGTTGAGCTTTGCTGGAGCAATGCTGCAGGCTAGAAACAGAGATGTTGGCACTAGTCACCCACTTCCTCATCTCTTCCATCTATCATTGCCTTAACCTGCTTTCCATCCACCTTCCATTTCATGACCTACCTCCGGTTGTGGTTGTTAAACAATAATCTGAAGGAGGCAAGAAATCAGTGCAAAGATTATCACTGAAAGTACCCAACAGATCAGGTAGCATTTGTGAAGAAAGAAAGAGTAAACATTTCAAGATGACAACCTCTTATCAGAATTGTTCCTGTCCTATTTCAAATATTGTCTTTCTCACTGTAAATGTTAATTTTCCATAGCTGTAGATGGCATATGGGAAAGAGCTGCGGAGTTAAGACTGACCTCAAAGCATTGTTACGATGGGCCAAATGGCTTCCTTCTGCACAATAGGATTCTGTTCAGAGCTGCTGGTGGCTCGGTGTAAAGCCACTGTCAGTGGGATCACAGGTTCCATCGAGTCTGTGTTCAGCTGGTCTCGGGAAGATTTATGACCATCTACTAGTAGGGGGAAGTTTGCTCACTGGCCAGCAACTATATTGCTGTTGAGAAACGTGTATAAAAACTATCAGTTGAGGATTAGGATACGCTGTGATACATTTCAAAGTCGACTACTGGACCATGTATAAATTCGTTTATGGGGCCATGAGTTGCAGGATGCCGGATAAGAGAGAAAAAATAATCAGAGAGGAACCAGATGCTCTGGTATCAATCAACGAGGTAAAAACAATGACTGCAGATGCTGGAAACCAGATTCTGGATTAGTGGTGCTGGTGAGTGAGGGACAGTCTCACGCAACAAACCCCGCCCCTCTCTCTGATGGACAGAGTAATCTCCACTCTCTTTAACTATCAGCTGCTGCTGCACCGTTCAGTGTCTCAATGGGCGATCGCAAGGTGATCAATGTTTACCTCCTGGGTATCGGCTTCATGCTCATCTTCACCGCCTTCACTACCTGCGGGAACATAGAGGTGAGTGTTAGCCCAGTTGACATGGGCAGCGAATCCCAGGGAGAGCGAATCCATTGCTAAGCTCTATTACAAGGGCTAAGTACTTTGTTTTCGGTGCTGGAAACTTGAAATACGGGCAGAAATGTTCACCATCTGTGGAGAGAGAAACGGACTTAAAGTTTCAGGTTTGTAAAGTTTCCTTAAAATGATTTGAGATGTAATAGTTTATAAACAAAGCGGTGAAAGGCGAGGTTTAAAGAACAAGCTGCAAGGTCTGTGGAATGAGGAACAATTAAAAACGAAGATATTACAGTGCAAAGAGAGATGTTAACAAATAAATAATAGATGTAATTGTTTAAGTTTGAATGGACAGGGTAGAATTTACCACCAACAGTTGCTGTCCAAAACACAAGGGGCAGAGCTTGTGATTTGAAACTGTTGGACTTAGTGTTGGACCCGGAAAGACTGCAAAACGTTCCTAATCGAGGTTCGTGGAGTTTATTTGAGTTTGGTTGGATCCGCGTAGGAGAGGTCGGAGTAGGAATGAATCAGAGAATTAAAATTACAGGTTGCTGGATACTCTGGTGTCTTCTTTGCGGCCTGAATAAATGACTGAACACCCAACCTGCTCTTACTTTTCCCAAAGTATTGTGAGCAGTAAATACAATACGTTAGATTGGAAAAAAAGTTTAAGTAAATCTGTTTTTCACCTGGAAAGTGGGTTGTGATCTTCACTGGTAAAAACATACAGAACAGGACAGATTGCTTCTCCTGTGCTTCCATGGGAAATTACTATGGGAAGAAGGATGTTGGGGGTGACTGAGAAGTGAACACAGGGTGTTGATAAGGGATGGAAGACGTGTTTACTGATGACATATGCTGGAGGTGACAAAAACGCTGTAGATTGGTGGGTGAGGACAAGGGAATCCTCTCAGGCTTCTGACAGGGAAGAGGTTTATGCCCACCATAGTCAAACAGTCAGCAAACATTCACTGTGCATCCCATTTCTAAAGAATGAAATGCTGGAGGAGTGATGGCAAGAAGCCATCTGGAATTGAGGGGACAAACAGACCTTACAGAAGAAACTGAAATAATTGGCTACTGTTGCTATTTACTCATCAATTCATAACATGTGATCTCTTGACTGGGACACAACAGAAACTCTGTTCTTTAAATAACATTATCTCCCACCAGCAACCCATGATCATGACATCATTTGAACAGGAGTCACAGGGCACATCTCAATTTAACTTGCTGTTCAGAACCATATTATGTTTACAGCACAGAGTAGGCCAGTCATATCTATGCTGGCTCACTGCTCAAACAACCAAAAGCAATCCAATTGCCTAGCTCTCTTCCTATAGCCTTGTACCTTCAAATCTTTCTATACCAATACAAACTTCAAAAAATCCCCTCTCTGCTCAATTACAGATTGTTTCAGTCACTCAAGTCCCTACTCATAACTACAAGCACACAGTGTTTCGATAAACTTAACATTATATCTTTGCTTATGAACATGTTTCATCTCTCTCTCTCACTTTTTTTCTCTTTCCTTCTCTGTGTGATAGCTACAGCGTAAATGCATCAGGATGATGGCAAGGTTGAGAATTAAGAATTACTACATGAAAGCTGAAATTTAAGTCTGTAGTCAAAGGAGTACACAGAGTGTGTGAACATCCAACAAGTATTCCATATTCTGGGAAAGCTTAAAATTATATGTTGAAACATTAATTCCACTGATTAATGACAAGAGGCCATAAATTAGTTCATAGTACTAGAACAGAAGAAGACATGACTATGACTATGACCTTTCAGCCCATGGAATGTGTTCCACAATTCAGGCTTAGTTTGAAATAGTGAATCAGAAGAACCATATTGAATGTCAGAATTGTTGAAGGTAAAAAAGATCAGTACGACTTGGGGCACTACTTGTTGTCTTATGGCACAGATTCAAACCAATCAGGTTTGTACATGTGGATGTTCTGCTCTCCTGCAGTAATTCTCTCAATGCAATGGAGTCAGTGTAGTCAATTATCTATATGTGTGTAATTTGCTGTAACGCAGTAAACTTAGAACCCAGAATGTGCATAATTCTGTGATATTCTTGCATTGTAAATAATTAGTGTTGTAAACAAATTTCAAAAACAGATTTGAAAAGAATCACAAAGATGGATGTTGCTGGGTATGAAAGGTTTGAGTTATAAATAAAGGCTGGGACTTTTTTCCCTTGAGCATTGGAAATTGTATGGTGACCTTATAGAGGTTTATAAAATCATGAGGGTATAGGTAGGGTTAATGGTAGGTGTCTTTTTCCTTGGATGGGGAATTTCAAGTCTTGTGGGGGCTTATTTTTAAGGTGAGAGGAGAGAGTTTTAAAAAGGACACGAGGGGCAAATTTTTTACACAGAGGGTTCACTTGTGGAATGAACTTCTGAGGAAGTGGTGGATGTGGGCACAGTTACAACATTTAAAAGACATTTAGATAAGTACAAGAATAGGAAAGGCTTGGAGGAATATAAGCCAGGAGCAGGCAGGTAGCACTAGTTTAGTTTAGGATTATGTTTGGCATGCACAGGTTGGACCGAAGAGTATGTTTCATGCTGTATGTGTCAATGACTATGACTCTATAAGAACCTGACTGTGTTATATATTGTGTGCACTGATGTATAGTAAGCCATTTGCTAGAAATTTGCTAGTATCACAGTCAGCTGATAAATCAGTACTCCTCCATTTTGAACACTACAGGTGAAGATAGCAAGGGCACAGAATGTACTCTGAGTGGTGGACTTCAAGGTCCTTCACAAAGAGTGGCTCAGTAGCACCACTATTGACCAAGCTAGCCGTGTCCTACAAGACATAGCTGCTAGACCGAATCTGTGTCAGGTGATAAATCTACTTTAACTCATACTCCCTGATCTACCTGTTACAGATGCATCCCTCATTAACAGTATTGGTAGGAGTGACCAGTACACCAGCATTCTGGAAAGAAAGTTTCATTTTCACATTGAAGAGACACTCCATCGTGTAGTGTGTCACTACTAACATGCTAAAGGGGACAGACTTCAAACAGATCTGATAAGAACTTGTTGGTACACACTGGAGGAATGGCATTGTTAGGGAAAGGGTTAAGATTTAGCAGAGTGAATAGAAGAGGTTAGGTAGAAGGTTAAGCAGAATCTCAAAGGTAGTAATCTCTGGTTTACTCCTGGTGTCGCATTCTGGTGAGAATAGGAATAACAGCATAGGGCAAATAAATCAATGGTTGAATAGGTGGTGCAATGTGCAAGGATTCAGATTTTTGGATCATTGGGACTTCTTCTGGGGCAGAGAAGACCTATTCAAAAGGGATGGGTTTCACCTGAACTGGAAAGGGACCAGTATTCTGGGAGGGAAATTTGCTAGTTCTATTTTAGGAGACTTTAAATTTTGGTGGGGGGGGGGGTCCTCAGTTGCAGTAAAAGTTGAAAGACAGATGAAGGTGCTTCGGAATCCGAAAATAGCAAGTTAATTGGAAAAGGCATACAAGAGCAAGACAGATAACAAGGTAATTCTGATGAATTCAACTGCATTTATTTCAATGCGAGGCGTCTTACGAGTAAGGCTAATGAATCCCGGGCAGGTGAGGACTTCAGATTGTAGCAAGGAAAGGTTAAAGATGTCAGCGAATACTCTTCCCAGTTGGTTTGCACAGGATCTGAGTGCACAGTTGGGGACTTCATCGTTTTCCATGGATTCACTTTCAAGAAGGCCAATTTGACTTTTGTCATGGTGACCGAGAGAATAGGTGTGTCTGAGGCTGTCGGGTCAGGTAACAACATTTCACTGCCTTTCTGTTCGAACTGAGTGTAAAAAGCACTGAGCACATCAGGGAGGGATGTACTTTTGTTCACTATTCTGTTCTGCTTCATTTTGTAGCCCATTGTGTCGTGTAGACCTTGCCACAGATGGCGGGTGTGTGGCTAGTTTGTGTCTCTAACTTAGCCCAGCATTGGCTCTTGGCATCTCTAATGGCCCTGCAGAGCTCGTATTTGGATTTCCTGTAAAGGTCCAGGTCATCTGAATGCCACATGCCTGATCTTCAGTAGACAATAGATTTCCTGGTTCATCCATTGTTTCCAGTTGGAGAACACACAGATTGACTTCTTTGGCACGTAGTCCTCTATACAATTGCTAATGAAGTCTGTTACTGTGCTTTCAGGATGGCGGAGGTGAACTCGTGTGGCAGATAGTAGTGACTGCATTTCACTGTTAGATACTCTAGATCTGATGTGCAGTAAGTGAGCGCCGGGGGGTGTTGATTAGGAGGCAGACTCCATTGCCCCTTGCCCTACCCTGCGAATGCTGTGCAGTCCACGTGATATACAGTATAGAGAAACCTTCAGGTTTTAAGGCACAGTCAGGTATAGCAGGAGTGAGCCATGTCTCTGTAAAACAGAATACACGGCAGTCTTTCAGTCCCTTCCGGAAGGTAAACCTAGCTTTAAGTTCATCCATTTTGTTCGAGGATTGAAGGTGATCTATGGTTAGGGCGTGCCACCACATTTTGTCAAGTGTATTGTCTGATCTCAATGCAAGGGGTGAGCCACGATCAGTCAGGCATTTGATACAATCAGGATCCCAGGATCCATGTCCCTCTAGTCCAGAGACTGTTCCATGGTCAATCCTGTAGGTCAAGTCCAACCAGTCTGGGATTATTACTAAATCAGTCAGGAAACTAGACTGTGCTTATGCAGGGCTGTCCTTGCAAATCATTCTGGGGTTGGCCATGATCACCTGAAGGTTTGGGCGGTAAAAATCAAGGGTGGATTATCAGGGAGCAATCCATGCTGTGTTTGGGAAAATGGGAAACTCAAGACTGGGGATGGGATGCATTATGCTGTGACACTGAGGGAATAAAGACTATATTTAAAGCCAGTTCCAAAATATAACATTGGAGACGTGACGGCCTAGTGGGGGGTATTTGAATCGACCCAGGGCAGATGGTTATAGAATTTGAATTCAATAAAAATCTGGAATTAAGTGTTTAATGATGACCATGAAACTATTGGCAATTGTTGGAAAACCCATCTGGTTCACTAATGTCCTTTAGGGAAGGAAAATGCCATCCTCACCTAGTCTGGTTTACATGTGACTCCAGACCCACAGCACAGTAGTTGACTCTTAACTGCCCCCTGGGCAATTTGGAACGAACAATAAATACTGACCTAGCCAGCGATGTTCTCATCACATGAATAAAAATATTTCAGCATGGGAGAGCATGGGATACTGCAGGAAGGAGTGTTTTGGCAAGTCAACACCAATCTGACTTCAATGGTTGGTCAGTGGATAATGATAGTGGTGGGAGTTGTGTGCAGTGACAGAGTTAGAGTAAGTGTGAGGTAGTAGAGAGAAGGTAGTGACACTTACCTTGCAAAGCTGAGAAGATCACTTACCTTCTTGAAGCTCTGCTGTGCATTCCTCTTGTTTGATGAAATGACATTGACCTGGGCTGCTATCTGAGTCCATGCTGGCTGGGTCTGGTGCCATTCTGTCTGGCATACTGTCCCTTCATTCTACTGTAAATCCTAACACAGAGTAACTATTCAGTATGTCCGTCATTTGCTTATTTTTGTTCACAATATCACCTATATATTTTCAAGGGGACCATATTACTCCAACTGTTGAGCGTTGAGAAGGATCCAAAAGGGTTAATACTTGACCCAGTGAAGTAAGCATCACCCACTGCAATAATATCATAAGGACTTTATAGGACGGGAAGTAAGATCACATGGGAGACAGACTTAAGGCCATGTCCTCCCAACAGTCTTTGTAGTGATGTAGAACCTATTCTTATGACCTGTATATATTTGCAGAGGTGGAATAAACCACATATTGTTTACACCTCAAGCCTCTTCCCATTGAACTAGAAAGTAGCTACCATTGCACACAGTAGACCATGTAACCCTTAAGGAAAGAACGCACAATTAGAAGATATGGATGGCAGCACACACACCAACCACTTTCTTATCCCAAAGTAATTGTAAAAGTTTAAGCTTATTTTAATACCCTCCTTTCATAGCTTCGACTTTCTGTTTTGTCCTTTTGTTGTTTCTTTTGGAAATGCTTTCTGTTCACCAGCATGGTGCGAACCAGCAATGAAGTTTTTAATGTTTTCTCACCTCTTTAGTTGTCTATGTCTGTATTTTAGGCAAATAGAAACCCTGCCCTTTAAAGGAATAAATTGATTTTGTATCACATTAAATTACTTTTTGAACACTTACCACTGATTAGTGGCATTACACCCATGAACAGATGATCCTACTTTACCGTGAACAGTCTTTGATTCATGCCATTAGAGTCAGCCTTACCTAAAGTTAGAATCTATTAACTTTCACATTTACCTCTTCCAAATATTTTATTTCTTTATTCATTACTAACTATAATATGGCCACAGGCCATACTTTGAGCACATAATTTAAGGTGATTCTTCATTGGAGTATTAAGAGGGTGCAGTACTGTTATAAGGGCATCTTTCAGATAAAACATTAAACATTAAACCAATGTCCATTCTACTAATTGGGGCAGATGTTAAAGATCCAAAGTTCAGTACTGAAAGGGGACTCCTCCCTGATTCTGTAATTCAACATCCAATTCACAACCAAGGCTATTAAAAACAAATAAACACATCTCATTCCTGCTTGTGGGGTCGAGCAATGTGGGGAATGGTTGGCCCTTGTGTACCAAAGAAGTGTAATGTGAATATGCTTCAGTTGTGGATATTTATGATAAATTTATAAATGTAAACCCTTTCACTGTTATTTTTCAGCAAACAGTAATAAGGAGTTTGACCAACAGCAGTTTCTCCGGCAGCGGTTACAACAGGTACCAGAAATCTTGACTCTTTACTGACTGCTGAAACAGTCTATAGTATTATATGTGGACTGAGGTACCTCACAACCTATCTCTGAATCATTACACTATGCTTCCAGGTGGTGATTTAGTGGGGTCGATATTATTTGATTAATTGCCAAACGTCCACAGGCTTCATCAGGGTGGAGGGAGCAAGGCCGTAGGGATGCCACGCAATAAACCCCATATCACCAAACTCACCTCAAGTGAGAGAGTTCAATTTTGCTGAAGACACAAGACAAATTTCACATGATTTGGTTGGCATTAATGCTTGTGTGGCACACTGATCTCTGTTCTCTGAGGTGTGCTGGAAATCTGATGTTCCCCAGGATGTGCACCTTGATTTCAGCCATAAGCCTCATCCATAGCAGAATAATTCCTTGCCATTGTGAGGTCATATGATGGGACCAGAGTGAACATTTAATGTGGTAAAGTGTCCGAAGGCAAACAAGACAAAATTTGACATCAAGACAAAGTAAGAGATATTTAGGACAGGGGACCAGAAGTTTGGTCAGAGATGTGTTTCAAGAAGCATCCCAAAGGAGATAGAGAAATAAAGAAGCTAAGACAAGGAATTCCAAAGCTTAGTACACCAGGCACATTGCCTCCAATGGTGGAGTAATTAATATCAGGATGAACAAGATGCCTGATTTGGAAGTTAGCAAAAAACACGTAAGGACGCACAGCTAGAGAAGATTACAGATAGGGAGGGATGAGGCTATAGGGCAATTTGAAAACAAGAATGAGAACTTTAACATTTAGGTATTGTAGGACCAGAAGCCAGTGTAGGTGAGCACAGAGAAGATGTCTGAGCAATACTTAGTGTGATTTGGGATTGAAAAATGTACTTCTTAGCTTCCAACTGCTCCCCAGTATAATCTATGAACATGCCTTGTCTGTGTCTTACTGCCAGTTTGAATCATCCTGATTATTATGAGCACCTTCTATCTGTCCAATGTATAACCTAATGTGCAGCACATCATACTTCTGTTTCAAAAGAAACATTTTCTACAGACACCCACGATGGGGTAAATTTCACATCAGTTGTGGAAAGAGATCCAGCGGGTAGGGGAGAATGTAATGTTGTTGCCAGTACTAGTGGGAAGAGCAAGAATGGAACATTAAATGGCCTGCCCAAGCATCAAACTTCCTTATGTTTCTTTTGCCAGCCTTGCCATTATTTATGGAGTATTTTCAGCTTCTAATCTCATTGCACCATCTGTGGTAGCAGTTGTTGGACCGAAGATGTCAATGGTTTTCAGTGGAGTTGTTTACAGGTAATGCTGGACCCTGGTAGGTTTTTATCTCTTATACTGCTGATATCTACTCAAGTTAAACTTGGCCCCATCAATTCAGTTGATATTCCTAGTATGTACCCTGGGAACTTTCAATCCTTTGTTCTTTTGAATCTTATATCCACTCAATGATGAGAAAGAATGGGATTATATTTGGATAGAGTTTTAAAGAGCCAGTACTACCATACAGAGACAGACAGCTGAACCAAAGCAGTCTTTTGACCCCTGTATTCATAACACCATCAAATTAAACCATCAGAGACCCCCAAATAGTCACTACAATGGTTCCTAACCAGACTTTTGCATTACCAACACTAGACTTTGTGAGGAATTAATGTCCAGAAACCCCAACTAACATTAGCTGAAAGAAAATTGGACAGCACAGTAAGCTGATTAACTTCTATGCTTTAAACCCATAACATTTGTTTTCAGTTTCATTCACACAAAAGACAAAGAAACACATTTGAGAGATAAATAAAAGAAATAACAAAACTAGCCAGATTACATAAATGTCCTTCACAATGCATTGTTCACAGGTATAAATCTGGACTGCTTGATCTTTCTTTCCTGAAATGTTGATCAGGGTTCTCAGTTCACCCAGGCAAAGGCAGCAATTCCTCCTCTATTTAGGCTTCTGGAAATTGATATATCAGAGTAGACAGGGAGCTTTCAAATCTTCATGCTGTCTCAGTGATAGCCCAGAACCTCTGAGATGACGTTGTTCCAAAGAACAACTAATTCTGGTTCAACCCTGTTAGACACTCCCTGACATCTCAGTCACCTTTCAACAGCTGCCATCTAATTGAACATGGCGACTCTTTCAGACTTACTGGAACTAATTTCCAAGTACTGACCTTGTTGGTAGCAATTTTCTGTTATCTGCTTTTCCTGGCGGGTCACTGTGTTTAATCAAGGCTCAGCCTGCAATTAGCCTCCAGGCCTGGCCTCAATAATAAACAAAGACTTCCTGATCCATTCTTTTTTTAAATCTAAGTTGACTCAGTGTCCATCAGTGATTTCTACCTCATAATTCAAAATTGATAAAAGAATAAAATTTAAATAGTGAAAAATAAGAAAGGGCTCTACCACCAGCACAGGTGCAACAGGCTGAGTGGCCTTCAACTTTGCTGTAAGTGTGCCATTATCTGGCCTCCTTTTTGTTGGTTTGTTCACTTAGCTGTGCTGCTACAGGTAAGGCCTAACCACCAAGTTCATGGAGACAGCCCCAACCCATGGGTGGATTGGACACCAGATTCTGAACCATAGCAGAGAAAAAGTTTTGTTCCAGAATCTGTGGACAATCATTTTATGTTGCAGAGTTTAATAACTCAGGAAATTTGACTGGAAAGGAACATCAATTATTGTTGAACACCAAAATAGCGCCATTACTCTGACATACATAGGTTAGTCCCTGCCTGGGTTAGAAAGTTCTGCAGACTCATCTCTGGACCTGCTTTTTGTAAATCTGGAAGTGCTCTTACCTATAACCGAATGGCTTTCCCATCATAAAATCACAGTGAATTGTTTTTCTTTTTAACTTTTAAATGCCACTAGTAAATCACCCATGTAGCCAATTAGACATTTACATGCAAAGTCTGTTACAGGCAATGCACACCATCAAATGTGAGGGAGGGGTAGGGAGATGGAAGGGGATAAATCAAAATAAAGTTGGAGGGTGAAACAGATCATTGCATTCCCCGTGGTGGCCAGCTAACTGTAAGGCAAAGGCATCAAGAACATTGATGGATACCACTGTGCCACAAGAGCCCTTCTCGGTCTGCTTTCCAGATATTTTCTAATCAACCTGTTCAGAGATGTTATTACACACCTCTGGAGCAGGTGGGATTTGAACCCAGGACTCTTGCCTCAGACGTCATGACATGTCCACTGTACTAGAAGAGTCCCTTCCAATGTTGGGATTAGGGGATTGTGGGAAATTGTGTTCAGCTGTCCTTAGTTCAATCAAATCCAAAACTAATTCTGGTCATTTTTAAAAATTTTATTGTGAATGATAAAATACTTCAATTATTCCCATTTACCCCTTGAAGGAACTGAAATGTTGCTCAGTTGGCAGTTTACATCCTTATATTGTGCTAGGTTGAAGCCAGTACAGGCTGGTTATAAATAGGTGCTTTTGAAAATAAATTATGGCATTGCACTATTTGGGGGAAAAGAGAATTTTGAGGGAGAATTCTCAATGCACTCCTCTTGTTTCTATGATCATCTGTACCACAAGCATCTGCAGTAAAGCTCAGAGTGATGACCTTGTTCCTGCCTTTTATTGTAGTTGTGTTTTTTTTGTTTTTCTCAGCGGTTACGTGGTTTCATTCAGTAAGCCAATGACTTGGTCATTCTATATTACGTCCATCTTCATTGGATTTGCTGCAGCTGGTGAGTAGAATGCATCCTGAACCTTTATTTCCAAATCCTAGTCTCTCTGTATCTCCTATTGTAGAATCATAGAATCCCCAGGAAGCAGGCCATTCATCCCATCAAGTCTGCACCAAACCTCCACAGAGCATTCCACCCAGACCATACCCTATAATGTGCATTTCCTATGATTAATCCACCTAACCTACTTATCCCTGGGCACTATGGGCAATTTACCATTGCCAATTCACCCAACCTGCACATCTTTGGACTGTAGGAGGAAAGCAGTGCACTTAGAGGAAATCCACACGACCCACCGGGAACAACATGCAAACTCCACACAGACAGCCGTCCGAAGGGGGAATCGAACCCAGGTCCCTGGCACTATCAATGCTAACCATTGAGCCACCATGCTGCCCTGCTGTCTTCTCCTGAGGAACTGCCTTGCCACTATCTCCACACCCTGGGGATGCCTCCTCGTCAACTGTTTCAGACAAGTATCTATCTTTGTGCTTGTGCCCAGAGGATGAGGGTCCATATGCTATTGAGGCATGAAGAGTAGGGATGGTGAGTCGAATAAGGTAGGGAGAGTTTGCAGATAACTCTAGTCATGGCCTGAACTGATATCCGCATGCCTATTAACCAGAGCAGTAATAGGATTGGTAATCTTGACAGTCTTTCTGCTTCCTCCCCACTTCCTCACACCAGTGTCTCTAAACCCAGTTGTAGCCCCAATCACTATCTCACCATATGCCAGTTAACTCAGTACAGTGGTACACATTGAGGAGACAACTCTGCCCATGTTCTTTCTTCTCTTTCAGTGCTGTGGACTGCTCAGGGAAACTTCCTTATCTTGAACTCTGACTGCACCACTATCAATAGGAATACTGGGATCTTCTGGGCTCTGTTACAATCCAGGTAAAGAACTGCAGACTCCTAAAAGAACTAGGCAACATAGATATAACCTGGCCCTTAAATATTCTTTCTTTGCCCATAATGGTGCCTGGTATAATCTAATAGCCTGGACTATCCCTCTCCCTAATGGAATCATAGAAATATACAGCACGCAAGGAGGCCATTCAGCTTGTTATGTTTATATTTGTTTTAAGTGATAAGATTCACTTTGAAGATAAATACTAGCATTGAACAGTTGAACCAAATGATCTATTTTGGTGTTGTAATTTGCATATAATTCTGTGTACTGGAAAATCAATATACTGTTCTGAACCAAAATGGATATGATATTGATTTTTCAATTCTGCCACTTCCTTTTATTTATCTGTGTCTCAGGGTGACCTGCTGTGGTGGGGAATCTAAGTCTTCATGTTCTGTTTTGGGTGACTAACAAGTTTGATGTATTTTTACAGCATGTTGTTCGGAAACCTCTATGTTTACCTCCAATGGAGAGACATAACATTGATCTCAGGTAAAGGATTGACTTTGCTTCCAGCTTTACCATTTTCAGGTGAGAGAGAAGGGGAAATGTGAAAACCAGTGATGGGTAGAGTTTGTCAGGGCGTTGGGGATGCATGGGGCTTTTGACTGTATGGGGTAATGGGAGGTCATGAAGGGAGTGGTGGAGGATCAGCATGACAAGGACCTGTTTGGACGAATGGAAGAGATGACAGGCATGATGAGGTAAGGGAGCATTTAACCCTCTGGGTACCTTGAACAAAATGTCAACTTGGTAACCCAACATTTCTCTAGACAATATTAGTAATTTCAATCATTCTAATATAGATCCACTCAGTCTCCTGACAGTCTCAGACTCTGTTTGTCACAGCTTCTCTAGATTTTGTTTGAATTCATTTGTGGCATGTGGACATCACTGGCCAGACCAGGATTTATTGCCCATCTCTAATTGTACTGGAGATGGTGAGCTGCCTTCTTGAACTGTTGCAGTCCCTAGGGCTTATGTACACCAGTGTTGTTAGGATGGGAATTCCAGAATCTTGACCCAGCAACATTGACAGAACAGATATAGTTTCAAATCAGAATGATGTGTGGCTTGGAAGGGACCCTGGAAGCAGGGCTGTACCCGTGCATCCACTGATTGTTTCTTTCTAGATGGTAGTGGTGGAAAGTTGGAAAGTACATCAAAGCAATCTGGTGTGTTACATCATCTTGTAGATTTCACACACTGCCGCTACTATGCGTTAGTAGTGAAGGGAATGGTTGAAGATGTTGAATGGGGTCCCCATCAAATGGTGTCAAGCTTCTTGAATATTATTGAAATTGCACTCATCTAGGCAATCGGTGAGTGTTCCATGTTACTGATCTGTGCCTTGGAAATGGTGAACAGGTTTTGAGTAGACATGGGTGAGTTACTTGTCACAGCTTTCCTAGTGTCTGATCTGCTCTTGTCACCAAAATATATATGGCTGGTTCAGTTCAGGTTCTGGTCAATGGTAACGCCCAGGATGTTTCAATGATGATAATGCCATTGAATGCCAAGGCATGATGGTTAGATTCAGTCTTATTAGAGATGGTCTTTGCCTTGCACTTGTGTGGCACAAATGTTACTGGCCACTTATCCAGGATTTGCTGTCAATGGACATAGACTGCTATAGTGTGAGGTGTCTTGAATGATGCTGGATAGTTATCAGTGCACATTCTGATCTCATTATGGAGAATAGGTCATTGATGAAGCAACTGAAGATGATTGGATCCAGGATACTGCCTTGAGGAACTCCTTCAGAGATGTCCTGGAGCTGAGATGGCTCTAACAACTACAGCCATCTTCTTTTGTGCTGGGTATAACTTCAACCAGCAACAGGTTTCTTCTAAACCCCATTAACGGGCGGCACGGTGGTACAGTGGTTAGCACTGCTGCCTCACAGCACCAGAGACCTGGGTTCAATTCCTGCCTCAGGCTACTGACTGTGTGGAGTTTGCACATTCTCCCTGTGTCTGCGTGGGTTTCCTCCGGGTGCTCTGGTTTCCTCCCACAATCCAAAAATGTGCAGGTTAGGTGAATTGGCCATGCTAAATTGCCTGTAGTGTTAGGTGAAGGGGTAAATGTAGGAGAATGGGGTCTGGGTGGGTTGCGCTTCGGCGGGTCGGTGTGGACTTGTTGTATCTAATCTAATCTAATTTAAACTCCACTTTTTCTTGGGCTCCTTGATGCCAGTTGATTAGATGCTCCCCTAATGTCAAGGACAGTCAATCTCACCTCATCTCTGGAGTACAGTTCTTTTGTCAGTAGTTGAGTTGTCAATATTAGAAATACAAGACCTTTTAATGGTCAACCAAAAGATATTTTCTAAGCAACCTGTATCAGAGATGTTAGTACATAGTTCAAGTAGGACTTAAACCCAGGTCTCCTGGTCCAGAGATAAGGAAATTATCACTGCATCACAAGAGCCATTTAACAGGTTGATTAGAAAATGTACAAAACAAATTGCACGTTGCCTGAAGCCTTTAGTTCATCTTGAAAATATTAGTCCCAAGTGATTCCGTCAGGTGTAAGGAAAAGTTTGTGCTGTTTATGAGTGTGGTTTGGTGAAAGGTGGTAATGGCAGTTTCACTCTGGTAGAACTGAGCTCTGTATGTGTCTGCTTATAAAACTAAATTGCTTTTCATTCTTTTAAAATATTTGAAATAAAAGTAAAATTTGTATAAAAGTTGTGGGTCTGCAATAAAAATGAAAAAAGAAACTGGTTCCATTTTGATTTAGTCCCCATCCTCTCCCCCTTCCTTTTCCTCACTTTTTGGTGTTACTGCACTGTCCCGATGGGTTTTGCATATGATACTGGTAATCGATTAGAAACACAATTGATTTAGTGGTGGAAGATAAAGGAGAAAAAAGTAACACAGGTAATTTGGTGGTTAAAGGAATTGTTCAGTTGTGCATTAAAGCACCTCTCGATATAAAACACAATATTTTTTAAAAATTGGTACCCCTGTAAGCTTTGTATGCAAATTGGTAATTGGACCAGAAACACAGGTGATTTAGTGATGGAGGACAAAAGAAACAAGTAACATGGGTGATTTGGTAGTGGAAAAAAACACCATTCAATGATGCATTCAGAAATACCTTATTTTGCCTTCCAACTCCATTTTAATTTAATTCCCTGCCTTTCTTCCTTACCGTCCCTATTTCACTGCCCTTGGTGGGCAGTGTTCATTAATTGGTCTTTTATTTGGTGAATTAGATTATATAAAAATGCGGGGGTTGGGCTGTATTATTTTCCTCTCCAATTCTATTTTAATTTAATTCTCCCCCTTTCCTCCCGCCCTTCCCTACTGTTGTTGTTTCAGTTGTTGATATTGGGTTCTTGTCACATTATCCCTGTTGGGTAGTAGTTGTTTCTTATTGTTTGGTGATTGGGTTTCCCTAAATGTAAGAAAGAGTTCTTCATCTGGTGTGGATGGAAAGTCTGAAGATCTCCTCATGGGCCTACATCTGGACCTGGCCAAACTATCTACAGCTCACAACTCCCTGCCTCTTTTTATGGTTATGTCAATATCCAGGTGTCTTTGGAGAGGTAGCACACAGTGTCCACTAACACCCTGGAAGCTTTCCGGCATTGGTGTGGGCCATGATGGCTGGGGTCCATCAGGGGATGAAGACCTTGTCATATGAGAAGTGGCTGAGTACCCTGGATTAGTACTCAATGGAGTTTAGAAGGATGAGGGGGATCTTATTGAAGCTTACAGAATACAGAGAGGCCTAGAGAGGATGGTGAATCTGTGGAACTTATTGCCACAGAAGACTGTGGAGGCCAAGTCATTGTCTGTATTTAAGACAAGGTAGATAGGTTCTTGACTAGTCAGGGAATCAAAGGTTTTAGGGAGAAGGCAGGAGAATGGAGTTGAGAAATATATCAGTTCTGATAGAATTGTGGAGCATACTGAATGGGCCAAATGGCCAAATTCTGTTCCTATAACTTATGGTCTTATTATCCTCTCAAATTCCAACTTGATTTAACCCCATCCCCCCCCAATTTCTCCCTTTTGATGGTGAGTTTTTGGTTATAGTTACACTGCTGCTGGTGAATAGTTTATTGTTAATTGATTTACATTAAAAAAGAGCAGAGTTCTTCTTAAATAGGAGTGATTGTGGGGGCGTGGAGTGTTGTGGTGGGAAATGTTGGAAGGTATGAGAAGGAAAAAGTAGAAATCGTGATTCTGCTACACTACTGGTTTACAATAAAACATATATAAATCTCTGAAAATCTTTTATTTGACAATTCAACATTTGTGTCTTTGTCTGTTAAACAAACCAAGGTTGCAATGGGGTCAAGAGTTGAATGGAATGCTTCTCTTTGCACGCCTTCCTGAGATTGTCATTGAACAAGGGTTAATCTCCTAGCTTGATGCTAGTGGCACAGTGGGAGATATGTCCAGCCAGGAAATTACAGATTGTGGCTGAATACAGTTCTACTGATATCAATGCCCACAACATTACATGGATACCCAGTTTGAGTGGCTAGATCTGTTCCAAGATTGTCCCATTTAGCATGATGACAGCATAGCATTATGTGATGCTGGTGATATCCAAAGTGTGAAGATGGGCTTTGTCTCCAAGGACTATGCAGTGGTCACTCTTATAAATATCATGTACAGTTATATCTACAGTAGATAGATTGGTGAGGTTGAGTAGAACCTATGCAGTTTTCCCATCTTGTTGGTTCCCTCATCACTTACTGCAAATCCAGTCTCGCAGCTATGTCCTATAGAACTAAGCCAGCTTGGTCAGCAGAGGTGCAACCAAACTGGTCTTGGGGATTCTCATGGCAGAATATTCAGTGCTTGGTCCAAAGTGTTTAACTTGATTGAGTACTGATACACCAGCCAAAGAGGGAACGGTAGGTGGTAATTAGCAGTTGGTGTCCTTCCCTTTTTTTTACTTGATGCTACGAGACTTCATGGGGTCTGGAATTAATGTTGAAGACTCCCAGGGCAACTATGTACTAACTATATACTCCTGCACTCATGGGACAGGACGTACCCAGTAGAGTGATGATTGTGTCTGGAACATTACCTGTAAATTCTGTCAGTACGACTAGTCTATGGCACATGCCCACAGATGTTGTAAGGAGGACCTGACAGAGTCAACAGGATTGTGTTTGCTGTCATAGGTTCTGGTTCCTGAGTTGCTGTCAGGTAGTCTGGATTCATTCCTTTTATTTTGAATTTTATATGGTTAAATAGAACTGAAGAAGGCCTATCGGCCAGACCAGGTATGGATGTCAGATTTCCAGCACTAAAGGGCATGAGAAAATCATTTTTATGACAGTCAGCAATGGTTACAGTGTCAACATTAGGCGAGTTTTTAATTATAGATGTTGTTGATTTCAAGTTTCACCATTTACTATGCTGGGATTGGAACCCATGTTCCTAGAACACCAGCCTGAGGTTCTGGATTAGCAGTCGAGTGACAGTACCCTGCTATTTCTCTTTGACCTTCTTGACTATCTTGACCCTTCTAACCGTCTGGGCCTCCCTGTCTGACTTGGTCTTCCTAACTCCCTAATGGGACAATAGCATCATTCTACTATAACCTCCACTTACTCAGGCACTGAGTACTATATGTATAGGACATATCTCCTGGGATACAGGGTCAGATCACTTGCTTCTGAATAAGTAGATCATGGGTTTGAGCCCATCATGAGCAACATGGTTCCATAATCAGGCTGACATAGTATTGAAGGAGTTCTGCACATTTTTCCTAATCAATCTGTTCAGAGATGTAATGACACACCCCCGGAGCAGGTGGAACTTGAATCCAGGCCTCCTCGCTCAGAAATAGGAACACTACCACTGCGCCACTGAAATAACTCCAAGAAGCTGGTATCCCAGTACCAAGTCACCCTTGTTTTACACTTGGGGAGCCCTTGATAACAAACCAGCTCTCATAGTGAATAGAATGCCTGACCCTCCTATTCTTATCAGTCAGCCAAGGCTTTCTGATTGGATCAGATTAACAGCGCCAATCAGGGAACTCATATTCTTTGAAATTCACTTGGCTGACTTTGTTACTATCACTACAACCACAACAGCCCTAAAATTCTGCACTGTTCTTTTTTTATGAGCGGCAAGCGGTGACTAGTGAAGTAGATATTTTATAATCAAACTGTTCAGGGAGATGTTATTATACATCTCGAACTTTGAGATGTCTTGAGATTATGAAGGAAAATTTGGAAATGCAAGTTTATTTTTCTTTTTGACTTATCAGACCATGACAGGAGTACTTTGTTTATCGTATTGTTCGTGATCTCTCTTGTTGGGACAGTCATCCTACTTGCGCTGAAAAACATCAAACACTTGCACCACCACTCGGAGATCAATGATCCTCTACTTCTTGATTCTAGGCTGTAAGTACTCAAGTGAAAACCAGTGCATTGGCTCATCTCCATATATCATGGATGGTTCTGAATTCAGGAAGATAAATGCCATGCAATTCTAAAACTGGCCACTAAAAAGTCTCTTACCCTGTTCCCAATTACCCAGGCTGAGATCAGGATCTCACTATATTGAAATAAATAATGTGTAAAACCCCAAAAAAACACATTGGAAAAATGATCTGTTAAAAGCACGTTTATGCCAGACATCGCTCTGTGGATAGCGCTGCTGTCTCACAGTCAGAAGATCTGGGTTCAAGTCCAACTTTAAAGACTTGAGCACAAAGTCCAGACTGACAGTCCAGTGTAATTTTAAGGAGCAAGGCAAATTTAAATGCCATCCACCCATTCATCTTATTTCGGGATGTTAGGAATCCTGAGGCATTGTTTCGGACATGCACAAGGGTGTTGTCCTGTTGTCCTAATCCATGTTTATTGTTCAGCTAACACCTCAAACAGATTATCTTTGTGAACAACACATATGTGTTTTTGGATGTGGCCACCATGTCACATTTCCTACATTACAACAATGACTGTAGCTGGCTGCAAAGCACTTTGGGACATCCAGATGTTGTGGAAGGTGCTGTATAATGCAAATCTTCCTTTACTTTTGAATGTAATATTAGTCTTTACAAAGACCTGATTTGTTTCAATGTTGACTAGGTTTAAGGAGAAGGCGATGTCGACCCTGGATCAGATCACATCAGAGTTCAGTAAGTTGTTCCTCTTCACAAATGCTTAACTCATTCTGGACTTCTGTTCCTGTTAAATGCTCTCAAATGAGATATGGTTCTGAACTGACACATTTTAGTGGTGGGCATAGTCAGGAGAAAATGGTATAGTGTTTGAGGGGCATAGCGGGTTAGTGCTTGAGGAGTGATTGAAAGATATAGTAGATTAGTAATTTAGGGGTATGGTGGACTAATGCTTGAGGGATATGGTGGGATAAAGACTGGAGGGTAGAGTGGGTTAGTTAATGGCGGGTTAAGGTGAGTTAGTGATTGGTATGTATGGTCAGTTAGTGATTTGCAATGTATGAGGGTTAGTGATTGGAGTAAAGTATATGTGTTTGAGAGCTTTGGTGGGTTAGCAATTGGAAATGCAATGTGGGTTCATGATTGGAGCTGTACAGTGGGTCAGTTATTTGAGGTAATACATTTTGGCAGACAGAATAGAGGAGCTGAATATTATTTAAATGGAGAAAGACTGCAGAAAGCTACAGTATAGCCAGATTTGCGTGTCCTCATACATAAATCACAAAGCTGGCATACAAGTTTAGTGGATAATACAGAAAGCAAATCGACTGATGGCCTTTATTTCAAAGGGAATGGAGTGCAAAAATAAACAGGTCTTGCTAAAACTATGTAAGGAACTAGTCGGTTGACACCTACAATAGTACGAACAGTTTTGGTTGGCTGGCCTAGTATTAGAAGCAGTCTAGACAAGGTTCTCTAGGTTGATCCTGGGTATGGAGGGACTTTCTCATGTATAGAAGTTGAGGAAGTTGGGCCTGTACTTATTGGAGCTTAGAAGAATGAGAAGTGACCTCAAAGAAACACAGGGCACTTGACAGAATAGATGCCTGAGAGGTTGTTTCCCGTTATGGGAGAGTCTAAGACCAGAGGGCATAATCTCAGAGTAAGGGATTGCCCATTTAAGAAAAAGATGAGATGGAATTTTTTTCTTTTCAGAAGGTAGTGAATGTATGGAATTCTTTAGTACAGAAAGCTATAAAAGCCAGGTTGTTAAGAATTTCAAGGTCGAGATAAGACAGATGTTTTATCAGTAATGGAATCAAGGGCTATGGAGGAGACAGGCAAGTGGATTATCAGATCAGTCATGTTCCAATTAAATGGCAGAGCAGGCTCAATGGGCTGAATGGTCTACCTTTGTTTCTATGTTTTATGTCTTATAGGCTACGGTGAACAGTGATTGTGATGTACAGTGGATTAGTGATTTGGGGATATACTTGGTCATTGATTAAAAAGAGGAAGGTGATACATTATTAATTGGGGGAATACAATGAGTTTTCAATGGGATCTATGCATTATTGATTGAATGTTTCAGTGGGCAGAGTATGGGGTGGAATAGTGTTTGTGGGTAACAAGAGTATTCTGAGATGTGGGCGGCTTGGAACACTCAATGAGATGGAAACCCTTTGCTTTGACTCTGAAGATGATGTGGCCTGTCAGAGACATGTCCCAGGGACGTGACCCTACAAGTGATGTTGGAGATTCTGGTGCTTGGTATAATGACCCAATCATTGGTCAGAATACAAAGGCTGAAACTGAGAAATCCTCTCAGCCTCAATTTTCATGGCTAATATAGAAATTCACTCTCTTCTCACTGTGTTCAATTTCTTTTTCAGGGTCAATGTTGAGGTTGTTTTGTACAAAGAACATGTTGCTACTGAGCATGCCAATTGCATATAGTGGTAAGTAAGTGAGAGTATGGCAATGGATGAGTGAATTTATAGCAGGGAGTGAGTGTGTAGACTGCATTTTGTGAGAATTGATATCTGACAATTAAACTGTACCACCAGAGGAGTGGTGATGATGTCTCCTCCACCCCAATAGTGTCCCAGATCTCTTCTTCCTGACACTGTCCCCATCTCTTATCTACTCCTACACTGCCCTCACTTCCACCACCCCTCACATTCACCCCCACTCCCGAGTCCCTGACACTCACTGCATCCCTCACTCTGACATTGTAGGGGATTAACTTTGATATCAGTTTGATCCGGTCCCTAAAGTACATGGATCCACCATACTTCAACCACATTAACAATTAGGGACCAGGAAGGACAACTGATGACGAATATTAGATTATTATAATGTTTAAAAGGCAGTGTAGAGGCAGCTTTACTTGTGCAGTACCTGCTCTTGGAATCTTATTTGCTCAGTCCCTCATTAACTTTTATTTTGGGGGCTTTCATGTTCCAGGCCTGGTGCTGACCTTTTACAGTGGGGTGTATGGTACATGCATTGGAGCCACCAGACAGTTCGGGACAATGGCCAAGGGTCTGATTGGTCTCTCGGGGATATTCATTGGCATTGGAGAGATTCTTGGTAAGTATGAAAAATGTCAGGAAGAGTGCATGAGAGTGGGATGGAGAGGTCAGAGGAGGTTAGATGTTGGGGAGCAATGTAAGAGGTTGTATAGACAGTCTGTGAGGGTGATCAAAGTAGCACAATATAAAAACTAAACCATTACATTCTCTGTGAAATCAGGAATCAGAAAAGGTTGTGAAAATCTGAATTCTCTCTCTTAAAGGTCATCTTGGATCTAACTAAATATCAGAAAAGTGGCTTAATGGGTTAACTCGTCTCTTCATGTTCCTGTCAGTTCAATGGCCCAAATGACTTCCTTGGTTAGAATTAACTGTCAGAAAGTGGGAAAGCACAGGGTTATGGACCACAATCTGATTAACAGTAGTTCCTCATTCATTGCTGCAAGTTCTCACAGATGTTCATTGATGATTGCACAATGTTCATTGCCATTCATGATCTCTCAGTTGAAACAGACTATGCCCAAAATGTATCAAGACAAGACCCAGGCTTGAGCTGATAAATGGCAAGTATAATTTATTCCATTCAAGTGCAAGGCAATGACCATCTCAACAATCACTCCTTGATATTTAATGGCACTTCCATTGCTGAATCCCTCATTATCAATATCCTGGGGACTCCCATTGACCAGAACTGAACTGGATCAATCACGCAAGTGCAGTAGCTACAAGAACAGGTTGGAGGCTCAGAATTCTGTGGTGAATAACTTTCTTTCTCCTCAGTGTCTGTCCAACATTTACAAGGCACAAGTCAGGTGCATGATGGAATACTCTCCACTTACCTGGATAGTGCAGGTCCAACAACATGCAAGAAACCGATACTATGCATGACAAAGTAGGTTTCTTCATTGCACCCCATTTGCCATCATTTATACTTAGTTGCTTCACCACTGACAAACGGTGGTAGCTATTTGCATTATCTACAAGTTGTCCTGCAGCAATCAACCAATGCTTTTCAAGAAAACCTTCCAAACACACGATCTCTACTATATAGAATATCAAGGGCAACACCATGTATTAACAAGTTCTTTTCCAATTCACTCACCTTCCTGATTTGGAACTATATACATTCCTTCGCTGTTGCTGGGTCAAGATCATGGAACTGCTATTTTAACAGTATTGTTAATGTACCTACTCCCCAAGTACTGCAACAGCTCAAGAAAACAATTCTCCGCCACCTTCTCAAGGGCAGCTAGTGATGGACTATACATGCTGGCCCAGCCAGTAATATCCACATCCCATGAACAAATGCAAAATGAAGGTCAGCACATTTTCTTTTGTTGAGAGCAAGTTGTTGTCTGTGGTGCTGAAAATCAGAGAGAGAGAGAGAGAGAGAGACTTCCCTGTATCCCTCTAGAATGGGTATTGATGAAACCTTAGTAGGACATAGGGTGACTAACTAAGCCGCTCAATTAGCCTGTTTAGAAATGAAATACTTGTGAGCAGCTGGATGTCAATGTTGTGATCACATATTAAATCTGTGTCTCTCTGTTACAGGGGGTGGGGTCTTCGGGCTGCTGTGTATCAATAATCAGTTCCGACGTACCTCAGCAATCCTTCTCGGAGTCATTGTGCACTTTCTGGCTTTCTATCTGATCTTCCTTATAATCCCAGGTGATGCACCAAAAGGTGGTGCAACCAGCGGTCACTATGAGCCCTATCTGTCTCCCAGGTAATATCTGCAATAATGACCATACAAAACTGCTGGATGTGACAAAAATCCAGCCGGCACACTTTAGGGAAGGAAGCCTGCTATCTTTACCAGTCTGGGCTTATATGTAACTCTCGACCCACAGCAATGAGATAATGAGAGTACTGAGACAATACATTCCTGTAAGGGTGAAAGGAGAGGCTGGTAGGTATAGAGAATGCTGCATGACTAGAGAAATTGAGGGTTTGATTATAAAAAGAAGTAAGCGTATGTCAGGTATAGACAGAATAGATCAAGTGAATCCTTAGAAGAGTATAAAGGCGGTAGGAGGGAAATCAAGAGGGCAAAAAGGGGACATGAGATAGCTTTGCAAATAGAGTTAAAGAGAATCCAA
Organism: Chiloscyllium plagiosum; assembly: GCF_037043375.1. Classification (NCBI taxonomy): domain Eukaryota; kingdom Metazoa; phylum Chordata; class Chondrichthyes; order Orectolobiformes; family Hemiscylliidae; genus Chiloscyllium; species Chiloscyllium plagiosum. The sequence goes on from NW_028270158.1 coordinate 30,972,539, forward strand.
CGGGTTTTTACAAATGTATTAAGGACAAAAGGCTATGTAGGGAGAGAGAGAATAGGGCCCCGCAAAGATCAACAGGAGCCGCAGGAGATGGGGGAGATACTAAACGAGTATTTTGCATCAGTGTTGCATCTTGTGGAAAAGGACATGGAAGATATAGAATGTAGGGAAATAGATGGTGACATCTTGAAAAATGTCCATATTACAGAGGAGGAAGTGCTGGATGTCTTGAAACGCATAAAGGTGGATAAATCTCCAGGGCCTAATCACATGTACCTAGCTTACCTGTGGGAAGCTAGAGAAGTGATTGCTGGGCCTCTTGATGAGATATTTGTATCATCGATAGTCACAGGTGAAGCGCCAGATGACTGGAGGTTGGCTAAAGTGGTGCCACTCTTTAAGAAAGGTGGTAAGGACAAGCCAGGGAACTATAGACCAGTGAGCCTGACATTGGTGGTAGGCAAGTTGTTGGAGGGAATCCTGAGGGACAAGGTGTACACGTATTTGGAAAGGCAAGGATTGATTAGGAATAGTCAACATGGCTTTGTGTGTGGGAAATCATGTCTCACAAACTTGATTGAATTTTTTGAAGAAGTAACAAAGAGGATTGATGAGGGCAGAGTGGTAGATGTGATCTATATGGACTTCAGTAAGGCTTTCAACAAGGTTCCCTATGGGATACTGGTTAGCAAGGTTAGATCTCATGGAATACAGGGAGAACTAGCCATTTGGATACAGAACTGGCTCAAAGGTAGAAGACAGAGGGTGGTGGTGGACGGTTGTTTTTCAGATTGGAGGCCGTGACCAGTGGAGTGCCACAAGGATCGGTGCTGGGTCCTCTACTTTTTGTCATTTATATAAATGATTTAGATGTGAGCATAAGAGGTACAGTTAGTAAGTTTGCAGATGACACCAAAATTGGAGGTAGTAGACAGCGAAGAAGGTTACCTCAGATTACAATGGGATCTTGATCAGATGAGCCAATGGGCTGAGGAGTGGCAGATGGAGTTTAATTCAGATAAATGCGAGGTGCTGCCTTTTGGGAAAGCAAATCTTAGCAGGACTTATACACTTAATGTTAAGGTCCTAGGGAGTGTTGCTGAACAAAGAGCTCCTTGAAAGTAGAGTCACAAGCAGATAGGATAGTGAAGAATGCATTTGGCATGCTTTCCTTTATTGGTCAGAGTATTGAGTATAGGAGTTAGGAAGTCATGTTGCAGCTGTACAGGACATTGGTTAGGCTATTTTTGGAATATTGCATGCAATTCTGGTCTCCTTCCGATCAGAAGGATGTTGTGAAACTGAAAGGGTTCAGAAAAGATTTACAAGGACTTTGCCAGGGTTGGAGGATTTGAGCTACAGGGAGAGGCTGAACAGGCTGGGGCTGTTTTCCCTGGAGCGTCAGAGGCTGAGGGGTGATCTTATAGAGGTTTGTAAAATCATGAGGGGCATGGAGAGGGTAAATAGAAAAGGTCTTTTTCCTGGGGTGAGAAAGTCCAGAACTGGAGGGCATAGATTTAGAGTGAGAGGGAAAAGATATAAAAGAGACCTAAGGGGCAACCATTTCTCGCTGAGGGTGGTGCGTGTGTGAAATGGGCTGCCAGAGGAAGTGGTGGAGGCTAGTACGATTACAACATTTTGAAGGGTTTTCTCATTAGGAAGGGTTTGGATGGATATGGCTGGATGCTGGCAGGTGGGACTAGATTGGGTTGGGATATTTGGTCAGCATGGACGAATTGGGCGAAGACTCTGTTTCCATGCTGTACATCTCTATGACAATGTGACTGAATCTTCACTATCTTCTGAATTGGCCTAATAGACTGTCAATTGTTATACAATTATTGTAACAATTGTACCATTGTGCCAATTAACCAACAGTTCAAGGTGAAGCCTCAGCATCACCTTCTGAGCAACTGGAGATCGAGTTGTGAGCAGTATTTTGGGTACCAGTTGGCATCGGGAAGTCAGGTAGATTGGGGGAATGGTAAAATAGAGGTTTTGGGCTGTTTTGGGACATAAGCTAGACTTGGGGTGTCTGGAAGTATTGGTTATGGGCAGAGTCAAGGTGTTGAGCAGAACTGGGGTTTAGACAGATATTGAGCACAGACAGTATTGTGATAGAAGCGTAAGAACTCAGAGCTGGATCAGATTGTTTCATAGCTGATGATGATTCTTGGTGTCACAGGCAGGACAGTACCAACAACAGTTATTGTGTTTCCAGTCCCTCTGCAGCATTGGTAAGCAGCTTCCTCCTTGGCCTTGGTGACAGTTGCTTCAACACTCAACTCTATAGCATTCTTGGCATCCTGTATCCACAGCAAAGTGGCCCAGCCTTTGCAATCTTCAAATTTGTACAGGTACAGTTATTAGAAAGAACTAATCTAACAATGCTGTGTTTAATTTATTCTCACTGAGCTAAGTTATAATCACAGTATCCAATAACATCTCATTAACTTAGGATGTACATGCAGTTTCGAATAAACAATTACATGGACTTCCATTACACACAGTATTCATTGTACATCACAATAAGTTACAAATAGACTCCATACCAGATAGTGAAGTAGGAACTCTATGGAAATATTTTTCTTGACAGTTTGTTTCTTTCGGCGCAGCTATTCATATGTCTGCTTCCAACTGACCAAAACAGTATTCCACCCAACGGGAGGCTCGAATCCACAACCCTGAGATTAAGAGTCGCATGCTCTACCAACTCAGCTAGCCGGGCTTTTGCCCAAAATGTCAATTTTCCTGCTCCTCTGATGCTGCCTGACCTGCTGTGCTTTTCCAGCACCATTCTAATCTCAACTCTGATCTCTAGCATCTGCAGTCCTCACTTTTGCCTAAAACAGTATTCTGTCATCTCTCTTTACACATGTGTGACTTAAGAAATTAACAAATGAATAATTGATTTAAGTAATGATCACTTCAAGGGTCAAGTCTCCTTTATAATACAAATAAATGAACAAACAAAAAAATCAAATTAACTAATTAAATAAAACTAACTAGTAATAGCCCCTTAAAAGGGGAATGGTAACGTAAATAAAATTGTCAAGCAATCTTTCTTTATATTAATTCAAATGAAACAATAGACAGCCATTAAAAAGAGCACCATAACAGGAAAAAAACTCCCAAAAACAAAGCTTGCAAATTTTAAATTTAAATTTAGGAGTGATTGTGCAATCCAGCCCCCACAGTACCACTGCTTGTGGAAGGCTTGAGCAGACAGTGGATATGGCACAATCTTGCTTTTTTGGAAGTGCTCTAAGGATATTTCCTAATCAATCCACACAGAGATTATACACCTTTGAACCTACACTTCCTGGCTCAGAAATAGTGACATATAGCACTTAATTAAATATTGCCCTTCACCTATGTATTATAACCATGTTCTTAATGTACCACGAACAACACAGTCTGCAACATTCATATGCTGACCTGCAATACACACAGTATCCATAATGCAGTGGTATTCACTAGAAAACAAGTGAGAACCAATTGGATATTGTGTCCAGAATGTGTAGTAGAATTTAAAAATACTTAAAGAATCATAGCAATTTATTTCTTCCAAAAGATATCTTGATAATATAAAACACAAAAAAGTTATAAAAGACAAACACATCAGTAGCTGTACACAGTATGCCAAGTGTACAGGTGTATTATTTTTAACAAGGATTGCTGCTCTCCTTCTGCTGTTTTATACCAGGATACCCACTACCTTCTTATTTTTAATATTGAGATCCCTGCTCTCTTACAAAGGGATCCCCACTCTCTGCCCACTGACTTATACCCAGATCTCCCTTCATCACTGCTGTTTCAAACTGGGATCCCTGCCAATCTCCCGTTGGTTTATAGTGGGTCCCATGTACCCTCCCGGTGTTGTTTTGTACTTATTTACAATGTAATGTGTATCACACTGAATTACAAAAGACAGCATTTGCTGACACTGATGCTTGCGCATTACATGCTGCTTTAAATTGCATACGCACAGATTTCAGGGGGTCATGGCCACATGTAAAATCTACATGATGATGTCAGTGCTTGAAACTGTGCATGCCCCAATGAGCACATGTGTAGTTGCTTACAGTTGCCAGTGTTGGCAAAAGCTACCATTATGTTACACACAGCAAAGGTACACCCCCAATATCCAGTACAATTATAGTATATTGCATTTAATCCTCTGCATGTACGGTAACTTCAAAGACCTTGGAAAGGCCCATGGTCAGTAACTAACCCAGCTCTAGACTTTTAAAAGGATGAAGGAAAGGTACTTCCAGCTGGGCAGGAACAGGAAAAAGTGGGAATTGTTTTGGTCAAGAAGTTTGATACCATGTTAATAAGTATTCAGTGACAGTGAGAGTTATTGGGTTTTGGAACAGAGTGAAACTATGCTGATTATGGACTCCCTGCACTCCTTGAACAGGAGCTGCACATCTTTCTGAGTAAGCATGTTTTAATGGGTACAGGAGTAGCTTCTCTCGTGTTTCCAGGTTACTCCCAGATTAGCAAATTAGGGAAGGAATTCCACTCAAGTTATTTAAATTTCTTCTCACATTTATTACCTCTGGTTTTTCTGTCTCTTGCATGTTAGCTAGGTTATTTGAAATGGCAGCAGCACATATGGACAGAGAGGAATTTGGCAGATCCTTTTCATATGTTTGTGTACAGAAGCTTTATGGAGAAAATGGTTACTGGCTCTGTCTGTGTGACTGTTTTCTTTTTGCTTGGCTTTCAGTCTATTTCTGCTGCAGTGGCTTTCGGATACAGCAATTATCTGGTGCTGTCATCACAGCTCCTTATCCTGACCACATTCTGTTTTATTGGCACACTTTCCTTTTTCATTGTGGAGAAAATTGAAGACAATGCTTCAGGCTTGCAAGATTTCTGAGTGTCATTTTTTTCTGGATGTGGCAAGGAATTTCCACAAATCTGAATGAATTCCAGGATCTGCTGCTTTGGAATCTGCAGGACTTGGGAAAATCCCTTGGATCCAAGGAGTGGATGAGTATGTTAGAGTAGTTATTCTTTGCTACTGGAGGGAGTTCAATTTTAATCAGTAAATGCCTCTGGTGGTGGAGTTCATGTACTGCAACACTTCCAGTCCTTAATACTCTTCAGTCCTCAATGTTGGTGCTTTCAGGTTGAACTTACAACAGGGCTTCCCAAAGTGGAGGTAACAATGGCCACTATGGAGATGTGCTCCTTCTCTGACATGCTGTCAGTTCTTACTCAGGGGTCATGACAATTTTCAAACCTTGAAATTGATCCAAGGTACAGGATGGAGAAGTTTGGTGAGCACTGACCTGGAACGAGTGTTACAGGAGAAATAAGCTATCAGTCACTCAACCTGAGAGTTTCTGCAAGCACTAAAATAAAAACTGCTGATATCACTGGAAATTTCAAATAGATTAACAGTATTACTTTATACTGTAAGATTATTTTCATGCCCGTGCATCTTTCTTGTGTCTTGCAAAGACTGATCTCATAAAATAGCTATTATTGCTGTCAATGCAGAGAGCTTATAAGCAAGTGCTAATTCCTTGTAAATCAAAGTATAAGCAAGTTAGCATGCCCAGTTTCAAATACCATCAGATTCTGAAGTGTGTAATAACATCTCTGAACAAGTTGATTCGAAAAGATTTTAAGCACAGTATCTGATAATAGCTCACAATTAAATAGTCAAGTTTGTTACTGTCATTTGGTCTCTCCCAGGAATGACAGGAGCCCCATGTGTGCTGATCCCCTTCAGTTAATGGTCACTCATTGTTTGATGCAGGTGTAAGTCACAAATCCACATCATTATAAAGGCTAGTCATTCATTCTATCTATCTTCTGTCTCTAGGACAAGTCAGAATGCAAACCTCACACTTAAGATACTTGATCTGGGCCAGTTTTAAACTTCTCATCTTTGTTTTCAAATCATCCTCTTAGCACATCTTAAATATCTGTAGGTGCCTACAAACTTCTGAAACTTTGCCCCTGCAGTTTTCATATGCATCCTCAATTGCTATCAGGGATGAAAAGGAATGAAATAAGAGTAGATATTTTTAATCAACCTGTTTGGACATGTTATGACATATGCGTGGGCTTAAAAATAAGTATGTCATTACTTTTGAGAAAATTCTTCACTGCCCAACTCTAAATAATAAATTGGAGCAAGAAATGATATAAAACCAGCTTTGTTACAATAAATTCAAACAAGGATGAGAACATCTCTGGGACACCTGCATCAACCAACCCCACTGCCCCCTGGCTCAACTCCCCTCCCACTCCACCAAGGACATACGTGTCCTGGGCCTCCTGCATTGCCAAACCCTAACCACCTGATGCCTGGAGGACAAGAGGGAATGTGGACCCTGCAAATATATGGGATTAATGTAGATTTCACCAGTTTCCTCATTTCCCCTCCCCCCCACCTCATCCCAGTCCCAAGCCTCCAACTTGGCCCCACACTCTTGACCTAACCACCATGTTTCCCATGTATCTGCTCCACCCTCCTCTCCAACCTATCACCTTCTCGCCCACATTCATCTACCTGTTGCATTCCCAGCTACCTTCCCCCCCCCCCCCCCCCATTTATCTCTCAGTGCCCCAGCCCACATTCCTGATGAAGGGCTTATGCTCGAAACATCGATTCTCCTAATCCTCAAATGCTGCCTGACCTGCTGTGCTTTTCCAGCACCACACTCTGGACTCTGATTTCCAGCATCTGCAGTTCTCACTTTCTCCTACCTGAGACTGGTTGGGTTTCACAGAAACATTTTAAATGTTGGGTTAAAATCCACAACCTTCTTTCTATTTGTGCTTGATTTTAACTGTGTAAGTGGCTTTAAACTGAGCTAAATGCAACAGATCTCTGGGCCTTCCTATGAAACGGAGACCGTGTACTTTGTGAGGAGTTGGCTTGACTTTGCAGTTTTGTCCCCATTTCCGGCAAATCCCATTTTTGCTGCAGGAGGAAGGTGACAGGGAACGAGTCACACGCACTGGAACCCTGAATTCAGCAAGACCATTTCAAATTAGTGCTGAATTTAAACAGGCCCCATTTTTGCTGTTCCAAAGGCCTTAATCTACAGTTACAGATTCGTGGATGGTTAAAGTCTGTTAACTGTTCTGATCTGAAGATTTTTAAATCCCCAGAGCATTTAGCATGAAAAAAAAGCTGCAGCTGTTGGTCAGAAAAAAAAAGATTGCTACAGACCACCTGATATAGCTAAGAAAAAATTATTACCATCTCTTCCTGCAGTTTCAGAAGTGTTCATTGTTGGCCTTAGTACCCTTCATTGTGATCGACATCACCATCACTCAGAACTCGCACTTAAAGAGATAGACAGGCGAGATGCAGACAAGATGGTTGGGGAATCTAGAATCGGGGACACAATTTCAAAATAAGGTGGAACCACACAGATTCAAAGTGAGGATTTGTTTTTACTTAGAAGGTTGTCAGCTGGTCCTGTATTCAGTGGAGCTTGGAAAAATGAAGGGGGATCTCATTGAAATTTATAAACTTCTGACAGGTCTTAACAGATTGGATACAAGGATGATGTTTCCCTTGGCTGGGGAACAAAGGGCCTCAAGATACACAGTTGGCTATTTTGGATGGAAAGGTGGAGAAACTTCCTTACTCAAAGGGTGGTGAACCTGTAGAACTTTGTACCACAGGGTTGTGGAGATGAAGTCATTGAATATAGTTAAGTAAGAAATGGATACATTTCCAGAAGCTGAAGGTGTCAAAGGGTATGGGCGGAGAAAGGGAGTATGACTTTGAGATAGACAATTAGTTGCGATCATTTTGAATGGCGGATGAAGCTTAAGGGATCAAATGGCCTATTCCTGCTCCTATTTTGGATGTAAAAAGTGAAACAATCAGGAAATGTAGTTTGATAGCACCAGTCTAGACAACAGGATTCAATCAGTTGTTCTCTTTGTCTTCTTTTCAGTTCTTTGCCAATGAGACAAAGTTCTTTGCACACCAATGCTGTCCTTCATTTATTGGTTGAGAATTTAACCTTTTTTTTGAGTCTCTAAAGGTGTTTTATTCTTCCTTTAATAGAGATTTGCAGTGAAAGGTATTTGAAAACCATTTAGCTGTTCCTGGATGCTCCCAGACTTGCTGAGTGTCTCCATCAATTTCTGTTTCAGATTTCCAGCTGTTTTATTTAACTGTTTTATTTTAGCTGTTACTGGAGACCTCCTGGCACCTTCACACAGGAGAGAGATTTTTTGATGCTTTATCTTTTCAGGCTGCATGATTCTCTGCTGCAATGAACCCCATAAACTGTGGTCATCTGTTCATTAGGCAATAAAATATTGTTGTCTCCCCCAATTCAGAACCCATCAGCTTTGTGGTGTCCGCTTTTGTTGTCATTGTTCTAGGGGAAAGCAACACTGTGTACAACTCACAATGTGCTCCAGTAAATGTAACTTTTAGAACTGCAACTATGTACTCAGTCTCCTTTGTTTAAAACATTATCTTGTTTTTCCAGTCCATAGTCCTTAAATAAACAATATTAAAGCATGTAGTCTTTACAGATTTACAAGGACCAGGAATAGACAATTTGGCAGCTCAAGCCTGATTCATCAATCAACAGCATCATAGCTGATCTGATTGTGACCTCATCCACATTCCCTCTTGTCCCAATAATCTTTCACCCCATTTGCTTAACAAGAATCTATCTACTTCTGCCTTAAAAGTAATTAAGAACTCTGCTTCAACTACCATTCTAGCATGAGATTCCAAAGATTAATGACCCTCTTAGAGAAATGAAAGCTTCATTTCTGGTTTAAATGGACAACCCCTAATTCTTTAAACATTGATTCCTTGTTCCTGATTCTCCTTCAGAGGAGAATCCTTTCTACATCCAACCTATTAAGACCCCTAAGGATTTTATGTGTTTTGGTCAAGTTGCCTCTTTCTCTTCTAATCTCTGCTGGATATAAACGGAGCTTGTTCAACCTTTCCTCATAAGACACCATCCCCATTTCAGATATTAGTTTGGTAAACCTTCTCTGAACTGCCATACATTTACACCATTCCTTAAATAAGGTAACCAATACTTTGCATAGGATTCCAGATTTCGTCTCACCAACGCCCTGAATAATTTACTCATAACCTTCCTACTTTTGTATTCAATTGAACTTGCAATAAATTTTCACATTCAATTATCTTCTCTAATAACGTGCCCTAATAAATATGATACAGAAAGAAATCTTTCATGAAAACCTTTCAACCTTACATAAAACTAAACAATCCTGTATTCAATAATAATATCAAAGGCAGTCAGTTTTGTAATCATCTCTTAAAATGTAAATTAAGATGTGAACTCAGCTCCTCTGTTGAGCTAAGTGATTTGAGAGCTTTTGAAACACAGTCCCGATTTCATAATGGTCTCAGCTAAAATAAGAACCTTTGGGAAAAGCCTTGGGCGTTGACTACTTAGGGATCCACAGCTCTGTGGCCTCTTCAAACACCATTATTCTTGACCTTCTTCCTCAGCTTCTACCGACAGCCATCACAGTTAGCCCCATTCAATCTTGTGATACATCTGATCTCTCGCCTTTTATGAAACAGTCATTGACAATGTTCAACATTGAAACAAAACTGCTGGCAAAATTTAAAAATGTTTCACTCCAACAAAGATCCAATAAAAATGTTTTGGATGACTGTGCAAAGCCTAATTTATTATTAATGTCTCTTTACATCCCCTCCCCACACCTCCTCCAACCCCACATCCCTTCCCTCTTTTATGAATGGCGCAAGCTGACTTCAATTTGAATTATCAACACATATTAGAATGAAGTTCAATGGATAAAAGTCTGTGTGTATAAAGACAATGAAGGTTACGGATGTGAATGCTCTAATGAATTGGTCCCATTTAGTACAACCTACTTCTGTTAAGCTGTATTTTCAGCAATGATACCTATGAAAACAATACACTGAGACAGGAGAACATAGGACATTACAGCACAGTACAAGCCTTTTGGCCCTCAACCTATGAAACCAATCTGAAGCCCATCTAATCATTGTCATCGATATATTTATCCAATGACCATTTAAATGCCCTTAAAGTTGACAAGTCTGCTACTGTAGCAGGCAGGGCACTCCACGCCCTTTTTACTCTCTGAGTAAAGAACCTACCTCTGACATCTGTCCTATATCTTTCATCCTTCAATTTGAAGCTATAGAGTCATAGAGATGTACAGCACGGAAACAGACCCTTCGGTCCAACTCGTCCATGCCGACCGGATATCTCAACACAATCTAGTCCCTTTGTGCTCGCCATCACTATCTGAGGAATAAGGCTCTCCCTGTCCACCCTATCTAATCCTCTGATTATCTTGTATGTCTCTATTAAGTCACCTCTTAACCTTATTCTCTCTAAAGAAAACAGCCTCAAGTCCTTCAGCCTTTCCTCATAAGACCTTCCCTCCATACCAGGCAACATCCTGGTAAATCTCCTCTGCACCCTTTCCAATGCTTCCACATGCTTTGTATAATGCAGTGACCAGAACTGTATGCAATACTCCAAGGGCAGCCACACGCGAGATTTGTGCAGCTGCAACATGATCTCATGGCTTCGAAATGCACTGTACGTACAACCCTATCAACCTTGGTGGCAACTTTCAGGGATCTATGCACATAGACACTGAGATCTTTCAGCTCATCCACACTACCAAGAATCTTAACATTAGCCCAGTACTCTGTATTCCTGTTACTCCTTCCAAAGTGAATCACCTCACATTTTTCTGCATTAAACTCCATTTGCCACTTCCCAGCCCAGCTCTGCAGCTTATCTTCCACACTGTCCACAACTCCACCAACTTTAGTGGCATCTGCAAATTTACTAAACCACATTGACCATGATATTCGCACATATTGTCAATGCTTGTACAGAATTATTGCTCAACATCATCAAATTTCACAATGTGAGGAAAACAAAATTATAACCATAGTCTATAAGGATTGTAGGCATTTTTCATTATTAAAGAGAGTCGATCGGCTACATAGCTTGAACAGAAACTATCACATCAGGCAAGGAGACAGTTCCGAATTTATCTCAACCAGAACAGGAATTCAATCCATATTGTTGGCTGTTACTTTTTTCTGAACCACACTCTCTGCCTAAAAAACTGAGCTAATCATCCCCAGAAATTATATACTTATCAATTTTTGATTGTACAACTCATTTTTATATGCAGAAGAAAATACTAATGGGAGGTCCATGGATTTTCATTACTTGAGAAGGGAGCATCAGAAGCAAAATGTTTAAGGGCAATTGGTCTGGTAGATGTGAATTCAAAAGTAATTGTAGAGAAACAGACTACTGACGTATACTGTTTCGATGTGTAGCATTTTATGTACCTTGGAAGCTTCCTCTTTTAAAGGGTCACCAGTGATGGGGTGGTCCAACAAAGACCTCTAGGAGGATGTGAGGACTGGAGATCAGAGTTGAAAAGTGTGGTACTGGAAAAGCACAGCCGGTCAGGCAGCATCTGAAGAGCAGGAGAGTTGACGTTTCAAGCATGAGCTCTTCATCAAAGACATCTCCAAGTTAACCAAAGATTTAGTATACAGAGCAGTACTACAGTGAGACCTAGACTTGTATCAGCAACATATAAGAAATTTACAGAAACTCTAATAGAGAAAAAAAACTGCAGATAGTGGAATCCAAAATAGACAAGTAGGAGGCTAGAAGAACACAGCAAGCCAGGTAGCATCAGGAGGTGGAAAAAAAGATGTTTTGTGTATAACCCTTGTTCAGGAATGAACCCTTCTTGAAGAAGGGTTATACCCAAACTATCAACTTCTCCACTTCCTGATGCTGCCTGGCTTGCTGTGTTCTTCCAGCCTCCTAATAGAAACTCTATTAGCAATGCCTCCACTGCATCCTCCAATGGGAGGACCACTGAACAAACATTAGTGTACTATTTGAAGCCAGTTCCACAAGCATTCAGGAAAAATTGGAAAATCAACAGTGTCCCCGAATGGCTGAAGAGTGTCTTCCCTGCCAGGTCCTGCTTGCTCCAACTCTCAAATGGCCAATCTGCCTGATGAGAACAAATAAAATGTCTCAAAGACTGTCCTCAAAGATTGTAGTTCTCCTTGTAGTGCAGCAAATTGAAATAATGATATAGAAGAGCTTGCAGCCAATCATTCAAACTGAAGAAGGGCTCATGCCCGAAACATCGATTCTCCTGCTCCTTGGATGCTGCCTGACCTGCTGCGCTTTTCCAGCAACACATTTTCAGCTCTGATCTCCAGCATCTGCAGTCCTCACTTTCTCTTAAACTACATCATGCTTTGTCTCAAAAAGGGGTAAAGGTAGAGTCACCCTGGTCCTACCAGACTCATTAAAGAGAGATGACTAGTGGCAGCTTAACCTGAGTGTCACCACCTCAGGCAAGAGGAGGTTGAGAAGGAAGAACCTTGATTATAACCTCAGCCAGTGCAGGAATTGAACCTACGCTGTTGGCCTCACTCTGCATTGCAAACCAACCATCCATCCACCTGGTCAAACAGGGGGACAAAGAAGGAAACAAAGCAAATTCTGCATTTTTTTTGTGTGTAGTCTGGTGACATGGTAGTCAGAAATGCCAGTTTGGAATACAGTACTACAAAAGGACTGTGGCTGGTAGCATGAGCAAAACCAATGTAATGTACAAAATCCCATGCAAGGACTGCACAAAACACCACATAGGACAAACAGGAAGACAGCTAACGGTCCGCATCCATGAACACCAACTAGCCACGAAACGACACGACCAGCTATCTTTAGTAGCCACACACACAGATGACAAGCAACATGAATTCGACTGGGACAACACTACTATTATAGGACAAGCCAAACAGAGAACAGCGAGGGAATTCCTAGAGGCATGGCACTCATCCACAGATTCAATCAATAAGCACATCGACCTGGACCCAATATACCGACCACTGCAGCGGACAGCTGGAACTGACAATCGGAAGCGACAGATTCAAACCACTATAAATGCCGGAGGAAAGATCACAGAAGCGCTTCACAGGAGGCTCCCAAACACTGAGGATGCCACCTAGACAGGGACGAAACGTCTGCAACACAAATTCCCAGCTCGGCGAACAGAACCACAACAACGAGCACCCGAGCTACAAATCTTCTCACAAACTTTGTGGCTGGTAGTCTCTTTGTAGGTTAAAGTTATGGCTGCCACAGTAACTGACTGTTCTTGTTTCTCGTTGCCGCCTTCGCTTGCTAGGATATTTCTCTTTCAGCTTCTCTGTCTTTCCGACCATGACAGAGAGATACACACACTCTCTCTATATCTCTCCAAATCTCCCATCCTCTTTCTCCATCCATCAATCTCAGACTCACACCTGCGCGGGGCGGAATTGATTGACAGTCGGAAGCCACGCCCTCCGAATGACAGGACAGACCGGAAGTTGTTCCTTCAGTCAGTCCCGAAGCGGCGCCTGCGCGAGGCGGGGCTTGGTGATTGATTGACGGTCGGAAGCCACGCCCTCGGAATGAAAGGACAGACCGGAAGTTGTTCCTTCAGTCAGTCCCGAAGCGGCGCCTGCGCCAAAATGGTGTTGTTAACCCTGAGGCCTCGGCTGCTTCGGCTTCAGTATGTCCCTTTCGGTCTGGCTGAAGGCTGGAGATCCGGCCTGTGTGGAAGGGCCGGGAGTGGCGAGCGGCCAGAGGGCAGGGTGAGGCTGCGGTTTGGGCCGAGCCCCACAGGTAGTGAGGCAGAGGAGCTGCAGGGTGGCAGATTATAACATATTGATATTCACATATGAGTAGTTAATAAAGAAAATAGGCTTGGGCTCAGTAAAGCTCTAGTTCCAGATCTCCACGCGACATTCAACCTGAGACCTGACCCCAGTGTCGTAGTAAATAGTTTTTTAACAGCATAAAAAGAGGCCCTTCGGCCCATGATGTTCGTGTCGGTCAAAAAACCGTTTGTGGAGAAAGTGAGGACTGCAGATCAGAGCTGAAAATGTGTTGCTGGAAAAGCGCAGCAGGTCAGGCAGCATCCAAGGAGCAGGAGAATCGACGTTTCGGGCATGAGCCCTTCTTCAGGAATGAGGAAAGTGTGTCCAGCAGGCTAAGATAAAAGGTAGGGAGGAGGGACTTGGGGGAGGGGTGTCAGAAATGCGATAGGTGGAGGGAGGTTAAGGTGAGGGTGATAGGCCGGAGTGGGGTGGGGGCGGAGAGGTCAGGAAGAAGATTGCAGGTTAGGAAGGTGGTGCTGAGTTCGAGGGATTTGACTGAGACAAGGTGGGGGGAGGGGAAATGAGGAAACTGGAGAAATCCGAGTTCATCCCTTGTGGTTGGAGGGTTCCTAGGCAGAAGATGAGGTGTTGGTAAAGTGGATGAACTGTTCAACTTCCTCGCCGTGTTGATTCGGTCGCCCAAGATAGAAATGGAAAGGTCTAGGAAGGGGAGGGAGGAGTCTGAGACGGTCCATTTTACCAACACCTTCCACCCCGACCTCAAATTCACCTGGACCGTCTCAGACTCCTCCCTCCCCTTCCAAGACCTTTCCATTTCTATCTCGGGCGACCAAATCAACACGGACATTTACTATAAACCGACCAACTCCCACAGCTACCTAGACTACACCTCCTCCCACCCTGCCCCCTGTAAAAACGCCATCCCATATTCCCAATTCCTTCGTCTCCGCCGCATCTGCTCCCAGGAGGACCAGTTCCAAATCCGTACAACCCAGATGGCCTCCTTCTTCAAGGACCGCAATTTCCGCCCAGACGTGGTCGACGATGCCCTCCACCGCATCTCTTCCACTTCCCGCTCCTCTGCCCTTGAGCCCGCCCCTCCAAGCGCCACCAGGTCAGTACCCCACTGGTCCTCACCTACCACCCCACCAACCTCCATGTACAGCGGATCATCCACCATCATTTTGGCCACCGCCAAACGGACCCCACCACCACGGATATATTTCCCTCCCCTCCCCTATCAGCGTTCCGAAAAGACCACTCCCTCTGTGACTCCCTCGTCAGGTCCACACCCCCCATCAACGCAACCTCCACTCCCGGCACCTTCCCCTGCAACTGCAAGAAATGCAAAACTTGCGCCCACACCTCCCCCCTTACTTCCCTGCAAGGCCCCAAGGGACACTTTCATATCCGCCACAAATTCACCTGCACCTATACACACATCATCTATTGCATCCTCTATATTGGGGAGACAGGCCGGCTACTTGCGGAGCGTTTCAGAGAACACCTCTGGGACACCCGGACCAACCAACCTAACCACCCCATGGCTCAACACTTCAACTCCCCCTCCCACTCCACCAAGGACATGCAGGTCCTTGGACTCCTCCATCGCCAAATCACAGCAACACCACGGTTCGAGGAAGAGGGCCTCATCTTCCGCCTAGGAACCCTCCAACTACAAGGGATGGACTCAGATTTCTCCAGTTTCCTCATTTCCCCTCCCCCCACCTTGTCTCAGTCAAATCCCTTGAACTCAGCACCGCCTTCCCAACCTGCAATCTTCTTCCTGACCTCTCCGCCCCCACCCCCACCCCACTCCGGCCTATCACCCTCACCTTGACCTCCTTCCACATATCGCATTTCCAACGCCCCTCCCCCAAGTCCCTCCTCCCTACCTTTTATCTTAGCCTGCTGGGCAGACTTTCCTGAAGAAGGGCTTATGCCCGAAACATCGATTCTCCTGTTCCTTGGATGCTGCCTGACCTGCTGCGCTTTTCCAGCAACACATTTTCAGTTCCGATAAAACCGTTTGTGTCACTCTTCCCCCATCCCCACAAATTGCTCACCAAACTCCCCCCTACTGGCAAGACTTTTTCCTCACTTTCTGCCTCTGCCTGGAACCTGTAAAATGTCCCTCCGTCAACCTCTCCCAGTTTTCCCCATCAATATTTTCCCATTGCTCTGCCACTCTTACCTACTTTTCCTCTGTAAACCTTTCTCATTGAACATCCATCCTCACCTCCTCATGTGTCCCTTTTTATACACCCCAACATACTGTGCATCCCTGAAAACCATTGTCCTTAAGGCAACTGCCACCTTGGTGCTTGTCTTCATTTGCTTTAACGCCTGCTTGTCCCAGGAGCTCCTGAATACCAAGGTCCAATTGTAGCTCATTGGGCATATTCCTGCTGAGATAAAATTTCATCACAAGAAGTGACAATCTGGATTTTTATTCCAAATTCCTTAGTCGATTTGCTTTTGGGGTGCCCTCAGATTTAATTTTTTGAAGAAGTCCTTTCTCTAAATTCCTTAATTTTTCACTTGTTTTACTAGGCTTCCTGCATCTAGGAGGACTTCGCACAGCTCTGTACAATTATATATTTGCCAAAAAACATGGAGGTACGTTCATTCTCCGGATTGAAGACACAGATCAGAGCCGCCTTGTTCCTGGAGCAGCGGAGAGCATTGAGGATGTACTGGAGTGGGCAGGTAGAGTATGCTGGGAGGCTGTCATTTGTACATTCATAGTATAAGGCATTAATTCATGTCACTCCCTCTGTTTAAAAACTTCAGGCTAAGTATTAGGCTCAATTATCACAATCTTCTTGTTCCTGAACCCAGTCAATCTTCTTGTTCCTGAACCCAGTACAATTATAATATAGTGTGTTAAATACACTCAGTAAAACGTTTTGGTTATAATACACTCTGGTATATATAACTAATGTAAAACTTGCTGTAATAACAAACCCTGTTACAATTCATATAAAGTCTTCAATTATAAGAATCCCTTTGATTTCCATGTGCAATATAATTCTCTAGTTTATCACACTTGTTTTGCTTGCTAACTAGGAATCCCCCCTGATGAAAGCCCTAAGAGAGGAGGCTCCTATGGACCATACAAACAGTCAGAGCGACTGGATCTGTACTTAAAGGCCACTGAAACCCTGCTAATGAAGAATGCAGCATATTATTGCTTCTGTAGCCCCCAGCGTCTGGAAATGTTGAAGAAGGAAGCATTGAGAATGAGACAAACACCAAAGTAAGTTTGAAATATATGATTACAGGGAGCTATCTGTGGACACAGATCATTTGCCTTCCTTCTGACTTTGTCTTTGATTTATTCCTATACTTGAAGGAGGATGCTTAATCATGATCAAATTGAGCAGCAAAACAACCTCAATGGGCTTCAAAGCCTACTTGTATTATTGTGGAGAAATTGTGATGTGAATTATCTGGAATCCTACTGCTCTTACCTACTCCTGTGTCATGTCCCCCTTCCCCTGCACTAACCCACCCCCAGCAAAAAAACTAACTCAATCTCTGCCTTCTACTTGTTTCTTCTAAATCCTTCAGTCTTCATATCTTCAGTGACACTGTCAGTTTTTGCTATCTAGCTCTGATTGTAGAAATAATTTGTAGAAAAATAATTTTAAAATATGTGAGCATTTGACTTTTATCTCTGGATTATATTTTAAGATAAACTCTGTCCTTCAACTTACACCCATCTTTAATACTCACCACGTCCTATCATATTCAATAGGTCCTGACCTATGCTTTATCCTTTAAGATACACTTTGTCCTTTACCTGTACAGTACACCCTGTCCTTTAATTAAGAAAGTGACAAACTTTAATGCCTTTTATAACTTTGATTTACCAATGTAGTTGTTGTAATATTGGGATTGTGACAGATAATTTGTGCGCAGCAAGTCACCATAAACAGTAATGTGACAATAGCCAACTTGTTTAACAATATTTGTTGGTATATAGAAATTAATCAGGGAGTACCTAACCTAGTCTTCTTTGAAAAGTGCTGTTGTATCTTTTATCTACACCTATAAGACCAAATTTGTTAGTTCAATGTTGCATCTGAAAGGGAACCTCTAACATTTCAACAGTCTATCAGAACATGGTGGTGCAGTGGTTAGCACTGCTGCCTCACAGCACCAGGGACCCAGATTCGATTCCACTGTCAGTGAGTGTCTGTGTGGAGTTTGCATGTTCTCCCTGTCTGCATGAGAATCCTTCAGGCTCTCTGGTTTCCAAAGATGTGCAGGTTAGGTGGACTGGATATGCTAAATTGCCTCGTAGTGTCCAGAGATATACAGGCTAAATGGATTAGTCATGAGGAATGCAGGGGTAGGGGTCTGGGTAGCATGCTCGTCGCAGGATCAGTGTGGACTTAATGGGTTGAATGGCCTGCTTCCACACTTAGTCTGACATGTGGACTCCTTTCTGAAGTGGGCTTCAAATTCACTATCTGTGGACTTCTGTAATACAAATGCTGTCCTTTTTCAGGTATGATAATCGCTGTCGGCACCTGACTCAGACTCAAATTGAGGAGCGATTGGCACAAGGATGCCCATATGTTATCCGGTTTCGACTCGAGGAGGGTGCTGCGCCCTTTGAAGATCTGGTATATGGACTGAACAGGCTAGATCCTGCCAGTGTGGAGGGCGACCCCGTTATCCTTAAGGCGGATGGGTTTCCAACCTACCATTTGGCAAATGTAGTTGATGATCACCATATGAAAATCAGCCATGTTTTGCGGGGCACTGAGTGGCTCACTTCCACTGCCAAGCACCTACTGATGTACAAGGCTTTCAGATGGGACCCTCCAGCTTTTGCTCACCTTCCACTTCTCCTGAACAAAGATGGCAGCAAACTTTCCAAACGTCAGGGTGATCTGTTCATCCAGAACTTTTCCCAGAATGGAGTGCTTCCAGAGGCTTTACTTGACATTGTCACCAACTGTGGATCTGGCTTCTCAGGTGCTGTGTGTAGGGAAAGGGATTTACTCTGTCTGGAATGGGTTGTGCAGAGATAGTATGCAAGTAAGCACGTTTCATGTGGGATTTCATTTGTTGGGTTGTGTTGCACACAAGACACTGCGCAGGCTGCTCTGTGTTGTAATTTGGACTGAATGAAGGCTGGGGTGTGGTTGTGTACAGAATAGTGTGCAGTCTGGGGTGTGTTGCACACAGAACTATGTACAGACTAGGTCATATAAAGGGAATATGAAAAGGCTGGACTTTGTTGCAAAGTGGTCACAGCACAGGATGTTATAGAGAGAATTTGTACAGTCTGGTCCATCTTATATTTAGATGAACATGCAAAGGCTGGGCTATGTTGTACAGTGGACATGTACAGGCTGGACTGTATGGTACAATGAACATGTATAAGCTGGGCTGCATTATGTACAGGGTTGTGCACTGAACAGATATCATACTACAGGGTAGTACACAGTCAGGCGAAGATGCATACTGAGTAGTGCAAGCTTGGGAGCACCAGAATAAGCACAGGGCAGCAGCAGGTCTGATCCCCTGATGGATGATGCAAAGACCCAGAGATGGAAGTCTGAGAAGAAGTGAAATGAAGACTACATAAAAGCCTGTTATCTTAATTTTGTGTTTCCAGGAAATCGACTAGGTCGGATGCTGGAGGAGCTCATCAGCGAGTTTGATGTGACCAAAATAACAACCCACTCTGCACTTTTGGACCTTGACAAGCTGCCAGAGTTTAACAGGTGAATAAGTGTGCAACACATCATACACACGGACCCTCTAAAAGCTAACAGTGTGTTCCCTGCTCACATTGGCATGGTGCACACAGCCCACTTTGGCAGCATGCTCCCTACCCAGGTTGGTTTGGGTGCCCTCCCCACCTGTCTGGCATGGTGACCTTTCTCCTCCCTTCACTGCAATGGTACTCTATCCCCCTGATCATCCACCCCTTCACACAGATGCAATCAGGGCTGTCCTCATCCCTCACCTTTGCTGGAGTAGTACTCCCCCATTCCACCCTGTGATTGGCATGATGGTCATTCCCCCCTTCACTGGAGTAGTGCATCCTCTCCCCAGTTGCTGACAACGAGCACCCTGTCTCCCACCTATGCTCCAGGCTTTCCTTTATTTGTTCCAACACTTTATTCTGTTGCACCAACTGGGTATGCCTTATTGTCAAATCTACATATTTGTGTGTTACAGAAGTGTGTGGGTTCAAGCTGAGTGTGGAGCCACCATTATCAGCTGGATCAACATTTCCATACAGTACCAAGAGTGTGCTACACTATCTGAGTGTTTTGTTTAAGACATTAAATGGAAGTTCCATTGATCTGTACAGGTGCATGCAAAAGATTCCATGATACTAATCAAAGAGAAGCTGAGAAATTTCCCTGGCACCTTAACTGGCTACTGTTTGTTGTACCTTCCTGCAGTGCCTTCAGAAACGGTTTATTGCCTGTGAAGTGCTTTCAGATGTCCTTCGATCATGCTGCAAAAGTGCAAACTTGTTACTGAGTCATACAGACTCTGATAGTCTCAGATTTGTTCCTGGTCTGCACCAAGTTAGCTAATCAACCCATTGGGACTACACATGACTTCACGATTCTTGGGTTAATGAGACTTAAAATGTTTTGGGGCCTACTTGAGTAATTCCCACAAAATGGAAAGGTTTCCACAGTAGAAGAAGATGATGAATGTTAGGTGAGGTAGCAGGGGAGGCTGTTTCCCAGCAGGTAATCAATGCTTTTGGAAGAAGTTTCTTCCATAAATAGCTATGTTGATTTTGAATCTGAGGGATAGATTCCTGTTTACTGTAGGTGTTATGGGATATGGGGCAAAGGCATATATTTCAGCTATGATCTCATTGAATAGCAGATAGGCTTAAGGGGGCAGCATAGTCTACTCCTGTTTCTACTTGTCAATACTTATCCACCTGCTGACTTTCTGTCCATCAGGATGCACTTGCTACAGCATATTGAATGTGCCAACTCGCGGCAGCAGTTAGTGACAGAGCTTCAAACTATGGTTGAGAAGGAGTTTGGTGATAAGCTGATGGACAGTGAGTCGTTATGCACTGATTATGTGGAGCGGGTGTTGCTACACAGGAAGGTAAGAACAATGCTGAAGTTTATCTTCACTTTTTCCCCTTTCTGAACTCTGAACCAGCCCAGGTGCCTACCTGGACTGCTAAAATATACATGGAGAAATGATTTTCCTGTGTGAGTCCAGTGATGGTTTGAATTTCCTACCCATTAGGGTTTATGCTCAGGCTCCAGCAACGAAATCCTCGTGTTCACGAATTGCGGGATTCCGTTTCTAAATTGTATTTTATTTTCTTGCTGACAGGGCCACATCACCCATTTGCAGGAATTGGTGTCACCAAACTACTCATACCTCTGGTTTCGACCTGTTGTGTCCCATGAGCAAATGCTGAATCTATCAACTGAAGGAGAAAAGATCTGTCGTGTAGTGATGCGGTAAGGACCTGTTGGTTTTGCACAAGTTACATGGGCTGAAGTGATATGGAACATAATATTTACCACCTGTTATTTTTCTGTTCCCTTCATTACCGAAACCCATTTCATTTGGCAGGTAAAATTCTCTTTCCATTCCATCTCCCTGTGCTGTTGAGGAAAGCGTAGAAATTAGAGTAGGGGCAGTTTTAACTTTAGCCTGATTTACCAAATATTCCCTTGAAACCAATTGCCATTGTGGGTGGCTGAGAGTTCTGCCAATCATTGAAATAAAAATGTTTGCATGTTGCAACTTGCACTCATTTCCTGCTCTGGGATCACTGCTCAGGAACAGGAAATTGCATGGGGTACATTGCAACACTGACCCTGCCTGGAGACAACATTAGGGACACAATTAGCATTCCCTGTTGGTAAATACTGAATCAGGATATAAAAATGCGAAGGATTGTCCAGAATAGCAAGCACATTTTCATTAAATGGATACCTTTTGGATTTGTCTTTATTTCCTCCTCCTCTCCCCCCCCCCCCCCCCCACCCCCCAACAACCCCACCAGCCGGCACAATTTTTGTTGTCTCCATTGGTTCCCTCTCTTACAATAATTGCACACCAACCTCCAATCACCCCCTCAAGATCCACCCCACATCTCCCTCTAGTTCTGACATGCTGCAAGTCAGTTTTAGAAATTCAAGTGTACACCAAGCTAATTGGAACTCATCCACTGAATTCCAGATTCTTCCAGACCTGGTCCAATAGAAGTGTGAGCCCAGCAGAGCTGAACAATGAACTGAGAGCACTACAGACCCAGTTCACAAGTACCAAGTACAATGACATGATGAAGGTTCTTCGACTGGCTCTTAGTGGAAAACAGGTAGGGAGATGAAGACATTTACCAGGGTGAATGACTTCACTTATATGGACCGATTGGAGATGCCAAGATTGTTCTCCTTAGAGTAAAGAAGGCCAACAGTTGATACAGGTGATCAAAACGTAAAATGACTGATGAAGTAGATAGGAGGAAATTGTTTCCTGAGGTTAGAGGATCAGAAACTAGGGGAAACATTTAAATAATCAGCAAAAAACTGAGGGGTGTGCGCAGACATGTGAATATTTTTTCCTTAGTCAGCTAGTTCTTATGACCTGTAATTTGTAGGGCTTTGTGATAAGGGTGGGCTAATTGGATAGTTCTACCAAAGAACTGGCAGAGGTCAAATGGCCTCCAGTGCTCCTAGGTTGCACAATATCTAATCCTGATGTTTTGTGGGGAAAGGGGAAAGAGGAAAGGATTTACAATCTGGAAGCTTGCAGGGGAAGAAGGCTATGGCATTGAGAACTAGGGGTATCTTGAATAATATTGCAAGTTTTAGTGTTTGGTTCCGATGATTTTTTTTTTTGAGGAACTGATTTTGTTTTAATTTCCTTGCAGCAAGGACCGAGTGTGGCTGAGATGATGCTGGCTTTGGGACCTAAAGAGGTGTGTAAACGTCTGCAACAGGCTGTCATCCATTGACGATCTACTTAGGACCTGCAGTTTGGACATCATGTGATGCACCTCCCAGACTTATATGGAAGTGTTCCTCTTCTGCCATATAATCCAGGCCGGAAAAGTCTGTCAGGCTTCCTTCTCCATGCAGTGCGATCACATCTGATCATCCATTTCAAAGCTATTTTCCCCCAGACTATTGCCTTTAATATAATTTGCATTGAGAAATATGTCAATCGCTACTTTAAATATATTCCATGACTGAGCTTCCACAGTGGTAGGGAATTTCAAAGATTCACAACTCTCAGTAAACTTTCTAATCTTTGCCCTAAGACGTTTTCCCCTTATGTTGCCCCCTTATTTTGAAACTGTAACTGGTTACAGACTCCGAAACTATGGGGAGCGTCTTACCTGCATCAACTTTATCTATCCCTTTGAGCATTCTGTGCTTTCAATGAGATCACCTCTCATTTATTAAAACTCTACAGAATACAAGCTGTTTCTCCAACCTTTATTCATAAAACAGTCTTGCTATTCCAAGAACAAATCTGGTGAACCTGTGATGCACTCCCTTTACGGCAGTAAGATCTTTCTTACAGGTGACCAAAATTGCATACAGTACAGTACTCCAGATATAATCTAACCAATGTTTAATAGAATTGAAGCAAAATTTCACTACTCCTAAACTTGAGTCCTTTTGTAATAAAAGCTAATATACCATTAACCTTCTTAATACCTGCTGCATCTACATGTTAGTTTTTTAGGGGCTTATTGACAAGGACTCCCAGGTCCCTTTGTACATCTACACTCTCTAACTTCTTATTCGTTTTTGAGAAATACTGTGCACATCTGTTCTTCCTATCAAAGTAGATATACTGAATATTCCGCATTGTATTTCATGTGCCATTTTTTGTCCAGTCATTAAGTCTCTTCAAATCTTCTTGAAACTGCTTTGCATCTTCTTCACAACATGCATGTTAAGATCAGTTAATATCATAAAATGTACAGCACAGAAACAGACTGTTTGGCTCAACTGGTCTGTATCAGTATTTATATGCAACTTGAGCTTCCCATTCTATTTCATATAACCCTATCAGTATAACCCTCTATTGTTTTCTCCCTCTTGCACTTAATAGATTTCCCTTAAACATACATATACATATTAATTATATCTATATAAAGTTATTTGAAAAGCTAATAGTAAAATATTGCTTCAATTGGATAGAACCTTGGTTAGACTGAATCTGGAGTACTCTATGCAGATTTCATCTTGTCCCAGGAAAGATACTGCCAGAGAAGGAGTGCAACAAAAGTTCACCAGACCTGTCCGGAGATGTTGGGACTGACCTATGAAGAGATATTGGACATTCTGGGCCTATATTCTCTGGTGTTTCAAAGAATAAGCAGTGATCTCATTGAAACCTATGAAATACTTAAAGGGATAAACAGGGTAATGCATGTAAGAGGTTTCCCCTGGTTAGGGAGTCTGGAGCCAGTGGGCACAATATAAGGAAATGAGATGAGAATTTCGTTTTTATTCAGGATAGTGAATCTTTGGAATTCTCTACCAGGCATGCCTGTGGAAGTTCAATCTTTGAAAATATTTAAAGTCGAAGTTGATTTAGAAAAAGAGTTTTGGAGATAGTTTGACTAAAAGGCATTTAAGTGCTCAAACAGTCATCAGTATTAAAACGGTGGAGGAGAATGGGCTGAATGGCCTACTCCTGTTCCATTGTTCCTATTTGCCTCAACTACTCCCTGAGATAGCAAGTTCCACATTCTAATCACATATGGTGAAGAAATGTCTCCTGAATTCCCCTTTGAACTTATTAATTACATTTTTTTATTTATTCATGAGATGTCAGCATCATTCTCAAAACCATAATTTGTTGTCTATCCTAATTGCTATTGAAAAAGTGTTGGAGAGGCACCTTCATGAGCAACTGCATTCATGTGCTGCAGGCACACCTGTGGTGCTTTTACGAACAGTTAGAAGATTTTTACTCAGTGACAGTGAAAGAATGGCAATATAGTTTAAAATCCAGATGACGTAGACTGGAGGGGATCTTTCAGGTGGTGGTGCTCTCATATGATGGTAGAAATTGCAAGTTTAGAACGTAATATTGAAGAGGCCAGTGAATTGTTACTGTTTATTTTGAGGTGGGAGTTTCTGGATAGTGACTAATTTGGTCGCGCTCCTTCCTCTGAATCACAGGTTTTGAGATTACACTTCATGCTAGGACTTGAATACAAAAATCAAGGCTAGTATTCAATGCTGTTGGAGTTGGAGATGCCATCTTTTGGGTGAAATGTTAATCATGACCTGTTTTCCCTCTCATGGACATAGAGACTTCGGAACATGTTCAAAGAAAAGGGGAACTATTCTCAATGTTCTGGCCAATATCCACCCTTTGAAGATACATAGAACATACAAATTAGGAACAGAAGTAGGTCATGGCTGTTCTGTTTGTGATTTGATTTCCACATTCCCATCTATCCCAAATTTGATTCCCTTGCCTAACAAGAATGTACCTTCCTCCACCTTCAGAAATTTTCAATGACCCTGCTTCACCCGTCTTGAGACAGAGTGTACCATAGTCATTCGATCTCTGAGAGAATAATTTTCTCCTCATCTCTGTCTAAAAGGGCCATTCCTATTTTTTTAAACGGTTCCCTCTGGTTCTGGAATTACCCGAGAGAGGACACATTTGTTTCAATCAAAATCACAAAAACAAATTATTTGATCATTGTTACATTGATGTATTTGGGACCTCCTTGTGTGCAAATTGGGCACCACATTTTCTACATTTTAGCAGAGATTACAATTTAAAAGTATTCCATTGGCTGGAAAGCACTTGAAGACATTTGGTGATAATGAAAAGTACGATGTATAGGGAAACCTTCCTTTTAGAAGACACATAGGTATGGAAGTGTCAGTCCAAAGAATAATGTGAATTGGAATAGCGACTTCAAGTAAGCACTCTTAATAGACACATAATAACTTCAATTTAATTTTAAATGATTCCTGTTGGGCAGTTCCTCTCCACACTAAATTGTGATTTGTAATCAAATTTATATTTATTTTTGCATCCGATATGGTACTGTCGTTTGTTAAACTTCAGTGTTGGACTTGCAATCCATGAGTTCAACTTCTAACAGGAAACATTGTGAAATTTAGTTCAGTAAATCTGGTAATTTGTGGGCGATCAGATTGTTATATTCTAAAATGATTTACCAGCAGCCCATTGGTTATTCTGTATGCAACTCAAATTCCACACTGTGATTGACTCTAGGCACAGGATGCCAACCTGAACAGGAAAAAAAAAACAAATATTTATATTTCCCTAAACAAGGTCTATTTAAAGTATGTTTAAACTTGGTATTGCTATAATTTACTGTTGATTTGTTATTTGGAAGGAACACAAAAGAAACATACTTTGTTGAAATTGCAAATATTGGAAAAATGAAATTAAAATGGAAGATGCTGGAAATATAAAGCATTTAAGTGAGAGTCTATTTAAAGTTTCAGTTGCTGTTGGTTCCATTTTCTCTGATCAGTTAGTTTGCCTTCCTCATTATTAGTCAGCCTTAGCCTTGGTTTCTGTTTCTACTGACTCTTACTGAGCTAACTTGTTTCTTTTGATAGTCTGTTAATCCCTTCGCGCTATCCCATTCCATTGCAGTCCACATGTTCCAGTTTGTCCGAACTCCTTATAGCTTGGTTACCCATATCCTCATGTCCTGTCATATCCTGGTTTCCCAACTTATCCAATGTTTCAAACCCCCATCACCCGAATAATAATTTAATATTCCCCAAGTAAATATTCATGTTGATCTTTTATCCCTGAACACTCTTATCCTACATTTTCCATTCACCCAATATTTCCAATTCCCATGTCCTCTGTACCTCATCACGTTAATAGCTCCATCCCCCCAATATTGACCCAAATCTCCCCCCATCCCCCAATATTGACTGAAATCTCTCCCAACCCCCAATATTGATCCAAATTTCCCCCAATTTTAAACCAAATACCCCAAATTTGATCCAAATCTCCCCCCAAAGTTGACCTAAATCACCCCCATTCCATATTGCCCCCACCCTCACCTCCACCTTATATTGCCCCCACCCCATATTGCCCCAGATCTCCCCCATCCCCAATATTGCCCCAGATCTCCCCACTCCCCTAATATTGCCCCATATCTCCCCCATTCACCTAATATTGCTCCATATCTCCCCTACTCCCCCAATATTGCCCCAGATCTCCCCCAACCCCCAATATTGCCCCAGATCTCACCTACATCTCCAATATTACCCCAGATCTCCCCAATATTGCCCCATATCTCCCCACTCCCCAAATATTGCCCCAGATCTCCCCCAATATTGCCCCAGATCTCCCCCCACCCCGCAATATTGCCCCAGATCTCCCCCCTCCCCATTATTGCCCAAGATCTCCCCCAGCCTCCAATATTGCCCAAGATCTTCCCCAGCCTCCAATATTGCCCCAGATCTCCCCCAACCCCAATATTGCCCCAGATCTCCCCCAACCCCAATATTGCCTCCGATCTCCCCACCCCCCAATATTGCCCCAGATCTCCCCCTCCCCCATTATTGCCCCAGATCTCCCCATCCCCCAATATTGCCTCCGATCTCCCCACCCCCCATTATTGCCTCCGAACTCTCCCCCCCCCCCCCATTATTGCCTCCGATCTCCCCATCCCCCAATATTGCCTCCGATCTCCCCCCCACCCAATATTGCCCCCGATCTCCCCCCCCCCCCCCCCAATATTGCCCCAGATCTCCCCCATATTCTCATTGGATTCTGGTCCCCATTCCCCCTCCCTGTCCGCCCCCCAGGCCCCGGATGTCAGGCTTGTCTCTTTAAAGGAGCCCGCTGTCAGTTCTCGCGAGGCCGCACACGGGAGGAGTCAGAGCGATGGCGGCGGAGGAGGCAGAGACTCTGGAGTCTTGGCTGAGTGAGTGCGGGCCGCGACCCGGAGCCTGTGGGGGTTGGGTACTGAGCAAGGAGGCTTCTTGTTCTCGGTCTCGGGGGTGGCGGGAGTGTGAGTAATGAATGCCCCCTGTCCCGGGATTGAGAGAAGAGGGTGCCTCTCGTCCCGGGGGGTGAGGGCCTCCCAATCCCCGGGGTGTCGTACCGGCGAGGAGCTGAGGAGGAGAGAGTCCTGCCCCTCTGATGTGTACAGACGGCTGGGGTGTTGGGTAATCTGAGCTTCAAAATGTGTTGCTGGAAAAGCGCAGCAGGTCAGGCAGCATCAAAGGAGAAGGAGAATCGACGTTTCGGGCATAAGCCCTTCTTCAGGATCTCCCCATTCCCCAGTATTGCCTCCGATTTCTCCCCCCCCCCCCCCCCCAATATTGCCCCAGATCTCCCCCCCCCCCCCAATATTGCCCCAGATCTCCCCCATATTCTCATTGGATTCTGGTCCCCATTCCCCCCTCCCTGTCTGCCCCCAGGCCCCTGTTCCCTGGATTCTCCTGTTCCCTGGATGCTGCCTGACCTGCTGTGCTTTTCCAGCAACACATTTTCAGCTCTGATCTCCAGCATCTGCAGACCTCATTTTCTCCTTGAGTAATCTGAGTCAATTTTACTGTAGGTGGACGATCTGAGCTAATAAATTAGGAAAATGAGGAGCGGACGAGTGTCTGTGACCCAGTGGTCACCTCCCTAGGGTGTATCCTGCTACTGGAGCTTCCTGGGTTGCAAGATTGTTAAAGGGAAGACTGGCATTGGCGTACCCGGGCAGGCAACGTTGAAATGTACACAATGGCAACCAATTTGTGCACAAATTCCTCCACAAACAATCTGCCTCAGTGATAGCCGAATGGTAAATGTTGGTCAGGGCACTGAGGAGGTGTCTCGGTTCTTCAAATTGTGCCACCTTCCATCTGACTGAGAGTACTTCCAATAGTGCAGTATTCCCTCAGTACTGCCCCAAAGTGTCAGTCTGCATTATGGGCTCCAGTGTCTGGACTAGGACTTCAACCCACCATCTTCCTAACCACTGGGCAAAAGAAATGTTAGATGGACAGCATCCAGGTGTGAATTGGGCATCAAACAAATAGGGACATACAGCAAACTCAACTTCCTACTTTTCAAAAAGGTTTCATATTAGATCCCCAGCAGTACGCAATATTATTTGGGAAGAAGCTGACTGAGTATGTTTGCATTACTTTAATAGTTGGGTAAATCATCACAAATCGTCCTTAAACTAATCAAACAGTTCTATGCAGCCTTCTTGATGTATGTAGTGCGGGGGTTGTGGGTACATAACTGGCCTTTTGGCTTGTTTCTTGAATCTCTCAAAGCTGTCTACAATGTGTGACATGACCATTGGCCCGAGGGGTTGCAATTTTACTTAAAAATACGTAAGAGATCATGTGCTGTATTAGATTTGGTGATGTTTAGGTGGATGGGGGCAGTGGCAGGACGACCTTAGACACTGTAGAAACATTTTAAAACTTTCTGATAAAGGAACTGAGCCAGTAACTGTGTGTGGTTATGTAAATTGGCTGTTTAGGAAGTCATGAGTGAAGTCACAAGACAAGCACTGGACCATCTGGTTATGATAGAGTAGCTTCTCCCAGACACAGTACCTCACTGTATTTGACAATAACCATTGATTTTTTGTGGAGATCTTGGTCTGGCTATGTGCAAGTGCATTTTTATACACAAGGAGTTTGAATATTTTATTAACATTACTTTATCATTGTACATTAATTTCAGTATAAAACACTTCACACACAAAGCAAGTAAATGTGCTGTTCTTCACGGGTACAATTCCTGTTAGATTTAAACATTAAATCATTACAGAACTTTTAAAAATTCCATTCACAGTCTCCACCATATTAACACATAAGAAGCTAACAGGCATTATTTCAGGAGAGAAAAATTCTACTTTTTTTAGCAATGTGGCACACATTTTAGGCTACCCTATTATGTAAAGAGTTGTGGTTGAACAACACAATGAATACTTCGTCATGGGTTACTTCGTTCTGTTTCACATTCCTCTTGTGAAAAATCACTGCCCATCAACCACAACATGTAGGTAACATGGAGAAATTGAGGACTGCAGATGCTGGAGAGCCAGAGTTGAAAAGTGTGGCGCTGGAATAGCACAGCAGGTCAGCCAGCATCTGAGGAGCAGGAGAGTCAATGTTTCGGGCATAAGCTCTTCATCATTCCTAAAGGAGCAGTCTGCCAGTCTGAATGTGGGCCATTGCATGGAGTAAGTGGAATGGTTGAAATAACTATGTAGTTGTCAGTTGTGGCTCAGTGGTAACATTGTGTCACCAATGATCCAGAAGGTCATAGGTTAAAGTTTCATTCCAGAAATCTGAAAATAAATACTCAGGCTGACATGCCAGTAAAGTGCTGAGGAGTTCATTTGTGCTGGCGGTGCCATATTTTAGATGAGACATTGAACTGAGGCCCAGTCCATTATCTCAAATAGATGTAAATGTTCTCTCATTCATATTAAAAGAACAGATAAATTTTCTGTCTCAGATCATATTCCTAAAATCAAAAAACAAAGAATTGCGGATGCTGGAAATCTGAAGCAAAAACAGAAATTGCTGGAGAAAATCAGAAGGTCAGGAACCCTCTGTGGACAGAAAGCAGAGTCAATGTTTCAGGTCCTGTGACCCTTCTTCAAAACTGATTGTGGTTAGGAAATTGTGGTATATATGCTGCAGGCAAAGTGAGGGGGAGGATAGAGTATATTCCAAATCAACATCACTAAGACATTTAATCATTATCCAATTTTTGTTTTTGAAGTTTACAATGCACGTCTTAGCTGCCATGACTATTACTTCGCAACAGTGACTATACTTCAGAAGTAGTTGCAAAACAGTACAGCACATTCCAAATACGTGCAAAGATTATGTGAATGCCAGATCTATGTTTTAAACAGCAAAAACAACACAGCACGAAAGTTGAGAAAGATTTCACTGGCTGTGCTATGAGCTGGCTATCCATGGTTAAGTACAGAATCCCTGCAGTTTAGAAACCAGCCATTTGGCCCATCGAGTCCACACCAACCCTACAAAGACCATCTCCCTCTCATAGGTGAAAATGAGGGCTGCAGATGTTGGAGATTAGAATTGAGAGTGTGGTGCTGGAAAAGCACAGCAGGTCAGGCAGCATCCGAGGAGCAGGAGAGTCGACGTTTCAGGCAAAAGCCCTTCCTCAGGAATGAGGCTGTGAGCCGAGGGGGTGGTGAGATAATTGGGAGGGAGGGAAGGGGGGTGGGGCTGTGGTTAGAGTAGGTGAGAGTGCAATAGGTAGATGGAGGTGGGGGTAATGGTGATAGGTCAAAGGGGAGGGTGGAGTGGAAAGGTGGGAAGGAAGATGGACAGGTCATGAGGGTGGTGGCGAGTTGGAAGGTTGGATCTGGGATAAAGTTGGGGGAGGGGAAATGAGGAAATTGGTGAAATCCACATTGATGCCATAGGATTGGAGGGTCCCGAGGCAGAAGATGAGGCATTCTTCCTCCAGGCGTCAGGTGCTTAGGGAGTGGTGATGGAGGAGACCCAGGACCTGCATGTCCTTGGTGGAGTGGGAGGTGGAGTTGAAGTGTTCAGCCATGCGGCAGTGGGGTTGGTTGCTGCAGGTGTCCCGGAGGTGTTCTCTGAAGCGCTCTGCGAGTAGGCGTCCTGTCTCCCCAATGTAGAGCAGACTGCATTGGGAGCAACGGATACAGTAAATGATGCATGGAAGTGCAGGTAAAACTCTGATGGACGTGGAGGGCTCCTTTGGGGCCTTGGATGGAGGTGAGGGAGAAGGTGAGGGTGCAGGTTTTGTAATACCTGTGATGGCAGGGGAAGGTGCCGGGAGGGAGGGGAGGGTGGGTTGGACCTGACAAGGGAGTCGTGGAAGGAATGGTCTTCACAGAACGCGGATAGGGCTGGGGAGGGAAATCTATCTGTAGTGGTGGGATCCATCTCAGACACCTCCCTCCCTTCCTGGACCTCTCCATCTCCATCATTGGTGGCTGACTCAACCCTGACATCTTCTACAAACCCACCAACTCCCACAGCTACCTGGACGACATCTCCTCTCACTCTGCCTCCTGTAAAAATGCTATCCCTTATTCCCAATTCCTCTGCATCTGCTCCCAGGAGGACCAGTTCCACCACAGAACACACTAAATGGTGGTCTTCTTTAAAGACTGCAATTTCCCCTCCCATGTAGTTGATGATGCCCTCCAGCACATCTCATCTATCTCCGCCCTTGGATCTCATCTCTCTAACTGCAACAAAGACAGAACCCACCCCCCTGCCTCACTTTCAACCCCACCAACCTCTGTATACATCCTCCTCCGCCATTTCCGCCACCTATAAACAGACTCCACCACCAGAGATATATTCTTTCCACCCCCCCTCCCCAATCCTGATCCGCTTTCTGTAAAGACTGTTCTGACCACATCTCACTCTTCAGGTGCATGCACCCCATCAACCCACCCTCTCCTCTGGACGCCTTCCCCTGCCACTGCAAGAATTGCAAAACCTGTGCCCATACCTCCGTCCAAGGCCCCAAAGGAGCCTTCCCCATCTGCCAAAGATTCACCAGCATTTCCACACGTGTCATTTGCTGTATCCATTGCTACCGATGCAGTCTCCTCTATATTGGGGAGACAGGACTCCTACTTGCAGAGCACTTCAGGGAACATCTCCGGAACACCTGCAGCAACCAACCCCACCTCCCCATGGCCGAACATTTCAACTCCTCCTCCCACTCTGGAAAGACATGCAGGTCCTGGGCCTCTTCCATCGCCACTCCCTAACCATCTGATGCCTGGAGGAAGAATGCCTCATCTTCTGCCTTGGGACCCTCCAACCCCATGGCATCAATGTTGATTTCACCAGTTTCCTCATTTCCCCCCCCCCCCCCCCCCATCTTATCCCAGGTCTAACCCTCCAACACAGCACTGACCTCATGATCTGCCCTACCTATCCAGTCCATCCTCCCCTCTGACCTATCACCATTACCCCCACCTCCATCTCCCTATTGCACATTCAGCTACCTTCCCCACAACCCACCCCCTCCCATTTATCTCACCACCCCCTCGGCGCTCAGCCTCATTCCTGATGAACGGCTTTTGCCCGAAACATCGAGTCTCCTGCTCCTCGGATGCTGCCTGACCTGCTGTGCTTTTCCAGCACCACACTCCTATCCCCCTCGCCAACCCTGTTCTTGTAACCCAGCATTTCCCATGGCTATTACACCTAGCCAGCACATCCCCAGACTCTATGGTCTAACTAGCATGGCCAATCCACCTAACCTACACATCTTTGGGAGAAAACTGGAGCACCTGGAGGAAGCTCCACAAACACAGGGAGATTATGCAAACTCCACATAGACAGTCACCCAAGGGTGGAGTTGAACCAGGTTCCCTGGCACTGTGTGGCAGCAGTACTAGCCACTGAGTCACTGTGCTGCCCAGTAGCGAGAGGTAAGTGAGAAAAATTTTCAAGGGTCCTCTTGATTCAAATTTTGTTGTCCTTTCACTGTTATGGAGGCATTGTAGACCCATCCAGTTTTGGGATTAAATTTCCAAATCTGCCAAGGGTAACGCTGATCTGCTGAGTCAGAGGCCAAAGTGACCTTTAGAAACTTCAGCACTGTTCCCATAATCTTTTCATGTTACTATGTTAATATGTAACTCACCTCTGCGTCCCTGTTGTCTGCTATGGTAGCTCTGATATACTGAGTTGGAAATCAAAGTGACATTTATATATTTCAGCATTGTTCCAGTAATCTTTCAATGCTATTGTATTAACATGTAACTTACCTCTAGGTACCTGTTGTTCTAAATATAAAACACTCCAACCTCTAGATTATACTTTGCCTGCAGCTCATGGTATTCCTTGTCCTACATACAAAAACTGCAGTCCTCTTCCCCAAACCTTGATTAGATTGCAACCTGTAATGTACCCCTAAGTATCTACTATTCTATACTATATGTAATTCAGTGTTTTCTTGAATTCTTTGTCCTGTGCAACCTGTGTTGCTCTGCCCAGTCTGTTCCAAAGCAGTGGCAGGGGCACTGGCTCATTTTAGAGGGAAAGTTCATTGTAGATCCCACCACTTGTCTTGATGCTTTAATTAAATTCCTGGCCAGTGTCTTATTCCTTGACATTTCACCATATGTTGCAATGTACAAGTTGAGTTCCGAAACTTACAAAAATGGAGGTTGACCTTTAACAACACAAGTGTAAATTGTGAACCACTGGTGTGGCAGGTTGCTAATTTGAAATGTGAAGAACAACACTGATAATTTGTATTCACCTAATGTGGCACAATTTAGTGAATGAATTAATGATATTAATATTGTATGTTTAATAACAATCAAATTGATTTAAATCTTAATTTGCTTTCTTCTGCATCAAATGAAGAGTTCATGAAATTCCTTCTTAGATTCTTGTTTTCAGTATCATCATAAGGATCCCACCCAGGATCAGATTTGGCATGCTTCTTTCAGCATCATCCCTCCACAACAAATCATCTTCCGCTCATTGAATTGAATACACCACATTTTTTGAATAATCTGATGAAACTTTATGCACTAATATCATCCCGTGATTTGATCATTAAAAACTATGCAAAACATACTCCTTGTAAGGGTTTTTTTTCTCCATTAGCCATTCACTAATTCTATTCATCGCAGACATGATTCGTCAATGGCTTGTTGAGACACAAAGGTTGACCAATAGACCTGTGACCTCCTAGTGTACTTGCAACATGGGTGTTATTTCTTCACACGCACCTCTTAATCTCATCAGTTATATGGATCTGAACATATCCCATACTAAAAAGCCGCATTCCTTACATAGCCGACTGATCCATAACTTCACTCCATCCTCATCTTGGTAAAATAGAAAGTACTGGAGGGAAGGATTCATTTGAAAGGAAGTTTAAAAAAATCAGTAAGAAATGAGAAAGCAGAGGTGTAGGCAGTTAAGAGGCAAATGAAAATGTGACAAAAGGGCTAGAATAGATGAGGAGAATGAAGCAGAAATTAGAACCAGGGTAGGTAAAAATGGTTAAAATGTCAAAGCCTAAGGCACTTTACAAATGCTACACACATTGAGATAATGGTAAGAAAAGGATGAGTTAACAACACAAATAGAAATAAATGGAAATGACTTGATTGCTATTACGGCGATAAGGTTGCAGGGCGGGCAAGCAAGACTGGGAACTCAGTATTCAACGACATTTGATATTCTGGAAGAATAGATACAAGGGAAAATGAGGCGGTGTTGCTTAGTGAATAAAGTGCAATGGTGAGCAATGATATGGATGCAGTAGATGAGACATAGAGTCAGTTGAGTGGAAATAAGGAATAGCAAGAGAAATAAGTTGTGTGGAATTCATCTGTAGGTCTCTGGAGAGTTGCCTCACAATAGGACAGAGTATTGGGAAATAATAGAGTGGTGTAAGAAGGGCAGTACAATTGTCATGAGTTATTTTAATCTGCATATTGGCTGGACAAATAAGATGGGCAAGGGTAACATGAAGCACAGAATTGTCGAGTGCATCATAGATAGCTTCTTAGAATGGTCAATTGTGTAACCTGCACAGCAACAGGTTGTCTTAGATCTCGTAATGTGTAAAGAGGTAGGCCTAATAATATATCTCTTAGTTCAAGATATTCCAGGGATAGTAATCATAATCTGGTAGAATTCCAAATTCAGTTTGAGGGAGAGCAATTGGGTAATGACAATTACAGTGGTATGAAGAAAAGGTTGTCGAAACAGGGCTAGGTTATACACTAAAGGGAAAGTGGCTGAGGAGTGGCAGACATTTTGTAATATCCAGTGAAAATTTGATCTGGTCAAAAAGAAGGACTCTATGAGAAAGATTACCCACCTGTGGTTAACAAGTCCAATCAAAATCAAAGACCGAATAGCAGCAAAAACTAGTGATGGTTAGAGGATTAGAATTTTTTTTAGGACAACAAGGGCAAATGGATAAATTGAATGAGTTGGCAAAAAACTTGACAAATGGCAATTAATGTAGGAAAGTGAGGTTGTGCACTTTGATGGGAAAAATCAGAAGGCAGACTACTAGTTAAATGGAGAGCGATTCCACAAAAACGCAGTTCTTTGTGAATGAAATACGAAAAGTTAACATGCAAGTGTGTCAAGTAATTAAGATGACACTTAGAATTTTGACCTTTATTGCTAGGCAGTTAGAGTTTAAAATTAAGGGGAAAAGTCCCCAAAAAAACTATGGATGCGAGAAATCAGAAACAAAAACTGAAATTGCTATGAAAGCTTAGCAGATCTGGCAACATCTATGGAAAGAAAGCAAACTTAACCTTTCAGGTCCACTGTCTGGTCAAAAATGTTCTGAAGAAAGGTCACTGGACCCGAAATGTTAACTCTACTTTCTTTCCACGGACACTGCTAGACCTGCTGAATTTTCCCAGCAATTTCTCCAGTTGTTAAAAATAGGGAAGGCTTGTTACAATTGTACCTGCAGTAATATGTGCAGTTTTAGGTCCTGTATTTAAGAAAGGAAGTCATAGAGATGTACAGCATGGAAACAGACCCTTCGGTCCAACCCGTCCATGCCGACCAGATATCCCAACCCAATCTAGTCCCACCTGCCAGCGCCCGGCCCATATCCCTCCAAACCCTTCCTATTCATATACCCATCCAAATGCCTCTTAAATGTTGCAATTGTACCAGCCTCCACCACAACCTCTGGCAGCTCATTCCATACACGTACCACCCTCTGCCTGAAAAAGTTGCCCCTTAGGTCTCTTTTATATCTTTCCCCTCTCACCCTAAACCTATGCCCTCTAGTTCTGGACTCCCCAATCCCAGGGAAAAGGCTTTGTCTATTTATCCTATCCATGCCTCTCATAATTTTGTAAACCTCTATAAGGTCACCCCCTCAGCCTCCGACACTCCAGGGAAAACAGCCCCAGCCTGATCAGCCTCTCCCTGTAGCTCAAATCCTCCAACCCTGGCAACATCCTTGTAAATCTTTTCTAAACCCTTTCAAGTTTCACAACATCTTTCCGATAGGAAGGAGACCAGAATTGCATGCAATATTCCAACAGTGGCCTAACCAATGTCCTGTACAGCCGCAACATGACCTCCCAACTCTTGTACTCAATACTCTGACCAATAAAGGAAAGCATACCAAAATGCCTTCTTCACTAGCCTATCTACCTGTGACTCCACTTTCAAGGAGCTATGAGCCTGCACTCCAAGGTCTCTTTGTTCAGCAACACTCCCTTGGATGTTACCATTAAGTGTATAAGTTCTGCTAAGATTTGCTTTCCCAAAATGCAGCACCTCACATTTATCTGAATTAAACTCCATCTGCCACTTCTCAGCCCATTGGCCCATCTGGTCAAGATCCTGTTGTAATCTGAGGTAATCCTCTTCGCTGTCCACTACAACTCCAATTTTGGTGTCATCTGCAAACTTACTAACTGTACCTCTTATGCTCGCATCCGAATAATTTATGTAAATGACAAAAAATAGAAGGCCCAGCACCGATTCTTGCGGCACTCCACTGGTCACAGGCCTCCAGTCTGAAAAATAACCCTCCACCACCACCTTCTGTCTTCTACCTTTGAGCCAGTTCTGTATCCGAATGGCTAGTTCTCCCTGTATTCCATGAGATCTAACCTTGCTAATCAGTCTCCCATGGGGAACCTTGTCGAACGCCTTACTGAAGTCCATATAGATCACATCTACCACTCTGCCTTCATCAATCATCTTTGTTACTTCTTCAAAAAACTCAATCAAGTTTGTGAGACATGATTTCCCACGCACAAAGCCATGTTGACTGTCCCGAATCAGTCCTTGCCTTTCCAAATACATGTACACCTTGTCCCTCAGGATTCCCTCCAACAACTTGCCCACCACCCAGGTCAGGCTCACCGGTCTATAGTTCCATGGCTTGTCTTTACTGCCCTTCTTGAACAGTGGCACCACGTTTGCCAACCTCCAGTCTTCCGGCACCTCACCTGTGACTATCAATGATACAAATATCTCAGCCAGAGGCCCAGAAATCACTTCTCTAGCTTCCCACAGAGTTCTTGGGTACATCTGATCAGGTCTTGGGACTTATCCACTTTTAACCGTTTCAAGACATCCAGCACTTCCTCCTCTGTAATCTGGACATTTTGCAAGATGTCACCATCTATTTCCCTACAGTCTATATCTTCCATATCCTTTTCCACAGTAAACACTGATGCAAAATATTCATTTAGTATCTCCCCCATTTTCTGTGGCTCCACACAAAGGCCGCCTTGCTGATCTTTGAGGGGCCCTATTCTCTTCCTAGTTACCCTTTTGTCCTTAATATATTTGTAAAAACCCTTTGGATTCTCCTTAATTTTATTTGCCAAAGCTATCTCATGTCCCCATTTTTCCCTCCTGAATTCCCTCTTAAGTATACTCCTATTTTCTTTATACTCTTCTAAGGATTCACTCGATCTATCCTGTCTATGCCTGACATACGCTTCCTTCTTTTTCTTAACCAAACCCTCAATTCCTTTAGTCATCCAGTATTCCTTATACCTACCAGACTTCCCTTTCACCCTGACAGGAATATACTTTCTCTGGATTCTTGTTATCTCATTTCTGAAGGCTTCCCATTTTCCAACCGTCCCTTTTACCTGTGAATATCTGCCTCCAATCAGCTTTTGAAAGTTCTTGCCTAATACCGTCAAAACTGGCCTTTCTCCAATTTAGAATTTCAACTTTTAGATCTGGTCTATCCTTTTCCATCACTATTTTAAAACGAATAGAATTATGGTCGCTGGCCCCAAAGTGCTCCCCCACTGACACCTCAGTCACCTGCCCTGCCTTATTTCCCAAGAGTAGGTCAAGTTTTGCATCTTCTCTAGTTGGTACATCCACATACTGAATCAGAAAATTGTCTTGTACACACTTAAGAAATTCCTCTCCATCTAAACCTTTCACACTATGGCAGTCCCAGTCGATGTTTGGAAAGTTAAAATCCCTGACCATAACTACCTTTATCATTCTACAGATAGCTGAGATCTCCTTACAAGTTTGTTTCTCAATTTCCCTCTGACTATTGGTGGGCCTATAATACAATCCCAATAAGGTGATCATCCCTTTCTTATTTCTCAGTTCCACCCAAATAACTTCCCTGGATGTATTTCCAGGAATATCCTCCCTCAGCACCGCTGTAATGCTATCTCTTATCAAAAATGCCACTCCCCCTCCTCTCTTGCCTCCCTTTCTATCCTTCCTGTAGCATTTGTATCCTGGAACATTAAGCTGCCAGTCCTGCCCATCCCTGAGCCATGTTTCTGTAATTGCTATGATATCCCAGTCCCATGTTCCTAACCATGCCCTGAGTTAATCTGCCTTCCCTGTTTGGCCCCTTGCATTGAAATAAATGCAGTTTAATTTATTAGTCCTACCTTGTCCCTGCCTGCTCTGACTGTTTGACTCACTTCTGTTCTCAGCTGTACCCGTCTCAGATCGATCTCTTTCCTCACCATCTCCCTGGGTCCCACCCACCCCCACTTTACTAATTTAAATCCTCCCAAGCAGTTCTAGCAAATTTCCCTGCCAGTATATTAGTCCCCTTCCAATTTAGGTGCAATCTGTGCTTCTTGTACAGGTCACCTCTACCCCAAAGAGATTCCAATGATCCAGAAATGTGAATTCTTCTCCCATACACCAGCATTCACCCATGCATTCATCTGCTCTATCCTCCTATTCCTGCCCTCACTAGCTCGTAGCACTGGGAATAATCCAGATATTACTACCCTTGAGGACCTCCTTTTTAAATTTCTGCCTAACTCTCTGTAATCTCCCTTCAGAGCCTCAACCTTTTCCCTTCCAATGTCGTTGGTTCCAATGTTGACAATGACCTCCTGCTGGCCCCTCTCCCCCGTGAGAACATTCTGCCCCCTCTCTGAGACATCCTTGATCCTGGCACCAGGGAAACAACACACCATTCTGCTTTTTCTCTGCTCGCCACAGAAACGTCTGTCTGTACCTCTGACTACAGAATCCCCTAACACAATTGATCTCTTGGAAGCCGACGTATCCCTTGTTGCATTAGAGCCAGTCTCAATACCAGAAACTTGGCTGTTCGTGCTATATTCCCCTGAGAATCCATCACCCCCTACATTTTCCAAGACAGCATACCCTGTTTGAAATGGGTATATCCACAAAAGACTCCTGCCCTAGGTGCTGACCTCTCTCACCCTTATTGGAGTTAACCCATCTATGTGACTGTATCTGTGACTTCCCCCCGCCTTCCTATAACTACCATCCATCACATACTGTTGCTGTTGCAAATTCCTTATTGCTTCTATCTGTCTCTCCAACTGATCCATTTGATCGGATAAGATTTGCATCTGACAGCATTTATGGCAGATATAATCCGCAGTAACCCTTAAGCTCTCTTTAAACTCCCACATCTGACAAGAAGTACGTATCACTGCAAAGGTCATTTTTGCTCCTTCACAATCTACAGACCCAGAAAATAACACCGTTTTATTCCTCTACAAACACTGCCCCAGTTTAAATTAATAGCTATGGCTTATATTTTAAGTTTAATCAACAGACTTATCTCCAAAAACAAATAATCAAGAAAGAATCCACTATACTCACTACTGTAGCCTTTCTCATGGACAGACTTAAAACAACAATTAACTTATCTGATTCTGTGCTGCGAAGTTCGACCAACAGTCCTCCAAGATCAGTTGTGAATTTCACTGTTAATTTTCCCAGATGCACTCCATTATCTATCTCTCTATCTCTTTCTTCTCTCCTCTTTCATCTCTCTATCTCTTTCATCTCTCCTCTCTCCTCTCTCTTCTCTCCTCTTTCTTCTCTTCTCTCCTCTTTCTTCTCTTCTCTCCTCTTTCTTCTCTTCTCTCCTCTTCTCTCCTCTCCTCTTCTCTCCTCTTCTCTCCTCTTCTCTCCTCTTCTCTCCTCTTCTCTCCTCTTCTCTCCTCTTCTCTCCTCTTCTCTCCTCTTCTCTCCTCTTCTCTCCTCTTCTCTCCTCTTCTCTCCTCTTCTCTCCTCTCCTCTCCTCTCCTCTCCTCTCCTCTCCTCTCCTCTCCTCTCCTCTCCTCTCCTCTCCTCTTCTCTCCTCTCCTCTCCTCTTCTCTCCTCTTCTCTCCTCTTCTCTCCTCTTCTCTCCTCTTCTCTCCTCTTCTCTCCTCTTCTCTCCTCTCCTCTCCTCTCCTCTCCTCTCCTCTCCTCTCCTCTCCTCTCCTCT
Source organism: Chiloscyllium plagiosum (assembly GCF_037043375.1). Classification (NCBI taxonomy): domain Eukaryota; kingdom Metazoa; phylum Chordata; class Chondrichthyes; order Orectolobiformes; family Hemiscylliidae; genus Chiloscyllium; species Chiloscyllium plagiosum. The sequence goes on from NW_028270158.1 coordinate 31,013,460, forward strand.
CCTCTCCTCTCCTCTTCTCTCCTCTTCTCTCCTCTTCTCTCCTCTTCTCTCCTCTTCTCTCCTCTTCTCTCCTCTTCTCTCCTCTTCTCTCCTCTTCTCTCCTCTTCTCTCCTCTTCTCTCCCTCTCCTGCATCTCCCTTTTAAACTGCTGTTGTGTATTGGAGGTAATTCAAAAGAGGTTCACTAGTCTGATTCCTGAAATGAACTTAAGTGGTTAACTTAACAAGAGCCACTAAGCAAGTTAGGCCTTTATTCATTGGTGGTTAGAAGAATGAAGGGGTGATGTTATTGAAATACACAGGATTCTGAAGGAACTTGACAGGGGTAGATCTTTTCACTCAGGGACCGGGGAAGGATCTCAAATTAGAGGACTCTCTTTTAAAACTGAAATGCAAAGGAATTTCTTCTCTCAGGGAGTACTGAATATTTGGAATTCTCTGCCTCAGTGGATAGTTGTGGAGGCTAGATCATTGAAGTTATTTTGAAGACGTAAATAGATTTTTGAAATATCAATGAGTTGAGGGCTAAGAAGAGAGCTGCCTTGTAAAAAAAAAAAAATGAGGCCTGAGGCAAATGAACCATGACTTTGGTGAATAACAAGGCAGGTTTAAGGGGTCAAATGGCCTAGTGCTACTATTTCTTCAGTTTTTATGAAACTGAGCTGATCTGGTAGCATCTGTGAAGAGAGAATGTTACCATTTCTCGACTAATATAATTCTTCAGGACTTGGTAAGTGTATGTGGACTCAAACCATTCACACTGTTTCTCTCTTGACACGCTGCCAGACCTGCTGGGTCTTTATTTCAGATCTCCAGCATCTTCTGTATTTTGATTTTATTCAATTGTTGTTACAAACATGTGCAAAAGCTCCTTCAGTGAACTTGATGTTTGGCTTGATTTACGTTTGGAAGTTATAACAAGCTTTAATTTCATATTGTCAACCCTGTTGCTAACACCAGCTAATATGAATTCTCATGTCCTGTCATTGTCACCAGAACTGTAATCGAACATCTCCATTCCATAGTTTGGCTGATATACATATCGATATTCATTGGCTCTTCACCAATGTCGCTCATGTGACAAATGGATGGTTGTGTTTTGCCATTGATAAATCACTGGAAATTGGCAATTTTGGCATTGTAGTCAGTTGGTGAGCAATCTTCGTGTTCTGTTGCAACATTAAACTTTATGGAATGAAGCATCCACACGAACTAGTTGTTGGTCTGAAATCTTTGCTGGAATCAGCATTTAATTTGGCTCACTTAAGTGTATTTATACACATCTGATTTCTGGTAATGATGTTTGCTTCAGTGATACGGGGAATTGTTGAAACCACACCTGGAGTACATAGTGTGATAATACTGTGGCTTTATTTTATCCTAGCTTTTAAGATGGAAGAAAGCCAGTTAAGCAGACAGCTTGTGAGGCCTTGTTTAAGTTGGAACAATAGAAGCAGCCTGGATGGATGTGGCCAGCTCATAGATCAGGCTTTATAATTTTTTTTTAGTTTATAGGTTTAGCTATAAGCAGTTGCTGTTAGAGATTCAACAGGGCAGAAACTGCTGGAGTTTTTAACAAGTAGAAGCTATTTTTTCCCTCTCTTGATTGCAGCTAGAAGTTGGGATTTCTCTCTGCTGCTGGGTTACCTGTGAGACAAATCCATTTTTCTGAAGTTGTCTTTTTGCTTGGGTGTATTTATAGGATGTTACTGTATTGGAACAGTTAATTAGTAACAGTCACTGTGTTTGTAATTCTGTTAAGTTTTTCAATAGAGCTGTTATTCAAAGTTGTGCTTTCTTTTGTTGTATTTTAACAATAGTGTTTAAATAAATGGAGTTTTGGTGAATATAGAGTAATTTGACCAACCTTACCTGTGCTGGCTATAACATGATTCTGGCCCCATTAGTTTCAATGGTGCTGGTATTGCATGGTTTTCTTAGAAAGTGAGATCGCATGGGAACCAAACTATGGCGTTAAATGAGAGTTATCTATATTTGGTAAGTAAAACATACAATCTGGAATGAAAAAACTGACGCTAATTTTTAATGGGAGTGTAGAATTTTGCAGCTGAAAAGGCAGGGAGGTGGTTAAGATGAGTACATTTCTTTGAGGTCATCTGGTATGTCAGGTCAATGTATATATTGTTATCTATGGTTTACACATTCTAAAACCCCTTGATTACGTCCAATCTATAACTCTCCTTGGTGTCCTCCAAATATAAAACACCATTTTCCTGTCCCATCTCCCCCGCTTAATTATAACAGCATCTGGAATAATTCCTGAAGATTATCTGACAATCATGGAGGGCTGTAAACCCAAAACCAGAGCCAGCCCTGAACTGTAATTCAAGAAAACAAAATCCTACAGATGCACTAATCTGAAGCAAAAGCCATTTGGTGGAAAAAGTCAAAAGATTACCTGCATCATGGAATGATGAGAGGAGTTGTTGCCTCGGTCTGGAGCTTTGCTCAGCATCACACTGTTAGATCTAATGTCTGTGTGTTTCTTTTAAAGATAAAGCGACAAACCCTCTAAACTCTGAAGAGAAATGGGAATACATCAAAGGATTCTGCGATCAGGTCAATCTGGAACTGGAAGGGTAAGAGGGAGTGATCATCAAAGTGATATCAGTATAAGTAGAGATGATACGTATTCTGTGAGACGTATATGTCATTTTAGACCAGTATCATCCTGTTTCATGATCACTGAAAAATCTTCAGGGTTATGCAGAAAGAATGGGACAAATTGGATCAGAGAGCTGGAATAGGCATGAGAGGTAACCTCCTGTGCATTATTATTCTATGATATAAGCGTCAGGATAGATATAAAAGATGACAATTTGAGATGTGTCCTGATGCTGGCATGACCTCTTTGGAAAGGCACTTGACAAAAAGGTATTAAATGAAAACGGACAAAACATAATGACATTTGAACTGTAAATTCCTCTGTCTTTAGCCCACAGATTGCAACTCGCCTTTTGGGTCACAAAATCCAATCACCACAAGAAAAGGAGGCACTGTATGCACTAACGGTAAGGCTGTTCACTGATTGCTATGAACACATAACTTTATTCAAATTTTTTTAATTACCAGCAGCATTATAACTTGAAGTCCCATATGGCAGGTACACCATGATTCAGATTTAAATTAAAACTTTCTCAGCACTCGGGGCAGATACACCACAGGTTTAGGTATAATGTAAAGAACTCTATAGATATTTCATTAAATACCCCCGAGGGAGGGAGAGCACAGGATAGAAACAGAAACATTCCATCAACATCCATGGATCACCTCCTCTCAGTTCAAAATTATGGCATGGGAACATAGGAATTGGTAGATGAAAAGGTCCAAAGTCCTTCTCACCATTTACCATATGTGATGGGGTCAAAAATTATAGCAGTTGTTCTTGATTAGTTGGTCCATACCAAACCCAGGCATAAGGTATATGAAAAAAAACCTCAGTAGTGGGGAGCTTTGGGAAACATTGGTTCAGAGTTGCCTATTCCTTGATAAGCAATATTACACTTGAGGTAAAAACAATGACTGCAGATGCTGGAAACCAGATTCTGGATTAGTGGTGCTGGAAGAGCACAGCAGTTCAGGCAGCATCCAAGGAGCTTCGAAATCGACGTTTCAGGCAAAAGCCCTTCATCAGGAATAAAGGCAGTGAGCCTGAAGCCTCGAGAGATAAGCTAGAGGAGGGTGGGAGTGGGGAGAAAGTAGCATAGAGTACAATGGGTGAGTGGGGAAGGGGATGAAGGTGATAGGTCAGGGAGGAGAGGGTGGAGTGGATAGGTGGAAAAGGAGATAGGCAGGTAGGACAAGTCATGGGGACAGTGCTGAGCTGGAAGTTTGGAACTAGGGTGAGGGGGAAGGGGAAATGAGGAAACTGTTGAAGTCCACATTGATGCCCTGGGGTTGAAGTGTTCCGAGGCGGAAGATGAGGCTTTCTTCCTCCAGGCATCTGGTGGTGAGGGAGCGGCGGTGAAGGAGGCCCAGCACCTCCATGTCCTACGTAGAGCAGTTGATCTTCCGTAATTACACTGGCACCATTCCCCACCTCTTCCTCCGCTACATTGATGACTGCATTGGCGCCACCTTGTGCTCCCGCGAGGAGGTTGAGCAATTCATCAACTTCACCAACACATTCCACCCTGACCTTAAATTTACCTGGACCATCTCTGACACCTCCCTCCCCTTCCTGGACCTCTCCATCTCCATTAATGACGACCGACTTGACACTGACATTTTTTACAAACCCACCGACTCCCACAGCTACCTGGATTACACCACTTCCCACCCTACCTCTTGCAAAAATGCCATCCTGTATTCCCAATTCCTCCGCCTCCGCCATATCTGCTCCCAGGAGGACCAGTTCCACCGTAGAACACACCAGATGGCCTCCTTCTTTAGAGACCGCAATTTCCCTTCCCACGTGGTAAAGATGCCCTCAAACGCATCTCGTCCACATCCCGCACCTCTGCCCTCAGACCCCATCCCTCCAACCATAACAAGGACAGAACGCCCCTGGTGCTCACCTTCCACCATACCAACCTTTGCATAAACCAAATCATCCGTCGACCATTCTGCCACCTCCAAACAGACCCTACCACCAGGAATGTATTTCCCTCCCCACCCCTTTCCACCTTCCGCAAAGACCGTTCCCTCCGTGACTACTGGTCAGGTCCACGCCCCCCTACAACTCACCCTCCCATCCTGGCACTTTCCCCTGCCACCGCAGGAACTGTAAAACCTGCGCCCACACCTCTTCCCTCACCTCTATCCAAGGCCCTAAAGGAGCCTTCCACATTCATCAAAGTTTTACTTGCACATCCACTAATATCACTTATTGTATCCATTGCTCCCGATGCGGTCTCCTCTACATTGGGGAGACTGGGCGCCTCCTAGCAGAGCGCTTTAGGGAACATCTCCGGGACACCCGCACCAATCAACCACACTGCCCCGTGGCCCAACATTTCAACTCCCCCTCCCACTCTGCTGAGGACATGGAGGTCCTGGGCCTCCTTCACCGCCGCTCCCTCACCACCAGACGCCTGGAGGAAGAACGCCTCATCTTCCGCCTCGGAACACTTCAACCCCAGGGCATCAATGTGGACTTCAACAGTTTCCTCATTTCCCCTTCCCCCACCTCACCCTAGTTCCAAACTTCCAGCTCAGCACTGTCCCAATGACTGTCCGGACTTGTCCTACCTGCCTATCTCCTTTTCCACCTATCCACTCCACCCTCTCCTCCCTGACCTATCACCTTCATCCCCTCCCCCACTCACCCATTGTACTCTATGCTACTTTATCCCCATCCCCACCCTCCTCGAGCTTATCTCTCCACACTTCAGGCTCACTGCCTTTATTCCTGATGAAGGGCTTTTGCCCGAAACGTCGATTTCGAAGCTCCTTGAATGCTGCCTAAACTGCTGTGCTCTTCCAGCACCACTAATCCATGTAATGTCTCAAATAACTCACACTGCATCCAAAATATTATTTTCTCAACAGTTGGAACCTTGAATAAATCAACACTGACTGTTCCCATTATGGTCCCAGAGAGTTTTACTTTCACTAAACTTCTGCTCACTGAGCAGTTTCACTCTTTTATTTTTAGAGATCGTGTTCCATAGATTGACCACTGATCATACGTTGTAGCTAGTGATTATGGTTTGATGTTTGAGTGTGTCTGTGTATATACAGAGTTTGATTGTATTTGTTGGTTTTGGTATAGTGTTTGTGTGTACAGTGTTTAATGACCTGGATTTTTCTTTTCACAGGTATTAGAGGCTTGTATGAATAACTGTGGAAAACGTTTTCAGAATGAAGCTGGAAAGTATCGATTTTTAAATGATCTAATTAAAGTTTTATCACCAAAGGTATTGTACAATGCTTTCCAGATCAATATTGTATCTTTGAGCTATAGTGATAACGAACAATAATGCTGTGTTGCATTCTGATCCTTTTTAGCTTACCTGTGAGCGTTCTAGGTTTTCATTATGTTGTGTGTGAAGAAATAATACCTGCTATCACTCCTGAACATTGTGCCTCAATTTTCTGAGATTGTACCCCCTCTTATTCAAAACTCCACACCCACCCTACCAGAGAAATAATTGCTTTCTATCTAACCTATTGAAACCTTTAATCACCTTAAATATCTTCATTTGATCATCCTTTAATATTTTGGACACCATAGGAGTACCATAGGACACCAGTCTATGTACCTATCTGTGCATTTTATCCCTTTCAATCTGGTAAAATTCTGGTGAACTTATGATGTCTTTCTTAAAGGCCAATATATTATTCCCGCGGCACTGTTCCTGAATCTGAACAAATACTCAAGATGGGGTCTGATAGGTGCATCTCAAACCACTGCAGAGGTTGCCAAATACATTTTTTGTTGAAGTGTTTCTTCCCAAAGCTGACTGAATCAACTGGAGGAGATCCTTTAAAGATTGTTGAACTGTATTTTCTGAAAGCTTGGGAACACTGTCCATTCATGGTGTTATGATCACAAGGAAGCCATTGAAAAGAAATTCAAACCTCCACTTTCTGTTCTGTTTTTAATTCCACCCAAGAGTCCCCCAAACATTCCAGGATTTTGAGGGTTTTTCATTTCTCCTGGGATCAACCTATAGTGTGCCACAGATTTCAGAAATTCACTTTTTCTTCTGTTTCTCCAATTTGGTACTTAGACTTTCCTAGCTCCCTCTGTCTGGAGGATTTTCTTTGAGGACCACTTCCAGTAGTTTTATTAGATGAATCTGACAATTTTAATTTCTCATGAATTTAGACTTTTTTTGCAAGCATGACCTCCCCTCTCAATTTCTGTTTAGTGACTCCAATGCAGTAACTCTCCTTCCTCTTGGCCTCTGTGCTCTGTTTCTTGGCTGCTGTCTGATACACCACTATCTTCTCAAGTTGACTCTTGCCAGCTTTCTCTCTCTTTCTCTATATCTGTGTCGAAGAGAAGAAACACACAACAGGCGTATCTCCTGCACCCTATTCCCATGGTAATGTGGCACCCTGGGATGTGTCAGACCAACCAGTATCAATTTCTAAACCTGTCCCTTTGATCTGATAAGTATATTAATAGAGTCAGAGGTCTACTGCATGAAAACAGGTGCTTGGCCCAACTTGCCCTTGCCGTCCAGTTTCACAATTTAAACTAGGCCCATTTGCCTGCATTTGATCCATATCTTTCCATACCTGCCCCATCCATGAACCTGTCCAAATGTTTCATAAGTGACATAAATTATACTTGTAATTTATAACTAATTAATTGTTTATAATCATTCCTCATTGGGACCTCTGTTGTTTGTAATATATATAAATGATTAACATGAAAATGTAGATGGTTTAATTAGCAAGTTTGCAGTTGACACTATAATTGGTATTATTTAAGCGGTATTTGACAGTTTCTCAAATCCACATTTGTTTCCCTCTCAGAAGTATGATGAGGTTCTCCATCTCCTCACTTTCCACCCCATTAGCCCTCAAGTTCGAGGGATCATCCTTCACTATTTCTACCACCTTGAGCAGGATTTGCCACCAAACACCAGTTTCTCTCTCTTCTCGTTAGCATGTTGAAAGGACTATTCCCTCTGTGACACCTTGGTCTACTCAATAGCCACCAACGTCTTATCACCTTTCCATGGCATTTTCCAACTCGATTGCAGGAGATGTAACAACTATCCTTTTCTCTACTCCCAGCCAACTTCCCCTCTCACTGTCCAAAGCCTCAAACACTCCTTCCAAGTGAAGTAGCGATGTAGTTGTACATTCAATTTAGTGTATTCATTGCTCACAATGTAGTCTCACTGTGGACGCCAAAGGCAGTCTGGGTGACTAGTTGCAGAATGCCTCCATTTAGTCTGCAAGTATGAGGAGAAAGTCAGGTCTGCAGATGCTGGAGATCAGAGCTGAAAATGTGTTGCTGGAAAAGCGCAGCAGGTCAGGCAGCATCCAGGGAACAGGAGAATCGACGTTTCGGGCATAAGCCCTTCTTCAGGAATGAGGAAAGTTTGTCCAGCAGGCTAAGATAAAAGGTAGGGAGGAGGGACTTGGGGGAGGGTGAGTTCAACACGCGGCATGACATCGAACAATTCTTCCGCCGCCTTCGCCTCCGCGCCTACTTCTTTAACCAAGACTCTCGCCCACCCTCTGACGACCCCTTCTCCCGCCTCCAACACACCCCATCCACCTGGACACCCCGTGCTGGCCTCCTACCTGCCCTCGACCTCTTCATAGCCAACTGCCGCCGCGATATTAACCGCCACCTGAACTCCCCCACCCCTCTCACCCACTCCAACCTCTCACCCTCGGAACGTGCAGCCCTCCACTCCCTCCGTTCCAACCCCAACCTCACTATCAAACCAGCAGACAAGGGAGGCGCGGTAGTAGTTTGGCGCACCGACCTCTACACCACTGAGGCCAAACGCCAGCTCGCAGATACCTCCTCCTACTGCCCCCTTGACCATGACCCCACCCCCCACCACCAAACCATCATCTCCCACACCGTCCATAACCTCATCACCTCGGGGGATCTCCCATCCACCGCCTCCAACCTCATAGTCCCACAACCCCGCACCGCCCGCTTCTACCTCCTGCCCAAAATCCACAAACCTGACTGCCCCGGCGGACCCATTGTCTCCGCCTGCTCCTGCCCCACCGAACTCATCTCCGCATACCTTGACACCGTCCTGTCCCCCTTAGTCCAAGAACTCCCCACCTACGTTCGGGACACCACCCATGCCCTCCACCTGCTCCATGATTTTCGCTTCCCCGGTCCCCAACGCCTTATTTTCACCATGGACATCCAGTCCCTGTACACCTCCATCCCCCATCACGAAGGACTCAAAGCCCTCCGCTTCTTTCTTTCCCGCCGTACCGGCCAGTACCCTTCCACTGACACCCTCTTTCGACTGACTGAACTGGTCCTCACCCTGAACAACTTCTCTTTCCAATCCTCCCACTTCCTCCAAACGAAAGGAGTAGCCATGGGCACCCGCATGGGCCCCAGCTATGCTTGCCTCTTCGTAGGATATGTGGAACAATCCATCTTCCGCAACTACACTGGCCCCACCCCCCACCTTTTCCTCCGCTACATCGATGACTGTATCAGCGCCGCCTCGTGCTCCCACGAGGAGGTTGAACAGTTCATCCACTTCACCAACACCTTCCACCCCGACCTCAAATTCACCTGGACAGTCTCAGATTCCTCCCTCCCCTTCCTCGACCTTTCTATTTCTATCTCAGGCGACCGAATCAACACGGACATCTACTACAAACCGACCGACTCCCACAGCTACCTGGACTACACCTCCTCCCATCCTGCCCCCTGTAAAAACGCCATCCCATTCTCCCAATTCCTTCGACTCCGCCGCATCTGCTCCCAGGAGGACCAGTTCCAAAAACGCACAACCCAGATGGCCTCCTTCTTCAAGGACCGCAATATCCCCCCCAACGTGGTCGACGATGCCCTCCACCGCATCTCTTCCACTTCCCGCTCCTCCGCCCTTGAGTCCCGCCCCTCCAACCACCACCAGGACAGAACCTCACTGGTCCTCACCTACCACCCCACCAATCTCCATGTTAGTGCATCATCCGCCGTCATTTCCGCCACCTCCAAATGGACCCCACCACCAAGGATATATTTCCCTCCCCTCCCCTATCAGCATTCTGTAAAGACCACTCCCTCCGTGACTCCCTCGTCAGGTCCACACCCCCCACCAACCCAACCTCAACTCCCGGCACCTTCCCCTGCAACCGCAGGAGGTGCAAGACCTGCGCCCACACCTCCCCCCTCACCTCCCTCCAAGGCCCCAAAGGAAACTTCCATATCCGCCACAGATTCACCTGCACCTCCACACACATCATCTATTGCATCCTCTGCACCCAATGTGGCCTCCTCTATATTGGGGAGACAGGCCGGCTACTTGCGGAGCATTTCAGAGAACACCTCTGGGACACCCGGACCAACCAACCCAACCACCCTCTGGCTCAACATTTCAATTCCCCCTCCCACTCCACCAAGGATATGCAGGTCTTTGGACTCCTCCATCGCCAGACCACAACAAAACGACGGTTGGAGGACGAGCGCCTCATCTTCCGCCTAGGAACCCTCCAACCACAAGGGATGAACTCGGATTTCACCAGTTTCCTCATTTCCCCTCCCCCCACCTTGTCTCAGTCTAATCCATCGAATTCAGCACCGCCTTCCTAACCTGCTATCTTCTTCCCGACCTCTCCGCCCCCACCCCAGTCTGACCTATCACCCTCACCTTGACCTCTTTCCACCTATCACATTTCCGACGCCCCTCCCCCAAGTCCCTCCTCCCTACCTTTTATCTTAGCCTGCTGGACACACTTTCCTCATTCCTGAAGAAGGGCTTATGCCCGAAACGTCGATTCTCCTGTTCCCTGGATGCTGCCTGACCTGCTGTGCTTTTCCAGCAACACATTTTCAGCTCTGCAAGTATGACCCAACTCCGACTCTTGGCCTCTGTGTGAGTCCAATGTAGCGATTTCATGGCGACCCATTTGGTGGTCCTTTGGTCCAGTGTAGCCTCAGCATGGACCTCTGGCTTTGAAATGATTCAAGAAGTGGTCTCACGGCCTTGAGAGCATTAAGGTGAAGCTCAGAGTGATCTAGACTCAAGACCCGACACAGACCAGAGGCTAGGTGCCAACTTGGCCTTGGTTGGAAGGACTATTATTTTTAACTTGCTAATTTCTTTACTTTTCTAATTTATTCCAGTGATCTTTAATTCTGGACTTTTTATTTCTTTATTTTTCTAATTTTTCTTTCCTTAAAAATTTGTACTTAAGAATCTGTACCTAGGTACCTTTTGTACCTAAGAGGGCGTCGAAAGTGATGACTTGTAAACTTTTCATTGTACTCATTTGAGTACATGACAGTAAAGCTAATTCCAATTCAAACTTTAAATCTTTTGCAATTTTAGCGCACCACTTGCTCTCCCAATGCGTTTCTATACTCCACTTGGTGCAGTGTACCAGGGAAGATCAACTTGAGCTCATGGATCAGATATTTTACAGCCTGAATACAGAGTTCAGAACTTCAGACCATGAACTCTGTCCACTGTGTTTTTGTATTGTGCCAGTTGAATCTCGTTTTTCATGTGTTTATTGTTCATTATTTTGGCATTTACACTCTGGATAGATGCTTTGACTCTATATAGCCATTGTCACTCCCTTTGCCTTTAGTTCTATAACTTCTTTGTCATTAAATTTCTACCCTCCATTATATCCAGACTTTATTTTTCATTTTTTTCCCCTACCATCATCACAGCCATAAAACCCATCATATTTCTGACTTGTAGAATCACAGAATTTCCTTTAATTCTGAAGAATTCATATTGAAACATTGTTTCTTTTTGATGTTCCCAGACTTGCTAAGTATTTCCAGCACATCCTGTTTGTTCACACTTTCCTTACATTTAACACTTCAAGCCCTGACCTAAAAGTTATGTTCCTAAAACATGAACCATGAAAGTCAACTTTCTAAACTGTATTCTGACACATTACAAGCTTTTTTGCGCCAACAATGTCAGTGTATTTCTATTGAAAGAAAATTTAGGACAGCAGTGTTTTCAGAAAGAATGAGGCCAGACTGCAGTTCACGACAGTTATATCTTTGCTGTCTTTTTTTCTCTGCACAGTATCTGGGCACATGGTCCTCAGAAACAGTGAAGGCCAGGATAATAGAAATGATGTATAGTTGGACATTGTGGCTGCCAAGTGAAATAAAAATCAGAGATGCCTATCAGATGCTGAAGAAGCAAGGTATGTAATATGTTACTGACTCAGTGCAAAGTGTGGAACGAGAAAAAATTGTATTTGTACAACATCTTTCGCAACTTCAGGATGTCCTTGACTTTTTGCCAAGGAAGAACTTTTGAAGTGTGGTCACTGTTGTAATGTGGAAGCACAACAGCTAATTTGCACACAGTAATGTCCCACAAACAGCATTGCAATGATGTAAGCTTCTTTTAATGGCTGTGATCGAAATAAATATCAGCCAGGACACTAGGGAGAGCTCCCCTGCCCTTCTTCCAAATAATACTACAAAATCTTTATGTCTGAGAGTGCAAACATTGCCTTGTTTTAACATCTTATTCAGGGTGTAATTGTAATGTTACTGGATTAGTAATCCAAATGCTCAGGCTAATGTCCCAAGGACATGGATATAGATACCACCACAGAAAGTGGTGGGATTTACATTCATTTTATAAATCTGAAATATAAAGCTACCTTCAGTAATGGTGGTTGTTGTAAAAATCCATCTGGTTCACTAATATCATTGAGAGAAGGAAGACTGCTGTCCTTGAGTGTTCTAGCCCTACACATGGCTCTTAGCACGCCTCTTGAATGGCTTGTCCAGGCCATTCAAGATCCCTGCAGTTGGGGTGGGCATTGCATGAACATTTGTTTTTAAAAAATGATGGTTCTCCTCACATTCCTTACTCAATCGTCCCTTCTTGATACAACCATCGAATTCTTCCCACACCCATTTACTGGCTCCTGTTATCATAGTGTCTAGTCTCTTGTTCACTCTCCTTCCACATGTAAGATATAATTTTCCTGAGAGAGAATAAAACAGTTTGAAGAAAGTGTCACGGGTGTTAAATATTATCCATTTTACACTGCCTCTGTTTTCTGACATGGTGGAAAGCTGAATATGTACAATAATGTCACAATTACTGTTATTCTATTATAAATATTTTGTTTCCCTTCCTTGAATTTGTTTTCTTTCATTCTTCAGGTGTCATAAAGAAAGATCCTAAATTACCAAATGTGAAGCCTTTTCCACCACCTTCTCCGAGAATGAAGAGCTCACTTTTTGATGATGAAGAGAAATCGAAGGTTTTAAAAAAACTCCCCCACAGTACACACACTCAAACCTTCTACCTTAAAAGAGGTGGCTAATGAGTAGTAGATGCATTGGTGTTAATTTTCCAAAGATCCCATTAGACTGGAAAGTAGCAAATAGAAATAACTCCTCTATTCAAGAGAGGCAGGCAGAAAACAAGAAAATATCAGTCACTTAGTCTGACATCTGTCATGGGAATTGTATTATAATTGATCGTTAAGAAAGTTATAATTGAGCACTTGGGAAAGTCTCCATTTGGACGCAATACGGTTTTGTGGAAGGGAAATCCATGTTAAACCAATTTACTGGAGTTCTTTGGAGGATTAACATGGTCAGTGGATAAAAGGGAGTCTGTTGATATACTGTGCTTGGATTATCAGAAGGCATTTGTTGAGGTGGCATATAATTAGTTATTGAATAAAGTAGAAGTTCATAGTCTGGGGCAGTGGTTTCCAGCCTTTGAGGCACAAGGTCATGTTTTGAGTTTAGCTGCAACTCAGGATCTAACCTAAAGAAAATACAGAATTAACAGTTTATTTTCAATATTATATAAATCTAAAACCAAGTATATAACTATTTGTTTTGTCCTCGACTCACTACGTCTCAGGTTAATACCTGTGATTGTACGCTATCTACCAGTGCCTTGAAGTCTTGTTGTCATTTGAGTTTGTTAATCATATACAGTCAATCAAAAGAGTATCTGTGAGGTGGAAGTGAAACTAGAACTTCATTGTTGAGAACGTTGTCTCAGAGGTATGTGGAGTCAAAGTAAGCTCACTTTCAATGCACAGGATGATAGGAGTGGGTTTCATCGAAGTGCAATGCGAAACATTCACAATCCTTCAAGTCCTGCTGTAGTTGCCAAAAGACGTCTTTGGACAAAGATTTCACATGTCCTGCTACTGTGGAAGTACCATGTGACATGCTCTGAATTGCTGTTATTATTTCTTGTTTGTTCTTAAGGTCTTTGAATAAATAGGCAGTGGCCACAGTAATTGTTTCTTTAATTACTTCACCACCTGTGAATGATGGCAATTGAGCTTTCAAAATGGCCTTCAGCTCGTCAACTTGCTTTGCGCAAAGCATGCTGTTTAAGAGCATTTACAATGCATTGTCATATGGTGTCATTCCATATTCTCTTTTTCACTTGTACTGTATACTTTGTGAAATTTAAGGTAAACACTTATATTTTACAGTCATGAATAGAAATTCGTTTTCCTATTCTGCCTGCAAGTTTTGGTTACTTAAGTGATGAATTTGGATCATTTCTTATTATTGCTTAACCTTGCTGTTTGTGATACACTGGTCACACTGTATGTTGCCTCTGAATCAGCTCCTCTCGGACATCCAGAATTTGCTGCTGCTTTCAAGTATGGAGCTTGGGGAGGTGGCTGGGGGTGGGGTCACTCCTGTGGTCACAATTTATTTCTGGCACCCCTGATTGGTTTGCATCGTTCTGATTCTGGATTGGGGTGTGACTGTGTTTCCCATAATTCTTATTCATTTTGTATGGACCTTTTCGATAAGCAATTGTTGGGGAAAAAGTGCTGTAGATCTACAGAGAAGAGGCAGTGGAGTGGGACTAACTGAGCTATGATAAGAGAGATGCAGAGAAACCTAATGGGGTAAATAGTCTCCTGTGTTTCTAGTACTGTCATGTACTGGCTTCACACAACAGTTCCTGCTGTGTTACTTTGTTATTGCTTTGCATTGCCATCACAAAACTTATTTAACTCTGCAATGATGGTCTATCTGGACCAATCTGAAACATGATGCAAAAGCTTGCAAAGCCTGATTTGGAGCATGCAATCTTCTGTAGCTGCGTAACTTCTGGAAGTGAAGGTCTCGCAGTGGCATGGCGATTGATGAATTCAGATAGTGAGGGAATGCAGATAGGCATTGAGTACAACTGTCAGGTGAGGGAATGCTAATGGGCAGAGAGAGCGACACACACAGTGAAAGAATGTAGACAAGCAGTGAGATCGCACATGGTGAAGGAACGTGGGTGGGCAATAAAATTAACTGTCAGAGATACACACAGAAAAGAAAGGTGAGCAGGTAATGAGATTGACAGTCAGAAACTGATCAATCAGTTGATTGTGATCTACATGTTGGTGACCATGGGAGTAGTGAGTAATGTACAATCATGGATATAAGATTGGCTAGCTGAGAAAACAGAATATGTGCAAAGGGCTCTTTTTCAGATGGGCAGAATACATTAAGTGGGGTCTCACAGGGGTCTCTGCTGGGCCTGCAACTTTTACAATTTATATCAATGACATAGACGATCAAACTTGCTGATGACGTTGAGATAGGTACGTGTGAAAATGGCAGAACAAAAATTAGATTAGATTAGATTACTTTACAGTGTGGAAACAGGCCCTTCGTCCCAACAAGTCCACACCGACCCGCCGAAGCGCAAACCACCCATACCCCTACATTTACCCCTTACCTAACACTACGGACAATATAGCATGGCCAATTCAACTGACCTGCACATCTTTGGACTGTGGGAGGAAACCGGAGGAAACCCACGCAGACACGGGAGAATGTGCAAACTCCACACAGTCAGTCGCCTGAGGCTGGAAATGTGAACTGATTATAGATATGTTAAGTTCAAAAATATGGCAGATAGAATACAATGTGGGAAAATATTAAGTTCATTTTGGCAGGAAGAATAAAAACACAATTATTTGAACAGCTGCAGAATTCTGATGTGAAGTGGAATCTAGGTGTTCTACTGTATGAGTCATAAATAGTGAGAATGTAAGTACAGCAAGTGATTAAAAGGCTAATGGAATGCTCCTTTATTATGAGAGGAATTGAAAATAAAAGTAATAGTATTATTTTTGGTGGTGTGACTTTGTAACTCTCCGTTAAAAGGCTTTGGACCAGGTGGTTAAATAATTTTAAGGTGGTGGTAGGCAATCAAACCTGGAATTTGGAACAGCTAGGTCAGGCATAATCTTATTAAATGGTGGAGCAGAATTGAAGGGCTGAGCTTTCATATTGACCTTTGGGATTAAAGGAGAAATGTAAAGGTGATCATTATTTTCTTATCTTAATCTCAATTCCTACCAAGTGGTGGTGTGTTACTAAAACTTGGGCAAAACAGTGGAATATGGCTTCTTAGAAATGTTTTAGATGTTCTCCAAAAGAAACTTAGTGTAAATATGGAATGTCAATAAAATGTGATATCAAGGGTTGGAGAGTCTCCGCTTTCCCTATTCAGGTGACAAATAACTCAAAGAATCTGTGAAAAATGAATCTTTTCTGTGAACTTTTGTCCCCACAGCTCCTTGCAAGACTTCTGAAAAGTAACAACCCAGAGGACTTGCAGGCTGCCAACAGACTCATCAAAAATGTCATCAAAGAGGTGAGTTCATTTACAATATCTGGCAAATTATTCTTAACCCAAATGCTAACCTATCCTTCCAACTTTTGTAAATCAGAATTTTGGTCAATTGATCATTGACTCCCTGACCTATTAATGTATTTCCATTGAATCATTTAACCCAAGATTGATGAGGTAAGGTGCCTCCAGGTCTGTCTTACAAATTAGTCTGAATAACTCAGTAATTTGACTGGAATTTCCTTTGCAACACATTGAGATAAAAGGTAATGGGTTTTGGTTCAGTGGAAAACTTACGTTAATTGGGGCAGGAAGCTTGCTGGAGGATCCCACCCTTGACTCTGGTCTCCTTATCAGATTAACCTGGCTGGGGAGTGTTGCAAAAGTGGCAGTTATTTTCAGGCATAGAATTGACCAAGGATCCCAATACTCAGTGGAAAGTAAGTTTTTTGAAGGTGGCCACAGGTAAACAGCCAATGAACACTCTACATTTAGTCTTGCTCATGAAAATTTGTGCCACACACGTCATTATCTGCCCTGCAAAACTACAGTTTAACATTCTTGAAAGAAAAAAGGTAGTTAATACAATTGCAGTTTCTAGTTACCCAATAAATTCTCAAATTGAAGTTGTTTACAGGACCAAGAGAAGACTGAGAAAATCACCAAACGGATACATGCCATTGAGGAAGTACAAAACAATACAAAGCTGCTGAATGAGATGCTGAACTTGTACCAGAGAGACAGTTTGCCCAAAGACCAGATAGAAATACTAAAGGTGACACTTTGTACAAACTACAGCAACCATTTGACTAGATTCTAGCCTGTAATTTACTTTTGAATATCTTACTTTCTGTTGTTTTTAACAATATTATTTTCACTGTGGGTTTATGGTATCTCAGTGTCTTCCCTGCTGTTTTGTGTACAGGGCTTGTATCAGCGCTGTGAGAAACTGCGGCCGACACTGTTTAGACTTGCAAGTGATACCACAGATAACGATGAAGCTTTGGGTAAGTTTGCTGTTTGAGGGGTTTCAGAGAGTATTTCATTTAGTGGGGATTGGTCTGGAGTATGAAAGTTGAATGAAATTGCTTCCAGCCAAGTGCCAGTTGAGAAGCCTCAGTAATGGTGATTCTTTTTCCAATGGTTTAGTGGAAATTCTGCAAGCCAATGATTCGCTCACCCTTGTGGTCAACTTGTACAAGAAAATAGTGGAGGGACATGAAGAGGACAAAGCGACCTCAAAAGAATCAGCTTCCACAGGTAATTCTAGGTACCTGCCTGTTACTCATCTCAAATATCAATGCGCAGTTTCAACAACGTTTATTTGGTGTGTTTTCCGATGAAGAGTTTTTAGAATGGAGACAAAATATGGTAATACTCGGCAGGCCAGGCAACATCTGTGGAGAAGGAAATGAAATTAACCTTTGAAGTCAATGATGTTTCAACAGAATAGGGAAAATGTTCCAGATGTTTTCTTAAAATGATTTGTTGGTGATTCATGAAAACCATTCACTAAGCTGTCATTTATGGCCCAACCCTAATTATCCTGAAGAAGGTGGTAAAGTGCTGCCTTCTTGAATAGCAGCTGTTCAAGAACATCCAAGATAAAATGGGTATATTTTCTTAAAATTAAGGAAGTAAAAACACATTCTTTGTAAAATTCTTGTGTCACAATATTAGTGGTGCTCGGACTCAAAGTAGAGTATTGGTTAGGATTTAAAGTTATTGAACTTGATGGAAGTGTTGTTAAGTGCCCAGGTCAGAGCGTGAGCTTGGAGAGGTTGGTGTCAGAGTGCAAGCATGGAATGTTGGAGTTGGGGAGATTTGAGTGCCTCAGCTGGGTTTAAGAAGTGAGCTGGAGTCAGAATGCGAGCATATTGGGTAGGTGGGATAACAGACAATTCCGAGTTAACAGGGTTGAGAGGCTGACCATAGAAAGGTAAGAGTGCATGTGCTCAGTGGCTGAATTATAGATTGACTTTGGTTTTTGGAATTAGGAACTAAACTCTATCCTTTCATTTTTGAAGCTGATACCATGCTGGCAGATTTAACTGATTTGGAATCCGACTTGACAAGTTCTGGAACCGTCTCTAATCTAGACTCCAAGAAGCAGCTGCCTTCCTGGCTTGATGAAGAGCTAATGTCTTTGGGTGTGTGATATTCCTGCTTTTTAACAAATTAAAATAGCATTCAGTCACAGAACTGCCTCAGTCTGCAGTTTGCTGTTGCATTATGCAAAGTTTCACCCCTTGACTATACCCTTTCTCTGTTCTTGGTCAAACTTGTTTGACTCAGTTGCATTTTACTTGCCTTTTGAATTGGAAGATAGTGGGTTCAACCCCACTTCATACTTCAACTGACACTCGCAAAGCAATACAAGGAGAGTGCTGCAATTTTAGAGGTAATATCTTTCAGATTAGATTTGGGACTGAAGACACACTTAGATGGAAATTGAGGTGTAATTGGGAAACAAAGACTTGATGTTCAGAGTTTGGGATGATCGACCTTTGTCACCAAGCTTTGGAATCATTGATTCCTTTCCCCACTTTCCCTTTGACTGCATGAGATCTCTGAATGGTCTAAAATGTTGATTAAAATTGTTTAATGATGCCTGCACTGATAATCATGGATCAAATTATAGATTGATATTTAGAGAGATCATTCTTTTGATATGGGTCACTAATTTCTGTATGGTGACACAATGATATATTACTTTTCCAGGCCTGAATGATCCTCCAATGATGCAGCAAGTGCAGAGATCTGTGAATAGGAACACATCTGAGGTAAGCAATATACAGAGTAGAGTATCTTACCCCGTCCTCAGGTGCATGGGCTGCACATGACTGAATGTTGTTTGTTTGTTTGTTTGTTTTCCTTGTTTCCCTGGATTGGGTCAAGGAAGTCCATTGAATTGCGTATGTTTATGGGCAAAGTACAGCAATTGTTTGCATTTCTCTTCTGCAAGATGGCTGACCAGGAAACTCTCCTACTGTCTGTCATTGAAAGGATTTACAGGCTGACAACACCCTATTTGGCCACCTTTATGAATGCACCTTCCCTGACCAAAATATCCTGGCCTGGTTTTCAAAATCCAGAGCTTCTGGCCAGCAGCGCTTTAGGACTTCCTGCAAATAGACTGTGCATTGGTACACTGTATGAATGTGTGTGTTTATTGATGTGTTGAGTGAATGGGGTGTGTCAGGTTTGCAGATCACTCCATAAGATTTAGGTAGCCCATCCAGATGCTCCTTCAACCTGTTTCTCATTGCACAGAAAACATTTGGATGTTTTCCCCTATTCCAGTCCATGAATAACTCTTATTCTCAGTGTCCTGATGTGTCTCTAATGTTGCAGGAAGTTATTCCATCTGAAACAATATCAAACTCCACGACCAATGGCAGCCGAGGCCTGGCTGGCCTGGATCTCCTGGGGAAGACGGCAATGGAACAATCTCTTGGACCCCGCATGTCAACTATCCGATGGTGAGAAACCACATCCACCTCCTGGTCCCTCTAAACTAAAAACAGAAAGTGACTGAGGAACAGTTCTAAAGAAGATTCATTGGACTCGAAATGTAAACTCTGCTTTTCTCTCCAAAGTTACAGTACTATACTCCCTCAGTAATCCTGCAGTTAAAGTATTGTATTCCCTCAGTAAAGCCGCAATTACACTGGGTTGCACTCCCTCAGTGATGGCACAGTTGCAATGGGCTGTACTCCCTCAATAATGCCCCAATTAAAATGGGCTGCACTCCCTCAGTAATGCCCCAGTTATAGGGATGTATTCCCTCAGTAATGCCCCAATTACGTTGCTGTATTCCCTCAGTAATCCTCCAATTATAATGAGCTGCACTCTCTTATTAATGTCCCAATTACAATGGGCTGTACTCTTATTAAGGTCCAAGTTACAATGGGCTGTACTCCCTCAGTAATGCCCCAATTACAATGGGCTGTACTGCCTCAGTAATGCCCCAGTTACAACTGGCTGCACTCCTCAATAATGCCCCAGTTGCAGTGGGCTGCATTTCTTCAGAAATGCCCTAATTCCAGGGCTGCACTCCCTCTGTAATCCTCCAGTTACAGTGAGCTGCACTCCCTCATAATGCCGAAGTTAGAGGGCTGCACTCTTTCAGTAATGCCCCAGTTACAGGGCTACACTCTCTTAATAATGCCCCAGATATAGGGATGTATTCTCTCAGTAATGCCCAAATTACAGTGCTGTATTTCCTAAGTCATGTTTCAGTTACAGTACTGCATTCCCTCAGTAATGCCCCAGTTCCAGCTCTGCGCTCCCTCAGGAATGCCCCAGTTACAGTACCAAATGCCCTCAGTATTCCTTCAGTTACAATGGGCTGCACACCCTCAGTAATGCCCCAGTTACAATGGGCTGTAGTCCCTCAGAAATGCCCCAGTTACAATACTGTACTCCCTCAGTAATCCTTCAGTTACAGTGCCGTGTTCCCTCAGTAATCCTCCAGTTATAATGGGCTGCACTCCCTCAGTAATGCCCCAATTATAGGGCCGCACTCACTCATTAATGCCCCATTTACAATGGGCTGCACTCCTTCACAAATGCCCCAGTTATAGTACTGTATTCCCTCAGTGATCCTCCAGTTATAATTGGCTGCATTCCCTCCGTGATGCTCCAGTTACAATGGGCTGCACTCAGGAATCCCCCAGTTACAATTGGCTGTACTCCCTGAATAATGCCCCAGTTACAGTTGTGTACTCCCTCAGCAATGTCCCAGTTACAGTACTGCATTCCCTCAGTAATACCCCAGTTACGATACTGTACTCCGTCAGTAATGCCCCAGTTGCAGTGCTGTATTCCCTCAATAATGTCCCAGTTCCAGGGCTGCACTCCCTCATTAATGCCCCAGTTACAATGGGCTGTACTCCCTGAATAATGCCCCAGTTACAGTTGTGTACTCCCTCAGTAATGTCCCAGTTACAGTACTGTACTTCCTCAGCAATGTCCCAGTTACAGTACTGTATTCCCTCAGTATTCCTCCAGGTACAATGTGCTGCACTCCCTCAGTAATGCCCCAGCTACAATGGGCTGCACTCCCTCAGCAATGCCCCAGTTGCAGTACTGTATTCCCTCTGTAATACCCCAGTTACAATACTGTATTCCCTCCGTAATGACCCAGTTACAATTGACTGTACTCCCTCAGGAATGCCCCATTACAGAACTGTATTCCCTCAGCACTGCCCACTTACAGTACTGCACTCCCTGAGTAATGCCCCAGTTACTGTACTGCACTCCTTCAGCAATGCTCCAGTTACAATTGGCTGCACTCCCTCAGTTATGCCCCCGTTACAATGCTCTGCACTCCCTCATTAATGCCTCCGTTACAGTACTGTACTCCCTCAGTAATCCTCCAGTTACAGTACTGTACTCCTCAATAGTCCTCCAGTTTCAATAGGCTGTACTGCCTCATTAATGCCGCCATTACAGTGGGCTGCACTCCCTCAGTAATGCCCCAGTTATAATGGGCTGTACTCCGTCAGTAATCCTTCAGTTAGAGTGCTTTGTTCCTTCAGTAATGCCCCAGTTAGAAGGCTGCACTCCCTCAGTAATGTCCCAGTTTTACGGCTGTATGCCTCAATAATCCTTCAGTTACAGTGCTGTGTTCCCTCAGTAATCCTCCAGTTATAATGGGCTGCACTCCCTCAGTAATGCCCCAATTATAGGGCCGCACTCACTCATTAATGCCCCATTTACAATGGGCTGCACTCCCTCACAAATGCCCCAGTTACAATACTGTCCTCCCTCAGTAATCCTTCAGTTACAGTACTGTACTCCGTCAGTAATGCACCAGTTACGATACTGTACTCCCTCAGTAATCCTCCAGTTATAGTACTGTATTTCCTCTAATCCTCCAGTTACAATAGACTGCATTCCCTCAGTAATGCCCCAGTTACAATGGGCTGTACTCCTGCAGTAATGCTCCAGTTACAATGGGCTTTACTCCCTCAGTAATACCCCAGTTACAATGGGCTATACTCCCTCAGTAATGCGCCAGGTACAATGGGCTGCATTCCCTCAGTAATGCCCCAGTTACAATTGGCTGTGTTCCTTCAGTAATGCCCGAGTTACAGTACTGCATTCCCTCAGTAATACCCCAGTTATGATACTGTACTCTGTCAGTAATGCCCCAGTTACAGTGCTGTATTCCCTCAATAATGTCCCAGTTCCAGGGCTGCACTCCCTCATTAATGCCCCTGTTACAATGGGCTGTACTCCCTCAGTAATCCTTCAGTTACAGTACTGTATTCCCTCTGTAATCCTCCAGTTATAATGGGCTGCACTCACTTATTAATGCCCCAGTTACAGGGCCACACTCATTTATGCCCCATTTACAATGGGCTGCACTCTCTCAGTATTACCCCAGTTACAATACTGTAATCTCTCAATAATCCTTCAGTTACAGTAATGTATTGCCTCAGTAATGCCCCATGTAGAGGACTGTACTCTCTCAGTAATCCTCCAGTTACATTGGGCTGCACTCCCTCAGTTATGCCCCAGTTACAGTGCTTATTCCCTCAGTAATGCCCAAGTTACAGGGTTGCACTGTCTCAGTAATGCTCCACTTAACAGTACTGTATTCCCACAGTAATGTCCCAGTTACAGTGCTGTCTTCCCTCAGTAATGCCCCACTCACAGGGCTGCACTCCCTCAGTAATGGCCCAAGTAAAATGGGCTGCACTCCCTCAGTGATACAGTACTGTATTCCCTCAGCACTGCTCCACTTACAGTACTGCACTCCCTCAGCAATGCACCAATTACAATGGGCTGCACTCCCTCAGTTATGCCACCGTTACAATGCGCTGCACTCCCTCATTAATGCCTCAGTTACAGGGCTGCGCCCTATCAGTAATGCCGCAGTTAGAGTACTGTATTCCTTCTGTACTGCCCCAGTTACAGTGCTGCACTCCCTCATTAATGCCTCTGTTACAGTACTGCACTCCCTTAGTAATGCCCCAGTTACAGGGCTGCGCCCTATCAGTAATGCCGCAGTTAGAGTACTGTATTCCTTCTGTACTGCCCCAGTTACAGTGCTGCACTCCCTCAGTAATGCCTCAGTTACAGTACTGTACTCCCTCAGTAGTCCTCCAGTTACATTGGGCTGTACTGCCTCATTAATGCCACCATTACAGAGGGCTGCACTCCCTCAGTAATGCCCATTACAAGGTTGCAATCCCTGAGTAATGCCCCAGTTAGAGTACTGTATTCCTTCTGTAATGCCCAGTTACAGTGCTGCACTCCCTCAGTAATGCCTCATAGTACTGTACTCCCTCAGTAATCCTCCAATTACAGTACTATACAATGGGCTGGAATCCTCCGTAATTCCCTAGTTACATTACTATATTCCCTCAGTAATTCCCCAGTTAGTGGGCTGCACTCCCTCAGTAATGCCCCAGTTATTATGGGCTATTCTCCCTCAGTAATGCCCAAGTTAGAGTACTTCACTCCCTCAGTAATGTCCCAATTACAGTACTGTACTACCCCAGTACAGTGCTGCCCTCCTTCAGTACTGAACCTTTGAGACTGCCATGCTCCCTCAGTGTTGCCCTGATAGTGCTGTTCTCACACTGTATTGCTCAAACTTTGCTGTACTCCATCAGTACTACCCTTCCAATGCTGTGTGCACTTAATACTACCCCCAAAAATGCTGTTCTCCTTCAGTCCTGTCTCTGACAATGCTGCATTCGTTCTCTACGCTATAAGTGTGTGAAGAGAGTCTTGAGACTCCTCACGAAATCGAAGATTCTTTCAGGAAGCAGGATACCAAACACAATCTAAGCGATTTCAACTCCTTTTCAAAATTCTATTTGATGTCTGACCAGGGACCAGCCTCAAGTGAAACCCACGTTGAATGAGCTTCAGAACCAATCCCTGACCCACCAGCTGGCTGCAGCCAAGGATTCCAGCTCTCCTGCAACATCAGCTCAACTCACAACAACTCAATGGACAATGCCTTTTTCTGGAGCAGCAGAGTTCTGCCAGGACTCTGCCTCCCAGCCACTCTGCACTGTATCCGTCTCACCCACTCCACAGATCCCATCACCTGCCAGATGCCAGGAAGCTGGCACAGATGACCTGTCCTTGAAGAATGTCTTTGTGCCTTTGGAGAACATTAAAGCAAGTAAGTGTAACAGAACAATAGGAAGAAAAAGGTCATTAATTAAGAGGGATTTCCAACCCTCCTCTGAGTTTGACCAAACTGGGACTGGATCGTATAGTTTGAAATCATGGCAGATTCACTGGGCAGAGGCAGTTTTCTTAGTGAGCTTTTGGGCCTATGGTCAGCAAACAGTTTTTAACATCCACAAGGATTTGTAACTGGAAAGAGCTAAGGAAGGGAAATGGAAGTTAGACCATTTGAGCGTCTGTGATTCAGCCAGATGGGCCAAATGGCATCCTCATCTGTGCTTTTCTTTGCAATCCATCTTCAGTAACTGAAACAACCACAACTAGTATTTATATGGTACTTTTTAACATAGTAATTTTCCCCAATGTTCTTCACAGAAACTTAAATTTATTTTTCAATAAGACTCATTTTTTTATATAGATATTCTTATTGAAAATTTAACATATTCTTACAAGTTTACAAATTTAAAAAAAACCCAAGTATAAACATTGATATACAATTAAATCTTAAATAAGTAATAACCAAAATTTAACAAAAGAAAAATACCGAGGAAAAAAAAACAAAACTCAACTAACTACTAATCTAACTGACAACTAACCAGAGTGTATAATTAAGTCTCTTACGTTATTCAAATAAGAGAAAAAAAACAACCGACGGATAACATAGAAATTGGGTAGTGAGATACATGCTCGGAATGTATTAACATCAAATCGTAACAAAACCTGTATTCGTGCAAGACTCATATTTTTAAACTCTGTTCCCCTAGTTCTACTTTAGCATCTTAAAGGAAGAGAGGTGGAGAAGTTTGAAATAGAATTCTACGTAAGATTGGGCTTCAGAGATCAATGGGAGGGAGGAGGGTGGGTGTAGACTAAGCTGAGGATAGTATATCCTCATCTTCCAGTCAACAGATGCTAAGACCAGTTTTCGACCCAATGTTGCAGTGAGATCAGGCAAAACAGGAAAGCAGGATCGGAGTTGTCCAACTGTCAGCAGCAAAACCAACATAATTTCCTTCCTCCATTTAAACCCGCAGGTAGTGTTCCACCCGTCACAGTCTTTGACAAAGATGGTTTCCAAGTCCTCTTCCACTTTGCCAAAGCCCTTCCTGTGGGGAGGCCTGATCTTTTGGTTGTTGTCATCACACTGCTGAACTCATCGCCAACACCCATAAAGAATATCACGTTCCAAGCTGCAGTGCCAAAGGTAAGGCTGTAGCTGCTTATTGCAGGTGTGTGTGTTTGTGCTTCATGCATATAAATGTAACTGGATAATGTGACTGGTGAGTGCTTCATTTGTGCCTGGTGTCTGCTGGAAATCTACTCTTTGTACATGTTGTCGTGTGATTTCATAGGGTGTTGCATTGAGGTATTTTGGTTATCAAGTTGTTGCTTTGAGTATTTGTGATTGCAGGTGATGAAGGTGAAGCTGCAACCTGCCTCTGGCACAGAGCTCCCTGCATTCAATCCTGTCCTCTCACCTCCTGTCATTTCGCAAGTTATGCTCCTTGCCAACCCCAAGAAGGTAAGGAATTTGGTGGACACTTCGCTTTCAGTAAATCAGTTCTGATTGTATTCTGGAAAGTTTCATTCCATCCCCTCCCAATCATTGGTCACCAAACACTTGACCTCACTTAGTGCTGCATACCTGAATATTTGTCATCCACATGTTTGACCTTGTTAGAATAGTAAAATGATTACAGCGGAGGAGTAGGCCTTACAGCCCACTGTGTCTGAGCTGACTGTCTGCAAGGGGAAATTAGTAGGCCTGAAAACATTTTCTTTTCGAATAACTTCTCATTTATTTTTTGAAAGTCTTAATCAAATCTAACCACTCATTGAGTACCCCACCATTGGAAAATGAATGGACGTTTCCTTCCCTAATTGGATGATTGGTCATTGGTCTTTTCATGTCCATCTCTGATCATTGTTTGTTGCTACGATTGCTTTCACTTACAACAATGCCCAGGCATATAATCTTCAAATCATAGAATCTCTGAGACAACATTGATTTACAGGATCCACTCTGCTCCTCTGAAGAAACAATTCATTTTTGTTTGGTCCCATTTCATTCTCTTCAAATTTTAAGTCTCTTCAAACTGGCAAGGTTCAAGAAATATAATTTTTATTTAAATCGGCAGCTGCAATTAGTGGAGTGTCACAAGGGTCAGTGTTTAGGCCTCAGTTATTTACAATCTATGATAATGATTTGGGTAAACACAACCATACCAACAGTTAGGAGCAGAAGTAGGTCATTTTTGCCATTTAAACCCGCTCCACCATTCAATTAAATCAAAGAGACTTGAGAATATCTGAGATGGGAATGCAAGCTGTTGAGAAAACATAATTTGTACAACAGGATATCAATGGGTTAAGTCAGTGGGGAATAAGGGGGGGAAGATAAAATGTAACATGGGAAATGTGAGCTTTATTACTTTGGTTGCAAGAATAGAAAAACTTTTTTAAAGGACATACTTTTGAATGTTAGTGTTTGGAAGGACTTGGTTTATACTTGTACAAGGAACACAAAAAAGGTTAGCATACAGATACAGTGAGCAATTAGAGAGGCAAATTGCATGGTTACCTTTTATTGCAAGTGTTTTGGGGTACAATAATGAGATTATGGACCCTGGTGAGACCACATCCAGAAGTCTGTGCATAGTTTGGCCTTCATAATTCCAGGAAAGATGCACTTCAATTGGCAAGCAAAGATTCACTAGATGGATGAGAGGCTGAATAAAATTGGGGCAATATTCTTTGCAGTCTAGAAGATTGAGTTTTGAAATACTAAAGATTCTAAAGAAGCTTGACAGGGAGTCACTGAGAGATTGTCTCCCCTATTTGGGGAATCTAGAACAACATCATAGGCTCATTATGAGGATTGATCATTTTGCACCGATTTAAGTAAAATCATCTTTTAAAGGGGTTGTGAATTTTTGGAATTCTCTACCATAAAGTGTTGCATATGGTCAAGTCTGAGATAGGCCAAAATTTGGTGTTTTGGCGAATTGAGAAATATGGGAGCAGATATGAATGTGGAGTTGAGGTAGAAGGTAGCCATAATCATATTGAATTATGGAGCAGGCTGGAGGGGCCATATCATTTATTCCTACTCATTTTTTATGTTAATTTGTGCTTCATCGACTTGAAGGTTGTTTGTTTTGGTGGACGAAAAAACACAATTTGCTGGAGAAACTCAGCAAGTCTGGCAGCATCTGTGGAGAGAAAGCACAGTTAATGTTTCAAGTCTAGAGACCTTCTTCAGAACATTTTTATGGAACAAAGTCTGTTTTGTTACAAGCTGTTTGTACTCTGGTACTGACATCAATGTAAAGATGAAGGGTCAACATACTATTGGACTTTCTTATTTCAGGAAGAACATATTATTGGAAGGCATTTGTCAAATGACTTTCACGTGATTCCATACTCCGTGTTGGCTACTGAACAGCCCATCTTTGTGATCCACCACCTCCCAGCCCCAATTATTCATCCTCACAAGTCTCGTTTCCTGAAGCCAGTTGGTTATTAAAAAGATTCAGTGTCAGTCAATCAGTTTTTTCCCCAATCTCCAGTATTTTTATAACTGTTAATCAAAAGCATTCAAAGAAAAATGCTCCATGCTTCTAATTCTGTGATTCTATAAAGTGGGACTAATGTAGATTCAGTGTTTTTTGGTTTTACAGACTTGATTGGCCAAGCAGCCTCCGCTGTACTGTATGATTCTATCTTTTGTTTCCTCCTGAAAAGCTCTCTACTTGAGATTATTTCATTTTGGGAGACTCCAAAATAATGCTGAAGTGTTGGCAACTCTGCAATATGAATTGTGGTTATTTATAGATTTTCTTTTTGTTTTGTGTCTGATTTCAGGAGAGGGTTCGCTTGCGTTATAAGCTGCTCTATACTTTGGCTGAACAGATCTTCACAGAAGTCGGGGAAGTCACAGAGTTCCCAGCCATGGAAAATTGGGGCAATCTTTGAGGAGTGAATATATCAGTGTGAAGGATGACTATAGAAGGACACAGTTCCTGGGGATACCACCACTAACTATGAAGGCTTATCACTGTTTTCTTATCAAAATTGCCACAGAATTCCCTGGAATTACATTGGATTCCACTCTGAGAGTGATTGACAATTATTGAATGATTTTATGTTTGCAAGGAAATGTTGCAACTTTAGGCATATCCAGACACACGGTGAGGTTGGAAGGGCTTTTTTTTTTGTTATGTTGGTTCTTGTTCACTTTTCTGTAGAATTGGAGCATGGAGCAGATGCAGAATCATAGAGATTAATACTTATTCTGTACAGGTGGAATTTGATTCCTGCCCCAACATCATATTATCGAATTGCTTAGCCTATCTAAAGTTAGATCATGCATTCGGCATCAGCTAGCAGGGGACACTTTTGGCCCCAACGATTAGGCATACATCCCGGCATCACATCAAAGAGATGCTTTCTTTTCTCAGAGATAGACTTAAAATCCAACAATCACAACTGGGAATTTTCTGTTACACCCAACTTCAGTTACATCTTTTTGATCAGTGTGGTTAAATGGCACACTGTGCCAATTATCCATGACACATGGAGGGGACCCTGATCTTGACCCTTGTTTCAAGTGTATATCTGCTGATTGCATAACCTGATATAAGTTTTCACCTCCCACTAACAACACTTATGTCTCCTGAACTTCAGCCCTGGCGATTAGCTATGGTTCCATACCACCAGTGAGTTGCTGTTCCATTTGATTATGTACTGGGCTATCCGACAACCACTGTATGGAAAATTGAAGCTGTACAAATTTGCACAGATGTTATTATTTGGGGTGCCAGAGAATTCCTGTTCCATCAGTAGATGTCACCCATCTACAAAGCACACAATACTCTTTTCAAAGCAATTAAACTAAATTAATAAAATTATACTTACAGTTCCTGATGTAAAAAATTAAATTGTCAAATGAAACTTGCAATATTTAAATTAAAATTTAGTTTTGGGTGCAAGTATTGTAAACCCCTGTCATGCCTACTAATCGCAGAAGGCCTCAAGCTTGCCAAAGGACACTGTGTGCTCTCTCTCCAGGGACACATGGATGTAATTTCAGTAGTCACTCAGGTCTAAAAATTGCTCTCTATAGCCTGCTGCCTGGACCTGTCAATGATAGTTTGGCCAGCCCCAGAAGCGGACTCGTGAAGGGGTCCTCTGATCCTCACAACCGCTCTGTCCATGGTTAGGAGCAAGATTAGGAGCATGCGACTGAAGTGCAACCAAAAATTCAAAAGCAGCCCTCTCAAGAATTGAAAGAGGGTCTGTAACCTGTGTATATGTAGAACATCAAGGCAGCAAAAATTACTGGCAGCCTATGAACTATCTTAATCTCCTGTTATGTGGTGTCCATGAACTATCTTAATCTCCTGTTACATGGAACTGCTCATGCAACACCTTCCATACCCATTTATTGTAATCACTTGCACCCCATAAGATGTAGAATTGACCTCTCAGCACAAGCACAAGAGAATGAAGAGAATGTCGTCTCTTAATTTCCTATTCTAAGGTCCTCCAACTCTTTGATCCTTGGATCCTTGGCAGTAATTGTCACCATATGCTTGTCTGCTATCTTATATGTGTAATCCACCACACGTGAGCAACTTTGGTATGGAGATAGAAGAAGCTAATGTTGGGGGAGGGTGCTTCATAGGAACAAAAATAGGTCTCACAACCCCGCAAATTTGTTCTGCATCCTTGAGTCGTTTTTCTTTTTGTCCCCAACAGTGAATTATCCGAAAGTGATGTGGTTAGTATTTGCAACACATTGTGTGAATAGGAAAATTCAGATGTGACAGTGACACCTAGAGGTTCTGATTTGGAGATGCCGGTGTTGGACTGGGGTGTACAAAGTTAAAAATCACACATCAGGTTATAGTCCAACAGGTTTATTTGGAAGCACACTAGCTTTCAGAGCGATGCTCCTTCAGGTGGTAGTGGAGGGCTCAATCCTAACACAGAATTTATAGCAAAAATTTACAGTGTGATGTAACTGAAATAATACATTGAAAAATTGATTGTCTGTTAAGCCTTTCGTCTGTTAGAATACAGTGATAGTTTCACTTCTTTCATGTGTAAATCACAAAACCTTTTTTAAAAAAGTTGCATTCTCGGGTTAGCTGTTAACAATGGTGATAGCTAGACAATATGTTGAAGGTGTTGGCCCCCTGTGTTCTCTGTCTATGCCATGATGGTTAGATTGATTCTAATCTAAAAAGTGAGATAACAGAGTTTTGCATAAATTCATGCAGTTTTTGAGCTCAGAGTTCTACACGAACGCATGCAGTTTTTGAGCAAAGTACAATGAAACCCTGCAAGTACAAATTCACCCCACAAAATATATGTGTGCATGTGGGTCTTTGTCATTCTGTGTGTGTGACCACCATTGCACTATACACACACACACACACACAGGCACTCCTATACACACACACATGCATGGACACACACACAGACGCGCACACAGTCACCCACACACACCCTTACAGACACACACACTCCCACATGCACCCCCTCACAGACTTATGACACTCTGCACTCACTACACACACACACACACATACACTTTCTCACACTCACAACCCCCAACCCAGACAGACAGACGGACAAAGACCCACATGCACACATATATTTTGTGGGGTGAATTTGTACTTGCAGGGTTTCATTGTACTTTGCTCAAAAACTGCATGCGTTCGTGTAGAACTCTGAGCTCAAAAACTGCATGAATTTATGCAAAACTCTGTTATCTCACTTTTTAGATTAGAATCAATCTAAACATCATGGCATAGACAGAGAACACAGGGGGCCAACACCTTCAACATATTGTCTAGCTATCACCATTGTTAACAGCTAACTCGAGAATGCAACTTTTTTAAAAAAGGTTTTGTGATTTACACATGAAAGAAGTGAAACTATCACTGTATTCTAACAGACGAAAGGCTTAACAGACAATCAATTTTTCAATGTATTATTTCAGTTACATCACACTGTAAATTTTTGCTATAAATTCTGTGTGTTAGGATTGAGCCCTCCACTACCACCTGATGAAGGAGCGTCGCTCCGAAAGCCAGTGTGCTTCCAATTAAACCTGTTGGACTATAACCTGGTGTTGTGTGATTTTTAACCTAGAGGTTCAATTGTGTGCCTGTCTGCTTTTTTTATAAATGCCGTGAATAGATGTCTTTTTGGACACTTGTGGCTTAAATTTCTCTGTGCTTGCATTACACAATGTACAGAAGAAAGTGACTCCCTTCCTAGTGCCTAACTGAAATATCAAACTGTCTGCAGACAATTGGCAGTTGTAGTCAGAAAGCAAAACTTAAGAGATGTCATGCTGTTGAAAATACCACGTGGAAAGTCTGAGCTAAGAACCAATTTATAAAAAGCGAAAACACGTTCTTGGATATTGTGAAAGTCACAAATGTTTGAGGAGAAAAACTAGTCTTGAAAATTAATCAAAGTACATATATATTTTTGTAATTTTAGAAAAGGCAATAATGTAACTTTCAGGCTTTATACTGTGTAGGTTTGTGAGATGTTTTCAGCAACAATACAATCCAGATTCTGTAAAATCATGTGACTGTATAAAGATACACACTCCATTTGATATTCAGAAGGTTGGAGCCTGGAAAGTGCTATCAGGTGTAATGTTCTCATTTTTATTGTACTTCTCGGCCTTACCTAAATGGAGTAATCTCACTTCTCACTCAAAGTGTGGGCTCAAGTCCTACTCCTGAGATTTGATCCTATATCTGATTCTGCCTGTAATGGTGATGGTAGAGGACGTGATGGCACTATTTTTCCCCACCCAAACCCACATCCTGGAGCCAACTTTTTTCCCAAATGAATGTTACAAGAAGTGCAATAAAATTTAACTTTTCTCCATACTTAATGTTCTGCTCTGATGTATCTCAATACAATTGCTACACTCCTGATATTTACTATATATATATATGCTATGTCAGGCACATAGCCTAAGAATGAAATATTTAAAATTGAATAATATATTACAGAATTCAACATTTTCATATAGTATATTCCACTCTTAGGAATAATACAATGATATTCACAATGTACATTGCATCGCAGATGTACAGCCTGGGATATTAAAACAAAGTGCTGGAGAAACTCAGGTCTATATGGGGAGAGAGAGATTAGTGGTCACAAAAAAAAGGGAGTGGTAATGGTTGTAGAGATGTGTTAAGTTCAAAATAGGTATTAATAGCAAGTGTTTTAAAAACAAAATATAAATCTGTGTTGCAAGTAAAACCAAGAAAATGAGACACTTTTGTAAGTAACAAAATGGAGGAGAGAGTTCATAGTCTGAAGTTGAACTTAGTTCTTAGGCACTTTACAGCTTTCTAGACTAACGTTTCACTGGAACAGTGCAGCAGGCCCAGGACAAAAACATGAGCATGAGAGCAATCTGATGTATTAATGTGACAAGCAATTGTAAGGTTGTGATCATGCTTACAGACTGAGTGGACAAATAATTGACTTTCATTCTGACATTACAGCCTTTGACATAATGGTTCAGTGGCTAACACTGTTCCCTCACAGTAACAGGGACCTGGGTTCAATTCTACCCTTGGGTAACTGTCAGTGTGGAGTTTGCACATTCTCCTTGTGTCTGGGTGGGTTTCTTCTGGATGCTGTGGTTCCCTGTCACAGTTCAAAGATGTGCAAATGAGGTAGATTGGCCTTCTAAATTGCTGATAGTGTCTATGAATATGCAGGCGAGGTGGGTTAGCCAGGGAAAATGAAGGGTTACAGGGATAGGGTAGGTCTGGGTGGGATGCTCATCAGAGGATCGGTGTGGATTGGATGGGCCAAATGGCCTGCTTCCAAAATGTACAGCATTCTATGATTCTGGACTTAACATTGACTAAAGTCATTTTAAACATGAACTCTGTCTTCATGCCTAATTTTCTTAGTTTAGCAGAACGGATGTATTTTGTTATTAACATTGATCCTGGAGCTGGCTCTCTAAGCCATTAGTATTCTTTTGCGTTTTGTTCTGTGTTCTCTAACCTCCATCACCCTCTAATCTTCTCTTCTGTTCCAATTACTCCTTCCTGCCTTGTCCACAGTATAAAATATATCACTTTCCTATCTCTTAATTCCAAAGAAGAGTCATATTGGACTCAAAACTGTAACTGTATTTCTCTTTCCACAAATGCTACCAAACCTGCTGAGTTTCTCCAGTGCTTACTGTTTTTATTCCATACAAGTCTGTTTTATAAGCAGAAGTGCTCTTTCACAGACATATCTATATATGAGTTATGAGCAGCAGTGGGCCATTCAACCCCTTGAGCCTATTCTGCCATTCAATAAAATCATGGCTTTCTGATTATAATCTCAAATCTGCATTTCTGCCTTAAAAATATTCAAGAATACTGCTTCCATCATTTTTCAGGAAGAGTGTCCCAAAGACTCTTAATGCTCTGAGGAAAAAAAGTCAATCTCTATTTTAGTTGGGTGGCCCTGATTTTGAGTTTGGCCATGTTAGATTCATGCTTTTGGATTTTCCCCTAAGAGGAAACAACCTCTCCATGTTTACTTTTTCAAGACTGCTCAGGATATTTTATATTTCAATCAGGTTGACTCTTACTCTTCTAAAGTAAAGCGGATACAAGCCTAGCCTGTTCAACTTCATAACGCAACCCTCTAATTTCCAGCTAGTAGTCTGGTAAACCTCTGAACGCCTCCAAAGCATTTACTTCCTTCCTTAAGTAAAGAGACCAACAACTTGGGAAAGTACTGTTTGCAAAAACCAGGAGAAAAAATGCAACTCTTTTTCACTTGAAGACTGGCAGGTTTCAGACAGCACAAAAGGAGAATCAGCAAATTGATGCTTGTCTTGGTTTGCAGCTCTGAGATAGAGCACAGGGTCTTTGACGAATCATGACAAAACTCTATCCCTTTTTGTACCTTCTTTGTGAAGAACGTCGATTGAAAGGCTCCTTTCTGTAGTTAGGAGAAAGTGAGGACTGCAGATGCTGGAGATCAGAACTGAAAATGTGTTGCAACACGTTTTCAGCTCCTTTCTGTAGTTGTCTGCAAAGAACTGCAATTTGTGCACTGGATTGTATGCTAATGAAGTGGGATAGGTAAGGAATTTACTTGGAATCTGTAAGTGCAGAAACTGAGTGCAATGCTCCTTCCTGAATCCTGTGTGTTAATAAGGTGGGAAAGGGTGGCAGTCATTATATTTGTGTTCTGATGATTGATCATTACAAATCATTGTTAAATTTAGTAGGTGATCCAACTGCTGTTGCACAAATTAAATGTTTACATTTTTTTACATTGAAAATCTTTTAATAAATATTTTACCTTTTTTTTTATAATTAGGTTCATTATCTGTCACAGGTGGGTGGAGTGAAGTGTTATATGTTCAGTGTGAGGCTATTTGTTATAAGTGTGTTATAAGGAAAAAAACCTGTCCTTCATTTGGCCTCTTTATTGTTACACCATTTACAGCTGTGCCTTCAGCTGTATAGGGTGTTACAAAGGGCTTTGCAAACAGTAGTGAGTTGGAATTGTTTCGCAAGCTCTGATGAACCAGTGACTGCTGTGGAGCTTTGACTGAAGACTAACAGTGACAAGGCCCTTTTAAAATCCTTGTGGATCTTTACTGTAGGTCATGGCCTAGCTTTCTACCCTTTTAAGGCCTGACTTCTGCATCCAAAAAAAGCAGGAGAGGGTAGTTCTTTTTTGAGACCTGTAAAACACTAGATTCCCTGCTTGCCCCACCCATAGGCCTCACAACTGGACACTATTTCCTCTGCTCTTGCACTCTTATTGAGGGGTAATGGCAATTTTCAAACCTCAAAATATGGTCACAGTAAGAAACATTTTTGTAAAGGACTGGAACTTCTTTCTTAAACCTTTCCACCTCTTTTCCCATTATGATGTTACAAAAGCATTGTTTCACCTGATCACCTTTTCTCTTTTAGTTTGGTGTCTGCTTATTTTTGGATTACACTCCTGTGAAGTGGCTTGGCAATAAGCTATGCAAATGATGTGTTCCTTCTGTTTCTGGAACTCCGAATTCTATAACGCTTAGGTTATGTACTTTGTGAGTTGACAGTTTTAAGCTCTACTTGTATGGAGTTACTTCTTTTCAAAGACTTATAGTATTTCTTTCTATTTAAACACCTCAATTTGCTCTGTAATTTTTTGCCCTCTTGTACAATCCCCAGTAGATTAGATTCCCTAGAGTGCGGAATCAGGCCCAATGATCCTCTGAAAAGTAACCCACCCAGACTAATGCACCTAACAATATGGGCAATTTAGCAGAGCCAGTTCACCTGACCTGCACATCTTTGGACTGTGGGGGAAACCCATGCAGACATGGGGAGAATGTGCAAACTCCACACACACACAGTCACCTGAGGCTGGAATCGATCCTGGTGCTGTGAGGCAGCAGTGCTAACCACCATGCCACCCAGTAGTTGCAGACCTAGGTATCCAGACTGCCAGTAATGTGGTTCATTCTGGCTACTAAGGGATGCTGGTTGAGCCAGTAACATTACTTTGGGTGGACCATGTTCAATGTCAAATCCATTATTTCATCAATTGAGACAAACTCTTAAAAAAAATAAGAGATCTGATATAGTATTGTCCAGATCTCAAGCAATACAGTTGTTTCAAACCTCATTAATGGTTTAATTATTAAATAGATATTTAGAAAGTCTACTGGCAGAATCTTACAGGGATTAGAGTGAAATGGGTTATTGTGAGATTTGTGGCAGTATTGAATGAGACTGACAAGGTCCATTTGAACATCAGGAGCATCTTGCTCCAACTTTTATGCTTTTACAAAATGGTGAGGATTTCTTACTAGACAGAGATACGTTGCCAATTAAGGGAGATTATAACTTGGCAAATGCCTTATCAATGACCTAGCTCACCTCATTAATATTCAGCTTCATGCAGAGTCATAGAGATGTGCAGCATGGAAACAGACCCTTCGGTCCAACCTGTACATGCCGTCCAGATATCCCAACCCGCTCTAGTCCCACCTGCCAGCACCTGGACCATATCCCTCCAAACCCTTCCTATTCATATACCCATCCATATACCTTTTAAATGTTGCAATTATACCAGCCTCCACCACTTCCTCTAGCAGCTCATTCCATACATGTAACAGCCTCTGCATGAAAAAGTTGCCCCTTAGGTCCTTTTATATCTTTCCCGTCTCACCTTAAACCTATGCCCTCTAGTTCTGGACTCCCCCATCCCAGGGAAAAGACTTTGTCTATTTTATCCATGCCCCTTATAATTTTATGAACCTCTATAAGGCCACCCCTCAGCCTCCAACGCTCCAAGGAAAACAGCCCCAGCCTGTTCAGCCTCTCCCCATAGCTCAAATCCTCCAACCCTGGCAACATCCTTGTAAATCTTTTCTGAACCCTTTCAAATTTCACAACATCTTTCCGATATGAAGGAGATCAGAATTGCTTGCAATATTCCAACAGTGGCCTAACCAATGTCCTGCACAGCCACAACATGACCTCCCAACTCCTGTACTCAATACTCTGACCAATAAAGAAAAGCATACCAAACGCCTTCTTCACTATCCTATCTACCTGCGACTCCACTTTCAAGGAGCTATGAATCTGCACTCCAAGGTCTCTTTGTTCAGCAACACTCCCTAGGACCTTACCATTAAGTGTATAAGTCCTGCTAAGATTTGCTTTCCCAAAATGCAGCACCACCTCACATTTATCTGAATTAAACCTCATCTGCCACTTCTCGGGCCATTGGCCCATCTGATCAAGATCCTGTTGTAATCTGAGGTAACCTTCTTCGCTGTCCACTACACCTCCAATTTTGGTGTCATCTGCAAACTTACTAATTATACCTCTTATACTCACATTCAAATCATTTATATAAATGACAAAAAGTAGAGGACCCAGCACCGATCCTTGTGGCACTCCACTAGTCACAGGCCTCCAGTCTGAAAAACAACCCTCTACCGCCAATCTCAGTCTTCTACCTTTGAGCCAGTTCTGTATCCAAATGGCTAGTTCTCCCTGTATTCGTGAGATCTAACCTTGCTAACCAGTCTTCCCGGGGGAACCCTGTCGAACGCCTTACTGAAATCCATATAGATCACATCTTCCCTCATCAATCCTTTGTTACCTCTTCAAAAACTCAATCAAGTTTGTGAGACATGATTTCCCACGCACAAAGCCATGTTGACTATCCCTAATCAGTTTTTGCCTTTCCAAATACATGTACATCCTATCCCTCAGGATTCCCTCCAACAACTTGCCCACCACCGAGGTCAGGCTCACTGCTCTGTAGTTCCCTGGCTTGTCCTTACCACCCTTCTGAAACAGTGGCACTATGTTAGCCAAACTCCAGTCTTCTGGCACTTCACCTGTGACTATCGATGATACAAATATCTCAGCAAGAGGCCCAGTAATCACTTCCCTAGCTTTCAACAGAGTTCTAGGGTACACCTGATCAGGTCCGGGGGATTCATCCACCTTTACACGTTTCAAGAATCCAGCACTTCCTCCTCTGTAATATGGACATCTATTTCGCTACTTTCTATATCTTGCACATCTTTTTTCCACAGTAAATACTGATGCAAAATACTCGTTTAGTGTCTCCCCCATTTTCTGCGGCTTCACACAAAGGCCGCCTTGCTGATCTTTGAGGTTCCCTATTCACTCCTTAGTTACCCTTTTGTCCTTAATGTTTTTGTAAAAACCCTTTGGATTCTCCTTAATTTACTAAACACTCCAGACATCGATAAATCTTGACAATGGAAACCCACCTGGATCCCTGGTCACTTCAACTCACCATTGGCTGCAAAGAGCCTCAATGTTGCTCAGCATCAACATCACAGGACGTGCTCCATGGCCTCCAGCCATGCACACATGTGCACAGACATTGGTATCTGGCATTTGCGAACCCCTCACAAACCAATATAGCATCTCCCCCAAACCACTGGCAGGATACTTAAAAAGCACAAACTTCCATTGCGAGGCACACTGGCAACTAGGGTTGAAAGGCTGCAGAAGGGACCTTGGGCACACAGGCACCTCGCTGATGGGTTGTAGCAAAATGTATCTCAGGGCTGCTCACTTGGTCTCTAAGCACTTTCTTATCTTACCTTCACACCATGCATCAGCCTATCGTATACAGCAATGTCAAAGGGTCTTGATAACAACCCCGTACTTATGCAGGACATTTGTGCACCAGAATTAACCATATTCCTAGCAAAGCAGTTCTGAAACAGTTACATACTGGCATGTTCACCCAAAGAGTGGTGAGCCTATGGAATTTGCTACAGAAATTTGAGGCTAAAACATTGGATGATTATAAAAAGTTAGATATAGCACTCAGCTAAAGTAATCAACAGATATGGAGGAAAAGCAGGTATAGGCTATTGAGTTCGATGATCAGTTACAATCAGAATGAATGGTGGAGCAGACTCAAAAGAGTTGAACGTACCTGCTCCTATTTTCCATGTTTCTACTCGACAAGGTGGACAATTTCCCAGATATATCTTGTCTGCAAAGCAAGGCAAATCCAATCAGCCTATTACTACTATTTTAATATACTCTCAATTAGAAGCAAAGTGATTGAATTATCACTGACAGAATTATCTCAGTATTCTTAGTATGCTATGTAGGTCTGATATGAGAATATTTTTACATAGAGAGTTGTGAACCTTTGGAAATTCTTTACTCCAAAGGACTGTGGAAACTCTGTCTTTGAGTAAGTTTAAGGTAGAGATTGATAGATTTATGATTACTAGTGGCATACAGAGTTATGCAGATAGGCTGGGTAAAAGGCATTCAATCAGCTGCTATTGTTATGAACCATGCTGAGGAGTGCCAGTGTTGGATTGGGGTGGACAAAGTTAAAAATCACACAACACTGGGTTATGGTCCAACAGGCTTATTTGGAAGTACGAGCCTTTGGAGCACTGCTTCTTCTTCAGGTAGCTAGTGGGGCAGGATCATAAGACACAGAATTTATAGCGAAGATCATAGTCCCGAGCAACTGACATGATATATTGAACAAACCTAGATTGCTGTCAAGTCTTTCACCTTTTAAAATGGGTTGTGGGTTGCGATTCATTAATATGTAAATCATAGAACTTGTGACTTGAAAGAAATTCTGGGATTTACATATTAATGAATTGAAACTTGCAACCTTTTTTTAAAAGATGAAAGATTTAACACTAATCTAGGTTTGTTCAATATATCAGATCAGTTGCATGACACGATTATCTTGTGCTATAAATTCTGAGTCTTATGGTCCTGCCCCACCAGCTACCTGATGATGGAGTGGCACTCAGAAAGCTAATACTTCCAAATAAAACTGTTTGACTATAACCTGGTGTTATGTGAGTTTTTTAAAATCATTATAATTTGGATTTGAGCTAGTGGCATATGCTTCTGGTCTGCATGTCTGAAGACATTTAATGATTAACTTGTAAGCATACATGTTGCCATGATAATTTATTTTAAGAACAGTATGAGAGCATTTGATTCTGCTGTTCATAGAGAACTGTACTTTGTATATTTCAAACACTGAGTGGCACTGTCAGATTGAGCTGGGCCATGGCTATAAATTCTGCCACTCATTGATGCAAACCACCAGAAAGTGGACAGTGCTTTGTACCACAGCTCTTACCCCAAGAAAGTGAACAAGTGTCAGAAATACTTCAAGAAGAGTCTGTTGGAGGGGGCCAGTCCTCAGCCTATCAGTGCCCTCAGCTGTCCAGGCCTTATAAAATGTCTTGTCCACTGCTACTGGAGGCTGAATGATCAGAAGTTGATGCAACAACATGCTCAGTCCCAAAGGTCCTTGGGAAAACTTGCTGCAAAGGGTGACACGGTGGCTCAGTGGTTAGCA
Source organism: Chiloscyllium plagiosum (assembly GCF_037043375.1). NCBI lineage: Eukaryota > Metazoa > Chordata > Chondrichthyes > Orectolobiformes > Hemiscylliidae > Chiloscyllium > Chiloscyllium plagiosum. The sequence continues at coordinate 31,053,775 of NW_028270158.1, forward strand.
CTGCTGCCTCACAGTGCCGGGGCCAGGGTTCAACTTTAGCCTTGGGCAACTGTCTGTATAGAGTTTGCATATTCTCCCTGTGTCTGCATGGGTTTCCTCTGGGTGCTCCAGTTTCCTCCCACAGTCCAAAGATGTGCAGGTCAGGTGAGTTGGCCATGCTAAATTGCTCATAGTGTTAGCTGCATTAGTCAGGGGTACATATATGGTAGGGGAATGGGTCTGGGTGGATTACCCTTCAGAGGGTCGATGTGGACTTGTTGGGCCAAAGGGCCTGTTTCCATACTGTAAGGAATCTAATCTAGTTTAAAACTCAGCCAATTCATAGATTGAATCATAAAATCCTGACAGAATGGAAAGTCGTTCCATTGAGTCCACAACAACCCTCCAAACAGGATCCCACTCAGACCTAGTCCCCACCCTATTGCCGTAACCCCATATTTGCTATGGCTAACTCACATAGCCTGCACAAACTGGGCACTATGGACAATTTACCACGGCTAATCCAACTAACCTGCACATTTTTGAATTGTGGGAAGAAACAGGAGCACCTGGAGGAAACCCACGCAGACATGGGGAGAACGTGCAATATCCACACACTGTTACCCAAGGGAATAGAATCCAGGTTCATGGTGCTGTGAGGCAGACGTGCTAACCATTGAACCACCATGCTGTCCCTGTTCCAATATTGATAACTGTGTGCTGAAGTGTGAGATCAGGAGCTGCATGCTTCTATTCAAAAGTCATTCTGACATTTCAACCCTTGACTCACTACTGTTAGCAAATTTGGCCAATTTGAATGAACCCACAGCCCCATTTGGCTAGCCATTTCTGCCCTTTTGTACAAAGTATTTATTTACCTGTTTAAAAAGGTAGCCAGCTCTCACCAAGTCACCATTCTCCAGAGCAGTAACCCAGTCTGGAGCCAGTCCTACATACAGGACAATCACATCATTCCTCACAAGATCATGACCAAGGCTGGATTTGGTTGATGTGGAGGTGCCAGTGTTGTACTGGAATGAATAAAGTTAAAAATCACAACACCATGTTACGATCCAGCAGATTTATTTGGAAGTACAAGCTTTCGGAGCACTGCTCCTTCGTCAGGTAGCTATTGTAGGATTTGGCTGAGATACTGGTTTTCTTGTTATTGAAATAATTGTGAGGGTTGGCATACCTGTATCCAGCCAATACCCTGTTACTCCCTCATGGTGTTAAAATCCAGAATGCCCTGCCTGAAGCAGGTTGGTTGAAGCAGATTCCATACTTTCAAACAGAAACGGAGGAAATAAAATATCTTTTTGCACAGTGTGAGAAATAGCTCAAAACCTGGCATACAAACACAGTGGACTGAATGGCTTTCTCTTTACTGTGTGATAATACAGATTGGCAGGTTCTGTGTTTACTATTGTATCCACTTCGAATGAAACAAAAGATTGATGACGAGAAGGTCAACTGCAGCCAGTGTTCCTGCTCTTGACTCGTGTTCTGAGATGACATATCACTGGCTTGACAAAACACTCGGAATGTTTTGTTAATTACCGCTCCCACATTCCACATCCAACTGTATTCGGGGCAGTGTGCCCTTATCAAGATGGCGGCCGTTTGGTTCCATGTGTTACTTTACGGCGGCTGGTTTGCGACAGTTGCTCGGTGAGATCCGCTTTCCGGTTGCGTGGCGGTTGGCCCATGGATGCTGCTGTTTCCCGAAGCGGCAGAGTTTTCGGTTTGTTTGTGGTCGGAGCCGGGTCCGGGCCAGGTACCAAGTCATATACAATTCTCATCGGGACGAGGATGTTGTGTTCGGGGTTTCAGAGGACAATCCGGTCCATCGCAGCAGTTTGTACTGTTCACTGTGAGCCCTGGCTGCCCCGTGGGTCGCCCGGTCTGAGTGAGAAACCCTCACATCGACTTAGTGGCTGCCATTCACTGCGACATACTTCAGACTAAATCACAAAACCAATTCGAGCAATCCCGCTCGTCAGTGCTGAGGGAGTGCTGCACTGTCAGAGGGTCAGTACTGAGGGAGTGTCGCACTGTCAGTGGATCAACACTGAGGGAGTGCCGCACTGTCAGAGGATCAACACTGAGGGAGTGCCGCAGTGTCAGAGGATCAACACTGAGGGAGTGCCGCAGTGTCAGTGAGTCAGTACTCAGGGAGTGCTGCACGGTCAGAGAGTCAGTACTGAGGGAGTGCTGCACTGTCATAGGGTCAGTACTGAGGGAGTGTTGCACTGTCAGAGGGTCAGTGCTGAGGGAGTGTCGCACTGTCACAGGGTCAGTACTGAGGGAGTGTCGCACTGTCATAGGGTCAGTACTGAGGGAGTGTCGCACTGTCACAGGGTCAGTAATGAGGGAGTGCCGCACTGTCACAGGGTCAGTACTGAGGGAGTGGGCACTGTCAGAGGGTCAGTGCTGAGGGAGTGTCGCACTGTCACAGGGTCAGTACTGAGGGAGTGTCGCACTGTCATAGGGTCAGTACTGAGGGAGTGTCGCACTGTCACAGGGTCAGTAATGAGGGAGTGCCGCACTGTCACAGGGTCAGTACTGAGGGAGTACTGCACGGTCAGAGAGTCAGTACTGAGGGAGTGCTGCACTGTCAGAGGATCAGCACTGAGGGAGTACCGCACTGTCAGAGGGGTCAGTAACTGAGGGAGTGTCGCACTGTCAGAGGGTCAGTACTGAGGGAATGCCGTACTGCCGGAGGGTCAGTACTGAGGGAGTGCCGCACTGTTGAAGGGTCAGTACTGAGGGAGTGTCGGAGGGTCAGTACTGAGGGAGTGTCGGAGGGTCAGTACTGAGGGAGTGCCGCAGTGTCGGAGGATCAGCACTGAGGGAGTGCCGGACTGTCGGAGGGTCAGCACTGAGGGAGTGGATGCTGTCAGCAGGTCAGTACTGAGGGAGTGGGCACTGTCAAAGGAACAGTACGGAGCGAGTGTCGCACTGTCAGAGGGTCAGTACTGAGGGAGTGCCGCACTGTCAGAGGGTCAGGACTGAGGGAGTGGGCACTGTCAGTGGGTCAGTGCTGAGGGAGTGCCGCACTGTCAGAGGGTCAGGACTGAGGGAGTACCGCACTGTCAGAGAGTCAGTACTGAGGGAGTGCCGCACTGTCAGAGAGTCAGTACTGAGGGAGTGCCGCACTGTCAGAGAGTCAGTACTGAGGGAGTGCCGCAGTGTCGGAGGATCAGCACTGAGGGAGTGCCGCACTGTCGGAGGGTCAGCACTGAGGGAGTGCCTCACTGTCAGCAGGTCAGTACTGAGGGAGTGCCTCACTGTCAGTGGGTCAGTACTGAGGGAGCGCCGCACTGTCACAGGGTCAGTACTGAGTGAGTGCCGCACTGTCACAGGGTCAGTACTGAGTGAGTGCCGCACTGTCACAGGGTCAGTAATGAGGGAGTGCCGCACTGTCACAGGGTCAGTAATGAGGGAGTGCTGCACTGTCAGAGGATCAGCACTGAGCGGGTGTTGCATTGTCGGAAGGTCAGCAGGTCAGTGCTGAGAGAGTGTCGCACCGTCAGAAGGTCAGGACTGAGGGAGTGCAGCACTGTCGGAGGGTCAGGACTGACGGCATGGGCACTGTCAGAGGGTCAATGCTGAGGGAGTGTCACACTGTCAGAGGGTCAGTACTGAGAGAGTGCTGTACTGTTGGAGGGCAGTACTGAGAGAGTGCTGCACTGTCGGAGGGACAGTACTGAGGGAGCGCTGCACTGTTGGAGGGGCAGTACTAAGGGAGCTCCACACTGTCTGAGGGTGTGTAGCACTGTCAGAGGGTTAGCACTGTGGAATATTGCACTGCCAGAGGGTCAGTGCTGAGGAAGAACTGCACTGAGGTAAGGTAGTGCTGCATTGTTTGAAGATCACTACTAAGGGAGTTTTGCATTGTTGCAGGGGTAGTTCTGAGGGAGTGCTGCATTTTTGGAAGGTCAGTATTGAGGTCAAGCTGCATTATCAGAGTCAGTGCTGAGGGAGTACGGCACTGTTGGAGGGTCAGTGCTGAGGGAGTGCTGCATTGTCAGAAAGCCAGTACTGAGGGAATATTGTGCTCAAAGTTTGTGAGAAGATTTGTAGCTCGGGTGCTCGTTGTTGTGGTTCTGTTCGCCGAGCTGGGAATTTGTGTTGTAGTCGTTTCGTCCCCTGTCTAGGTGACATCCTCAGTGTTTGGGAGCCTCCAGTGAAGCGCTTCTGTGCCGTTAGTAGCCACACACGCAGGTGACAAGCAACATGAATTCGACTGGGACAACACTACTATTATAGGATAAGCCAAACAGAACAGCCAGGGAATTCCTAGAGGCATGGCACTCATCCACAGATTCAATCAATAAGCACATCGACCTGGACCCAATATACCGACCACTGCAACGGACAGCTGGAACTGACAACCGGAAGCGACAGAGACAAACTACAATAAATGCCGGAGGAAACATCACAGAAGCGCTTCACAGGAGGCTCCCAAACACTGAGGATGTCACCTAGACAGGGGACGAAACGTCTGCAACACAAATTCCCAGCGAGGCGAACGGAATATTGTGCTGTTGGATGGTCAGTACTGAGGCAGGGCTGTGTTATCAGGGTCAGTATGGAGGGAGGGCTGCTCTTTCAGAGAGTCAGTGCTGTGGGACAGCTGCATTGTTGCAGGGGCAGTGCTGAAGGACTGCCGCATTTCGGGGGTTAGTACTGAGGCAGAGTTGTGTTATCAGAGGGTCAGTGCAGAAGGAGGTCTGCACTATTGAAGGATTAGTGTTGAGGGTTAGGTGCCCTGTTGGGTCAGTGCTGAGAGAGAGCTGCACTGTCAGAAGTTCAGTTTTGAGGGAGCTGTGCACTAACAAAAGGTTTGTACTGAGGGAGAGCTGTATTGTTGGAGAGTGTTTGCTGAAGGACAGCTTAATAGCCATAGCATCAGTACTGAGGAAAATCTGTACTGTTGAAGGGCCAGTACTGATGCTTGGCAAATGGTGCTGTACTATAACAGTGATGGTACTGAAATGAGAGTGATTCTCTCCTGCTCCTGGAACATTACCCGGGTGTCCACCAAGGATCGATCTTTTTTAAATCATATTTCTTTTTTTATACGCTTCCTCTTAGCCACTTCAACTGAAATCAAAGTATCGCTTCTAATAGGGATGCTGTTGGGTTTTTTTGGAATTTGAACAAATATTTTGCTCAGTCTTCAGCTATACTGAGTAGAAAACACTAAAAAACATCCCACTAATAGTTGAAAATCAGGGGGCTAAACAGAGAAAGGAACTAAAAATAATTACCCAGAGGAAAAAGTAGAAGGAAAACTAATGGTACTAAAAGTTGACAAGTCCTTGAACTTTATTAGCCTACGTCCTAGGATTTTGTGGCTGCAGTGATGGTGGATATATGGTTTATTATTTTCCAAAATTCACTGCACTTTATAAAAGTCAAAAACCACAAATTCAATGACCTTGTTCATGAAAAGATTGTAACAGGGAACTTTGTACCAGTTATCCTAACATTTGTTGTTGGGAAAATGCAAGAATCCATTATTAAGGAAGGAGGATTAGGAGATTTAGAAAATCATAACTCAGTCAATTCAATTCAACATGGTTTTGTGAAAGAGAAATGATGTTTGATGAACATAGGAAGTATAGTTAGTAAGTTTATAGATGACACCAAAACTGGCAGTGTAGTGACAGGGAAGAACGTTACCTCAGAGTGCAACTGGATCTTGTTCAGCTGGGCCAATGGGCCAAGGAATGGCAGATGGAGTTTAATTTAAATAAATGTGAGATGCTGCATTTTGGAAAGGCAAATCATGGCAGGACGTATACACTTAATGGTAAGGTTCTGGGGAGTGTTGCTGAACAAAGAGACCTTGGAGTGCAGGTTCATAGCTACCTGCAGGTAGATAGGATAGTGAAGAAGGTGTTCAGTATGCTTTCCTATATTGGTCAGAGCATTGAACATAGAAGTTTGGAGGTCATGTTGTGGCTGTACAGGACATTGGTTAGGCCACTTCTGCAATATTGTGTGCAGTTTTGGTCTCCCTCCTATGGGAAGGATGTTGTGAAATTTGAAAGGGTTCAGAAAAGATCTGCAAGGATGTTGCCAGGGTTGGAGGATTTGAGCAAAAGTGAGAGGCTCGATCGGCTGGGGCAGTTTTCCCTGGGGTGTTGGAGGCTGAGGGGTAAATTTATAGAGGTTCGTAAAATCATGAGGGGCATGGATAGGATAAGTAGACAAAGTCTTTTCCCAGGGGTGGGTGAGTCCAGAGCTAGTGGGCATAGGTTTAGAGTGAGAGGGGAAAGATACTCATTTGGAATCTTTTTCACACAGAGAGTGGTAGGTGTATGGAATGAACTACCAGAGAAAGTGGTGGAGGCTGGTACAATTACAACATTAAAATGCATCTGAAGGGTATATGGATAGGAAGGGTTTAGAGGGATATGGGCCAAGTGCTGGCAAATTGGATTAGATTAATTTAGGATGTCTGGTTGGCCTGGACGAGTTGGACTGAAGGATCTATTTGCATGCTTTACATCTCAATGACTCTATTTGTTGGTGTTCTTTGAGATTGTGAGTGGTTAAAGGGGAATCAATAGATATGGTGTGTTTGGAATTCCAAAAGGCATTCAATAAGGTTATAGCGAAGGTTGTAGAGAAATAGTCATGGTTTTGGGTATAGTATATTCATATAATAGAGATTTGGCTAACTAGCAGGAAACAATTGAGATAAGGAGTCATAGAACATAGAGCAGTACAGCACAGTACATGCCCTTCAGCCTACGATGTTATGCCGAGCATTTATCTTAATCTAAGGTCAACGTAACCTACACACCCCTCAATTTACTGCTGTCAATGTGCTTGTCCAGCAGTTGCTTAAATGTCTCTGTCTCTACTACCACCGCTGGCAATGCATTCCACCCACTCAGCACTCTCTGCGTAAAGAACCTACCTCCGATATCTCCTCTATACCCTCTTCCAATCACCTTAAATTATGACTCCTTGTGACAGCCATTTCTGCAGGAACATTCTCTGGATATCTACTCTATCTATGGCTCTCATTACCTTGTACACCTCTATCAAGTTACCTCTCTTCCTCCTCCTTTCCAGTGTGAAAAACCCTAGCTCACTCAACCTTGCTTCATAAGACAAGCCCTCCAAACCTGGCAGCATCCTGGTAAATCTCCTCTGCATCCTCTCCAAAGCATCTACATCCTTCCTGCAATGAGGTGCAAAACTGGACACAATATTCCAAGTGTGGTCTAACTAGAGTTTCGTAGAGCTGCAACAAAACCTCGCAGCTCTTATGCTTAATCCCCCTGTTTATGAAAGGCAAACCACCACTTGGGTGGCAACTTTGAGGAATCTGTGTACATGGACCAAAGGGTAACTAGGGAGAGAATAGGGCCCCTCAAAGAACAGCAAGGTGGCCGTTGTGTGGAGCCGCAGAAAATGGGGGCGAGACTAAATAAGTATTTTGCATCAGTATTTACTGTGAAAAGGATATGGAAGATATAGACTGTAGGGAAATAGATGGTGACATCTTACAAAATGTCCATATTACAGAGGAGGAAATGCTGGATGTCTTGAAACGGTTAAAGATGGATAAATCCCCAGGACTGATCAGGTGTACCCTAGAACTCTGTGGGAAGCCAGAAAAGTGATTGCTGGGCCGCTTGCTGAGATATTTGTATCATTGATAGTCACAGGTGAGGTGCTAGAAGACTGGAGGTTGGCTAACGTGGTGCCACTGTTTAAGAAGGGTGGTAAGGACAAGCCAGGGAACTATAGACCAGTGAGCCTGACCTCGGTGGTAGGCAAGTTGTTGTAGGGAATCCTGAGGGACAGCATGTACATGTATTTGGAAAGGCAAAGACTGATTAGGGATGGTCAACATGACTTTGTGTGTGGGAAATCATGTCTCTCAAACTTGATTGAGTTTTTTGAGGAAGTAACAAAGAGGATTGATGAGGGCAGACCGGTAGATGCAATCTATATGGACTTCAGTAAGACGATCGACAAGGTTCCCCATGGAAGACTGATTAGCAATGTTAGTTCTCACGGAATATAGGGAGAACTATCCATTTGGATACAGAATTGGCTCAAAGATAGAAGACAGAGGGTGGTAGTGGAGGGTTGGTCTTCAGACTGGAGGCCTGTGACCAGTGGAGTGCCACAAGGATCGGTGCTGGGTCCTCTACTTTTTGTCATTTATACAAATGATTTGGATGCGAGCATAAGAGGTACAGTTAGTAAGTTTGCAGATGACTCCAAAATTGGAGGTGTGGTGGACAGAAAAGAGGGTTACCTCAGATTGCAACAGGATCTTGACCAGGTGGGCCAATGGGCTGAGGAGTGGCAGATGGAGTTTAATTCAGATAAATGCGAGGTACTGCATTTTGGGAAAGCAAATCTTAGCAGGACTTATACACTTAATGGTAAAGTCCTAGGGACTGCAGGTTCATAGCTCCTTGAAAGTGGAGTCGCAGGTACCTAGGATAGTGAAGGCGATGCTTGGTATGCTTTCCTTTATTGGTCAGAGTATTGAGTACAGGAGTTGGGAGGTCATGTTGCTGCTGTACAGGACATTGGTTAGGCCACTGTTGGAATATTGCATGCAGTTCTGGTCTCCTTCATATCGGAAAGCTGTTGTGAAACTTGAAAGAGTTCAGAAAAGAATGTTGCCAGGGTTGGAGGTTTTGAGCTAAAGGGAGAGGCTGAACAGGCCGGGGACTGTTTTCTCTGGAGCGTCAGAGGCTGAGGAGTAACCTTATAGAGGTTTACAAAATTATGAGGGGCATGGATAGGGTATATAGGCAAAGTCTTTTTCTGGGGGAGTCCAGAACTAGAGGGCATAGGTTTAGGGTGAGAGGGGAAAGATATAAAAGAGACCTAAGGGGCAACATTATCACACAGAGGGTGATACGTGTATGGAATGAGCTGCCAGAGGAAGTGGTGGAGGTTGGTACAATTGCAACATTTAAAAGGCATTTGGATGGGTATATGTATAGGAAGGGTTTGGAGGGATATGGGCCAGGTGCTGGCAGGTGGGACTAGATCGGGTTGGGATATCTGGTTGGCATGGACGGGTTGGACCGAAGGGTCTGTTTCCATGCGTACATCTCTATGACTCTATGACCCCAAGATCCTGCTGTTCCTCCACATTGCCAAGAATCCTGTCTTTAATTTGTGGGTGGCACGGTGGCACAGTGGTTAGCACTGCTGCCTCACAGTGCCAGAGACCCGGGTTCAATTCCCGCCTCAGGCGATGGTCTGTGTGGAGTTTGCACATTCTCCCCGTGTCTGCGTGGGTTTCTTCCGGGTGCTCCGGTTTCCTCCCACAGTCCAAAAATGTGCAGGTTAGGTGAATTGGCCATGCTAAATTGCCCGTAGTGGTAGGTGAAGTGGTAAATGTAGGGGAATGGGTCTGGGTGGGTTGCGCTTCGGTGGGTCGGTGTGGACTTGTTGGGCCGAAGGGCCTGTTTCCACACTGTAAGTAATCTAATCTAATCTAAACCCTGTATTCAGCATTCAAGTTCAACCTTCCAAAATTAATCACTTCACATTTATCCAGGTTGAACTCCATATGCCACTTCTCAGCCCAGCTCTGCATCCTGTCAATGTCTTGTTGTAGCCTGCAACTGCCCTTGACACTCTCTACAACACCACCAACCGTTGCCGTTATCGGCAAACTTACTAACCTACCCTTCCACTTCTTCATCCAAGTCATTCATAAAAACTACAAAACACGGAGGCCCAAGAACAGATCCCTGCGGAACACCGCTGCTCACCAACCTCCAGGCAGAATACTTTCCATCCACTACCACTTGCTGTCTTCTTTTGACCAGCCAATTCTGTATCCAGACAGTCAAATTTCCCTGAATCCCATACCTCCTAACCTACTCAATGAGCCTACCATGGGGAACCTTATCAAATGCCCTCCTGAATCCATATGTATATCCACATCCATTGCTCCACCTTTGCTAACTTGGCACGTCACATCCTCACAGACCTCAATAAGGCTTGTGAGGCATATGACCTGCCCCTCACAAAGCCATGTTGACTATCCTTAATCATTCTGTTTTTCCAAATTGTCATAAATCCTATCTTTCAGAATCCTTTCCAGTACCTTTCTTACCACAGATGTAAGACTGACTGGTCTGTAATTCCCAGGGATTTCCCTATTCTCTTTCTTGAACAGAAGAACAACCATCCCTCCCATCAGCCGGTACTAACTCCTGTGGAGAGTGAGGATGCAAAGATCATCGCTTCCCCAAGTAGCCTTGAATATATCTGGTCCAGTCCTGGGGACCTATCTATCTTGATGCTTCCCAGAACTTGCAGCAAATCCACTTCCTTAATATCAATCTGTTCAAGCTGATTAACCTGGTCCATGGTGTTCTCACTATCAACAAGGTCCCTCTCTCTAGTGAATACTGAAGCAAAAAACTCATTTAGAGCATTGCCTCCCTCTTCAGAGTTCAGGCACACGTTTCCTCCACTATCCCTGATCAGCTCTACTCTCTCTGATCATTCTCTTATTCCTCCCATATGTGTAGAATGCCTTTGGGCTTTCCCTATTCCTTTCCACCAAGACTTTTTTGGGCCCCCTCTTAGCTCTCCTCAGTCCATTTTTGAGTTCTTTCTGAACAACCCTATAATCCTCTAAAGCTGTGCCAGATCCTCACTTCCTCAACTTTAAGTAAACTTCCTTCTTCCTTTTGACGAGAAGCTCCTCTGCTCATGTCATCCACGGCTCCTTCACCTAACCATTCCTTGCCCGTCTCAGTGGGACAAAGTTATCCAATACACGCAACAAGTGCTCTTTAAACAACTTCCACATTTCTGTTGTGCATTTCCTGAAGAACAATTGTTTCCAATTTATACTCCACAGCTCCTGTCTCATAGCAGTATAATTTCCCCTCCCCAAAATAAATACCTTCCCACACTGTCTGCCCTTATCCCTCTCCATGGCTACGGTAAAGGTGAGGCAGTTGTGGTCACTGTCACTGAAATGCTCTCCCACCGAGCGATCTGACTCCTGGCCTGCCTCTTTGCCTAGCACCAAATCTAATATGGCCTCCCCCTAATTGGCCTATCTACATATTGAGGCAAGAATCCTTCCTGGACGCATGTGACAAAATCACCTCCATTCAGACCATCTGCACTAAGGAGGTTCCAGTTATTATTGGGGAAGTTGAAGTCACCCAAAACAACAATTCTGTTATATCTGCACCTTTCCAAGATCTGGTCTATAGACAACACCCAATAAAGTGACTGCTCCTTTCCTGTTACTGACTTCCAATGATACTGACTCAGGAGACAAACCCTCCTCAATGACCTTCTTTTCTGCAGCTGTGATGCACTCTGTAACTAACAATGCTACTTCCCCTCTTCTTTCACTCACCCAACCAACCACCCCACCCCCCGCCTGTTCTTTTTAGAAGATCTAAACTCTGGAACATCCAGCAACCAATACTGCTCCTGTGAAATCCATGTCTCTGTTATGGCCATAACATCATGGTTCCAAGTACTGATCCATGCTCTAAGTTCATCACTCTTATTCCTGACACTCCTTGCATTGAAACAGACACACCTTAACTCATCCTATCAAGTGTGTATTCTCCCTGACAGACTTTATTTCTGCCCATTCAACAATTACCCTCTCCTCTGATCTGTAGGTCTGGTTCCCATCCCCATGCCAAACTAGTTTAAACCCTCCCGAGGTGCTCTAGGAAATCCCCCGCCCAGGACATTGGTGCCCTTCTAGTTTAAGTGCAATCTGTCCTTCATGTACAGGTCCCACCTTCCCCAGAAAGTACCCCAATGACCTATGTATCTGAAACCCTCCCTCCTGCACCAGCCCTGTAGCCACGTGTTTAGCTGCACTCGCTCCCTGTTCCTCGCTTCACTAGCACATTGCACTGATAGTAATCCTAAGATTACTACTCTGTTCGTACTGCTTTTAACTTCCAATCTAACTCTCTGAAATCATGTTTTAGATCTTTACCCCTTTTCCTGGCTATGTCATTGGTGCCAATGTGCACCATGACTTCCGGCTGCTCACCAACCCCCTTCAGAATCTTGTGGACTCGATCAGAGCCATACTGGACCCTGGCACCTGAGAGGCAACATGCCTACCAGGAGTTCCGTTCGTGACCACAGAATATCAAGTCCATTCCTCTAACTATTGAGTTTCCTGCCACTCACGCTTTTCTATTCTCCCCCACTTCCCTTCTGAGCAACAGAGCCAGGCTCAGTGCCAGAGACTTGGCCACTATGGTTTTCCCCTGGTAGGAATCCCACCCCCCACCACCAACAGTATCCAAAATGCTATTGAGAAGAGCGGCCACAGGGGATCCTTGCATTGTCTGCCTGTTCCCTTTCCGTAACCCACCTACCTTCTCCCTGTACCTGAAGTGTCACTACCTCCTCTCAATTACCCCCTCCACTTCCCGAATGATCCGAAGTTCATCCAGCTTCAGCTCCGGTTCCCTATCATGGTTTCCGAGGAGCTGGAGTTGGATGCACTTCCAGCAGATGATATCAGTGGGGAACTAGTGAAGTAATTGGGGACAGTAGTGTCGATCCTTACCTCCCACATTCTACAGCAGGAGCATGCAACTGCCCTAACATCCATTCCCACTATTCTGAATTCCCAAAGAGACTATTGGGAAAAAAAACTAGTAACCTTACTGAATCGGCGCTCAGAACCTTTTCTTTGGTTATAGGAGGAGGATGGGTGGGAGACACTACCTAAGTAATGGTGGAGTCATTTTTACTAAGTAGTTGTAGTTATTTTTAGGTATTTTAGGTTGGCAAATCTAACAAGAGGATGTCACAGGGATACGTGCTGGGTGCTCAAATATTCACGGTTCATATTAATGGCTTAGATAAAGACCCCAGTATATTGTAGCCAAAATTGCTGATATACAAAGTTAGGGAAGCAAATCGTGAGAAGGACGCAGAGTCTGCAAAGGGATATACAGATAGTTATCGTAAATGAATGGGCAAAAATTTGGTAGATAGGTATATAATGTGGAAAATATGATGTTATCCACTTTGGTAAGTTGAATAGAAATGCAAAAGATTATTGAAATGGAGAGATATGGCAGAACTCCACAGTACAGAGAGAATGGGCTGACCTCAGATGTAAAACACAAAATGTTGGCAGGTTCAGCACATAATTAGGAAGATAAATGGAATGGTCTCCTTTATTGCGAAAGGGGATGACATACAATCAGTCAGGAAGTCTTCCTTCAGCTGCACAGGTCTTTGGCAAGACGTTTATTATTTAAAGATGGATATACTTAATGTTAGAAACAATTCAGAGAAGATTCGTTAGATGGATTCCTGAAATGGAAGTGTTGTGTAAAGAAAGGTTGGATTTAATCATATGTCATTTTTAGAGTTTAGATGAAAAAGATGTTTCTTAATGAAATGAAATATACTGAGGACTTGACAGGATAGATGCTCAGAGGATGTTTTATTTCATTGAGGAATTGAGAACTAGGGACCTCTATGTAAGAGGAAAATAAGAGAAATTTCTCTTGAGAATTGTGAATATTGGAATCTCTATTCCACTGAGTCATTGAATATACTCAAGGCTAAGACTGTCAGATTCTTGAACTCTGAGAAAGTCAAGATTTAGGGGGAACAGACTCTGGAAAGGGGAGTTTAAGCCAAGATCAGATCTGCAGTGATTTCATTGTATGCCAGGGGCATAATGCAGGGGCAAAAAGGCTTCCTCCTGGTTCCAAGAAAATGGTGCTAGAAATGGAGCATGAAGGAACTCTGAGCAGAACTGAAGCCTGTGTTTCAAACTGGTCTTTCTTGAACACTTCGCATTGTTGATTACTGTTTTTTCACTGACTGTTTTCAGTTTTCTCTATCGATTCAAATACCAGTTTCTTTCATCACACTGACATATTTGTTTCCTCTGACATATGGCAGATCATTGAACAGTTGGGATATTGTCGACGTACAGTTTGTTTCCACGGCATCTTTTTCAATGCACGCGGAATGGATTTCTCGAAATTTCTGGATGACAATTTTGATGTGAAGGACTGGGTGAATGGGGCTTTCAAGACTGTTCAGGAGGAAGAACCCGGAAAGGTTGACAGTCATGCTGCCACGCTGGTGATGAAGCTGCAGTTGTTTATTCAGGAGGTGAACAATGCCATTGAAGGTGTGTGTCACACTTTACATGCATTTAGAGTTCATCTCAGAATATGTTGACATTTACAGTGTCCCTCAGAACGTATAACTGTTCACCGGGAGTCCCTAAGAATCTTTTTTATTTGTTCATGGAATGTGGGTATTGCTGGCTAGGCCAGCATTTATTGCCCATACCAAGATTCCCTTGAGAAGGTGGTGTGGTGAGCTGACTTAGAGTCATAGAGATGTACACCACGAAAACTGATCCTTCAGTCCAACTCATCCATGCAGATCAGAGATCCCAACCTAATCTAGTCCCATTTGCTAGCACTTGCCCCATATCTCTCGCAATTTTTCCTATTCATTTACCCATCCAGATGTCTTTTAAATGCTGTAATTGTACCCGCCTCCACCACTTCCTCTGGCGGCTCATTCCTTACACACACAACCCTCTGCGTGAAGAGGTTGCCCCTTAGGTCCCCTTTAAATCTTTCCCTTCAAACCCCAAACTAGTTCTGGACTCTCACAACCCAGGGAAAAGACCTTGTCTATTTATCCTATCCATGCCCCTCATGATTTTATACACCTTTATAAGGTCACCTCTCAGCCTCCAATGCCCCAGGGAAAACAGCCCCAACCGATCCAGCTCCTCCCTTGAGCTCAAACCTTCCAAACGTGGCAATATGCTTGTAAATCTTTTCTGAACCCTTTCAAGTTTCACAACATCCTTCCCATAAGAGGGAGACCAGAATTTCACACACTATTCCAAAAGTGGCCAAACCAATATCCTGTACAGCCGCAACATGACTTCCCAACTCCTATGCTCCGTCCAGTAAAGGAAAGCATACTGAACGCCTTCTTCAATATCCTATCTACCTGTGACTCCACTTTCAAGGAGCTATGAACATACACTCCAGGGTCTCTTTGTTTAGCAACACTCCCCAGGACCTTACCATTAAGCGTATAAGCTCTGCTCTGATTTGCCTTTCCAAAATGCAGCACCTCACATTTCTCTAAATTAAACTCCATCTGCCACTCCTCGGCCATTTGGCCCATCTGATCAAGATCCCGTTGTACTCTGAGGTAACCTTCGTCGTTGTCCATTACACCTCTAATTTTGGTGTCATGTGAAAACATACTAACTATACCTCCTATGTTCACATCTGAAGCATTTATATAAAAGACGAAATGCAGTGGACCCAGCACCGATCCTTGTGGCACACCACTGGTCACAGGCCTCCAGTCTGAAAAGCTACCCTCCACCACCATCCTCTGTTTTCTACCTTCATGCCAGTTCTGTATCCAAATGGCTAGTTCTCCCTGTATTCCATGAGACTTAACCTTGCTAACCAGTCTACCATGAGGAACTTTGTCGAACGCCTTACTGAAGTCCATATAGATCACGTCTTCTTGAATCTCTGCCGTCCATTTGGTTTAGGTAGACCCACCATGTTTAGATTAGATTAGATTAGATTACTTACAGTGTGGAAACAGGCCCTTCGGCCCAACAAGTCCACACCGACACGCCGAAGCGCAACCCACCCATACCCAGACATTTACTCCTTACCTAACACTTGTTAGGGGGTTGGAGGTAAGTTCCAGGATTTTGACTCAGAAACACTGAACGATTGTCGATATATTTACAAATAGGATGGTGAGTGGCTGGGAGGGGACCTTGCAGGTGATGGTGTTCCATATATATGCTGTCCTTATACTTGATGGTAGTGACTGTGGAAGATTCTTTCTAAGGAGCCTTGGTGAACATCTCATCATTTATTACGAATCTTCTGGAGTGCAGTATTTACAGAGGATCCTGTGGAGTGTCAATATTTGCAGGGGTCTCCTGGAGTGTGTCAGCATTTGTAGGAATTCTCTGGGAAGTAGCAGTATTTTCTTGGACTCCCTGGGTGTGTCAGTGTTTACAGGGGTTCCCTGAGAGTGTGTCAGGATTTAGGTAATATTTGTGGAATAGCAACACGTCTGTTCTGGTGCACCTGTTCCTTCTTCTTGTGATTTCTCCATCTGATGTGTCAGTCTTCAGGTCATGCAAGATTCAAAATATCTCGTTGTGTAACATGTGCATTAGCCTATTTCTTTATAATCTCTCTTGGTCAGAAACTAGTCACCAAGCACTACAGAATATGCCCAGGGCTCTCCGGGATCTGGAAGCTCTGAAACAGGAAGCTTCCTTTCTGAAGGAGCAAATGATCCTTGTCAAAGAAGATATTCGGAAATTTGAACAGGACACAGCACAGTCCATGCAGGTAAGGATGTTAAACGTTTTGAGGCTTGCATTGTTTTCATGCCAACTCACTACTGCATGTTTAGCATGCTTGAAATGCAAACTGCCTGTTTTTCACTTCTTTACATCTACAAGAGTTCTCTTCCCACAGAATTAGAGTTAGAACCTCCTTTATTTTCACATGTACTCAAGTACAGGAGTACAGTGAAAAGTTTACAATGTCACATCTCATGGCGCCGTCTTAGGTACAAATCTTAGATACAAAAAAGGAATAAAGAAGAGAAAAAGCTGCATTACCTTAAGTGATTCTAAACATTAGTCAGGTAAATAACATGCAGATAAGCATTACATTGTGGTAAATCAGTGCAGGGGCTTCCACATGTGTTCTGACCAGCCTCACAAACCGCTGACTGCCCATGCCAGTCCCCAATCCAACAACAGTCATGCTCCACTCCATATCTCCAGCCTGCTTCACTCCAACTCGCAGCCACTCTGCTCCAGGCCTCCAGCCTGCTTTGCTCCAGTTCTCAGCCACTTCACAGTGTTCCATGCCTCCAGCCTACTTCACTCTGGCTCTCAGCTGTTCCAAGGTAAGTTTCCTTATCCAAAAAAACACTTTAAAATCTCAGGACAAGAGGGAGAGGAAGAGAAGGGGAAAAAAAGGAAAAAGATGTGAACAGAATGCTCCCCTCTGTCAGTTTGGCTCAGTTGTAGTTGTTTTGTTTCCTGTGGTATATTCATAATCACAGAAGGTGTATCAAATGTACAGGGCAGAGCCAAACCATTTGGCCTCACTGGTATTTATGCTGCACATAAGTCCCATCCCATTTCCATCTAACTCCATCAGTACATCTTTTGGTTCCTTTCCCCTTCATATACTAATTGAACTTCCTCTTAGATGCATTTAAGCTATAGAATCAAATATTCCAAGTGGTCGCACATTCTGGGTACAGAAGTTTCTCTTGAATTCAGTAATGGATTCATTGGTGACAATTGTATTATTTATGGCACTTAGTTGTCATCTCCTCCACAAGTGAAGACAACTTCTGTACATCTACCCTAGTAAACTCCATTATATTTGTAAACCTTTCTCAGCTCATCCCTTAGTCTTTTATAGAGAAATAACTCAAAACTGTTTTGCTGTTCTTAATAACTATGCCTGTCAGTTTTGGTGTTATCATTGTGAAACATATTTTCTCCTTTTCCAGTGCCTCTATTATGTGAGTACACACCACTTGGTAGGAGCTTATCAGTAAAAGATACTGGCTGAATTTTCAGCTGGGCTCCTCCTTTTTCCAACGTTCACCTTGTGTTTGCTTGTATATTGATGTGTGCTGCAGGTATTGGTCGAGCTTGATGAAGTAAAGTCCAGAATGCAAGCGGCATCTGAGGCATTGCAGGAGGCTGACAAGTGGAGTACACTCAGTGCTGACATTGAAGAAACACTGAAATCACAGGTAGAAGCAAAACTGTTTCACTCCAGTACTATCAGAAAGTTCAGACAGACTGCAATATATTAAAATGCTGTTGGATGAGGGTGTAGAACTGGCAGTTTGCTGTCCCATCCTGCATTTTGATATTAGTTCAGGTGGCCTAAGGCATGAATTTCTGGTCTCTGCCATGGGCACTGATGAAATACAACAACCTAAACAAAACTCTGTGATTATATGCTGTAGAATGGATAGCACTCTGACCTCAGAAAAACATGAGTTCAAAATCTAAACTGGAGATTTCAGGAAATGATCCAGGAGACCACAGACAGTGCAGTGCTGAGGAAATGCTGCATTATCAAGTGCCAAGTTCAAATAAATCTGAGTTCAAATGGCAAAAAATGTTGTGCTGTGTTGTAAAGACTAGGAAGGGACTTTGTGTTTTGAACTTTGCTGTGGATTTCAATCAAGCAGGAAATGTCAAGAGTACCACAATGCTCTTGGTGCAGGCAAGCAAGTGACATCACCTTGTGCTTTATCTGTTGTGGGGGCTGTGTCAGGGATATATTTTTTTTAAATGTGCATATCTGTATGTGTATGAGGGTGTAAACATGCATCCAAGATGATAGACTTGAGCTGTGTTGTGATGACCATCATTGTCAAGACCTCCACTCACCTGCATTTCTGAAAGGGCCAACCAATGAAGAACTGTTGGTAGGATGTAATGGCAGAGGTTGTTGAATAACAACACTACCTCCCACTTCACTCTAGAAAAGCAGGATGGTTTCTATTGTTAAAATGTGTGCCACTCTGCTGCAGTGGTTTGATCGGGACCTCAGGTTTGCTATATACCACTGCCTTTTTCGATCCACGGTGGGGTGAATACTGTTAACATGGTGGCATAGAGTGATGGAAATGATTTACTCCCCACAGGACATTGAGACTATCTCAGCCAAACTCACAAGTATGCAGAACAGTTTGGCTATGCTGGTCGATACACCAGATTATTCAGAGAAATGCGTTCACCTCGAGGCGCTAAAGAATCGATTGGAAGCCATGGCAAGCACACAGATTGTGGCTGCATTCAATTCTCAGTCTATTGGTGAGTGATCTTGTTCCTATGAGAGCTGTGTGGAGTATTCACTTTGTACACAGTAAGATTTAGCACTGTTATGTCCACCATTGCTTCAAAATGAACAATAACTTGCACTTGTATAGTGTTTTTAAAACAATAAAATGTCCAAAGTACTCATAAGAGAATGACATTGACACAGAGCGACATAAAGACTTGTTGAATAAGCAAGAAAAGATTTGATGAACGAGATAGGTTTGAAGGAGAATCTTAAAGGAAGGGACGAAATCTTAAAGGAAGGCGGAGGAGTTCAGATAAGGAACTCCAGAATTAAGGGCCTTGATGCCTGAAGGCATGGCTACTAATTATGGATGCGCAAGAGACTGGACTTAAAAGAAGACAGGATCTTGGAGAGTTTCAGGTTTGGAAGAACATACAAAGATAGGGTGGAGTGAGATGGAATTGGAAGTAAAAAATGAAAATTCTAGAATTGAGATGTTACTGGACAAGGAGGTAGTGTGTGTTAGAGAGCATGGATGAACAAAACTGGGACACCAACTTGCTTAGAGACAGAAAAAAAACACTGGCAACTGATCTGTTTTTAACCTTCCATAAAAAAATTAGATGCAAAATCAGGGACCAAACAGCAGGGGCTAGCAGTGAGCAAATTTTGATTAAACACAATGAGAACAGAATGCAGGGAGTGCTAATGACATCAGGATATGAACTTTGAAGATGCCACGATCTTTTTTTTGATATGGAGAGTTTAATTATAGAAGGAGCAAGATTTCAAAGATTTTACCAAAAGATAATAGGCTAACTCATTTCCATGATCTTTTGAAACTATTGGGAGCATTGGGAACAAATGATGTGGAGGTGCTGGTTTTGGACTGGCCATAACAAAGTTAAAAATCACACAACACCAGGTTATAGTCCAACAGGTTTATTTGGAAGTACAAGGTTTTGACCACTGCTCCTTCATCAGGCATCTCGTAGGGCACGATCATAGGACACCAATTCTGTGTCCTATGATCCTGCCCCAATAGCTACCTGACGAAGGAGCAGCGCTCCAAAAGCTTGTACTTCCAAATAAACCTATTGGACTATAACCTGGTGTGTTTTTTTTTCAACATTGAGAACAAAGGTATATTTGATAAAACTTGTCTAAGGTGATCATATTGCTTTCACCCTTGGTCCCTTTCCAATAGCTGCTACATTCCTCTTCTGCACAATGTCTGCTAAGTAGCTGCCTTGTGCACTGCCCAAGTGACCATTCTTTACATGTCATCCTGAGTAACCAAAATAGTGAGCCATTCTGACTAGGAGGTATCATGATCAAGTTGAGCCTTCATCCAATAACTGAACACCATGAGTCAGTGATTAATTGATCATATTAAGAATTGATTTATCTCTTCATCCTCGCAAACCCCAGAACAGCTCAGAAATAGAAACGTAAGATAGCCAACAATCTGTACTTTTACAGATAAAGTCAACTGACTCCAGTATTAAACCAGGAGCCGCCTTGATCTGCTTAAATCATGTTCATAGAACATGATTTTCCTGCATCTTCTGAAAGTATGTTTTTAAATAAATATATTGGAGAGACATTGGGATTTTTTTCCTTACAGGGAGATATAATTGAAACATTCAAAATCATGAGTGGTTTTGATAAAGTAAATGTGGAGCAGCCATTTCCATTGGTAGGAAAATCAACAACCAGAGGTTTAAGGCAATTGGAAAAAGAACAGGAGGCAAGTTGAAGTGAAATGTTTAATGCAACAAGTTAGGATAATTTAGAATTCCTTGCCTGAAACAGTTCCGGAATCATGTCAAATAGTAACTTTCAAAAAGAATTAGGTTCAGACTTGGAAAAAGAGAAATGACAATGGCATGGCCGTTAAAAGAAAATGCTGGCA
Source organism: Chiloscyllium plagiosum (assembly GCF_037043375.1). NCBI lineage: Eukaryota > Metazoa > Chordata > Chondrichthyes > Orectolobiformes > Hemiscylliidae > Chiloscyllium > Chiloscyllium plagiosum. The sequence continues at coordinate 31,074,556 of NW_028270158.1, forward strand.
GGAGTGATAAGCCAGCAGGCTTTCTTCATGATTTCAAAATGTGGTTACTAAATTTAGATAGCTACCGTGGATAAGCCTGTAGAAAACACTTTACAATATTCTTTAATACATAGCAGAATGATTTCATATTGTGGAGAAAGTGAGGACTGCAGATGCTGGAGATCAGAGTCGAGAGTGTGGTGCTGGAAAAGCACAGCAGGTCAGGCAGGAGAATCGGCATTTCAGGCATAAACCCTTCATCAGGATTCCCAATGAAAGGCTTATGCCCAAAACGTTGACTCTACTGCTCCTCGGATGCTGCCTGGCCTGTTGTCCTTTTCCAGCACCACACTCTCGACTCTAATTTCATATTGTGACAATGTTTTCCAGAATCAGCAGAGAAAGCATTGGCTTTAATCTGCACCACATGGTCTTTCTGGAGTATTTCTAAAATGACAACCAAAGATGTGCCAACCTGGGTGGGTATTGGGTTACTCCAACTCTTTAACCTTTCCTTTAGCCTTATGAGTGACCCTGGAGATGCCTCTGGAAAGGTCAGCTGCTTGCACAGAGGAATCCCTAGTAGTAACTCAAAGAAAATAAATAACTTGCAGTTCCATAATGTTTTCCATGATTTGAGGATGTACCAGAGTAATATTTTGCAAGATGTAAAATATTAATGTGAAGTCACTCTGATGTAAGGAGCTCAGAGGAAATTTTGCACAGCAAATTCCACAAACAGCAATAATGACTGAATCATCTGTTTTTTATGATGTTGGTTGAAGGATACGTATTGACTAGGACATTGAGTTGAACTCTGTTGCTATCCTGTGGGATTTTTGCAGTCACCTGAAAAGATAAACTAATAAGATAGTGTGGGTAGGAAAGGATTTAAAAACAGACCTGGGAGAGGGTAATTCTGGTATTTACCTGTTTGTATTTGTTTCCATTTCAGATCAGGCCCGGCTTTTTGTGAAAGTATTTGTGGCAGTGGACCGAATGCCCCAGCTCCTAACATACTACTACAAGTGTCACAAGGTTGGATAAAGCACTGTCTTCCCATTACTCAAAGGAAGGGCTAACCAGAGATCATGACAGGGTTGAGGCAGTGCAGGAAATAAGTGTAGAGAAGGGTTAACCATTTGAAGTTCAAGGTCTAGAAATATCTTCAGGGTTCGTGTGAAACATTGGAATTTATTATCAATAGGACTGGGCCATGAGCAGTGGGCAACATGATGTCTTTTGGGGTGAAGAAGTTCCCTATTGTTTTTTAAAATTTTTTGCAAGCCTGTTTTGTTTCAGACATGACAGATGATTGTTAAAAGTGCTTTCCTTCTTTGGTCAATCCAAATATACCCTGGAATATGATTTCACTCATAGCCCCTTCTGTTGGACAAAGTTTAGACTCATGAGTCAGGCCCATGGCCCAACCACAGACCACATGAGCCAGCCTGTCCCCCAGTGTGAGGCCCTGTGCACTAGCCCATTTTACAGTGTGTGCCTCCTGTCCCAGTGTGAGCGCCATGTGCCTGCATCTCACAATGAGTGAGCGTTGTGTGCCAGCAAGCTTGTAGTTTGTGCTCCCTGTCTCGATGTGTGATCCCGTGTCCTGGGGAAGCCCTGTGTAACAGTACCTGAAAGAGAGGTGAGCTGAGGCCTAGTGGGAGATAGTATTGATTACTCTATTCTTGCTCTCTATGCCAGTCTATTCAGAATCTTTTATATCAATGCATTCCATAAGTTATAGAATTGATTGTATGCTAGCTATATGCTGGAGAAGGACAGAGGAAGGTAAAGTTAGTAAAAGTGTGGGGAAAAGCTGTAATTGTGTCTAGAATGGATTTGAGTTGGGTTTGTGCTGTTTCTTATTGGACCTTATATTATTGACTTAGTTGAATTTGTGCTTTGTGTTTTGCAGAGTCAGTTGGTCTCTGTGTGGCAGGAGCTGTGTCAGAGTGACCTCAGTTTGAATCACCAACTAACAGAATTCTACGATACTCTTCTGGCAACATGGCACTCACAGCTACAGTGGACTAGTCAGGTAACATCCAATCCTACAAATAAATAAAGACCTGTAATCATAAAAAGAACGAAACAGAACATAGAACATTACAGCGCAGTACAGGCCCTTTGGCCCTCGATGTTGTGCCGACTTGTGGAACCAATCAGAAGTGCCATCTAACTTACAGTATTTCATTCTCGTCCACATGCCTATCCAATGACCATTTAAATGCCCTTAAAGTTGGCAAGTTTACTACTGTTGCAGGCAGTGCGTTCCATGTCCCTACCGCTCTCTGAGTAAAGAAAATACCTCTGACATCTGTCCTATATCTATCATCCCTCAATTTAAAGCTATGTCCCCTTGTGCCAGCAATCGCTATCCGAGGAAAAAGGCTCTCACTATCCAACCTATCTAACCCTCTGATTATCTTATAGATCTCAATTAAGTCACCTGTCAACCTTCTCTCTAATGAAAACAGCCTCATGTCCCTCAGCCTTTCCTCGTAAGACCTTCCCTCCATACCAGGCAATATCCTAGTAAAATCTCCTTTGAACCTTTTCCAAAACTTCCACATCCTTCCTATAATGTAGTGACTAATATATGCGGTATGCAGTACTCCAAATGTGGCCACACCAGAGTTTTGTACAGCTGCAGCACGATCTCACGGTTCCACAATTCAATCCCTCTACCAATAAAAGCTAACACACCGTATGTCTTCTTGACAACCTTATCAACCTGGGTGGCAACTTTCAAGGATCTATATACCTGGACACCGAGATCTCTCTGCTCATCGTACCTGGACACCAGGATCTCTCTGCTCATCAAATAGCTTGTATTTATACAATACCTTCCTCAACCCTTGTAGAGGTTATTCTACAAGTTTTTGCCAGTGAAGAATATTTAAAATGTGGTAACCAATGTTTCCACTAAGCTACACAAATGTTTCTGTGTGTAACCTACAAGGTACCCATAGGTTTGTGTTAAATTTTGGATTTCTGGATAATCTTTTGCTGCACATTGAAACAAACTAGCCATGTGTAACAACACAGCATTACAGGGAAAATTGGAGTTAATTCTTTAGGCAATGTGACAGACAGTTTACATACAGTTTCACTTAGCCTTTTGGAACTGTGATGCCCTCGTCAATAAGAGCCACAAAATAATTGTAATTCACAGCCAACTAATCCCCTCCAGCTAGCACATGAGCACATGAAAAGAACACACATGAAGGCAAGCCCCTACAAATGGCATGTGATAAATGACCCAGATAAACTGTTTTGCTTTTTGTTGATTGAGAGGTAAACATCAAATCCATCAGTAATATCTAAGAGTTCTTACTGTTTTGACTAGGGCAACAGCAAAGCAGTACAAATCTCCCAAGAAATCATGGTGTCATTGGTTACTTGTACAATAATTTCTTGGATCTTCTTTGTTAGAATAATGGAGTATATTTGTGGATACATTGTTGCTCTGCAACAGTTTTGCAAAGTAGAGTTCTGTCAAATCTTTTTCAAAGTTGGAAGTCACATGACACCAGGTTATAGTCCAGCAGGTTTATTTGAAATCACAAGCTTTCAGAGCACTCCTCCTTTGTTAGGTGATGAAGGAGCAGCACTCCAAGAGCTTGTGATTTTAAATAAATCTGTTGGACTACAACCTGGTGTAATGTGATTTCCAACTTCATCCAGTCCAGTCCAAAACTGGCACCTCCAAATCATAGCTAATCTTTTTCAAATTAGTGCCAGGAAATCTTTTACGTGAGTGGAAAAAAGATGAGTGGAAGCCTGGGGCCTCTATTTAACTGAGCTAATTAGCTTTAGTCACTGGAGTGAATATGTTATTTTCAAGTATTTCTAGAATACAGGTGATGTGATCAAGGCAGTTGCCCATTCATTGGCTCTTAAGGGGCCCTCTTGCAGTGTAGTGTTAGTGCCCAAACCTGTGGACTGGGAAGCTCATGTTCAAGTCCCACCTGTTCCAGAGGTATGTACTAACATATCTGAACTGGTTGATTAGGAAAATAGGCTCATAGGCCTTAAAAATCAGATAGTCTGCAACTGGCTTTACCTTTGGCCCAGATAAGGTAAGGCTGGAATATCCTTTGACAGTCCTTAACTGACACCCTACAGGTATATAGGCAACTTTCAGCATTCTCCCAAACTAGTTTATCTAACAATTAAAGTAATAAAATTTAATCTGTTTCCTCTTTTAAAAGCTTTGCTTGTCTGCCATCCACAAAGTCATGTGACTCTTTAGAACAATAAGCGAACTGTTGCATTAACTTTTGATTTTCCAGTTCAAAGAAGTCACGTGGTAAATCCTTTTCAATTTGTAAATTGTACAGATCCACTCTCTTCTAACATTGATCATTTATATATTTGCCTAAGGATGTTGCATTCCCAAACTATCTTGTGGCTTATAAATGTTGGATAGGTTTTGGGGAGTTAAGAGGTGGGTTATTCACTGCAGAATTCCCAAACTCGGCTGTATTCAAGTTGGAATGCACCAGGAATTCATTATGCATCTGAAGTGAACCCCAGTATTGTTTTCATGTGCTGTTGTGCTAGCTAGACGGGATTCTGTGACTGTGAAGGACAGGGCAAGTTTATAGTCATGTGCCTCTTATGATGAGGGCATCGCAATTCCGGAAGGCTTAATGAAATTGTACAAGGACAGATTGCTTCTCAGTTGGCTGCAGGTATCGCAATGTGCCAGTTTTTATGTTCCCATAACAGTAAAAAGAACAGTACCTTGTCAATTTAGTTTCTGAACAGATGCAGATAACAGTTCCATTAATCACTGGAATGTGTATGTGGAATTTGTTTAATCTGAATCTGTTTAGTATTTCACTGCTTGTCTTTATTCTCCTTCCTATACTCTAAAAGTCCCTGAATTGATAATCAGCCAGAGATGAGTAGGCATGTATGCCCAGCTCTACGGCTGCACCCATCCTGACTACCCCTGAGTTCTGATTATCCTAGCTCTAGGCTAAACCCTTCCCTTTCTATGCTAAACTGTACCTGCCCAATTATGTTAGGCCCCCAACCTTGGAATAACGTGAACTACAAAAAAATCTAGAGGGCCTTTGTTTCAATCCTGGAGCAATGTTGAATTGGCTGACCAACCGAGGTTAAGGTTAGTATCCTGAAAAACTGCTTCAAACTTGGGCTGGAGGGTGAAGAAAAAATTGACCACAGTTCCCATTCTATCTGTAGAGTGACCACTGTTAGCAAGTGTGAGCTCTGTTTGCATCGTTTAAATGCCACTCTTCTCTATTTGGTCTTGTGCTTTCTCGCAATAATAATTGAACAAAATAAGAAATATGCATAGTCATCACCCCCATCAATCCATAAGGTTGCCACCCCATCAATCCCAATCATTCCAGGCATGAGCATCAGTGATCTTCATCCAGTATATGAGGAATAGTTCAATCCCATGTGCTTGTACTATCCTTATATTTCTTTATCCAACTTTCTTTCAATCATTTATCCTTTAAAAAAAATGGATGGACAGGCTTCAACCTGTAACTCTTTCTAGAAGTTTATATATTCCACAGTGATTACATTTTAAGTTAGGTGTGTATAAAATATATGTAAGGGGAATTGTGAAGACATAATATTGAAGAGCTGGACAAACCGGTCTGTTGGACAGCTGGGTTCAGCAATTTGGAGAGCGGGCCTAAGGGGATGACACTTCCTGTAATTGAGATTTTATTTCTGAATTTAGGCGTCGACTTGCACTTCTTGGTGTTTTATTTCATGCTCTTTAATGGAAATATTTCCCCTTGCCCCACCAAGTGTTTGAAAATTCTTGGCTTTCCTTTTAATTGTTTCCCTGAGGGTACAGTCTCCAGTCCAGTACAACTTGTTACACTCGAATTAAATTTTCTGCCTTATCTCTGATCAGTTTCCAAGAATAGCTTTACATAAATAGATTAAACGTTAAGACATTACTTCTGAAAAGCAATAAATGTGAAATGTCATGTAAAATCTCTCCGGATCTCGCATGTTATGTTCCATTACTGCAGGCAACGTATCTAGAGCGTTCAGCCATAATGAAGGCTCATATTAACAGAAATTCAAGTGTTTCACCAGAATTTTACCTGGATGTAGACTTGGGATAAGAAATCAGAGAGAACCAGTCAGAAGGTTCAAATCCCACTCCAATGATAAGCACATAATTTCAGTCTTCTGGTTGTGATTCTGAACCTTGGCCCTTCAAATGGATATAAATGGTAATTTTGAACAGAGCAGAGTTTTCCTCACTGTCTTGTATAATATTCCTCACCCAACACCTGTACAAGGCTGCATTATTTGGTTATTGTCATATTGCTTCTTGTGGGCCTAACTGTTTTCAATTGGCTGTTATGTGTTCTGCATTACAAAAGTGACTAGACTTTGGAAATGCGTTGTTGGCAGCAGAGAGCTTTGGAACATCCTGAGATTTCAAAATGTTTATTAACACAGAAGTCTGTAGAGATGTGTGAGCATGAGAAAAGCTCGTGGGATGATTTATGTTGTAAACTACAAATAAAAAGAAATTTGCAATCAAACAGAAAAAGCCAAAAGTACAATCTAAAGCACCTTTCCATTGTCACATACCCCAGTATGAGTGGGCGGATGAGGATTTGAACCCTGATTAGGTGTAAGTTGGTGTATTGAATCTGAAGTTAGACTAAGAATCCAGATATTAATTCTGTTATACATTCAGACTTTAGAAGAGCTGTAAATAAAAACCTGGGCTCAGTAACAGTGTTGGTTATTACTTCAGAAAGATCCACCTGGATCACCAAAGTTCTTTCAGGGAGTAAAAGTGCCATTGAAAGATGGTCAGGGCCTATGGCTGACTCCATGTCCCACACTGAATCACTCTCTGGAATGATCTGGAATTTCTATGAAATCACTACCATCAATTCAAATAGGCTCACTCTCTCTTCCCAGGGTTACTAGGGATGGGCAATAATTGTCATCCTTTGTCAATGCTGCTAATGTTCCGAAAAGGAATTTTAATAAAGGTGGAAGTCGCAGCAAGTTAGTGGAGAGGAACAAAGGCGCAATCATAAAGTGGGTAGGGTGAATCAGCATGCCACATACAGAAATAAAAAGGACTTTGGATTTATAGTAAGGCTTTGTCAATCCTCAAAGCTTTTGACAAATTGAATAGAATTTTTGTTTGTAAAATTAATTGATTAAATAGATAAAGAGAATGTCCTTGATGTGCTGTGTATTGATGTTTAAGAAGGCCTTTGATAAAACCTTTCATAAGAGGCTAGTTGGCAGAAGTGAAGAGTGTTGCGAAAGGCTAAAAGAAGACATTAGTTAGCAGACTAAGGAAACAGGTACAATTTAATGTGAAATAAGTAGTATCAAAAATGAAAGCATCCGTTCAATGGAAAGACACTGAAGGCTGAATATAACTGGAAAGATGTAGGGATTCCAATGCAGAATGTTAAACACTGGAGGTTAAAGATTTTATGACAGTGTCCAAGCATGTACTTTTTAGTCAACCGTTTTATTTCAACTTGCACATCATAATACCCCAGTCACAGTGATAACTTGTTCCCCAGATACAACCAGTCAAGTTCTCATCCAATTCTCCCTTCATTGTTTCCTAATTGCATTTGGTCTTGAGCATCTCTGCCAGATCTTACTAGATGATAACATAAATCTCTGAAAATGAGAATATGGGTAGATAAAGCTATTAGATCAGTAGCATTTGGGGGCTTTAAAATTAGGGGACATAAAACATTAAACAGGCCTCTTTCTGTATTGTAGTAATCTTTAATTCTAAGATGATAGCAGGAACCTAACTTATGAGGTACAACTTGAAAAAACAACTTTCATTTGAGCAGAAGGAGGCTAATGGAAATTTAATGAGGTGTTGAAGTTCTGCAGAGTGTTGTTAGAGTCAGTAGGGAGACCTATTTCCATTAATCAATCATAAGTCTTCAGTTTAATATTATTATCTAGAGTGAAGGAAGAGTTTAGGAGAAATGTTATATTAAAACCTGGAATTCTTTGCATTGGAGAATCATTGAGTCGGAGACCACTGAATTTCCAATCATGTTGATTTTTTTAGTGCATGAAAGCAGAGTATTATGCACAGTCTCACAATTGAGTAATTATGACTGAGATTTTCTCAGAAAGGACTAAGTCCCAAAATCAGGACTCTATGTGTTCTTGAGCCTGCATAGTGGTAATCTTTCCAGTGTGAGCCTCTTACTTGGCCAGGCTCACCATTCAGTTCAGAATAATGAGCTCGCCACATTGCCTGCCTAATCAGAGCACCAGCAGTTAGTTCTATATTCTTGATAAGCTACAGAGAGCAAGAGGTGGCCACTGAATTGAGAAGGAACATCTTCACCCAGAGGATTGTTACTGTATGGAATTCCTTGCTCAGGGAAATAGTTGATGCAACTTGAGTAAACGTTTTTAAAGGTAAGGTAGGTTTTGTTTTGAAAAATAAAGGAATTAAGGGCTACAGTGAGAGCGCAGTTAAGTGGTTTTGAGTCTGCAAAAAGTTTAGCCATGATCTTATTGAATGGCAGAGCAGGCTCATAGGGCTGGATAGCCTACTCCTGCTCCTTGTTATGTTCACTGCTGAGGCTGAAGGAAAACAATAAGGTGGAACATTTGGCAGGTCTGGGAAGGCATGTTCTGATGATCAGATGTTGAGCCCCTCTGGTAGTACCACTAGGGCTGTGGAGTGACTTCTCTTGCTGGGAGCCTCTCATTGGACCATAGAGCCTCATGCAACATTACTTCCCATCCCAGAAAACTGCTGCAGGGCTACCTCTTGAGAGCTAGTGGCCACTGACCATGGTGAGATTCACTTCACTGCTGGCAAAATGCTAGCTGCTCAGTAGATAGGCCTTAATTGGGCCTTGACTTGGTTATATTTGCCATTTGCCTCTGGTCAGAGACAAGTCAAGTCACTGCCATTTCCACCACTGATAAATAGTCTGGAGAAGGGACTCTGATAAGGAGGAATTTTATTGCTTCCCACTCAATTCAAACTGGTTTTGCCATCAATGGCCAGTAAAATCTCACTCTGTCTGATTAAACTAGTGACAAGGAAATATTAAATGGCTTCATCAATTGTATTTTTGACATTCCTTCATCAAATTATCAAATTAATCTATTCAAAATGTCAGCAGTAATTTCAACATCCTTATATGTGGGTTGGAGTATGCATGTCAATGGAGCTGTGTCACGCACACGGAAAAATACAGGAACATATTATAAACATGAAGAAAAACATAGTTCTTTGCAATTAAGAAACTTTATTTTTAAATGATGTTGGTGCATTTTTTTAAAAAAGCTTTCCGAAACAAATGAACAACCAAAAGCTGCTGAAACAATGTTCCCAGAGGCAAAATTGAAAATAATCAGTTCCTAGAACGTGATTAAAAGGAGAAAATAAAAGCTGAAGTTTTTAACTCTTCAATAAGTGGAACTTTGTTGTTCAACAGTACTTGAAAAGAAATTTGAGGAACACTGATTTAAAAAATGTATCCACTTTATATCATTTTTATCACCTCAATGTCTCAAATTGCTGTACAATTTCGAAAAGTCACTTTTATAATGTGATGTTAGTTGGATATTGATCAGAATATCAGAGTTACCTTGTTGTTTTTCACTAAGGTAGGTGGGGTCTTATTTTAACATCTCATCCAAAAGGAAGGCATTGTCAACATTACAGTAATCCACCAGTCTTGTAGGTGCTCCCTGAACCCACTACCTAGTGACTTTGATAACAATCCATGGAGCTATTGCTGCCTTCTATAGTTTTACATATAAATAGAGCAAGCTTGGTTCCCTGGATATATTCCTGACTGCATTGAGTATTTGAGGTTCATAGTATTGATAAGGTTAAGGAAAAGCTCTAAAAATACACAAAATTGAAAGGAGCACAAGCTATGCTGATGGGGTGAAATGAAGAGGGATAGGAAGATTCTTGAGTGAAGCAGAAATACCATCATAGATATTTTTGGACAAAATGGCCAGTTTCTGCCCTACAAATACTCAGTAATTGTTTCCATACATTAAATAGTGCAGCTTTTGCTTTTGTATGGAATTTACTGGATGAAGGATGAGGATTTATGGTCCAGACCATATTTTCACCATTTTCACAAGAGGGAAAGACAAAAGTTAATTAAATCTTTCCTTACCTTTGTAATGTTATGATTCTTTATGAAATGTGCTCTAACCTTTTTTCTTGTACTTTACTTTGAGACCTAAAAACCTATGTGTAAAAGAATGCTTTTGTTGGACAGGTCTTCAGGAACCCCTGTGAGATTGTTACCGTGCTGCAGATCCAGACCCTGGGAGCTATTGTTCCGTCAATCCCTGTCTGCCTCAGCACAGCAATGGAGAGAGCGAGCCAGGAGGATAAGCTTAGCATGCTGCTGGACCTCCATGACAGTACTATTCACTTTGCTAAGGGCCTGGAGGCAGCTATGCTCCCACACCTAGGTATGTTGGCATACTGAACTTGGCATCCCACAGGAATTGCAGCGGTAAGGGAGGATATTCACATGGAATAATGTATTGAATAAATCTCTTAGGAACAGGAGAAACAGTAAAATCCATCTCTTCATGGTAGATTGACCTCACTTTGATATCTTGGAGTAAATTCACCTCAATGTCCTGCTCCCAGAGTAAGGCGAAGCTCCTGGAAGACAAGCTATAGGTTGTCATGGCCATGTTTCTAACTTGCTGTCACTTTGAACATAGAACATAGAAGAATACAGCGCAGTACAGGCCCTTTGGCCCTCGATGTTGCGCCGATCCAAGCCCACCTAACCTATACTAACCCACTATCCTCCATATACCTATCCAATGCCCGCTTAAATGCCCATAAAGAGGGAGAGTCCACCACTGCTACTGGCAGGGCATTCCATGAACTTACGACTCGCTGAGTGAAGAACCTACCCCTAACTTCAGTCCTATATCTACCCCCCCTTAATTTAAAGCTATGCCCCCTTGTAATACCCGACTCCATACGCGGGAAAAGGTTCACACTGTCAACCCTATCTAACCCCCTAATCATCTTGTACACCTCAATCAAGTCACCCCTAAACCTTCTTTTCTCTAATGAAAACAGCCCCAAGTGTCTCAATCTTTCCTCATACGATCTTCCTTCCATACCAGGCAACATCCTGGTAAACCTCCTCTGCACCCGTTCCAGTGCCTCCACATCCTTCCGATAGTATGGCGACCAAAACTGCACACAATATTCCAGATGCGGCCGCACCAGAGTCTTATACAACTGCATCATGACCTCAGGACTCCGGAACTCAATTCCTCTACCAATAAAAGCCAGTACGCCATATGCCTTTCTCACTGCACTATTTACCTGGGTGGCAACTTTCAGAGATCTGTGTACATGGACACCAAGATCCCTCTGCTCATCCACACTACCAAGTATCCGACCATTAGCCCAGTACCCCATCTTTTTGTTATTCTTCCCAAAGTGAATCACCTCACACTTAGCTACATTGAATTCCATTTGCCACCTTTCTGCCCAGCTCTGCAGCTTCTCTATATCCTGCTGTAACCTGCCACATCCTTCCTCACTGTCAACAACTCCTCCGACTTTCGTATCATCCACAAACTTGCTCACCCAACCTTCTAACCCCTCTTCCAGGTCATTTATAAAAATGACAAACAGCAATGGTCCCAAAACAGATCCTTGCGGAACACCGCTAGTGACGGCACTCCATGAAGAAACTTTGCCATCAACTACTACCCTCTGTCTTCTTCCATCCAGCCAGTTCCTAATCCAAACCTCCAACTCACCCTCAATGCCATATCTCCGTATTTTCTGCAGTAGCCTACCATGGGAAACCTTATCAAACGCCTTACTAAAATCCACATATACCACATCTACCGCTTTCCCCTCATCAACCTCCTTCGTCACCTTTTCAAAGAATTCAATAAGGTTTGTGAGGCACGACCTGCCCTTCACAAAACCATGCTGACTATCCTTGATCACATTATTCCTATCCAGATGTGCATAAATCCTATCCCTTACAATTCTCGCTAAGACTTTGCCCACAACAGAAGTGAGACTCACCGGCCTATAGTTACTAGGGTTATCCCTACTCCCCTTTTTGAACAAGGGAACCACATTTGCTATCCTCCAGTCTTCTGGACTACTCCAGTAGACAAAGAGGACATAAAAATCAAGGCCAATGGCTCTGCAATCTCCTCCCTTGCTTCCCAGAGAATCCTAGGATAAATGCCATCAGGCCCAGGGGACTTATCTATTTTCACCTTTTCCAGGATTTCCAACACCTTTTCTCTACATACCTCAAAGCCATCCATTCTACTTATTTGTGACTCAGTATTCACATCGACGACAATGCCCTGTTCCTGAGTAAATACTGAAGAAAAGTATTCATTCAGTGTCTCCCCAATCTCTTCCGCCTCCACACGCAACTTCCCACTACTATCCTTGACTGGACCTATTCCTACCCTAGTCATTCTTTTATTCCTAACATACCTATAGAAAGCCTTAGGGTTTTCCCTAATCCTACCGACTAAGGACCTTTCATGTCCCCTCCTTGCTGCTCTTAGCTCTCTCTTCAGGTCCTTCCTGGCTACCCTATAACTCTCAATCGCCCCAATTGAACCTTCACGTCTCATCTTGAGATAGGCCGCCCTCTTCCATTTAACAAGGGATTCCAATTCCTTATTAAACCACGGCTCCCTCACACGACCCTTTCCTCCCTGCCTGACAGGTACATAATTATCAAGGACACTCAATAGTTGCTCCTTGAACAAGCTCCACATATCATTTACACTCTTGCCTTGGAGTCTACTTTTCCAAGCCACACATGCTAAGTCATGCCTCACCGCATCATAATTTCCCTGACCCCAGCTATACCTCTTGCCCTGTAGTACACACTTATCCCTCTCCATCACGAGTGTAAAAATCACCGAATTATGGTCACTATCCCCAAAGTGCTCACCTACCTCTAATTCTAACACCTGGCCTGGTTCGTTACCCAGAACCAAATCCAGTATAGCCTCACCTCTTGTTGGCCTGTCTACATATTGTGTCAGGAAACTCTCCTGCACACATTGAACAAACACTGACCCATCTAACGAACTTGAGCTATAGCTTTCCCAATCAATATCAGGAAAGTTAAAGTCCCCCATAACAACCACCCTATTACTGTCACTCATCTCCTGAATCACCTTCCCTATCCTTTCTTCAATGATTCTAGGACTATTAGGAGGCCTGTAAAAGACTCCTAACAGGGTGACCTCACCTTTCCTATTCCTAACCTCAGCCCAAACTATCTCAGATGGCAAGTCCTCATCCATCGTCCTTTCCACCACTGTAATACTATCTTTGACAAGCAATGCCACACCTCCCCCTCTTTTACCCCCACCTCTGACCCTACTAAAACATTTAAATCCTGGAACCTGCAACAGCCAATCCTGTCCCTGTTCTAGCCATGTCTCCGTAATAGCCACAACATCGAAGTCCCAGGTACCAACCCACGCTGCAAGTTCACCTACCTTATTTCGTATACTTCTTGCATTGAAGTATACACACTTCAAGCCACTTTCCTGTTTACAGACACCCTCCTTGGAAATTGATGCCATGTTCCTAACCTCCCTACACTCCAGGCCCTGCACCCTGAAGCTACAATCTGGGTTCCCATGCCCCTGCAGAGTTAGTTTAAACCCCCCCCCCAAGAGCACTAGCAAACCTCCCCCCAAGGATACTGGTGCCCCTCAGGTTCAGGTGTAGACCATCCTGTTTATAGAGGTCCCACCGTCCCCAGAAAGAACCCCAGTTATCCAAAAACCGGAATCCCTCCCTCCTGCACCATCCCTGTAGCCACGCATTTAAGTGTTCTCTTTCCCTATTCCTCGAATCTCTATCACGTGGCACGGGTAACAAACCAGAGACAACAACTCTGTTCGTTCTAACTCTGAGCTTCCAACCTAGCTCCCTGAAAGCCTGTCTAACATCCTCGGCACTCCTCCTACCTATGTCGTTGGTGCCAATATGGACCACGACTTCGGGCTGCTCCCCCTCCCCCTCCAGGACCCGGAAAACACGATCAGAGACATCACGTACCCTTGCACCTGGGAGGCAACATACCAAACGTAAGTCTCTCTCGTTCCCACAAAACCGCCTATCTGTGCCCCTAACTATCGAGTCCCCAATTACTACTGCTCTGCTCTTCTTCACCCTTCCCTTCTGAGTAACGGGGACAGGCTCCGTGCCAGAGACCTGAGCCCTGTTACTTACCCCTGGAAGTCATCCCCCCCACAAGTATCCAAAACGGTATACTTGTTCTTAAGGGGAACGGCCGCAGGGGGTCCCTGCACTGGCTGCTTCCTCCCAGTCCCCCTCACTGTCACCCATCTATCTGCCATCTTTGGAGTTACTACCTCCCTATAACTCTGATCTATGACCCCCTCTGCCTCCCGAATGATCCGAAGTTCATCCAACTCCAGCTCCAGTTCCCTAACACGGTCTTGGAGGAGCTGGAGATGGGTGCACTTCCTGCAAGTGTAATCGGCAGGGACGTCGATGGCATCCCTCACCTCATACATGTTGCAGGAGGAACATTGCACTGCCTTCACTGCCATCCCTCTAAAGCTAACTTTTATTTAAAAAAAAAACTGGGTCTAAAGAATACAACAAGCAAAATTCAGCACTTACCTACTTACCAGAACAGGTGTTATTATTAGGTTAGAGGAGGAGGGCGGGTGGGAGGCACTACCCGTGTAGTGCCTCGGGTTCCTCTCCTTCGCACTTTTAAAGGGGGAAGAAACCTACCCAGGTAAGCTTACACTAACTGCTTCCGGGTCTCGGCTGCCCCTCTGGTCGTCGTCACTTCCCCCTGGTGCTCCCGCTCTTTCTGTGAAGAGAGAGTGAAAGAGAAAAAAAAAACACCGCTGCCCGCTACCGGTAAGCACTTTTAAAACCAAACGGTCTTACCTTCGCTGCTGCTCGCACTGGAACTGACCGACCGCTTCGAAGGGTGAGTATAAATACTCACCGCTTTCCTTCCCGGCTGCCCCTCTGGTCGTCGTCACTTCCCCCTGGTGCTCCCGCTCTTTCTGTGAAGAGAGAGTGAAAGAGAAAAAAAAAACACCGCTGCCCGCTACCGGTAAGCACTTTTAAAACCAAACGGTCTTACCTTCGCTGCTGCTCGCACTGGAACTGATCATAGCTCCCTTAGTAGCTCCCTGGACTGGTGGATTTATCCTGATTCCTGATGAAGTGCTTTTGCCCAAAACATCAATTTTCCTCCTCTTCAGATGCTGCCTCACCTGCTGTGCTTTTCCAGCACCATTCTAATCTAGACTCTAATCTCTAGCATTTGCAGTACCCACTTTCGCCTGGTGGATTCATCCTCCTATTTCTTAATCCCAAAGCTGGTCACATGGCGAACTTCTTCAAGTGCTTGCTTCAATGGGATCTTGTTCCAAACAGCTTGTATAAGATGTCTGTGCAGAGTATCTTCAGATTTTCTGCAGAACCTTTGGACCAATTCAGATTGTTGAGGTGCAGTTTCAACTTTCAAGTGCACTGGATGTAACGACTCAGGTTCCCCAAGAGTTTGTATTGGGGCTTCAACTTTTCCACTCACTTTGATCAACAAGGTTTGCATATCCAAGTTTGTAAACAATATTAAATTTTGGCGTACGCTAGCATATTGGTTATATTACGGGACTAGTGATCCAGAGGAATAGACTATTGATACTGAAACAAGTTTAGTTTCCACCTTGGCAAAAGAAGGATTAATTCAATTAATTTATTAAAACTTTATAGCAGTAATCAGGACCAAAAAACTTTCAAATTAAGAGAAAAACCCTGAATGGTTTATTGATGCCCTTTTGGAATGGAAATTTGATGCCCTTGGCCAGTCTGAGCTCTCTGTGACTCCAGACCCACACCAATATGACTGACTCTTAAGCTTCAGTAAGCACTTATTTATATTCAAGAAGTTATTTCTCTGTTATCTCAATGTTAGTTAGGAATGGGTAATAAATGTTGACTTTGCCAGTGATGCCAACAACCAGGAAATTAATAGAAAAATGGCACAGAAAATTAGTGGATTGGTTAAACAAGTTACAAAGGCATGCAGACAGACAAATGAATGGACAGCACTAGGGGAGAAATACTTTATTGTGGGAAATGATATTGTAATTTGTTTAGGATCTGAGAAAGACAAATTAGAATATGTTCATAACAGTGAGATGTTGTTATCCTGGATTTGATCCCAATCACAAACATATGGTTCTAGATGATCTAAACAGCAGAAAGATTTTCTCTGTCTCCTTCATACCTTTAAATCTTTGATCAAATTATCCCTTATCTTTCTCATTCCAGGAAAGGCAACCCTAATTTGTTTAATCTCTCCCTGAAATGTAATGTTTGGAGTCTGACTATTATTGTTCTAAATCTACATGACACAACCTCCACGACCATGATATTCTTCTAAGACATGGTGCTTTGAGCTATTTATGGTATTCCACATGTGATCCAATCAGGGATTTCTTTCTACCTGAAGCATAATTTCTATCTCCTGTTTTCATCTGGTTCTCTTTGATACTTAAGCCAGCATTCCATTAGCCTATTATTTATTTTCTTAATTGCATCTGTTTTAGATGTCTAAATGATTCAGGTACTTGGACACCAAATCACTTTGTATGTCCACTGTTTCTAACTTTACACCATTTAAAAGGTCCCCTGTTTTTTCCTTTATAGGTTCAAAGTGGATAACAGTGTATTTGTTTACATTGAAATCTGTTTGCCACTGTTTGTCATTTTACAAAATCCATCACTACCTCTGAGATGTTATGACTTCTTCTGCACTGCTTTACAAAATTGGTT
This sequence comes from Chiloscyllium plagiosum, assembly GCF_037043375.1. Lineage (NCBI taxonomy): Eukaryota > Metazoa > Chordata > Chondrichthyes > Orectolobiformes > Hemiscylliidae > Chiloscyllium > Chiloscyllium plagiosum. The sequence continues at coordinate 31,091,408 of NW_028270158.1, forward strand.
GTCATTGTGACATCAGTAAATGTGGAGATATGGTTTTCTATCTCTTCATCCAATACGTTATTAATTAATGTGGTTAATAGTTAAGGTTGTAACACATCATTGTGCTTGGCTCTTCCAATGCCATTCCAAACAATCAGCCTCCAGTGGTCATGGCTATGATCCACTGTCTCACAGTTGACAGTTTCCTTATATGCGCTGCCATATTCTATTATAGCACATTTTGCTAATTCAAGAACCTGCTCATTATCCCTTCTCTCTGTTTTCTGTGTTTCAGTTAGTTTTCTTAGCAATTCAGTAACTTGCCTTCAATTCTGTGAATTTCAACATTAGCTAACAGTTGTTTCTGAGGAACTCTTCTAAATGGAATTCATGTATTTTATATTGGTAGACACTCCCCAACCTTTACTTGAGACATTTTTAATCTTAAAGATCTTAAATTACTTTCTGTTTATTAATTCCAGCATCTCCAAAGCCTGTTTACTACTCATTATGTGCTTTCCTAGCAATATGGTAACAGAAAAGTTCAAATAGTCTTTGTTCTCATTTATCTTTCTTGGACCAAGACATTCCGGCATGAGAACCAAGCATTGAAATCCCCAATTGATAAAAGGTGTCTTGAAATGAGAATTCTGCTCATAGAACTGGTCTTTTGCCTCTAAAGTGGAACTTATATGTGAGGCACTATTTGAGTTGAAAGAATTGGGGAGAACCTATTCTGAGGTACACTTGCACCGTCAAGAGTCATGAACTCACTACAGAGAAGCCTACACCTTGCTCACATGTTTCCTCTGAGCTTTTCTCCTATTAGATGAACGTGTAGTATTTTTCCTCTAGTGATCCATTCTTGGAAAGCCTAGTTTCTTGGAGGGAGGCAGTCCCTCCCACTCTGCCGAGGAAATGGAGGTCCTGGGCCTCCTTCACCGCCACTCCCTCACCACCAGACGCCTGAAGGAAGAACGCCTCATCTTCCGCCACGGAACACTTCAACCCCAGGGCATCAATGTGGACTTCAACAGTTTCCTCATTTCCCCTTCCCCCACCTCACCCTAGTTCTAAACTTCCGGCTCAGCACTGTCCCCATGACTTGTCCAGACTTGTCCTACCTGCCTATCTCCTTTTCCGCCTATCCACTCCACCCTCTTCTCCCTGACCTATCGCCTTCATCCCCTCCCCCACTCACCCATTGTACTCTATGTTACTTTCTCCCCACTCCCACCCTCCTCCAGCTTATCTCTCCACGCTTCAGGCTCACTGCCTTTATTCCTGATGAAGGGCTTTTGCCCGAAATGTCGATTTCGAAGCTCCTTGGATGCTGCCTGAACTGCTGTGCTCTTCCAGCACCACTAATCCAGAATCTGGTTTCCAGCATCTGCAGTCATTGTTTTTACCCCAGTGTCAATGTTTAGCCTATCAAGTTCTGTGTTGTCCTGCGGGCATGATTAATCAATTGCACATTGTCTATCAAGCCAGTAAATGTGCCCCTGACATTACAGCTTGCCATTCAAAGTACTTCTATTGAGCCAATTTTCTTAAGACTAACATGATATTCCAAAAATTTTAACCTTTGAAATCCTGATCTTTTAATTTCATACCTAGTTGCTGGTTCTTTGTAAACAGCATATCTTGTTTACTCTTCCCATTGTTTTTGGTCCCAACGTGAACTACAATGACTGAATCCTCCCTTGCCCTTCCAAAATCCTTTCAAGATATTATGAGATGTTTCTTACACCGAAACCAAGAAGGTAATATAACATTCATCTCTTGATCTTGTTTACATAGGATTCTGTCTATCTTCCTAATTATCGATTCCCTGACAAATCACAGAATGCTGCTTCTCCTCCTCCTCACCTTTCGTGGCCTCCTACTTTAAGATACTGTAGTCCACGTTTTGCTTTCAACAGACTTTAGGCCTATCTTCACAGGTAACATGTATATTGTGCCTGCTAATAGGATCTGTTTCTACAGATCCTCCTGTCTCTCTCTCTCTCTCTCTCTCTCTCGAGCTAATTCTCTTCTGCACACTAATAGTCGTGCTAACTCCATTCTAAACCTGCAGCCTTCTGAGGTTTGACTAAACTCTGGAGCAAACTATTGAAAGATCACCCCCCCTTGTCTTGGAATGGCTCAAAATCCCTCTCCAATTTGGTGAACTGGAGATTCAAGATGGAAACAACTGCTCGTGTTCACTCTAGACAGTCTCCCAGTCCACAGACTTCCATGTACTGCAGTCTAGGCACACCACCCGTTTGACCATCTCATCTATTTACTTCTTTATTAGTTTTAATTTTTTGAACTACCTTGCCCAAAACTCTAGACAAAGATTTTAAATGCTTAATCCCTCAAATTTATCTGGATCTGTACATTCCAAGTCTGGGAAATTGGAAAATTGCAGCAAGTTTTTATACAATTGTTAATTTTCATTGATTCACAGGTGAGACCAATTTGGTGAAAGTTACAGAACTGGTTGCAGCAATCCACAGCCCATACCTGCCTTATCAACTGCAGTACGGTGACCTGGAGGGGTCAAACTTGCTCATTCAGATCAGTGCCATTCCACTGGTAAGGCCCATATTTTGGATCACTGACTATGTTTTTCCTGCCAAAAAAACAATAGTGGTGAGATTGTAAACAAAGGAATGGGGCTTTATGCATAATGGTGACAGTGGAGGTTTTGGCAGCCTTCATGCTTAGACTCATTGTAAAATGACTATTAATCCTCATTAGTTTTGTTTGAAATCTTGTGGAAAAAAAGCTGAGGCATGAAATATGATTGGACGGGAGCAGTAGAATCTATACTGTAATGTACAGGGGAACCTCGATTATCCGAATGAGATGGGCAGGCAGTATTTCATTCGGATAATCGACTATTCGGTTAATTGATTAAATACCTTTCCTCTGGGGCTCGGAGTTTTTAAAGTCTGCTCCCCATTCAGGAGACTGCAGCAACACACAGTGTGTGAGCCCCTGCCCCCAACTCTGCCCCCCGGTCCTCCAACGCCGTCCAACTCCACCCCCTGCCCCCCCAACCCTGTCCACCACTGCTCCCCTCCTATCCCCGTCCAATACCGGCCCACACCTCTCCCCTCCCCCAACCCCCTCCAACACCGCCCCCCCCCACCTCGCCGCCAAAACATCGCTCCCCCACCCCGCCCCTTCTTTGGGGCAGCCAGATTGTACAACAAGACTGCTGCTGCTGCCTTTGTGGGGTAAGTCTCCAAGTAGCACACATACAGCCACACACACAAACTTTTACTGCAACCTTGGCCCTGTACAGGACAATGTTGGAGAGATTATCTGGGGAAGGTGGCGGGGGGGGTTAGGGTACATCCCTCTGTAGAACTCCAGGGAAAGTGTGAGGAGAGAGAGAGAGAGAGGGAGGTCAGTCATTTTGAGACAGTGCCTATTTAATTACTGTAAACAAAAGACACATTCACTGTTGGAAACACGTCTTTGATGTAATGTTTCTATTGGGACCACGCGATCTCCTTCGGATAATCCGATTTTCGGATAATTGGTATTCAGATAGTCGAAGTTCCTCTGTACCAATCTGTATAGTTTGTAATAGACAAACAGGAGGCTAGAAGAACACAGCAAACCAGGCCGCATCAGGAAGTGGAGAAGTCAGTGTCTCAGGTGTAACCCTTCAGGACTGGGGGGTGGGTGTAAGGAGAGCTGCAGATAAAGGAGTGGTACTAGTGGTGGGGTGAGTGGGGGGACATTTGGGTGGGGTAGGGGCTGAGTAGTGAGGTAGTGATAGGTGAGCATAGGTAGATGGTATGACCTTTTGGTCGATGGAAAAAATGGATCCAATTGGCAGCTGGAAGGAAGGGTCAGTAGGTGGAATGGAAAGGAAGAGGAGGGGCTGAAAAGGGAGTCGGGGATGGGTGGGAAGGTTATTTGAAATTGGAGAACTCAATGTTGAACTCAATATCCAGGTTGCAGGCTGCCCAGGCAGAAGATGAGGTGGTGTTCCTCCAATTTACGGTCTGATTCATTGTGGCAATAGTTAAGGCCCGAGGATGGTCATGTCAGAAAGGGAGCGGGAGGGGGAATTAAAATGGGCTGTGACTGGGAGGTCAGGTCGGCCTCTGCTGAGTTGTTCAGCAAAACGTGCCCTGAATTTACATTTGGTCTCAGCTGCATGTGAGTATAACTGCAACATTTAGCAAGGACTGTTCTTTCAAACAGACAATGTCAATTTCCCATGGTTGCTGCTGATAGGATCGCATGTTGGAGAATGTGGTTTGAGGAGGAGGTATTGATTGTCAGGCTGTTGTGGGATAGGGAATTGAAATGAGAATCAAGCCATCGGGGATAGGAGGAGAATGGGATAAGAGTCAGGCCATTAGAGGTGGGGGATTGGAATCAGATTAAGAGTCATTTTGTCGGAGTTGGGGGGTGGACAAGATGTCAGTGGGGGTGGGGGATAATTAGGGTAATAGTCACACCATCAAGGGGTACACGATGTGAGTCAAGCTGATGCGGGGAGTGGAATGAGTGTTAGTCCCTTGGGATGGAAAGGGTTAAAAGTCAGGCTGATGATTAGGATGGAAGGGGAAGGTAGATCAGGCTGGAAGTCAGCTGATTTGGGGAGGGGTGAAAGAATAGAGTGAGAGCCAAGCTGTCAGTGGGGATTGTAGATTTAGAATTGAACTCTCAATGCTGTAGGGTAGTGGAATGAATGATAGTTGAGCCATCAGAGTGAGGTGAGAGTCAAGGTGTCAGTTTTTGGGGACTGGGGGGAATAGCAGGATGAGACCCATCGGTGGGAGGGGGAAGTGGTTAGGACAGTTGAATTATTAATGAAGGGAGCAGGGTTCTAATAGTCCATTGGAGTTTGGGGGATGTGAGGTGAGAATTAGGTCAATAGCAGCATTCTTACTAATTTTCTTTTGCTTGGACCTTTGAGTTTGGCAGAGTGGGGATGCACAATGTAACAGAACAGGTGGAGAGATCTATTGATGAAATCCAGCATGATGTCTGCTTTATTAATGGGGCTTTCAGTCCATGAGCAAGGACATGATGCTAAATTTGTGTAAGATACTCGTTGGAACTCAGCTGGAGTATTGTGTACAGTTCTGGACCCTACACTATAGGAAGGATGTAAAAACATTGGAGAGAGAGCAGAAAAGATTTCCAAGAATTGTTCCACGGATGATATATTTCAGTTATGAACTTAGATTGCTTAGGTTGGGACTGTCCTCCTTGGAGAGAACAAAGCTAAGGTGGAAACGTTCAAATCATGAGGGAGTTGTAGAGTGCATCGGAAGAAACTTCATATACGAATCAAGGCTGAGAAGGCTGATGCAATGGGCTGTGTAACTTCTATCTGCGCAGTAGCAATTCTGTGATGTTGAGAGTGAGAATCAGTTTGTCGATGGGGTGGAATCGAAAGTGAGTGGAGTTGGTTTGTGGTGTTGGGATTGTTTGCCAGAGTGGGAGTCGGACTGTTGGTCAGGGATGGGGGTGCCGGGGTTGGAGTTGAGTTCTTGGTTGGGGGTAGTGGGTGGTGGATTGAGAGCTTTACTGTTCATGGGGGGGGTTGTGGAGAGAGAGTTGGTTGTTGATGGGAGTTGGGAATGACAGGGTGAGTATTGAGCTGTTGGTGGGGTTGGGAGTTGTGATAGCAGGGTGAGAGTTGGGCTGCTGATGTATGGTGGAGTTGGCGGGTTAGGGGTAGGGTTTGGGCTGTGGGGGTTGGCAGGGTGAGAGTTGGGCAGTTGGTGGGGGGTTTGGGTAGGGGGTGGGAGTTGTGCTGTTGGTATGTGCATGGGGTGGTGGGGTGGGAGGTGGGCTGCTGATGGGCGGTTGGGTTTGGCAGCGTTGGAGTTGGTGAACTTTTCTTTCCCAGAAACCAATTCTCATCCCTAGATAACTGTTAGCATTGAGCAGCTTTTCACAACATTGATTGGTTCATCTTGCAGCGTCACTGATTAGCGACTTGGTTACAGTGTTCCAGTTGATGAGAAAAAGTGCTGCTTTCACATCCACATTCACATCCGCTGATCCTCAATATTATGTGGCATTCCTTCCCACTGGGAGAGTGATGGTTTAGTGGGACTTGAAATAGGTTATTAGTGTCTGAAGTTATGTAATTGTTGGAGGGGTTAAGATGAGTGAGAGTAGTTGACTGGGGTGGGAGGACAGATATAAGAGTGACGGGGTGGGAGGAAGGATGGGTGTGAGAGTTACCAGGGAAGGACGGGTGAGTGATGAGGACTGGGTGAGTGAGGGATCAACATGAGGACTTGTTGAATTGGGGAGTGACTAGTGGTCAGGATGTGAGTGGGTTGGATTTTTACTGGGGATCAGCCACTTATCCTTTCCTCTTCACCCCTTACCATCCTGCCCACCACCTTGGAATGTGGACAATCCGAGGTGTACCAAAAGCAGTTTTAGTGAAGCTCAACTCATTAACTTGACCCCCATAATCACCCCCCATAATCACCTCATTCCCTGATGAAAGAGACTTGGGCCTAGTCTTTTTTTTCTCTCTCTCTAGTTCTGCTTATCTGAAAATGAAAGAGGAAGGTGTTATTAGTTAGCTCTGCTCCTTTTTGAATGGTAATTTTTAAAAAATTAATCGCATGATCAATTTACTGTTTCAAAATTATTTTTCTTCTCTGAAATATATGTTTAAAGTAAAGCAAACCATATCTTTCTGAAATTGCTCACCGGCCCCTCTAAATGAGAGGAAAATTAAAATGTAGCTTCCTTTGCATGAAGGTTGGACAAACCCACATTAGAGCTTGAAATATCATGAAAGGAAGACTTAAATTTGCAAAGTGCCGTTCACTAACCTCAGATATCTCGAAGCACTTTACAGCCAATTAAATGCCAAGCTCAGTTGCTGGTGCAATTAGAAAATGCAGCATCGAAAATGTACACAGCAAGCTCCAGTAAGAATAATGCTATAATGACCAGGTAGTCCGTTCCTTGTGACTTTGACCCGTGACTAAAAATTGACCAGGATAGCTCCTTCATCTTTTTTGAAGTGCAAGATGTCTTTTAGATCCATCTGAGACAATCAATGTGGCCTGGTTTTAACTTCTTACTTGAAAGATGCTAATCTGGTAGTGCAGCAGCTCCCTATTTCATTTGGTGGTCGTTGGAAGTGCTCTAAGCACAACCTCTAAACATCCAGGTGCCAAGGATTATAATCCTATGAGAAGGCAAATTGAATTCAAATCATCATGACCAAATTTAGACTTAAAAACAAATTTAAGCATAGATCAAGGTAAGGGAAGCAACAAATTTAAAAAACAGTCTTGAAGTCCTATGATTAACAAGTTAGGAAACTGAAGTGAGCTTTGATTTCAGCACACCTGAGACACCTGCAGGGAAAGCTTACAGGATGAATTTTTTGAACCTTGGGAGAAACACAAAAGGAAAGATGAAAGTAGGAGATAATTTACCAGTATGTTTGACTCAACACCTCTGAATGTAGTTTACATATTGAATTACAGATAGTATCATGACGTTGTTGATAGTTATCACATGGCACTCACTTGGCAGTCACCGACTCAACTGATGCTCAATTTGATTATGTCAGGGTCAACCTGGTTTAAAAAATTGCGATGACCCTTCAATTATGACTGCTTGGAACTCTCAATCCCATGTGGACAGCTGATTTCTATATTGAAAGCAAAGACAGAAATTGCTGGAAAACCCCAGATCCAGTCACCCAGACTGAGTGACTTCTTCACAGAACACTTACGTTCTGTCTGCAAAAAAAGACCCTGAGTTACTAGTTGCCTACCACTTCAACACAACATTGTATTCCCTGGTCAACATCTCTGTCTCAGGCTTGCTCCAGTGCTCCAGCAAAGCTCAGTGCAAGCTGGAAGACCAGCATCTCATTTTCCTCTTTGGAATTCTGCACCCTTCTGGATATTAATATTGAGTTCAACAATTTTAGGGCTTGAGGCGACGTCCTTACTCCAAACTCCAAACATCAGGCCTTGTCATCATATGGGCTTCTACCACACAACTCGTTATCAGCTACTAACAGCAGCTGTTCATTCTCTCAGGTTGACCTTTACCCACTCCTTTGTCTCCCCAATTGTTTTTCTCTCACTTTGGGCTCTATCGGCACCTTTTGTGTATTCCTCCCTCCTCCTCACCTTCTGTATAAATACCAACGTTTTCCCAGCTACTATCAGTTTTGAAGAAGGGTCAATGGATCTGAAATGTTAACTCTAATTTCTGTCCACAGATGCTGCCAGATCTGCTGAGTTTTTCCAACAATTTCTGTTTTTATTTCTGATTTCCAGCATCTGCATTTCTTTTGAGTTTTTTTTGTTTCCTATACTGAAACTCTGTTCTGGGCAAGAGAGGTTGGAGGCAACCTGGACAAAAGAGTTCAGCTGAAGAGCTGAAGTGAATGTGACTGTCCTGGAATAAAGGCAGCAGTTGACTTGAGAGTGACGTCAATGAACCATAGTACATTTGAAGATAATTTGCATCAGAGGGAAATTATGCTGCTTGGAGTCTTATCATAGAATACAGGAAGCTTAGAACACAGGTTATTAAAGGCCAATCATTCTCATCCCGGGACACCTCTGCAGGAAATCCTCAGGGCTGTGTCCTAGGCCCAACTATTTCCAGCTGTTTCATTTCCTTGTGACACTCAAAGATATTATCACTGCTTAATCCTCCTCTTGATTCCCCAAAACCTTTGAATCATGTACAGTGAACAAATCAGGAGTGTAATGGAATACTCCTCACCTCCTTGGATAAATGCAGCCACAATTTGAGAAGCTTGTGGACAATGTGACCCACTTCATTGAAATCTCATCCATATACTTCAGTATTCACTCCTACCAGCAGGGTGTAATACCATCAATGTGTGACATCTGCATTGAAATGCTCTGCAACAGTTCATCAAGCCTAATTGAACACATTTCAAGCCTCCAACCTCGACTGCCCAGTGCAGGGTTTTCAATATAGGAGTCAGCTCCCTGTATGGGGTTGTGAGCTCTGAGGCAGTAATGACTGAAGGGTCACGACAATTTTCAACCTTTTTGAATATTTTTAACAATTTTAAAAATGAGGTTACAGTGGAACTGGATTGTGAAATGATGACCTAGAAAAACTGAGGCAGCAGACAAGTGAGAACATCACATCAAGACTTCCCCTCCAAGTCACACACTCCTGACTTGGAACTATATCACTGATTGTTCACTGTCACTAGGTCAAAATCCTGGAATCCTCTCCCTCACAGCACTGCAGGTGAACCTACACTGCAAGAACAACAGTGGTTCAAGATGGTATCTCACCACTACTTTCTCAAGTGTGTTTTGACATGAGTAATAAATATTGGCCTAGCCAATATTGTTCCATTCCACAAATGAATTTTTCTAAAATATCCTAACTGTGGGATTTGTGTTCATTTGCCCTTCAGTAAATGTTTTATATATTCGTCATACTTTGTTTATAATTTTTTTGGCTCTTCTTTTCAGGAGTGTGGAGAGCTGATTGATTGTGTTCAGGAGCTTAATCAGTCGGTGAATAAACTCTTCAGCCTGGCCAGTGGAGCAGTGGACAGATGTGTGAAATTGACTGATGGACTTGCAGCGTGCGGCCTACTCAAAGCACTGAAGACTCTCTTCTCGAAGTTAGTCCCCTATCTGTTATCCAGTAGTTGTGTGCCTATGTGCTGCCCGGTGGCTACACATTAGTGATTATACAGTCCGTCACTCTAGAATTAGCAGAAAAATAAGATTGTAATTGGTTTTCCTAACTTAAGGCCAGGAAATCTCACATGACCCACGCAGAGCACTTCATATAACCTGATGCCTGTTTATTGGTAGACAAATTTTTATAAGCCTCCCATGATTTCTAATTACACGGGAAGGAGCACAGACCAGGAGAAAGAAAAGCTGTAAAGTGAAAATTTCTTCTTTTTAAATAATTTTTGTTTTACTTATGTTTAATTGAAGTCAGCATTTCAGGGCAGCCAAAGACCAGGAACTGTGGCAGTGAGTCAGCAGCCGGATATGGGAAGGTGAGGCTTTCAGAGAGGTGTGGGGAGGAAGGGAAGGAGATGAGAATCACACCATGAGAAGGCAATGTGAATCAGATGGCAGAGGCAAGTTGGGCCATGATTGTGATTGGGAGAATGATAGTCAGGCCTGGTCACTCCCATTAATTATCTTTCATTTCAGTTTTTAAAAATAAATTGTCTTTTACCAAATTACATTCAAGTCTCTCTGAGCAAAAGAAAGTTGGCCAGTTTTCAACACAAAATGTTTACTGGTGGAAATGTTTGGAGCCCACAGCCCTGTGGATCTTGTTTTCAGATAGGCAGACAGTGATAGAGAGGGAGCGGTATATAGAGGAGAGAAAGGTGTTCGAGAGTAATTGGGAAAGGGAAAGCAGGTTGTGAGAGGAGGAAACCCCAAGCTGAAAGTCAACTCACTTCTGACCCCCACTTTCATGTGAATTCTGCTGAGATCAGTTTAGAGTGTGCCCCACCAGAAGTGACCTAGGGTCTGTGCTAGATAAAGCTATCCCCTCAGTTTGGCCCTAGTCACCATCCCTTTCCCTAGGGATCATGAATTGGGACTGATTCTTTTTCTGTCTCTAGCTCCGCTTCTTAACGGAAAAAGCAAACATTAGCTTTACTATTCAATTTTGCTGCTTGGCACTTTTAATCATTGTTTCTGTTAATTACTAATTTGAATATATTGCTCTTTAATTTTTTTCTTGAAGTTCATACTTACTATTGTGACAACATTTATCCTTCTGAAATTTGCTCATCACTCCCCAAGGAAGTAAAAACTTGAAATGTGGCCTTCCTCCCCCACGCAAAAAGATTGGCAACATCTACATTAAGCAATAACATTACCTGACGCACTCAAACAGAACATAGTCAATGTTGTTCATTTACAATTTGTCACAATGCTTTGTAGGACAGTTTATTCTGGCACACGTTACAATGTAAAATAATACAGTTTAATTTTCACGGAAGGAAGATACTCACATTAGGTTATGGACTATATTTGTGATGGGGTAAGCTGGCTCACATTTTAATTCTTTGTTCCAGATACGTATCCAACTTTGCTAGCACTTTGCAGTCCATACGTAAGAAATGCAAGCTAGAGGAAATTTCCAATGGATCCTTGTTCCAGGAAGACTGGTCTGCATTCCAAACTTCTATCAGGTAAAGAGGTAGTGAGTGAATTCAGAATTGAATACTCCTGTCATATGCCCACATCCATCACAGATATAGGTACTGATTTGAGCCTGTTCTCCACCCAGATTGACAATCTAACATATTGTTTTATTAAAAGCAAAGTATTGCAGATACAAAAACCTAAAATAAAAACAGAAAATACTGGAGAACTCAAAGTCTGACAGAGGGAAAAACATAGTTGACTTTCCAAGTCCAAGATGATTCTTCAGAACTTTTAGAGAAGTTGTCATTGAAATCTGTAATATTGTAGTTGCCCATTCTAATAATTCTGTTCATTTTGTGGGAGTTGCAATGAAACGCTGTCTGAGAGCTGGCTTGAGGTTTCAGTGAGGACAGGTTGACAGATCCCACATCAGAGTCATTTGGTATCAGAGGGAAGAAGCTGTTGCGGTTAAAGGTCCTGAAATTTGTGTTGATAGAGCATTATTAATATCAAATCACAAAAGGCATGATTTGGGCAGTCACGCGAGGGTTTGATCAAAGAGCTAGGCTTTGAGGAGCATTTGAAAGAAGGTGAGAAAATTAGAGAATTGGAGAGAGGAGGTAATTCCAGAGCTTAGAATCAAGGCAGCTGGAGGCACAGCCACCAGTGGTGGAGAAATTAAAATCATGAGTACTGGAGTGCACAATTAAGTTCAGATATCTGGGAAGATTGTAAGGGCGATGGGTGGAAAAGATTACAGAGTAGAGAGCAAAAGGCCACTGACAGAATTGGAAACACAGATGAGAGTTTTAAAATCAAGGAGTTGCTTTGCCTAGAGCAAATGGAGGTCAGCTCAAACTAGATGCTACACAAGCTGCACAGTTTTAGATAAATTTATCAAGAGTAGAATGTATGATGCTGATCAGGAATGCATTTGAATAATCTAGTGTGAAGGTAGCGAAACATATGGATGGAGTTTTCAGCAGCATATAAACATGGTGAAGCCACACCATGTTGCTGAGAATAAGATAGGTTAAGAAATTGATTATAAGTTTTGTGTCTGCCTAGCCTTTATTCTCTTAATCAAAGTTTTTGGTTTGTTATAACAACTGTTACTTTATTTTTCCATTCTTTAATTGCTCTGTTTTATTTTCAGAATTATTGCAACTTGTGGAGAATTATTGCGGCAGTGTGGAGACTATGAGCAGCAGTTGGCCAACAGGTTAGCTCCAAGTAACACACATACTTCCACTGGAGTCTAAAAAGGGTTTGATAACAAAATACGGCAATGGTAATGGTAGAAAAAAAGGCCCGAGAGTCTAGCTGTTTGGAATGAGAGTTTGGATGGGTGTGTGAAATATTCATCCAGTTAGGCTGGCTTGTAGAATAGATAAGGGAGAACCAGTGGATGTGGTGCAATTGGATTTTCAAAAGCTTTTTGATAAAGTCCCATTAAAAGATTATTGTGTCATATAAAAGCACATGGGATTGGTGGTAATATGATGGCATGGATTGAAAATTGGTTAGCAGGCAGGGATTTCTATTCCTTCTATTCTGAGGAATAGAAATACAAATGTCATTTCCAGCGTAGAACAGTAGTAATTCAAGATTGAGCATTCATGAGGCACTGTGGGCCATCAACAACAGTAGAACTATAAACCAGCACAATGTGCAACTTCATGGCCTAACACATCCCCCATTCAGTCATTACCCTCAAGCCAGGGCATCAACCCTGCTTCAATGGAGAGTGCATGAGAACATGCCAGGAGCAGCACCAGCTATACCTATAAATGGGTAGCAATCTGGTGAAGCTACTAAACTGGACTATCGCATGCCAAACTGCATAAGCAGGAAGTGATAAACAGAGCTAACTGATCCCACAGTCAAAGGATCAGATCTAAATTCTGTAAACCTGCCACATCCAGTCGTGAATGGTGGTGGACAATTAAACAACTTACTGGAGGAAGCTCCACAAATATTCTCATCCTCAAAGATGGAAAAGTCCAGCACATCAGTGCAAAAGATAAGTCTGAAGCAATCTTCAGCCAGAAGTGCAGAATGGATGATCTATCTCGGCCTCCTCCAATGGACCCCAATATCATAGGTTCACTCCATATGGAATGGTTGGAGCCACTGGATACTGCAAAGGTTAGGACCCTGACAACATTCAGCAATAGTACTGAAGAGTTTTGCTGTAGAACTCCCCTAGCCAAGCTCTCTTAACATGGCTACTACACTGTTATCTACCCAACAGTGTGGAAAATTGTCCACATATGCCCTGTACACAAAAAGCAGGACAAATCAGACTAGCCAGTTACCACCCATCAGAATACTTTTGACCATCAGTAAAGTGATGGAAAGGTGTCATCAATAGTTCTATCAAGCAGTACCTGCTCAGTAATAACCTGCGCAGTGACATCCAATTTGGGTTCCACTAGGGCCACTCAGCTCATGATCTCATTACAGCCTTGATTCAAATGTGGACATAAGACCTGAACTCCAGAGATGCAATTATTGTGACAGCTCTTGACATCAAGGCCGAATTCGACCAAGGGTTGTGGTTGTTGGAAGTTAGGAGAAAGTGAGGTCTGCAGATGCTGGAGATGATAGGCCTTATGAAGGGTTTATGCCTGAAATGTTGATTCTCCTGCTCCTCAGATGCTGCCTGACCTGCTATGCTTTTCCAGCACCACACATTGTTGGAAGTTAGTCTTCTTAGCTACAGAACATTTCTGCAGGAGTTCCTCAGGCACAACCATCTTAGCTGCTTCATCAGCAACCTTCCCTCCGTCATAAAGTCAGAAACGGGGATTTTCACCAATGATTGCATTTTGTTCAGTACCATTCACGACTCCTCAGATACTGAAGCAGTCCATGTTCAACTGCAGTAAGATCTAGACAATATCAAGATGGGTAGGTTATGTTAGAGCTGTATATAATGTTAGTTGGGCCATAGCTGGTATTTGTATGCCATTCTGGTTGCCACACTACATGAAAGTGATTCCAGCAAAGATTAACCTGAATTATACACTAACACATTTAGTCCTGAAACATTCTCTATATCAAGGTCAGACAGATAAAGATTTTATTCTCCACTTTATAAATGTCTTGCCGTTTAGTCTATGATGTTAGCACTTCCCTAATCTTTTGAATCTCTCTTGCAGGATATTATCCACTGCAGGGAAGTATTTATCTGAGTCATACAGTCCACACAGTCTGACAGGTATACAAGAAACAAGCTTCTCTGACAAGAAAACTTCCATCAAAAATCCATGGCAAGAATATAATTATTTACTGAAAGCAAATCCAAGTGAATATGCCAGTCTGATGGAAATGCTTTATATGCTGAAGGTAAGATTCCATTCCTTCCTGCCCAACAGATGAGAAAATTTGGAGGAGGTGGGGAAAGTCAAGTCTTTCAGAAAAAATGCCCGAGTGGACGTGGGCTAAAGTTGATTCCTTCTCCCTTGTAGGAAAAGGGAACAGGGAACAATAACTTGTTGTCAGAAGCTCGTGCAGCACTGACCCGGCTCAACCAGCAGGCACATCAGCTCGCTTTTGACTCTGTGTTCCTCCGGATCAAGCAACAGCTTGCCCAGGTGCCTCGGATGGAGGTAAAGTGAGAGTGAGGGCTTGGTTGTTCAGCTCATTGGAACTTATTCCTCTCTCCACTGCAAGGTGGTTAGAAATTATGTGAATTGAGGAGAGTAAGCAACTATGATTGGGATGGGGGAACAACTGTAATAGGGGAGAGCGTGGCTGCGGTAGGGAAATGACTGCCAATGAAGTGAAGTAGCTCGAGCATATCTGTTTATGTTGGCGTCACAATTATTCTGGTTTACCCCTAATTTTCTGTTACTTACCATATTCACTTTTTTCTGTTTTCTTCTCCCTCAATTGAAAAGACTTGGAACACAGGAACCATGGGAGAGACGTTAACTGAAGATCTCCCAACATTTAGCCTTGCTCCTCTTGAATACATCAGCAATGTAAGTGCCTTGTTTTTGTGAGAATCAGTTTTATTAATAACTAGTAGATTTTTTTTTCTCTAGTCTTTGAACTTAATCTGACCAAGTGAGTCATCACATTAAAATACCTTCACCACTTGGCTTTTGTTGACAAGGCCAGCATTTATTTCCGATTTCTGAACAGTCATGAGAAGGTGGTGAGCTGTTCTATGAACTATTGTAGTGCCTGTGGAGAAGATACTCCTACCATGATATTATTTACGCATTACCGGAATTTTTAAATTGAAAGAATAGCTTCCATACTTCCAAGACAGGATTAAATTAGATTACTTACAGTGTGGAAACAGGCCCTTCGGCCCAACAAGTCCACACCGACCCGCCGAAGCGCAACCCACCCATACCCCTACATTTACCCCTTTAACCTAACACTACGGGCAATTTAGCATGGCCAATTCACCTGACCCGCACATTTTTGGATTGTGGGAGGAAACCGGAGCACCCGGAGGAAACCCACGCAGACACGGGGAGAACGTGCAAACTCCACACAGTCAGTCGCCTGAGTCGGGAATTGAACCCGGGTCTCTGGCGCTGTGAGGCAGCAGTGCTAACCACTGTGCCACCGTGCCGCCCCATAGGATGATATGTGACACTTAGAAACCTGGAAGTAATGGTGATCTCATGCACATGACCCTCTTGAACCAAACGTTATGGAGATTTTGTTGCAAGGTGCTGTTGAAGTGACCAATGGACACAGTAGATGAGATGTTTGGATGTGCACACTAGTTTCCTAAACTCTCTCCACCCACCTCATCTC
This sequence comes from Chiloscyllium plagiosum, assembly GCF_037043375.1. Classification (NCBI taxonomy): domain Eukaryota; kingdom Metazoa; phylum Chordata; class Chondrichthyes; order Orectolobiformes; family Hemiscylliidae; genus Chiloscyllium; species Chiloscyllium plagiosum. The sequence goes on from NW_028270158.1 coordinate 31,107,310, forward strand.
AGATCCAACCCTCCGACTCAGCACTTCCCTCTTGAACTGTCCTGCCTGTCCATTTTCCTTCCCATCTCTCCGCTTCACCCTCCTTTCCCACCATAGGGACTAGGAATGGGTGGGATACCTCTTTGGGGTGGTTGGCGCAGACTCAATGGGCTGCATGGCTTTTTTCACATTGTAGGGATTCTACGACACTCATTATTCTAAAAGCCTCTTTACTCACTATCTTGTCATTGCTGGATTTACAAATCACTGCTTGCTGATGCACACTGTTGTTCACAGATTGGCCAGTACATCATGTCCTTGCCTCTGCACCTGGAGCCCTTTGTAGCACAGGACGATCCAGCACTGGAGTTGGCACTGCATTCTGGTAAACTTCCATATCCTCCAGAGCAAGGTAAGCTGAGGGGAGTGGGTCAGAGCAGGTCTTGTGGGTTGTGGAAGGGAGTGGGGTTGGGTGAGTGAGGCAGTGTTGTTTACCTGTATGAGAAGACAAAGAAAGAAATCAAGCCTTCAAAAATGAGATAACGAGAGTCTAGAGAAAGTATGTTCCTATTAGGGTGAAAAGAAAGGCTGGTAGTTGTAGGGAATGCTGGATGACCAAAGAAATTGAGAGCTTCATTAAGAAAAGGAAGGAAGCATATGTCAGGTATAAACAGGATAGGTCGAGTTAATCCTTAGAAGAGTATAAAGGCAGTAGAAGTATACTTAAGAGAAAAATCAGGAGGCCAAAACGGGCCATGAGATAGCTTTGGCAAATAGGGTTAAGGAGAATCCAAAGGGTTTTTACAAATACATTAAGGACAACAGGTTAACTAGGGAGAGCATTGGGCCCCTTAAAGATCAGCAAAGCGACCTTTGTGTGGAGCCGCAGGAGATGGTGGAGATACTAAATATTTTGTATCAGTATTTACTGTGGAAAAGGACATGGAAGATATAGACTGTAGGGAAATAGGTGGTGACATCTTGAAAAATGTCCATATTACAGAGGAGGAAGTGCTGGCTGTCTTGAAACAGGTAAAGGTGGATAAATCCCCAGGACCTGATCAGGTGTACCCTAGAACTCTGTGGGAAGCTAGAGAAGTGATTGATAGGCCTCTTGTTGAGATATTTGTATCATTGATAGTCACAGGTGAGGTGCCGGAAGACTGGAGGTTGGTTAACGTGGTGCCACTGTTTAAGAAAGGTGATGAGGACAAGCCAGGGAACTATTGACCAGTGAGCCTGACGTCGGTGGTGGGCAAGTTGTTGGAGGGAATCCTGAGGGACAGGATGTATATGTATTTGGAAAGGCAAGGACTGATTAGGGATAGTCAACATGGCTTTGTGCGTGAGAAATCATGTCTCACAAACTTAATTAAGTTTTTTGAAGAAGTAACAAAGAGGATTGATGAGGGCAGGGCGGTAGATGCAATCTGTATGGACTTCAGTAAGGCGTTTGACAAGGTTGGGAGACTGGTTAGCAAGGTTAGATCTCATGGAATACAGGGAGAACTAGCTATTTGGATACAGAACTGGCTCAAAGGTAGAAGACAGAGGGTGGTGGTGGAGGGTTGTTTTTCAGACTGGAGGCCTGTGACTAGTGGAGTGCCACAAAGATTGGTGCTGTGTCCACTACTTTTCTTCATTTATATAAATGATTTGGATGTGAGCATAAGGGGTATAGTTAGTAAGTTTGCAGATGACACCAAAATTGGAGGTGTAGTGGACAGCGAAGTAGGTTACCTCAGATTACAACGGGATCTTGATCAGATGAGCTGAGAAGTGGCAGATGGAGTTTAAATTAGATAAATGTGAGGTACTGCATTTTGGGAAAGCAAATCTTAGCAGGACTTATGCACTTAATGGTGAGGTCCTAGGGTATGTTGCTGAACAAAGAGACTTTGAAGTCACAGGTAGAGGATAGTGAAGAAGGCGTTTGGTATGCTTTCCTTTATTGGTCAGAGTATTGAGTACAGGAGTTGGGAGGTTGTGTTGCGGCTGTACAGGACATTGGTTAGGCCACTGTTGGAATATTGCATGCAGTTCTGGTCTCCTTCTTATTGGAAAGATGTTGTATAACTTGAAAGGGTTCAGAAAAGATTTACAAGGATGTTGCCAGGGTTGGAGGATTTGAGCTATTGGGAGAGGTTGAATTGGCTAGGGCTATTTTCCCTGGAGCTTTGGAGGCTGAGGGGTGAACTTAGAGGTTTATAAAATCATGAGGGGCGTAGATAGAATAAATAGACAAAGCCTTTTCCCTGAGGTGGGGGAGTTCAGAACAAGAGGCATAGGTTTATGGTGAGAGGGGAAAGATACGAAAGAGACCTAAGGGGCAAGTTTTTCATGCAAAGGGTGGTATGTGTATGGAATGAACTGCCAGAGGAAATGGTGGAGGCTGGTACAATTGCAACATTTAAAAGGCATCTGGATGGCTATGTGATTAGAAAGGGTTTGGAGGGATATGGGCAAGGTGCTGGCAGGTGGGACTAGATTGGGTTGGGATATCTGGTCGGCATGGACAAGTTGGACCGAAGGGTATGTTTCTGTGCTGTACATCTCTATGACTCTAAATGAGAGAAAATGGAGCCTTAAAACAAGACATTGAGGAGCTGAAGTTTCTCTTTAGTCTGTCGGTGAGAAGGTACCTGTTTGTTTCTGTAATTGGGCCAACTAATTGATTTGCAAATGGAAAATATGGGTGATCTCAGTGAAGCATGAATAATCCTGAGGGAACTTCACTAAAGTGGAAAATGGGAGGCAGTTTCTTTTCTTTTGGGCAGAGTCGGACTAAGTTACACATTTCTCCCTTTTAAGCCAGAGGTGAGGAAACTTTTGTTTTCCTCTCACAGAGTCATTAGTCTGTGGAATTCTGTTCCCTAGAAAGCGGTGAAGGCTCGGTCATTCAATTTACTTAAGGCTGATTTAGTGTTTTGATAAGGAAGGAAAGGATTACCTGGGGCAGACAGGATAGGAAATTAAGGCCACATCAGATCAACATGATCATATAGGATAGCAAAGTAAGCGCAATGGGCTAAATAGCCTATTTCTGCTTCTAAGCCTATGTTCCTATAATTTTGAGGTTAACAGCTCAATAAAAGAGTAAAGTTATCAGAATGAAACTGGTCTCATTGGACAGAAAACTTGCTTAATGATGTGAAAGTCCTCCTCCTGTCCTCATTCCACTCCAAGACAACTTATATCCTGGCTACCTGATCATAAAGTGACTGGGCCAGAGTGGAAAGGATTGGACTTAGAGTTCCCATGCACCAACACTCCACAGCATTCCAACTCAAACCTTAGATTGATTTTAATCCTGATCATTCAAAAGTCCTTGACTGCAACAAACTTTAAGGTAATTGTACCTATTTCCTAAGTTAACAGATGAACAAGGGCTTGCCTTTATTAAGCACCTATAATGTACAAGAAGGTTTCAAAGACATTTCACATAAATAATAAAAACTAGAAGTCACGCTGAACAATTTTGAAAGGTAGTTGAGGAATTTCTTTCATGAATAAGGCCAAGCAAGGTCAAATGTTTTGTGAGTCCCAGAGAGTTATGCTGAGGATGATGGGCAAAGGGAATGTACAGCAGCTCAGACTTGGAAGCTGAATGGATGCTGATGAATATTGTAGAAAGGAGCTGGCTTAAGCATGATTAAGACAAAGATTTGATGGGGCAGTTGCTTGTGGGGTGCAAGGAGACAATGTATACCACTGAGATGTGTGGCAAGCCTGTATGGGTCATTGAGCTGTGTGGGAAACTTGAAGGGTTGGCGAGGTGGGCAGAGAGCCTGTGTGAGTTATTGAGATAGACAGGGAACCAGTGTAGTTCAGTGATGTGGATGAGGATCAGTATAGGCCAATGCGGTGGTTGGATTGTGGATACTTGATGCAGGACAGGATGCATGTTGTTAGACAAGTTTTAGACAAGTTGAGGTTAATGTAGGACAGTGACAGAAAGTGTGTGGATATTTAGTTTGCATTGCTTTACAGATGGGATTTGAAACCTGTGTAATTTCACCTGCCTGTCATTTCTACTAGGGGATGAGCTGCCAGAGTTGGACAACATGGCTGATTATTGGCTGGGCTCCATTGCCAGGGCAACAATGCATACTTACTGTGAATCCATTCTCCAGATCCCAGAGCTCACACCGCATGCAACCAAACAACTTGCCACAGATATTGGTAAGTGGAAAATATACAAAGAAGAAACTTTTATGTTTCACTGGTACTCCTATGGTCAGTAGAAGAATGATACAGTATAGAAGGAAGCCATATGGTACATCATGCCAATACAGGCCATTTTGGAACTGCTATTCAATTAATGTCATGAATTACACTCTTCGCTGAAGCCCTGCAAAGACAACTTGCACTGCATTTACATTTCTCATTTCACTCCTACACTCTCTTCCTCCCTCTCCCTGCCACCTCCTCTCTCCTCCTCCTCCTCCACCCCCCCCTCCTCCTCCTCCACCCCCCTCCCCCACCCCCCTCCTCTCCCTCCCCTCTTCCTTCTCACCACTGTGTCCTAACAGTATTGATGGATGCTCTAACATAATCATTTTCTTTTGGGCTAGTACCCAGTGACCTGGACTAATAATCCTGAAAAATGATTTCAAATACTACTACAACATCGAGAAATTTTAATTTAGTTAGTAGATATAATTCTGAATAAAAGTTAAGATTGGATAGACTGGGGTTTTTTTTTCCATGGAGCAGAGGAGAATGAGGGGGTGACATAATTGAGATGCATAAAATTATGATGGTAAAGTTGAAGAAACTTTTCCCCTTCTTGGAGGGAGTAATGAACATGAGACAGTTTAAGGTAAGCAGCCGTAGGTTTAGAGGACTCTGAGGAAAACAAGAGCCACTCAGAGCGTGGTGGGAGTCTGGCTGTAAGAGAGGTAAAAGTAGAATACTTAACATTTATAATATTTAAGGAGTATTCAAATGTACACTTTTGATACCAAGTCATACAAGTCAAGGGCCAAGTACAGGAAAATGGGATGAGAAGAGTTGTTTCTGACTGTAGGTGGTTGTTTTTGAGCAGCACAGACTTGATGGGCCAAAGGCCCTTTTCTGTGCTGTAGACTCTATTGCTAGGAGAATGGTAATAGTTATAATGAAACTACTGAACTGAAAACATGTTTGACTTGCTAATGACCTTTAAGGAGTGTTCAGATGATATGTGACTCCACACAGGTAACAATGTAGTTGACTCTTAACTGCCCTCTGAAACAGCCTAGTAAGCTACTCATTTGTACTCCTAGGAATGGGCAGTCACTACTGATGTTTGCCAGTGATGCCCATACCCTGTGAATATTAAAAAAACTTCTTAGCCAAGACCTGAATTGTTGAGTGCTTGAATTCTCTCCATTTCTTAAATTCAATAAGCTTTAAAAACTCAATGCTAATGCTACCTAAATAAAGAGGAAGTAATTTTCTCTTCTGTTTTAAGCCCTGATTCTCTCTCGTGAAGGGCGTGATCAACATTGAATTTTTTTTGGCGAGATTGGTGATGAAGTTCGTTTTTATAAAGGAATGTTGCATTTCTTCTGTTCCCAGATTACCTCAGCAATGTCATGGATGCTCTTGGCTTACAGCCATCCCGCACTCTGCAACAGACTGTGACTGCCCTGAAAGTAAAGCCCGAAGACTTCAGGCAAGCAGCGAAGGGTCTCCCCCGGAGACTGACCAGTGCAATTGCAACCATGAGGACTATCCATTACTGATCAAGTGTCCTGTTTGCAAAACAAATTCTGTTTCTGGTGGTTGAAGGCTGCCTTAATTCTGACTGGCTCTTGAACCAGTTGATGAGTGTGTTCCAACTGCCTGCTAAGAGCAATGACTTCAAACTTAGGCTTTTTTTAGAATGGTTTAAGTGAGGATCTGCTGTTGGTTTTAGGCCCAGAGTATACTTACAGTAGATAAACAGGTTGGTGATTTGAATGCTGCAAGAGACTCAGTAACCCTGCCATAGGGAGTGAGCAATTAACTGAGCACTTTTCCAGAGTCGTCCTCCCCACACCCCATAGCTGTCTCCCCAGCCCTGGGAGAATGGGATCAGGACCGATTTGATGGTCTGATGATACTCTCTTTTAAGTCCTCTTAATTAAAAATAATCTGTTAAAAATACCGAGTTAAAGCATCCTGGAATAGATGCAGGAAAACCAGCAAGAGAGGAAATACCTGAATGTTGAATGTATGTTCTGGAGAGAAGGGTATTTTGATAGTTGAGTATAACATCGTGTTAAGATGCAGCCTTAAACAGGAGTGCTGCCTCCTCCCAGTCTGAGTCACCTTACCCATTAAGAATTGCCTCAGAGCAGAGATAAACAAAGAAATTAGAGGTTCATGTCACGGTCCACTGCCTTCCCATCTAGGCTAGTTAATCAGCTGTTTTCACCAGGCAGTAGAGGATCACAAATACTTGCAGCCCATAAAAACATCAATCATGAATTTTGACTAATACTTGAACATTCTATGTAACTCATCACATAACCATACAGGTGTGCTCCTGCATGGAGGGTGTGAGAGGGTGTGGAATCTTCCTCTACTGGTTATATGTGTATGTGTGCCTTTGTAGGTCCTTTGAGACCAATAATGCCTGCACTGGATGACACTGCGAGGAGATGAATGGTTAGGAACTGGAAAAGGAGTTTTATGTGTGTTTGTATTTTTTTTATTGAAGCAAATGGTTTAGATCTGCTGAATTGAAACATATGCAATCTGTGGGATGTTATTGTCACCCAGAATTGGACATGATCAAACAGGGATCATGACCTGTTCCTCTTCATGTGAATTTATTGTCTTTACTCAGACAGAGGTGGGGCTGAAGATGGAAAGACATTCCAAATTACTTTAACATCAGTGGATTAGTTGTTAATTGTGGCTCAATCAGAGCATTCCTAACTCAGCCTCAGAACTGAAGGCACTGTGATTGAATTCCTTTGGTCTAGGCTGGCACTCCCACTGAAGGAACACAGCATTGTCAGAAATGGCCACCTTTAGGATAAGAAATTAAACCATGTTTGCTCACTTTGGTATATGTAAAAGATCCCATTGAGCTACTTGAACACTGAAGAACAGGACAATTAATTCACATTACTCTGTTTAATATCTGTCCCTCAAATAATAGCACTTTGACAAAAAAACATATTATCTGTTCATTGTCACATTGCTGCTGGTGGATGTTTGTTGAAGTACATAGTACATTGACTTCCTACATTATGGTACACTCAAAATACTAATTGGCTTAAATGCTTGGGAGTGTGCTGAAACCAGTGCAGGTGCTATATAAATGCAAATCAGTTCTCCCATAATGTGGGTCATTATCTGTTTGAGTTGTAGATTCTATCATCACTGCCTCTGGGTATTCTTGTATCTTGTTGTTCATCTTCTTTCTCCAATCAACTAACCCTAACACTTCTTTCTTAAGCCTGGTATTTATGATATTTCCCTGTCTCAGTTCAGTCTCAGCATCTCTATTGTTAATTTTAAATTTTTTTGTTTCTTGTATAGTACCTGTCTCCCCTCCTACTTCAGAATGTTTGTGCTACTGTCCGAGTTTTTAAAAATTGATTTATAAAATCTTTCTTGAAAAATCTCTAGCTGCCCTGTGTAATTAATTGATTAAAATATTTCTGAAATAAGAATATTGATTGTATGTGGTTTCCCTTGTACTCCGATCACCCAAGAAAAAAATGTTGTTAGTATAATTGACCATTGGTTTCAGTGGTTGCTCCAAATTCTGGCATAAAGTATAAGAGAGTTTGTTTATCAGTTGTCATTACTCGCTTGTAATCTTTGAGTGCATGTGTAGCTCTTGTACCCGTACACTTTCTCGCATACTCTCACACATACTTTCTCACTCAATTCCATCTTCCTTGCTCCTTGTTTGCTCACTCACTGTCTCCCTTATTTATTCACATTAACAACAAATTTGCATACATATGCTTTTTCTCCCTAACTCACGTTCATTCCCACTCTTTGCCTCTCCCTTATACAAGCTTTATTTCCTTTACTCCCAGCTGTTAGAGAATAACACCTGAGATAAAGCTCCATCATTTTACGATGTTCTTACATTCTTTTCAGCTCTAGGCCTACATCTGTTCTGGGAATGTAGAACAATAGGACAATGTAGAAAGACCTGTTGTTTGATAATCATTGCAAGAAACGAAGGCTGTACCTCTCTGTTTTGTACTTTTTATTTTAACCTTCACCAGATTTTCTTTCCCACTTATCATAAAGTGTTGTCTCTTTACTGGTATAAATCCTTGACGGGATGGGGGGGGGGGGGGTTCCAGTCTTGGGTCTGTTGCCTGATTCTGTTCAGTCTGCGGCAAAAGTATGTGCAATTGTGGCAGTGCCTGATCCTATTCTCAAGCAACATCCACGTATAGATGGATATTCCACTGATGCTGTTGGAGAGAGGTCAGGACCTGGAAGTTAGTTGATTCTTTGTTAGTCCTTAGTTAACTGTTTATATGTGGTTATACTCAGGCCTGGTCTGTAAGCTGTTACTCATTGAGCAACATAGGAAATATTCTCACTCTCAGTAACTGAATAATAAACAGGTTTTCCCCCAATTATTCATTTCTCTGTTCACCCACTTAGAATTGTGCAGCAGATTCAAGATGGCGGCAGTCTGGACAGTCTGCTGTGTTGGGCTCTGTGCCATACCCCAGACAAGGTGGGCTCCTACTCTTCCCCCATTAGTCACCCCGAGGAAAGTTTGTAATATAAAGTAGGTAGAATACCTAGAGCCCCTTTAAATTAGGATTTGGAAGATCTGGAGCTGAAATGAAGACATCTAAAGGAAAGGGGGCAAGGGGAGTGCAGCAGGCAGGGCACTCCCCTATTATGTCAGGCACACCCGCAGCCGTTGCCTCGACTCCAGTGGTGGTGCCTTTAGGTCAGTGGAGCAGCAACATCTACTCACGGAGTTTGCATAACTGTGGAAAAATCGAGGGAGTGCTGGAGTCAATTACTGCCATGCTGACAAAGCATGAGCAGGAGATCCAGACTTTGGATCGGCGCAGGGAAGCGGTGGACCAAAGGACCGCGGCCTCAGAGGACGCAACGGAGAGTTCGAGGCGCAAGTCCAAACCTTGGAAGGCCAGGTTCGGGCCCTGCTGGAACAAGTAGATGACCTCGAAAACTAAGGTCAGAGAAAAGACAAACGGTCGTGGATCTTCCGGAGCATGAAGAAGGTGAAAACCTTGCTGAATTTCTCGGGAGGTGGCTGCCAGAGTTGCTGGGGTTGGAAATTGAGTCAGGCAGGATGAGTGTGGAGCGGGCCCACCGGATCGCGATGTGCAGTTCCGGGCCAGCCCAGCACCCTTGCCTTGTCCTAGTGCAACTCCAGCACTATAAGGAAAAGCAATTAATAATATAAACAACCAGAAGACTGGGAGGGGATCCACAGGCTTTGGTTTATAAAGTTCGAGGATAATGTTTTTTCATGACTTTTCTGGGGCCATAATTAAGAAAAGGAAGACCTTTGCTGATGTAAAGAAAAAATTAAGAGATTTAAACATTCAATATTCTTTGAGGTACCCGGTGATGCTACGTTTAAGTTATGGGGGAACTGTCTACAACTTCGACTCAACGGAAAAAGTAAAAGAATTTTTGAACTCGCTGAATGATAGACTTTGACTGAGGGGCAAAGAGGAAAAGATATGTGTGAACAATGGCATAATTCTTTTTCATCTTTATTTTTGTTCTTTTCCCTTTTGGGGTCTTGGGCCTTACAGGCTTGGTATTGTTTTATAATATATCTGTTTGGTGGAATTGTGCTACGGAGAATTATGATTTGGGCTATTGCACAAGCTCTTAGAAATTTAAATCTCTAATTATTTCCACTCCTTTGCACTTTCCCACTGCCTTGAAAATATTTATTTTTCTATGTATTAGGTAAATTCCTCTTTTAAATGTTAACAACATTTCAGCTTTCACTGTCCTTTCAGGCTATGCATTCCAGATCATGATCACACTGTACAAAAAAACCTCATCTCCCTCATGTTCTTTGGCCAATTATCTTACTCTTAAATTTGTTCCCTCTAGTAACTAACCCTTCTGCCATTTGAGCCAGTTGTAAATACTTTGGATAGCCTACTTGCCTTCAAATCCAACTTGCCTGCAAGCAGTTCTTCAGAGCCTTACAGGTAGGGTTTTTGTCAAAATGGCTTTCAGTGACTGATAAGCAATCACAGATAATAGACTGGATGGACTTATATACACATTATAATTACACCTTGCCACCTTTTGCATAGCCTCACAGTCAGTTCATAGACACAGAACCAACACACACCTGTTGCAAATGCTTTGTGTCTGAGTCCTGTCCAGTTAGATCCTGGTCAAGCTGTACTTGGTCTACTTCAGTGCACTTCACTTATTTAAGTGTTTGTTTTTGATAGTTTTCTTTCTGCCTTTTTTAACGTAACCAGCTTGTTCAGGTTGAACAATTGTAAGGGAATGGAAGGCCAGACAAATACTTTGCCTTATCAATCTTATCAGTCAATAGAATTCCAATACAGGGGGATCCAAGATGGCGGCGACCCAGCAAGTCTGAGTCTATAGTGCACCTCCCAAGACTTGGGCAAAGTGGGTCACCCACCCCCACCACACTCACCAAATCATTCAAAATAGTTTTTACTTAATGTAATCAGTTGCTTAGTACTGAATTGAAATGATTTAATCTCCAGTAAAAATGACTAAAGGGGAGGGGGGCAGTTCTCAGCAGGCAGGAACCCCTCCCCCACCCTCCCCAGCTGCAGCAGAGGCATCCGCAGCCGCCCCAGGGGACTTACCTACGGTGGCGAGCCTCATGGAAATAATCTCTAAACTCGATGCGAAGATCGATGCCTTCATTGAAGAGTCCCGGAGCTGATGGGGCTCGCTCTCGGCCACACTACAAAAACACGACGGAGACATCAAGGAAATTGAGCGCCGAGTCGGAGGGGTGGAGCTAAAGGCCGCAACCTCCGAGACTACAGCAGAATCGGCCATGGATTGGGTCCGAACTCTCGAACAGCGAGTCCGGACCTTAGAGAATCACATTGACGACCTCGAGAATCGAGGTCGAAAAAATATTTGATTGCTGGGCCTTCCCGAACGGGAAGAGGAAGGCCAGCTTACAGTGTTTCTCGAGCAGTGGCTTCCAAAGCTTTTAAATTTGGAGGCTGGATCAGGCCAGGTAAGAGTGGAATGGGCCTACCGAGTTGCAATACGCAGGCTCGAACCAGCGCCCCCGCCTGGTCCTGTTCTGGCTGCAGAGCTATAAGGAGAGGCAGATGCTGTTAGAAGCTTCCAGAAATCTTGGGAAAGATCCCCAAACCATGATTTATAAAGGATCCAAGATTATTAGATTAGATTAGATTAGATTAGATTTAGATTAGATGTGGGCGGCACGGTGGCACAGTGGTTAGCACTGCTGCCTCACAGCACCAGAGACCCGGGTTCAATTCCCGCCTCAGGCGACTGACTGTGTGGAGTTTGCACGTTCTCCCCGTGTCTGCGTGGGTTTCCTGCGGGTGCTCTGGTTTCCTCCCACAGTCCAAAGATGTGCAGGGTCAGGTGAATTGGCCATGCTAAATTGCCCGTAGTATTAGGTAAGGGGTAAATGTAGGGGTATGGGTGGGTTCGCTTCAGCGGGTCGGTGTGGACTTGTTGGGCCGAAGGGCCTGTTTCCACACTCTAATCTAATCTAATCTAATTATGTTATTCCAGGACTTTTCCCCAGCTCTGGTCCGAAAGAGGAAGGCGTTTGATGAAACGAAGAAGTTTTAAGGGACTTAAATATTCAGTGCTCCTTGCGCTACCCAGCGACACTACGCTTTAACCATGAAGGGTCTGTGTGTAACTTCGGATCGCCGGAAAAGGCCAAGGAATGTTTGGACTCTCTTAGAATTTATCTAAGAGTTAATTGATGTTGTTTTGCTCTCCCCCCACTCCGGTTTACATCCGCCCTTTTTTTTTATATTAATCCCTCTTTTTACTTTCCTGTTTAATATTAGTCTTTGGGGGGTGAGGAGAGGGATTATTTGGATAAAGAACACTTGAAATTACGACAGGGTGGATTTGATCAGGCCTTTTTTTCTTCTTTCAGTTCAAAAAGCAGGGAGTTGTTATTTTTATTCGGAAGAATTTCCCTTTCAAAATCCTAAATCAGATAAAAGACGAATCTGGACGATATATTCTGATTAAAGCCCTTATAAATGGAGAGGAATATGGAATCTTAAATTTGTATTGCCCCCCCCCCGGCACATCCTTTTAAATTTATAACGGAAGCCTTCTCAAAATTGTTGGCTCTCGGTGCTCGTCATACAATTATAGGGGGAGATTTTAATTGTATTATGGATCCGGAAATAGATAGGATTCCCAAGAGTACTGCAGGAGTATCTCCCAGATCTAGACAGTTGGTGGATTTGAACAAAGAATTAGGATGAATAGATGTATGGAGATGTCTTCATCTACAGGGCAGAGATTTTATTTTTACTCCAATCCACATAAATGTCACACCAGAATCGATATGTTTTTGCCCCTTCGATTTTTTTAAATTCCATATCATCCTGTAAAATAGGCAGTATAGCAATTTCCGATCACGCTGCTGTATATATGGAAATCAAGGCGAGGAACAATGAGACATCCCTCTGGCATTGACGTATGGACCCCTTTCTGATGAAAGATAGTAAATTTGGAAAGTACTTATCTCAAAAATTTAAAACTTGTTTAGAAGTTAATTCAGGTATGGCTAGCAACCCATCAATGATGTGGGAGACCTCAGTGCCAGGTTTGATAATCTCATATGCAGCGACCCAGAAACAATTAAAGGGAGAACAACAGCATCTGCTCGCAGCTCGGTTAAAAGCGGCTGAAACAGCATACGCTGACAGACTTTCCGTTATCAAATTACAAAGGATTTACAAGCTTTAAACACCACGCTTGCCCAAACGGCTAAGAGGGAAATATTATTTGCAAAACAAAGGTTATATGAATTTGACGATAAACCTGGTAGATACTTAGCATTTCTCGCAAAGAAAAAGAAGGCCCCTTGAACTATCACATCCATCAAGGTAAGTGCAGGTATTCTGACTCATGATCGTAAGAGGATTAACGCAATCTTTAGAAAATTTTATTCTGATTTATATAAATCGCAGGATTGCGAAGACAGGAATAGGAGGATACAGTCATTTCTTTAAAAACCTGACCTTTCTGGACCTAACTCCGGAACAGGTATCGGTCTTGAATGTTCCCCTAACAATCCAAGAAATACTTGACGCAATCAGGCAACTTCAGAGCGGTAAGGCACCTGGCCCAGATGGCTTTCAAGCTGAATTCTATAAAGAATTTACAGGAATATTGGCTGGTCCAATTATGGACATGTATAACTATTCATACAGTCAGGGTTGTCTCCCACCTTCGCTGAAAGAGGCGAATATCTCTCTTATCCTCAAAAAAGGAAAGGACCCAGAAGATTGCGCGTCATACAGACCAATATCCTTGCTAAATGTAGATTTTTAAATCCTATCTAAAACGTTAGCATTGAGGCTAGAAAGGGTATTGCCACATATCATAAAGGAGGATCAGACGGGGTTTATTAAGGGCCGTAAATCATCCAATAATTTTAGAAGGGTTTTGAATGTGATTCAAGCCTGCCATCAGGGAAAGATACCAGGAGTAGTAGTGTAATTAGACGCGGAAAAGGCATTTGACAGGGTTGAATGGTCATATTTGTTTTACACATTGAAAAGGTTTGGCGTTGGAAAGGTGTTTACCAAATGGGTCTCGACACTGTATAGTGATCCCAAAGCAGTTGTGATTACCAATGGATTAGGCTCGGATAGCTTCAGTGTGGGTAGGGGCTGCCGTCAGGGATGTCCTCTTTCGCCATTGCTATTTACGCTAATGATTGAGCCACTAGCAGAAGCTATACGGGCTGACCCTAATATAACAGCCCCAAGGATTGATACAGATAAACATAAAATTACCCTTTATGCAGATGATGTTCTTTTTTTTCTCAATAATCCTTTGATGTCCGTGCCTCGCTTAATCCAAGTTATTAATACATTTAGTGTATTTTCAGGCTACAAAATTAATTTCTCAAAATTAGAGGCTATGCCAATGGGTGGCCTTGCTAGTGTATCCCACCTATTGGACGGATCCCACTTTCCCTTTCAGTGGTCCCTGAAGGGTTTCTATATTTAGGCATTTTTATTACCCCAGTATTTGGTCAGTTATACAAGGCTAACTTTATGCATTTACTGGAAAGGATAAGGCAGGACCTCCAGCAATGTGGAAACCTTCCAATTTACTGGCTGGGTAGAATAGCACTATTAAAATGAATGTCCTGCCCGTCTCCTATACCCTATGAGAATGCTTCCGGTGATGCTGCCAAGGCTGGCACTACGTAAATTATATGGCTGGTTGGGTTCCTTTACCTGGAATCATAGACAGCCCCTCATTAAGCTGAAGAAGCTACAGCTTCCACAGGCAAGGGGAGGATTGGATTTCCCAGATTTTAGGAAATGTCAGTTAAGTTCCCTATTAAGTTACATAGCCGATTCGGTCTTGTCTGATCCGCAATCAATCTGGCTGGACATCGAGGCTTCTCAAGTAAAATGCCCATTTATTAACATTTTATTTTCAGACAAGAGGAAAATCATTACGGATCAATGTAAAAACCCTATAATACTAAACACAATTAAAGCTTGTAATATAATGTGGCAAAATGAGGGCAACTCACATAAAACATTCCCATATGCTCCGAGAGTGGGAGCATAGGGATTTCAACCGGGGCTTACAGATGTCACTTTCAAACTCTGGAGATCCAGGGGTATCTCATGTTTAGGGGATCTGTTTAAAGAAGGGGTCCTGATGTCTTTTGAACAGCTGCGTCAGAAATTTGGATTACCTAATGGAGACCTCTTTCGATACTTCCAAATACGAGACTACATACCGAAGAAGACTACGTTTTTAGATAGTCTTTATAAGTCAAATAGAGAACGTAGTGTGTTATGGCCAATGGGGGTATCTTCCGTCAGCACTATTTATCATTTATTACATGATGAAGTATCAGGAGATATGGACAATCTGCTTAAAACATGGGATCAGGATTTGGGACTGGAAATCTCGATAGAAACGTGGAATGACATTTGGGAAAACACCAGAAGAATCACCATCTGCAACAGAACTCAGGCCATTCAGTTGACGATACTTCACAGGGCCCATATAGCACCGGACCGATTGGCAAAACTTAAGGCAGGAGCATCTCCAATGTGTCCCAAATGTAAAATAGAGGTGGGCACTCTTGTACATTGCTTATGGACCTGTCATAAGATCCGTAGATATTGGACTAAAGTAGCAAGTGCTCTGACAGAAATCTTAGGAATGGAAATTAGAGTCAACCCTGTATCTCTCCTTTTGGGCTTTTCGAACTTACCTTTCCTGTTGTTCTGTTCGTCGAGCTGACAGCCAGACTACTACGACCACTAGGACTCATAACAGCACACAAACCAACAGCCACTCTCAGACAACAACTCACTAGGACAAAGGACCCGATACCCAGCATGAGCAAAACCAAAATAGTGTACAAAATCCCATGCAAGGACTGCACAAAACACTACATAGGACAAACAGGAAGACAGCTAACGATCCGCATCCATGAACACCAACTAGCCATGAAACGACACGACCAACTATCCTTAGTAGCCACACACGCAGATGACAAGCAACATGAATTCGACTGGGACAACACTACTATTATAGGATAAGCCAAACAGAACAGCCAGGGAATTCCTAGAGGACTGGCACTCATCCACAGATTCTATCAACAAACACATCGACCTGGACCCAATATACCAGCCACTGCAGCGGACAGCTGGAACTGACAATCGGAAGCGGCAGAGACAAACCACTATAAATACCAGAGGAAAGATCACAGAAGCGCTTTACAGGAGGCTCCCAAGCACTGAGGATGTCACCTAGAGAGGGGACGAAACGTCTGCACCAGAAATTCCCAGCTCGGTGAACAGAACCACAACAACAAGCACCCGAGCTACAAATCTTCTCACAAACCTTACCCTCCCTGGATATGCACGGGAAGAGATTATTTTCTATTCTCTCTTTCTGTGCAAGGAAAAATATTTTGGTAAACTGGGTGGCTGAGGGCCCCCCTGGACTTTCGAATTGGTACAGATTAATCATGGAATGTATTCCCCTTGACTTCCTTACAAATATGGTGCACCAAAAAATGCATTATTCCATAAAATATGGCAGCCCTTCTTGAATTACATAAGTACAGATATCTCGGCCATCCTAACAAGGGCTTTTATTTAATTGAGATGGTGAACCTGGTTGGTCCGGAGCCCCTTGGGAGAGGAATCCCGCATGAATACGGGTTTTGTTACGATTTGATGTTAATATATTCCGAGCATGTATCTCACTACCCATTTTTTATGTTATCCGTCATTTTTTTTTCTCTTCTTTGAATAATGTAAGAGACTTAATTATACACTCTGGTTAGTTGTAGGTTAGATTAGTAGTTAGTTGAGTTTTGTTTTTTCTCTCGGTTTTTTTTGTTTGATAAATCTTGGTTATTATTTATTAAGATTTAGTTGTATATCAATGTTTATACTTGGGTTTTTTTATTTGTAAACTTGTAAAAGTATGTTAAATTTTCTATAAAAATATCTATTAAAATAAAATTCCAATACAGTTCCAACTATCCAATGTAACTTCATTTACCTAGCTAGTGTCATCACAGGAACAGTGGGCTAATTAGAACCTCTGTTCAGCAAATCCTGTGATTCATTGTCAGGATGTGATGTCTCTCTAACAGGGCCAGCATTGCTTGCCCATCTTGAAAGGGTGGTTTGATGTAACTAACACACCTTTTTCTTCTATTTCTGACCTATGTCGTACCTGGCCTGTGGAGTGTTAATTGGGAGGAAAGTATAAGGGAATCGAAATTTGACTTAATTTGGAAAGTTTGCTGGTTTTACAAGGTATACAAAACAATTGCCCTATTTCCCAGCAGCAATTAACTGCATTTTTAAAAAAAAGAATGTAAAGGCAACTAATTTTATTCTGCCTGAGAGTGGAAGAAGCAAGTAAAATCAATATATTCAAAAGGAAACATTGTAAAAGAAATGGAGTGCAGGGTTACAAAGTGAAGACAGGAAAATGGTGGTAAGTGAAATGCTTATTTAGAAAGATGGTGCAAATAAGATGGGCTGAATGACAGTACATAGACATTTTGTGTTTCTGAGTTCCCAGGGTTTGAGAGTTGATGTTATCTACTCCAAACAAACAAAGTCATTACTTTGTTTGTGTGCTGTTCCAGATCAGAAACATTCACATCATTGTTATGTTGCAATGTAATGGCCTTCTGTAGTTTTACATAACATCAAGAAAAAATCTATTATTGATCAAAGTCTTATTTCCATTCTTAGAAAGTGTGACGGACAGCTGATTGAGTGGGTACTTGGTGTAGGTTATGTCCTATCCCCAACCTTGTAAGTGACACTTCTTTAATTCCCAAATTTACTCTTTGTTTATTGAGCATATGCTTGATGAGGAGCAGGTTCCACAAGGTGCTATTACTTTGCTGATGCATCCATGATATCCCTACATAGATTCTGTTAGTAAGCCCAGTAGCTCTTCTCCTGATATTCTCCTTCTTCCTACATATGTGAGCATATGGATGCTTGCATTTACACGATTACTGCTTAATGGAATATTAGACTGATTTCCCTTCTCATCCATAGGTATCCTAAAACCTCTTGTAGCATTTCTCAAACCTGGCTGTGATTGGCTAACTCAGCCCAGAGTATGGGCTGTTCCTTTACTGCCTGAAAGATTATTAAAGCTTTCATTGGACTTGATTATAGCCCTTTCTTGATGTTAAACTACAAATTTATATATGTTTAAGATCTGCACTGTAGTTATTGATCTGTCCCAAGAATGTATCTATTGCTGAATGGACATGAGAGTTAATTACAGCCTGTGGGACAGACTTCCAAGTGAGCAGAGCTGATTGGATGGGTAAAACCCCTTTTTCTGAGGAGCATTAGTCAATCAATTTAAACCTTTATGACAATCAGGCATATCTCAGGCGCTCTCTCCCTGCTGCTATCAACTAACTATTAGAACTAAGCTTATTGCCCTGTCCATATAGTCAACTGGTGCATATTGTAATATTTTCAGTATTTCTGGTAGTGTTCATGGTTGTTGATGCTTCAATCAAACTTGTGGCTGAGAGATGTTTCTGAAATGTCAATACCCACCAGACGCACACTGCTCAAATTCTGGAATACTGATTTATTTCCACATTTTACATCAATATGTTTATACTGTTAATTTTGTTTCAAAGCAAGTGATCTTTAACAAGTCCTTTTTTTAAAATTAGACTTGGTTGCTGTTAAATTCAACACAAGCATGTTTACGGCTAAATATTTCAAACAACATTATGGTCAAAACTTCCTGTACTCAGTAAAGTAAGTCATGATTCAGTGAGTAGCATTTTGCCTCTAAGTCAGAAGTTGTGGATTCAACTCCCATTCGAGAGACTTGAACCCAGAATCCAGGAGGATACTCCCAGTGTGGGGCTGGGAGAAGAGTGTAACTTTCAGATGAGGCATTAATCCAAATGCCATCTCTTCTCTTTAGGCAAATACATTCCAAAGTACTCTTCCAAGTTTTGCAATGTTGTCATCCTGACAAATAGTTATTTCCTCAATCGTAACCTGGTTATTTATTTTGTTGTTGATTGTGAGATCATGCTTTGTGTTCAAAGGTATTTAATTGTGAAATAATGCTGGACTTCCTGAGGTCATGAATAGTGCAAGTTCTTTTTTTTACAAATTGTACTGTGTGCTTGTGAGTGCTTTTTTGGGGGGATGGGGGGAGAGGTGATCTCTGTGGATTGTGCTAACCAGAGGCAGCAGCAATGGTTTTCCTTAAGCCTGTTTCTCCAACTGTAGAATGTGGCACAAAATATCCATCAATTTTCATCACAATCCCAAGTTATCCTGCGCTGGGGAATCGAGTAGATGCGTAAAGAGTCATACTGAGGAGGGGGTGTTCCTGGGATTACCAAGGTACATGGTCTTTCTGTATGGGCTTCAGCTTGGTCTGGTTCGAACCTAGCATTGGTGTGGTCTTCAATTGACTGGGTCACAGTTGGTGGTGGGTCAGAGCAATGAATCTGAGCTTGACGTGACCTGCAACATGTACACCTCTTCACCACCTTGATGACAGTGATCCAAAGACAATCGATCAGGATCTCTATCAGTTCAATGATACAGAGTATGGAGCCACCCATCCAGAATCCAAACTGGCCGCCGAGTTTAGATAGAAGCCAATCGATCTGAAAAGAGAGACATAGTTGGAAAATGTTTATTTTACAATATAAATATATACATGAGAATAGGAATGAGGTGGTATCGTGATGATGTCATTGGACTGGTTATCCAGAGGCCCAGACTAAAACCCTGGCAGCATAAGTTCAAATTCCATCTGAGACTGCAGCAGCTGTTGAAATTTAAATTCAATTTGTTAATGAATATGGAATTAAATGGTTGATTGGCATTAAAACCCAATTGGTGTTTCCATGTTTTAGAGGAAATGAAATCTGCTAATCCCTAGCCTGATCTAGTTGTGACTCCACACTCTAAGTAATGTGGATGGCTGTTTAATAACAACATTGTAACATCGTTCTTATGCCAAAATTGGGAGAGTTATTCAATAGACTAGACAAACAACAGCGTTTTATGATCAAACTCAACAAATTAATTGTCATGGATTGTTCTGGGTGTCTTCAACATTAACTGAACATTACCTGTGATGTTTTGTAGCATCAAATCAAATGTGAGCAAGGAAACCTCCTTTTCTTTACTAAATACCATTCCCAAACCCCTTGGCTAATGAATTGATACTCTTCCACGTTGAACACTCCTTATTGGAATAACTGAGATGGCAAGGGCACTGAAAGTACACTGTGTGGGAGACCACATTATTCATCACCAAGATTGGGTTGCAGTACCACTACTGACCAAACTAGTTGAGCGCTAAAGGTGGTGAGGGAACCAATGAGAGGGAAAGACATACTTGACCTCATCTTCAACAACCTATCTGGCATAGATGCAACTGTCCTTGACAGCATAGGAGTACAACTTTTGTACAGTCCTGGTGAGGTCAAGTCCCATCTTCACAATGAAAATACCTTCATTGTGTTGTGTGACATGACCACCATGTTAAATGGGATAGATTTCAAACAAATCTAAAGCTCAAAACTGAGCATCCATGAAGCTGTGAACCATCAGCAGAGCAGAATTGTGCGCAAACATAATCTGTATCCTCATGGCTCAGTAACTTTCTCACTCCACCATTACCATCAAGGCAGCAGATCAACACTGGTTCAATGAAAAGGGCAAGAGGGTTTGCCAGGAGCAGCACCAGGCACACCTAAAAATGAGGTGTAAACCTTGCAGAGCTACAACAGAGGGCTACTTGTGTGCCAAACAGCATAAGCAGTAATACATGTGATTCCACAACAACTGATAAGATCTTAGCTCTGCAGTACTGCCACATCCAGGTGTGAATGGTGGTAGGCACTCAATCAGCTCAATGGTAGAAGAGCTCCACAAATATCTCCATCCTCAATGATGAGGGAGTCTAGCATATCAATGGAAAAGATTAGGCTAAAGCATTTGCAACAAGCGTCAGTCAAAAGCGTCAAGAGGAAGATCTATTTTGGCCTCCTCTGGAGGTCCCCAGCATCACAGATGCCAGTCTTCAGCCAATTTGATTTTCTCCATATGGTAACAAGAAATGGTTAAATGCTAAAGGCTGCAAGCCCTGACAACATTAATAGTACTGATGATTGTGCTTCATAACTTGCTGTATCCCTAGCTAAGCTGTTTCAGTGCAACTACAACATTGGCATTCACCTGACAAAGTGAAAAATTAAGTAGACAAGCTGGAGGCTGAAAGAACACAGAAAGTTGGGCAGCATCAGGAGATGGAGAAGTCAACGTTTCAGGTGTAACCCAATTACACAGGTAAGTCATTACATAAAACGTAGAACACATCCAACCTGGACATTTACCATCCAATCAGGCTACTCTCAATCATCAATAAAGTGACGGAAAAGATCATCAACAGTGCTATCAATGTTTTGCAGTAATCTGTCCACTCCGTTTGGATTCTTCAAGGTCCACTCAGCTTCTTACTCCATTACTGTCTTGACAAAGGAGCTGAACTCTAGAGGTGAAGTGAGAATGATTGGCTTCTAGGCCACATTTGACCCTGTGGTACCAAAGGACCCTGGCAAACCTGATAAGTATGAACTGACTGTTGTGCTGCACTCAAGCATTCAGTCCCTCCGCCATTGACATACAGTGGCAGCAGTGTGTATCATCAATAAGCTGCACTACAGTTACTCACCAAGCCTCCTTCAAAAGTGCCTTTCAAGCCTGTATTTTTTTTTCCCCTAGAAGGACAAAGGCAGCCAATGTATGGAAATTATCCCCACCTGTGAATTTCCTTCCAAGCCACACGCCATCCTAATTTAGAATATTGTTGCCATTCCTTTATTGGCTCAAAATCATGGAACTCTCTTCCAAATTGAGTCAGAAGTCACCAGGTTCTAGTCCAACCGGTTTATTTAAAATCACAAGCTTTCAGATCGCTGCTTCTTCCTCACCTGGCGTCGTGTGACTTTGTTCACTCCAGTCCAACACTGGCATGTCCACATCATGTCTTCCAAATAGCACTGTAGGTGTACCTAGACTAGGTGGACTGCAGCAGTTCAAGAAGGTGCTTACCAATACCTTCTCCACACTAATTAGGGAAGGCAACAAATGCTGACCAAGTTGGAAATGCCTACGTCCCATGAAGTTATAAATTAAGAATGGCCAGTTGGACCCAATGTATAATATTTCCTATCATGAACAGCATATAACTCCTCTGTCCCTGAATAAAAGGTGTACTATTCACTCCAGTCTGGTATTGTGTGTCATGTGTGGCAGTGTTTAGTACTGTGCATCCTACAAATGCCTCCACTGCAAAGGTCCTACAGAGTCCAGTGATACTTTTGGGAGAATGAAGAGTGTGATGTGCCTTTAGAAACTTACTGTTAGGGCCGGGTCCTCCTGTATTGTCCTGTAATTAATCTCTTGGAAGTAAAAGTTTAATTTCAGGATGTTTCTTCTGTAAAACATTTCAATTCATGATTAAATACTGTTTCACATTTTATTCTTAGAAATAGTCTGCTGACTTACAGAAAACGATATATGTACTCATCAATTCCTTATATTTCCAATTTGATTATCTTCATTTTCCTATTACTAATTTTAAAGATTATGCCCCTTTATTCTGGAATCCACTCTATCCAGAGGGAATAGTTTGTCTTTATCTCTACTTTGTCATTTCATCTTTATATATTTCTAAATTGGATAGCTCTCAACCTTCTAAATCCAAGGCAACACCTTAGCTATTATTTTTTGTTTGATACTGTCGTGCAAAATGTATTGACGTATTCTCCACATTGAAGCAACTATAGAAAGGCAGGTGATTCTCAAAAACCCTAAACTGTGTCTGCTACTCACAGTTGTAGAGTAATGCAGCATAGAAACAGCCTTCAATCCAACCAGTCCATGCCGACCATGTTCCGAAACTAATCTAGTCCCACTTGCCTGCGCTCGGCCCACATCCCTGCAAACATTTCTTATTGATGAACTTATTCAATTCTCTTTTAAACATTGTAAATATCCCTGCATCCACCACTTCTCCTGGAAGTTCATTCCACACCCAAACTCACTCTCTGTGCAAAACAAAATTGCTCCCATGTCTTTTTAAAATCTTTCTTCTCTCACCTTAAAAATATGCCCCCATTCTTAAAATCCCCCTTGCTAGGGAAAAGACACTAGTCATTCACCTTATCTATAACCCTCATGATTTTATAAACCTCTATAAAGTCACGCCTTAACCTCCTAATCTCCAGTGAAAAAGTCCCTGCCAATCCAGCCTCTCCTTACAACACAAATCCTCCATTCCTGGCAATATCCTGTAAATCTTTTCTGAAATCTCTCTAATTTAATAATATCTTTCATATAGAAGGGTGACCAGAACTGGACACAGTACTCCAACCACATGGAATCAATGTCGATTTCACCACTTTCCTCATCTCCCCTCCCTCCACTTTATCCCAGATCCAACCCTCAAACTCGGCACAACTGTCATAAACTGCCTTACCTGTCTGTCTTCCTTTCCACCTATACCCTCCATCCTCTGCTCTGATCTATCACCATCACCCCCCACCTTCATCCATCTATCGCATTACTAGCTACCTTCCCCCCAGCCCCAGCCTCCTCCCATTTATCTCTCAGCCCCATTGGGACCCCCCACATTCCTGATGAAGGGCTTATCCTCGAAATATCGACTCCCCTGTGCCTCGGAAGCTGCCTGATTGACTGTACCTTTTAATTGCATAAGTCCTGCCTTTGTTTGTTTTATCAAAATGCAACATCTTGCATTTATCCCAATTAAACTCCATCTGCCATTCCTCAGCCCAGTGAACCAATTGATCAAGATCTCTTTGTAATCCTGGATAATATTCTTCACTATCCACTATACCACCAATTTTGGTTTCATCTGCAAACTTTTATATTCTCATCTAAATAATTTATATAAATTATATAAAAGTAGACCCAGCACCGATGCATGTGGAACATCGCTGGTAACAGTTCTCCAGTCTGAAAAACAACCCTCTGCCACCACCCTCTCTCCTGGTGTAAGCTAATTTTGTATCCAATTGGCAAGCTTACCCTGAAGCCCTGTGATCTAACTTGCTACGAGTACAGGATGTTGGAAAGCTCAAATATCCTTTCCAGAGTCTTGTGTTTGTGATCTGGTCTGTTTCATGATTCAGTTAACTCTGGGAACTCACCTGTTAACAGTAACAGCAGCTGAGGAATCCCTTTCATACGATAAGATGTGGTAAATCCAATCCTGAATTTTAGATAAAGAAAGGATTTTAGACACTTATTTTTGAAAAATTATTGTAGCAAACAAAATGGTCACCAAATTTATTCAGTGAGCGGATGAGTCATAAAAATCAGGATCTCGCAGTTTCAGTCTGTGAGCTATGCCAACATGGCTGACTCCAGCCAGGAGGGCAGAATTAGATCACTTTTTACAAAGGAAGAGTTGAATCAGCCAAGATTGCTGTAAAGTTTGTGTTATCTGCATGCACCAGTAACAGGTAGTTCAGTAAAAGAAAATGCTGGTTATGGTGGAGCGATTACAATTGTAATAAGAGTGGGAGAGGTGGAAAAGATGTGCATTACTTTTTGTAGCAATGCTTTTGAGTATCTCAAAAAGGAAAAGTTGGTAGTTGTGAACAACAGTGACACTTTTATCAAAGTTTAGTGGAGAAAACAGTAACTAAATTGTTATTAATAATTGGGGAAAGGGGTAGGTGATGTGAAAACAAACATTGCTCTGCACTTGTGCAAAGTTGTTCCTCTTTCTGGCTGGTTACAGACAAATGTTCACATTTTGTCTGTTGGATAAAGGAGAAGAATGAAGCACAAACCAGAAAAACATAAATGAACAGTTTAAATCAAGAATGTCATCTCTATGTACGTCAAAAAGTTTAAAGTTGTCATGGTTTGCAGTCTTTGGGGGGGGCATAATGGTTGGAGCATTCCAATTGCTATGCTGCTGAATAATACAGGTTTACTGTATTGCAATACAAAGAGCTTGTTGTATTCAAATTATCTTCTGCACTTAATTGCACTTTACAACAGTGACTGTACTTCAAAAGTACTTTGATGGGATCTGTCTTTACTGATGCAACCCTTAGTTGATCAGTTCTTATAGATTAGCCTACCAGGAGAATGAGACATCAGATTACTGCGTACTCTGCTGACCATGCAGTACAAAGAACAAAGAAAATTATAGCACAGGAGGGGTGGCATGGTGGCTCAGTGGTTAGCACCAGGGACCCGAGTTCGATTACTGTCTTGGGCGACTGTCTGTGTGGAGTTTGCACATTCTCCTGTGTCTGTGTGGGTTTCCTCTGGGTGCTCTGGTTTCCTCCCACAGTCCAAAAATGTGCAGGTTACGTGAATTGGCTGTGCTAAATTGCCCATAGTGTTCAGGGATATATAGTTCACACAACACCAGGTTATAGTTCAACAGGTTTAATTGAAAGCACACTAGCTTTCGGAGCGTGGCTCCTTCATCAGGTGGTTTCGGAGCGGCGCTCCGAAGCTAGTGTGCTTCCAATTAAACCTGTTGGACTATAACCTGGTGTTGTGTGATTTTTAACTTTGTTCACCCCAGTCCAACACCGGCATCTCCAAATCAGGTTAAGTGCATGAATCAGGGGTAAATGTAGGGGAATGGGTTTGTGTGGGATACTCTTCAAAGGTTGGTATAGACTTGTTGGGTCGAAGCTGAAAAATGTGTTGCTGGAAAAGCGCAGCAGGTCAGGCAGCATCCAAGGAGCAGGAGAATCAATGATACCATATATCTGGAGGTTATCTGGCGACCTCCAATCGCCACCAGGACAGAACCCCACTGGTCCTCGCCTACCACCCCACCAACCTCCAGATACATGGTATCATCCTTCGTCATTTCCGCCACCTCCAAACGGACCCCACCACCAAGGATATATTTCCCTCCCCTTCCCTATCAGCGTTCCGGAAAGGCCAGTCCCTCTGCGACTCCCTTGTCAGGTCCACAACCCTCCACCAACCCAACCTCCACTCCCGGCATCTTCCCCTGCAACCGCAAGAAATGCAAAACTTGCACCCACACCTCCCCCCTCACTTCCCTCCAAGCCCCCAAGGGATCCTTCATATCCGTCACAAATTCACCTGCACCTCCACACATATCATTTACTGCATCCGCTGCACCCGACGTGGCCTCCTCTATATTGGGGAGACTAGCCGCCTACTTGCGAAATGTATCAGAGAACGCCTGGACCAACCAACCCAACCGCCCCGTGGCTGAACACTTTAACTGCCCCTCCCACTCCGCCAAGGACATGCAGGTCCTTGGCCTCCTCCATCGCCAGACCATGGCAACACGACGCCTGGAGGAGGAGTGCCTCATCTTCCGCCTAGGAACCCTCCAACCACAAGGGATGAATGCAGATTTCTCCAACTTCCTCATTTCCCCTCCCTCCACCTTATCTCAGCCCCAACCCTCGGACTCAGCACTACCTTCTTGACCTGCAATCTTCTTCCCGACCTCTCCGTCCCCACCCCCACTCCGGCCTATCACCCTCACCTTAACCTCCTTCCACCTATCGCATTCCCAACGCCCCTACCCCAAGTCCCTCCTCCCGACCTTTTATCTTAGCCTGCTTGGCACACCTTCCTCATTCCTGAAGAAGCCCGAAGCTTCGATTCTCCTGCTCCTTGGATGCTGCCTGACCTGCTGCGCTTTTCCAGCAACACATTTTTCAGCTCTGATCTACAGCATCTGCAGTCCTCACTTTCTCCTTGTTGGGTCGAAGGGCCTGTTTCCAAACAGAAGAGATTCTAATTCTTCAGGAACAGGCCCTTCGGCCCTCCAAGCCTGTGCCAATCTGGATCCTCTATCTAAATCTGTCATCTATTTTCTAAGGGTCTGTATCCCTTTGCTCCCTGCCCATTCATGTATTTGTCTAGATACATCTTAAATGATGCTATCATGCCCACCTCTACCACCTCCGCTGGCAATGCGTTCCAGGCACCCACCATCCTTTCCACGCATAACTCCCCAAAACCTTTCCCGCTCACAATGAACTCGTGAACCCTCATAATTGCGTCCCCCAGTCTGGGGAAAAAGCATCTTGTTATCCACTCTTATCTCTACCTCTCATGATTTTGTAGACCTCAATCAGGTACCCCCTCCATCTTTCTAATGAAAATAATCCTAATCTACTCAACCTCTCTTCATAGCTAGCACCCTCCATACCAGGCAACATCCTAGTGAACCTCCTCTGCACTCTCTCCAAAGCATCCACATCCTTTTGGTAATGTGGTGACCAGAACTGTTCGTAGTATTCCAAATGTCTTATACAACTGTAACTTGACCTGCCAACTCTTGTACTCAGTAGCCCGTCCGAACAAGGAAAGCATGCCATATGTCTTCTTGACCAATCTATTGACCTATGTTGCCAACTTCAGGGAACAATGGACCTGAACATGCAGATTTCTCTGTACATCAATTTTCCCCAGGACTTTTCCATTTACTGTAAAGTTTGCTCTAGAATTGGATCTTCCAAAAGGCATTACCTCGCATTTGCCTGGATTGAACTCGATCTGCTATTTCTCTTTCCAGCTCTCCAATCTATCAGTATGCTGCTGTACTCCCTGACAGTCCCCTTCACTGTCTGCTACTCAACCAGTCTTGGTGTCATCTGCAAACTTGCTAATCAGGCCACCTATATCTTCCTCCAAATCATTTATATATATCACAAACAACATTGATCCCAGCACGGGCCCCTGTGGAACACCACTGGTCATGGGTCTCTGTTTAAGAAGCTCCCTTCCACTACTACTCTCTGTCTCCTGTTGTCCAGCCAGTTCTCTATCCATCTAGCTAGTGCACCCTGGACCCCATGCGATTTCACCTTTTCCATCAGCCTACCATGGGAACCTTATGAAACACCTTACTGAAGTCCATATATATGACATCTACAGACCTTCCCTCATCAATCAACTTTGTCACTTCCTCAAAGAATTCTATTAAGTTGGTAAGACATTACCTTCCCTGTACAAAACCATGTTGCCTATCATTGAAAAGCCCATTTTCTTACAAATGGGAATAGATCCTAACCCTCAGTATCTTCTCCAGCAGCTTCCCTACCACTGATATCAGGCTCACTGGTCTATAATTACCTGGATTATCCCTGCTGCCCTTCATAAACAAGGGGACAACAAAGGACCTCCCCTGTATTCAAGGATGCTGCAAAGGTATCTGTTAAGGCCCCAACTATTTCCTCTCTCACTTCTCTCAGTAATGTGGGATAGATCCCATTTGGACCTGGGGACTTGTCCACCTTAATGTCTTTTAGAACACCCAACACTTCCTCCCGCCTTATGCTGACTTGACCTAGAATAATCAAACATCTATCCCTAATCGCAACATCCATTATGTCCCTCTCTTCGGTGAATACCGATGCAAACTACTCGTTAAGAATCTCACCCATTTTCTGTGGCTTCACACATAACTTTCTTACTTTATCCTTGAGTGAGCCGACCCTTTCTCTAGTTACCCTCTTGTTCCTTATATACAAATAAAAGGCTTTGGGATTTTCTTAACCCTGTTTGCTAAACATATTTCATGACTCCTTTTAGTCCTCTTAATTCCTTGTTTCAGATTGGTCCAACTTTCCTGATACTCTTCCAAAGCTTCAGTTGCCTAGACTTTATGTATGCTTCCTTTTCTTTTCACAATTTCACCTGTGATCCATGGTTCCCTACTCTTGCCATTTCTATCCCTCATTTTCACAGGAACATGTCTCTCCTGAACTCTAACCAACCTCTTTTTAAAAGCCTCCCACATATCAAATGTGAATTTACCTTCAAACAGCTGCTCCCAATCGACATTCCCCAGCTCCTACCAAATTTTGGTATTGTTGGCCTTGCCCCAATTTAGCACTCTTCCTTTAGGACCACTCCCGTCTTTGTCCATGAGTATTCTAAACTTAAGGAATTCTGATCACTATTCCCAAAGTAATTTCCTACTGAAACATCAAGCACCTGGCCGGGCTCATTCCCCAACACCAGATTCAGTATGGCCCCTTCCCGAGGTGGACTATTTACATATTGCTCTAGAAGACCCTCCTAGATGCTCCTTACAAATTCTGTTCCATCTAGACCTCTAATGCTAAGTGAATCCCAGTCAATGTTGGGAAAATTAAAATTTCCTATCACCACCAGCCTGTTGCTCCTACATCTTTGATAATCTGTTTACATATTTGTAACCCTATTTGTACTTTGCAATGCCCTGAGATTGTAAAAGGTACTACATAAATGTAAGTTCTTATTTTTTGTTTGGTAAAACAGTTTAGACTTGGTTATTCTTGACCAGCTGACTAGGGTTGGAAGAAATGAAACAGAAAGTCTACGTAGATGCACTGAGGTGTAAAACCAGAATTCACAATCAATACAACAGGGAAGAACCCAGGACACTTAAATCTTTGTGGCAAAGAAATAAATGTTAGTGGACTGACTGCTCCAGTTTTGACTCAATCATAGTAAACATAGTTATTTAGCTTTTTAACATCATAGACATTCTCTGTATGGAAGGAGGCTATTTGCCCCATATCAGTGATAGTTTGCTGTATTACCCTAATATTAATCTCAATGCCTCATCATCTCCCATTGCCCTGTATCAATCCTGATCTACTTGCATTTTTAATTGTGTAACCTGAATCTGACTCTGATTCAAATGTTTATCTAGTTTTTTCCTTAGACACAATAGTTCCTGCCCTAATTATTCTCTGTGGCAAAACATTCCAAGCTCCAATAATCTCCTATGTAAAGGAATTTCTTCCGATGTCTTCCCTCACTTTCAGTGCGAACTTAGAATTTAATTTAAAATCATATCCCTAGTTGATGTGATATTGACAAGATACATTGACTACCATCCCTTTCCTCCATCCCCAAAATATGTAGTCGTGGTGGTCACACCTGCATTGTCCTTCCCCACGAAACCATGTATGAGCCTGGGTATTAAATTAAATAAAAAGAATAAGGTTCTGGAAAAACTCAGCAGGTCTGGCAGTATCTGTGGTGAGACTTATTGTTTCATGACCAATATGACTCTTCTTTGGAACTGAGGTTTGAACACAATCTGTTTCCATCAGATCTCAAGTATCCAAATATTTCGCTTTGATTACTTGGTTTTTGAACATCAGTGTCACCACAAACCAAACCCTGTCTCTGCCACAGTTGGCCCTCCGAGAAATTGTCAGAAATAGGAAAGGTAGCTGATTTCACCCTTTTAGAACATAGAACATAGAACATAGAAGAATACAGCGCAGTACAGGCCCTTCGGCCCTCGATGTTGTGCCGATCCAAGCCCACCTAACCTACACTAGCCCACTATCCTCCATATGCCTATCCAATGCCCGCTTAAATGCCCATAATGAGGGAGAGTCCACCACTGCTACTGGCAGGGCATTCCATGAACTCACGACTCGCTGAATAAAGAACCTACCCCTAACATCTGTCCTATACCTACCCCCCTTAATTTAAAGCTATGCCCCCTTGTAATAGCTGACTCCATACGTGGAAAAAGATTCTCACTGTCGACCCTATCTAAACCCCTAATCATCTTGTACACCTCTATCAAGTCACCCCTAAACCTTCTTTTCTCCAAT
Organism: Chiloscyllium plagiosum; assembly: GCF_037043375.1. Taxonomy (NCBI): domain Eukaryota; kingdom Metazoa; phylum Chordata; class Chondrichthyes; order Orectolobiformes; family Hemiscylliidae; genus Chiloscyllium; species Chiloscyllium plagiosum. The sequence continues at coordinate 31,137,674 of NW_028270158.1, forward strand.
GAAAACAACCCCAAGTGCCTCAGCCTTTCCTCATACCATACCAGGCAACATCCTGGTAAACCTCCTTTGCACCCGTTCCAGTGCCTCCACATCCTTCTTATAGTATGGCAACCAAAACTGCACACAAAACTCCAGATGCGGCCGCACCAGAGTCTTATACAACTGCAACATGACCTCAGTACTCCGGAACTCAATTCCTCTACCAATAAAAGCCAGTATGCCATATGCCTTCTTCACCGCACTATTTACCTGGGTGGCAACTTTCAAAGATCTGTGTACATGGACACCAAGATCCCTCTGCTCATCCACACTACCAAGTATCCGACCGTTAGCCCAGTACCCCATCTTTTTATTACTCTTACCAAAATGAATCACCTCACACTTAGCTACATTGAACTCCATTTGCCACCTTTCTGCCCAGTTCTGCAGCTTATCTATATCCCGCTGTAACCTGCCACATCCTTCCTCACTGTCTACAACTCCTCCGACTTTCGTATCATCCGCAAACTTGCTCACCCAACCTTCTAACCCCTCTTCCAGGTCATTTATAAAAATGACAAACAGCAATGGTCCCAAAACAGATCCTTGCGGAACACCGCTAGTGACGGCACTCCAAGATGAACCTTTGCCATCAACTACTACCCTCTGTCTTCTTCCAGCCAGCCAACTCCTAATCCAAACCTCCAACTCACCCTCAATGCCATACCTCCATATTTTTTGCAGTAGTCTACCATGGGGAACCTTATCAAACGCCTTACTAAAATCCATATACACCACATCTACTGCTTTACCCTCGTCCACCTCCTTAGTCACCTTCTCAAAGAATTCAATAAGGTTTGTGAGGCACGACCTGCCCTTCACAAAACCATGCTGACTATCCTTGATCACATTATTCCTAGCCAGATGTTCATAAATCCTATCCCTTACAATTCTCTCTAAGATTTTGCCCACAACAGAAGTGAGACTCACCGGCCTATAGTTACTAGGGTTATCCCTACTCCCCTTCTTGAACAAGGGAACCACATTTGCTAGCCTCCAATCTTCTGGCACTACTCCTGTAGACAACGAGGACATAAAAATCAAGGCCAATGGCTCTGCAATCTCCTCCCTTGCTTCCCAGAGAATCCTAGGATAAATGCCATCAGGCCCAGGGGACTTATCTATTTTCATCCTTTCCAGAATTTCCAACACCTCTTCTCTACATACCTCAAAGCCATCCATTCTACTTAATTGTGACTCAGTACTCACATTGACAACAATGTCCTGTTCCTGATTGAATACTGACGAAAAGTATTCATTCAGTGTCTCCCCAATCTCTTCAGCCTCCACACGCAACTTCCCACTACTATCCTTGACTGGACCTATTCCTACCCTAGTCATTCTTTTATTCCTGACATACCTATAGAAAGCCTTAGGGTTTTCCCTAATCCTACCAACTAAGGACCTTTCATGTCCCCTCCTTGCTGCTCTTAGCTCTCTCTTCAGATCCTTCCTGGCTACCTTATAACTCTCAATCGCCCCAATTGAACCTTCATGCCTCATCTTTAGATAGGCCGCCCTCTTCCATTTAACAAGGGATTCCAATTCCTTATGAAACCACGGCTCCCTCACACGACCCTTTCCTCCCTGCCTGATGGGTACATACTTATCAAGGACACTCAATAGTTGCTCCTTGAACAAGTTTCCACATATCAATTACGCCCTTGCCTTGAAGCTTACTTTTCCAAGCCACACATCCTAAGTCATGCCTCACCGCATCATAATTTCCCTGCCCCCAGCTATAACTCTTGCCCTGTAGTGCACACTTATCCCTCTCCATCACTAGAGTAAAAGTCACCGAATTGTGGTCACTGTCCCCAAAGTGCTCACCTACCTCTAATTCTAACACCTGGCCTGGTTCATTACTCAGAACCAAATCCAGTATGGCCTCACCTCTTGTTGGCCTATCTACATATTGTGTCAGGAAACCCTCCTGCACACATTGGACAAACACTGACCCATCTAACGAACTTGAGCTATAGCTTTCCCAATCAATATCAGGAAAGTTAAAGTCCCCCATAACAACCACCCTATTACTTTCACTCTTCTCTTGAATCATCCTCGCAATCCTTTCTTCTACGTATCTAGGACTATTAGGAGGCCTGTAAAAACTCCTAACAGGGTGAGCTCACCTTTCCTATTCCTAACCTCAGCCCAAACTACCTCAGATGGCGAGTCTTCATCCATCGTCCTTTCCACAGCTGTAATACTATCTTTGACAAGCAATGCCACACCTCCCCCTCTTTTACCCCCACCTCTGACCCTACTAAAACATTTAAACCCTGGGACCTGTAACAGCCAATCCTGTCCCTGTTCTACCCATGTCTCCGTCATAGCCACAACATCGAAGTCCCAGGTACCAACCCACGCTGCAAGTTCACCTACCTTATTTCGTATACTTCTTGCATTGGATTTTCTCCAACAATCCAAAGAATTTGAGGCTAATTATCACCAACAGCCCACATTCATCTTGTATCAGAGTACATTGTTAGGTGTGGATGATGAGGAAGGAGATTGTACTTTCATATGCTCCTTTTATTGATAACACATTGCTACATATGCAGTTATCTACTGAATCACTGGGAAAGCTGATGAAATATTATTCAATTTGTATCAAAAGTTCAGGCCTACCTCAGAGGACTCGGATGGCCAATCAGCCATAGACATGGTCAGTCTGTACTGGGTCTCACTGCAGGGAGACAAGATGCTTAATGAGTAACTCTGAAGAAATTCCACCTATATTTATCTTTCACTCACACTTCATTTTAGCATTTCTTACGATTCCACTTTCTCCGTTCAGCTCCTCAATCCTGCTCTGCCATTCACATGGCTGATCATTGTAGGCAGTACCCTAGTCCTGCCTTCTCTTCATACTCTTTGATCCATTTAGTCCTAAGAACAATCTCCAGCTTCTTCTTGAAAACATTCAATGTTTTGATCTCAACTGCAAAGAATTTCACAGGCTCACCACTCTCTGGGTGAAGAAATTTATCCTTATCTCAGTTTTAAATGGCCTATTCCGTATCCTTTGACTGTCACCCTAGTTCTGGACTCCCACGTCTTGGGAATACCCTTTCTGTGTTTACTCTATTTAATCCTGTTAGAAATAGAGTTCTATGAGATGCCTCATTCTTCTAAACTCCAGTGAATGTAGTCGTAACTAATCAAGGCACTGTACTCAAATCCTCTTCTACCATTTCCCTTCTTCATCGCCTGCTGTGCCTGCATGCTTTCTTTCAGTGAGTGGTGTACAAAAACACTTAAGTTTTGTTGCAACTCTCCCTCTTCCAAGCTATTACTGTTCAGATAATAATCTATCTTCCTGTTTTTGTTGCCAAAGTGGATAATTTCACATTTATCTACATTATACTTCATTTACCATTCACTCAATCCTCTTACTTAATCTTGCATATGTCATTTTTGACATTCTTTGTCATTCAGCTGAAATTGAAGCTGAAACCTTTCTGTCACTGATTGGCAATGGAGCTTTCACCATTCTGAGCTCTGGGATGATCACAATCGGTTTTGATTTTACTCGCCTCAGTGGGACAATCAAAGATTACTCCATATGCTTGTGCAGAAAGTCTTGATTTAATGGATCCAAAACTTTTGAGCATGTGTGCAAGTTTTGGAGGAAAGTGGACATTCTAATATGCTGCTAGCTTCTGCTTCTGAGCCCCCATCCTTTCCTCAGGTGTTGTAGCTCATCTATTTCACATATTTTGGGAGCTATCATATGGCTGCATCATGGGAACCACTGTGGAGAGTGGGGGGGTCATAGGTGGGGGTATCTGTGGGGACATTGGAAAGATGGGTCATCACTTGAGGCTTGGATCTGGTACTACCCCCCTCCCCCACCCACCCAATCAAAAAATGTTTCATGCTGTATCAGCAACTTTTATAATAGGTTTATCTGAAAAATTGGGCTGGACCAATTGTGGAATCTTGCAGTCCCTGATCAAGGCCAGGAAAGGGAGTCAGAAGATACAGAGAGTGACCAGTACACTGAATGGACTCAGGTGTGGACAGAGAAGAGACAAATGAATGAGGCAATGCCATGGGTGGGAGAAGGACTGGTTGCAATTGCCTCTCTGAACTGTGTTTGAGAACTGAGCAGTATAGAACTCACTTGCAGGGCTGCTTGCAGCTCTCCAGGCAGTCTGAATGTTCAGCTTCTATTTGCTGTTTCAGGTGGTAATAACAGTAACCTAGGGGATACAGAACAGTGGCAATTAGATCCAACAAATTCACAACACCAAGTCTACTCTTATGATTACCCTTAACCCCATTTCCCAGACCTGTCACCATTGTCCATTATATTTTCCTCCTTGATGTTCTTGTCTAATTCATTTTATGGAAATTGATTTTTTTTATCCATTTGTGGGACATGAGCATCATTGACTGGCCAGTATTTATTGCCCATCCCTTGTTGCTGTTGAGAAGGTGACAGTAAGCGGCCTTTTTGAACTGCTGCATTCCACAAGTTGGAGGTTGATCCACAATGCCATTAGGGAGGGAATTCCAGGAGTTTGGCCCAGTGACACTGAAGGAATAGCAATGTATTTCCAAGTCAGGACAGTGAGTGGCTTGCAGGGGAACTTGCAGGTGGTAGTGTTCCCATGTATCTGCTGCCCTTGTCCTTCTGGTTGGAAGTGGTCGTGTGTTTTGCCGTCTGAGGATCTTTGATGCATCCTGCAGTGCACCTTATAGATAATATACACTGCTGCTACTGATCATTGATGGTGGCTGGAGTGAATATTTGTGGATGTGGTGCCAATCAAGCGGGCTACTCTGTCATGGATAGTGTCAAGCTTCTTGTTGTTTGACTTGTATCCATCCAGGCAGGTGGGAGAGCATTCCATCATACTCCTGACTTGTGCCTTGTAGATGGTTTTGGGGAGTCAGGAGGAGTTATTCGCTTCTAAACTGGAAGCACCAGAAAATGGAGACACATAAATACCAAGTGGGACAGACCACCAACGCTTCACCGGAGATCCACTGACGATGTAACTTGGCGAGGTGATGAAACATCTGCAGGAAAATATATCAGCTTGGTGAGTGAATCTACGACCGCATTCCTAGACTCTTATGTGCTCCTGTCGTCACTGTGTTTATGTGATGAGTGCAGTTGGGTTTCTGATCAATTATAACTCCAGGATTTTGATAGTTGATGGTAACAGCATTGAATGCGAGGGATGGTGATCAGATTCTTTCTTATTTGACATGGTCATAGCCTGGCATTTGTGTGGTGTGAATGTTACTTGCCATTTATTAGCCCAAGCCTAGCTGTTGTCCACATCTTGTAGAATTTCAACATGGATTGCTTCAGTATCTGAGAAGTCTTGCATGGTGCTGAACATTGTACAATCAGTGAAAATCCCCACTTCTGACCTTTAGCTGATTGATGAAGCAGCTGAAGATGGTTGGCTCTAGAACGGTATCCTGACAAACTCCTGTAGAGGTGTCCTCGAGTTGAGATGACTTATCTCTAACAACAACAACCAGCTTCCTCTATGCCAGGTATGAATTGACGCAGCAGAGAGTTTGCCCCCGATTCCCATTGATTCCAGTTTTGCTAGGGCTCCTTGATGGCACACTCAAATGCGGCCTTGATGTTATGGGTAGTGCCTCTCACCTCATCTCTGGAATTCAGCTGTTTTGTCCATGTTTGAACCAAGGCTGTAATGAGATCAGGAGCTGAATAGCCCTAGTGGAACCCAAACTAGGTGTCAGTGAGAAGGTTATTGCTAAGCAGATGCTGCTTGATAGCATTATTGATGACACCTTTCATCACTTTACTGATGATCCAGAATAGGCTGATGGAGCGATAATTTTCTGGGTTGGATTTGTTCTGCTATTTATGTACAGGACATACCAATTTTCCATATTGTCGGGCGGCTGCTGATGTTGTAAGTATACTGGAACAGCTTGGCTAAGAGAACGGTAAGTTTTACAGCACAAGTCTTCAGTATTATTGCCAAAATGTTGTCAGGGGCCATAGCCTTTGTAGTGTCCAATGTCTCCAACTGTTTTGTGATATCATGTGGGTGAATCAAATTGACTGAAGACTGGTATCTGCGATTTTGGGGACCACTGAAGGAGGCATACATTTTCTAAGCTAAAACTCTGAAAAACCACCTTCTCCCCTCTCAGTTTATAGTACCAATTCTAATCCTGAAGTTTTGTCCTTTCACTGATCCATTCATGTGAAAATATTTTTACAGTGTTGTAATATTAGCATCCATCCTTATTTACATGAACAGAAAACACAAAGTAAGAATACATGGAAATGTTCACATTGGAAGACTCTATAACAAGTGAGGTAATTCAAAGATCAGAATGGGAGCCCCAGCTGTTTACAGTCTATAGTAATGTATAGATGAGAGAACAAGTATGAGGTACCCAAGTTTGCAAAAGATAAGTTAGTGGGAATGTTGTTGTTATGGAAATAAAATGAGTGTAATAACGTGGCAGATAGAGTATTCAATCAGAAAATTTGAATTTGTTCACTTTGATGGATGAAATTCGGCAATATGTTTGTATGAGAGGGGTCTTGGGGTCCTTATACACCAATTGCAGAAAGATAATTTGCAGTTTTAAGGTAAGGTCACATAGAAAGAGATGACTGGGTGGTGAGTTTAACCTGAGGGTCACCACACCTCAGGTAAAGGGTGAGGTTGAGAAGGCAGGACCTTCATGGTGAAATCAGCTAGTACAGGAATTGACCCCACGCTGTTGGTGTTACTCTATATTGCAAACCAGGCATCCAGCCAACTGAGCTAACCAACCCCTAATGAGCAGGTATAGCAAACAATTGAGAAAACAAATGATTAGTTGTTGATACAAAGTGGTTGAAGAACAAAATAAGTCTTATTACAGTTATACAGGCCTTGCTAAGTACATCTGGAAAAATAATGTGTGCAGTTTTGGAATTCTTACTTAAAGATACACTTGCCTTCGAGAAGTGCCACATTTTACTAAACTGATTCTTATGTTGAGAGGATGCTCCTATGAAAGATTTGATAAGCTGAGTCTAATGTTTTAAATGAAGTGATCTCATTGAAACATAAAATTCCTCAGGGGTTTGACAGGTTTTGGGCTGGGAAAGTTAGGTGCAGATGTCAAACATTTAAGACTACAGTGAAGAGAATTTTTCCACTCAAAAGACTGTGATTCTTTGGAACTCTCTATCCCAGAGGGCTTGGTTGTGCTCTCGTCAGTAAATCTGTTCAACAGTCGAAAGATTTTTGGATACTAAGGGAATCCAGAATATAAGGATAATACAGCAAAATGGATTTGAAAGTGATCGGTGATGATTGTAGCAAATGGTGAAGAAAGCTTGAAACAGCAAATAGCCTATACCTGCACATGTCTCTTATGTTCTTCCATGAACCAGCACCGGGACCAAGTTAATGCACATTTCATTTTCTGTGCATCATGTTGTCAGTTTAATATTCTCTGTTTGTATACAGAAATAGAACCCTTTGCTTTAGATATATAGCCTAGATAGGCAGAAAGAGGACCTGGTGATTTCATATGCTCACTATAATCTGTGACAGGACTTTAAATTTTTTTTTCTATTTAGAGACAGGCCCCTTTCAGTTAAATAGAGTCGGTGTATTCAGAGACAGAGCACTTAGTTTAATGAACTCTCTCCATTTTCAATTGTAGGATCCTATTAATTTGCACACTGGTCCCATCTTTATTGAATATACAATGTTCCCTTTAACTTATGTTTGCTCTGAATGGCTGGCTTATTGCACTGTACATTCTTCTTGACATTCAGCCATTTGCAGATGACACCATAATTTGAGGTGTAGTGGATAGCGAAGAGGATTACCTCAGATTACAACAGGATCTTGACCAGATGGGCCAATGGGCTGAGAAGTGGCAGATGGAGTTTAATTCAGATAAATGTGAGTTGCTACATTTTGGGAAAGCAAATCTTAGCAGGACTTATACACTTAATAGTAAGGTCCTAGGGAGTGTTGCTGAACAAAGAGACCTTGGAGTGCAGTTTCATAGCTCCTTGAAAGTGGAGTCACAGGTAGATAGGATAGTGAAGAAGGTGTTTGGTTGCTTTCCTTTATTGGTCAGAGTATTGAGTACAGGAGTTGGGAAGTCATGTTGTGGCTGTACAGGATGCTGGTTAGGCCACTGTTGGAATATTGCCTGTAATTCTGGTCTCCTTCCTATCAGAAAGATGTTGTGAAACTTGAAAGGGTTCAGAAAAGATTTACAAGGATGTTGCCAGGGTTGGAGGATTTGAGCTACAGTGAGAGGCTGAACAGGCTAGGGCTGTTTTCCCTGGAGCTTCGGAGGCTGAGGGGTGACCTTATAGAGGTTTACAAAATTATGAGGGGCATGGATAGGATAAATAGACAGTATTTTCCCTGGGGTCGGGGAGTCCAGAACTAGAGGGCATAGGTTTAGGGTGAGAGGGGAAAGGTATAAAAGAGACCTAAGGGACAACTTTTTCACGCAGAGGGTGGTACGTGTATAGAATGAGCTGCTAGAGGATGTGGTGGAGGCTGGTACAATTGCAACATTTAAGAGGCATTTGGATGGGTATATGAATGGGAAGGGTTTGGAGGGATATGGGCCGGGTGCTGGCAGGTGGGACTAGATTGGGTTGGGATATCAGGTCGGCATGGATGGGTTGGACCGAAGGGTCTGTTTCCGTGCTGTACATCTCTATGACTCTATGTTTGTTTATGGCATGACAAGTTCCCAAACAAGATGCAGTTATTCACCCAGAGAGCTTAGAGGGAACACTGAACAAGTTCTTGTCAGTTTAATTAATGACTTACCCCAGTTTGGATGATCCTCATTATTACAGTAATATTCCCCTTCTGGTAGAGGGTAGTTGTGATGCCCACACCCACAGAACTTCACCATATGATCCTGGAGACAGGACCGGAGACAAGTCTGAGGATAGAATTCAACCAGAGCATTAGAGAAACCAAACTAGTCGAGGCTTAATTTCCAGATTAATTTACAGCAGACCTCTCAATCTAGATACAACTTTAATCCCAATGAATCAAAACCCTTCTTATCATTGTACAGAATCCCAAGTGGACAAAACCCTTTCCAATGATAGTCTATGTCTTTACAGTCCACACCCATAACCAATATCTGTGGACCCTGCACCCCAATGAGAGTCAGTGCCAGTATAGTCCATACCCATTGAGGGCCAGTATCTGTGTTACCTAACGAGAACCAGTGCTTATGTTCCACAGACACTGGCTGTAACTGTACCCCAGAAAGAATAGCCTCAAAGTCAAAAACTGATCAGAAATTAGGCTGCACTTCAAGGAGGTAGTGGAAAAGCTAGAAATCAAGACAGAACAGTGTCTGACTGAAGGGCTGAAGTACCTGCATTGTATAGGTGGTATTGTAAAGAGTCTTCACATCCACATCTGAACCATCAAACGTACAGTGACTATAGGAACCACCCAAACGTACTATTTCGTCCTGGCCAAAGAAAAGAATTAAGAGCATTTAAGAATTATAATCTTTTATTTATGTAGTGACTTTCATACAGTGCTGGTAAAACAAGCTAAAAAAATCTGACTCTATGGTAATTTGACATTCATCAACTGGGCCAATGCTCCAGTCAAGAATACAAATTGGAGGGTCTGAGAGCTGAATAAATGATCAATAATCTCTGCTTTGCATTCTGTGTCTTGTTCATATTTCAGCTGATTTCAAGAAATGAAAGAGAAGAGCTCATCTCTCGCTCCCACAATTTATATTGTAATACCAACTACTACACCTACCACAAATATGCCTATGGAGGTCTCTGTGCCAGCCCTGGCATACAGCCCCAGATCCTGGAGGAAGGGGAAAGTGTTCTGCTGGTGCAGCATGAACGTGGCTCCAGCTGCAATGGAGAGAAAGGGGTTGTAATCCTCCTCAGAGATATCTAGCACCAGCTTCAGCCCTGCACATAAAGACCAACAATCAGTTCCACACAGATCCCCTCAGCTACATTACAAGAAAGACTTGAAGAGCATTCATCTCTAAGTGCTCACTAACAGTGAGTTAAAAAATGTTTTTTTATTAATGTTCAGAGTGTGGGCATCACTGACAAGGTCAGGATTTATTACTCATCCCTAGTTACCCTGAGATAGTTTTTGATGTGACTAGGTCACTTTTGCTTAGCGGGAAGTTAATGGTTAGTCATATTGATGTGAGACAAACTGGGCAAGGCAGGTTTTTCCTGGTCTCTCAATTGGACAGTAACACATAGTTTAGTATTAGAGACAGAAAGGAACGGATGAGCGAGAAAGACAAAAAGACAAAAAGACAGCAGGAGGCAGAGGTTAAGTGAAACATAGAGATGTGGATAGTTGAGAAGGAAATAGCAATGGGGTACACAGACAGAGACAGTGGAGGGAAAGGAGGGAGACACACTGCGTTGAAACATTGCTCAGGTATTTCTGAAGTGCAAGTTAGGAATGACGTGAGGAGAGACTGGACACAGTGAAAACCTGAGGTTGTCACTGGTGTATTATAGAATTATTTCATTCACAATATTAAAGTGAACCTTTGGTTTTGTGGAAGAATTACTGATTGGCACGAAAACAAAATGCAGACATTACCAAACTCTGCTCCAGGATTGGATGTTACCAGCGGCTCTATCTCCGAACCCCAGTTGAAGATGTAACAGTTGCCATACGTTGGATGCATCAGCTGTGTGAAGTTTCTGAAAGACAAGAGAGCTACCTGAGGTCTTTATCCTCATCCACTTTGAGCATTCTTAACTCTTAGAGTCATAGAGTCATAGAGATGTACAGCACGGAAACAGACCATTTGGTCCAACCTGTTCATGCCGACCAGATATCCCAACTCAATCTAGTCCCACCTGCCAGCAGCCGGCCCATATCCCTCCAAACCCTTCCCATTCATATACCCATCCAAATGCCTCTTAAATGTTGCAATTGTACCAGCCTCCACCACATCCTCTAGCAGCTCATTCCATACACGTATCACCCTCTGCGTGAAAAAGTTGCCCCTTAGGTCTCTTTTATATCTTTCCCCTCTCATCCTAAACCTATGCCCTCTAGTTCTGGACTCCCTGACCCCAGGGAAAAGACTTTGCCTATTTATCCTATCCATGCCCCTCATAATTTTGTAAACCTCTATAAGGTCACCCCTCAGCCTCCGAAGCTCCAGGGAAAACAGCCCTAGCCTGTTCAGCCTCTCACTGTAGCTCAAATCCTCCAACCCTGGCAACATCCTTGTAAATCTTTTCTGAACCCTTTCAAGTTTCACAACATCTTTCTGATAGAAAGGAGACCAGAATTGCACGCAATATTTCAACAGTGGCCTAACCAATGTCCTGTACAGCCGCAACATGACCTCCTAACTCCTGTACTCAATACTCTGACCAATAAAGGAAAGCATACCAAACGCCTTCTTCACTAACCTATCTACCTGCAACTCCACTTTCAAGGAGCTATGAACCTGCACTCCAAGGTCTCTTTGTTCAGCAACACTCCCTAGGACCTTACCATTAAGTGTATAAGTCCTGCTAAGATTTGCTTTCCCAAAATGCAGTAACTTGCATTTATCTGAATTAAACTCCATCTGCCACTTCTCAGCCCTTGGCCCATCTGATCCAGATCCTGTTGTAATCTGAGGTAACCCTCTTCGCTGTCCACTACACCTCCAATTTTGGTGTCATCTGCAAACTTATTAACTATACCTCTTATGCTCGCATCCAAATCATTTATGTAAATGACAAAAAGTAGAGGGCCCAGCACCGATCCTTGTGGCACTCCACTGGTCACAGCCCTCCAGTCTGAGAAACAACCCTCCACCACCTCCCTCTGTCTTCTACCTCTGAGCCAGTTCTGTATCCAAATGGCTAGTTCTCCCTGTATTCCATGAGATCTAATCTTGCTAATCAGTCTCCCATGGGGAACCTTGTCGAATGCCTTACTGAAGTCCATATAGATCACATCTACTGCTCTGCCCTCATCAATCTTCTTTGTTACTTCTTCAAAAAACTCAATCAAGTTTGTGAGATATGATTTCCCACGCACAAAGCCATGTTGACTATCCCGAATCAGTCCTTGCCTTTCCAAATACATGTACATCCTGTCCCTCAGGATTCCCTCCAATAACTTGCCCACCACCGAGGTCAGGCTCACTGGTCTATAGTTCCCTGGCTTGTCTTTACCGCCCTTCTTAAACAGTGGCACCACGTTTTCCAACCTCCAGTCTTCTGGCATCTCACCTGTGACTATCGATGATACAAATATCTCAGCAAGAGGCCCAGCAATCACTTCTCTAGCTTCCCACAGTGTTCTCGGGTACACCTGATCAGATCCTGGGGATTTATCCACCTTTAACCATTTCAAGACATCCAGCACTTCCTCCTCTGTAATCTGGACATTTTGCAAGATGTCACCATCTATTTCCCTATAGTCTTTATCTTCCATATCCTTTTCCACAGTAAATACTGATGCAAAATATTCATTTAGTATCTCCCCCATTTTCTGTGGCTCCACACAAAGGCCGCCTTGCTTATCTTTGAGAGGCCCTATTCTCTCCCTAGCTACCCTTTTGTCCTTAATATATTTGTAAAAACCCTTTGGATTCTCCTTAATTCTATTTGCCAAAATTATCTCATGTCCCCTTTTTGCCCTCCTGAATTCCCTCTTAAATATACTCATATTTTCTTTGTACTCTTCTAAGGATTCACTCGATCTATCCTATCTATACCTGACATATGCTTCTTTCTTTTTCTTAACCAAACCCTCAATTTCTTTAGTCATCCAGCATTCCCTATATCTACCAGCCTTCCCTTTCACCCTGACAGGAATATACTTTATCTGGATTCTCGTTATCTCATTTCCGAAGGCTTCCCATTTTCCAACCGTCCCTTTACCTGTGAACATCTGCCTCCAATCAGCTTTTGAAAGTTCTTGATTAGTGGTGCTGGAAGAGCACAGCAGTTCAGGCAGCATCCAAGGAACTTCTGAAAGTTCTTGCCTAATACCGTCAAAATTGGCCTTTCTCCAATTTAGAACTTCAACTTTTAGATCTGGTCTATCCTTTTCCATCACTATTTTAAAATGAATAGAATTATGGTCACTGGCCCCAAAGTGCTCCCCCACTGACACCTCAGTCACCTGCCCTGCCTTATTTCCCAAGAGTAGGTCAGGTTTTGCATCTTCTCTAGTAGGTACATCCACATACTGAATCAGAAAATTGTCTTGTACACACTTAAGAAATTCCTCTCCATCTAAACCTTTCACACTATGGCAGTCCCAGTCGATGTTTGGAAAGTTAAAATCCCTGACCATAACTACCTTATTATTCTTACAGATAGCTAAGATCTCCTTACAAGTTTGTTTCTCAATTTCCCTCTGACTATTGGGGGGTCTATAATACAATCCCAATAAGGTGATCATCCCTTTCTTATTTCTCAGTTCCACCCAAATAACTTCCCTGGATGTATTTCTGGGAATATCCTCCCTCAGCACAGCTGTAATGCTATCCCTTATCAAAAATACCACTCCCCCTCCTCTCTTGCCTCCCTTTCTATCCTTCCTGTAGCATTTGTATCCTGGAACATTAAGCTGCCAGTCCTGCCCATCCCTGAGCCATGTTTCTGTAATTGCTATGATATTCCAGTCCCATGTTCCTAACCATGCCCTGAGTTCATCTGCCTTCCCTGTTAGGCCCCTTGCATTGAAATAAATGCAGTTTAATTTATTAGTCCTACCTTGTCCCTGCCTGCCCTGACTGTTTGACTCACTTCTGTTCTCAGCTGTACCCGCCTCAGATCGATCTCTTTCCTCACTATCTCCCTGGGTCCCACCCACCCCCACCCACCCCCACCTTACTAGTTTAAATCCTCCCAAGCAGTTCTAGCAAATTTCCCTGCCAGTATATTAGTCCCCTTCCAATTTAGGTGCAATCCGTGCTTCTTGTACAGGTCACTTCTACCCCAAAAGAGATTCCAATGATCCAAAAATGTGAATCCTTCTCCCATATACCAGCAGATGTTTGACTCATCTGCTCTATCCTCCTATTCCTGCCCTCACTAGCTTGTCGCACTGGGAGTAATCAGATATTACTACCCTTGAGGACCTCCTTTTTAAATTTCTGCCTAACTCTCCGTAATCTCCCTTCAGAGTGTCAACATTTTCCCAACCTTTTCCCTTCCAATGTCGTTGGTTCCAATGTGAACAATGACCTCCTGCTGGCCCCTCTCCCTCGTGAGAACATTCTGCACCCTCTCTGAGACATCCTTGATCCTGGCATCAGGGAAACAACACACCATTCTGCTTTTTCTCTGCTGGCCACAGAACCGTCTGTCTGTACCTCTGACTACAGAATCCCCTAACACAATTGATCTCTTGGAAGCCGACGTACCCCTTGTTGCATTAGAGCCAGTCTCAATATCAGAAACTTGGCTGTTTGTGCTACGTTCCCCTGGGAATCCATCACCCCCTACATTTTCCAAAACAGCATACCTGTTTGAAATAGGTATATCCACAAAAGACTCCTGCCCTAGGTGCCGACCTCTCTCACCCTTCCTGGAGTTAACCCATCTATGTGACTGTATCTGAGACTTTCCCCCCTTCCTATAACTGCCATCCATCACATACTGTTGCTGTTGCAAATTGCTCATCGCTTCTATCTGTCTCTCCAACTGATCCACTCGATCTGGTAAGATTTGCATCCAACAGCATTTATGGCAGATATAATCTGCAGTAACCCTTAAACTCTCTTTAAACTCCCACATCTGACAAGAAGTACATATCACTGCAAAGGTCATTTTTGCTCCTTCACAATCTACAGACCCAGAAAATAACACCGTCTTATTCCTCTACAAACACTGCCCCAGGTTAAATTAATAGCTATGGCTTATATTTTAAGTTTAATCAAGAGACTTATCTCCAAAAACATATAATCAAGAAAGAATCCAGTATACTCACTCCTGCTGCCTTTCTCTTGGACAGACTTAAAACAACAATTAACTTATCTGATTCTGTGCTGCGAACTTCACCCAACAGTTCCTCCAAGATTAGTTGTGAATTTCACTGTTTGTTCATTTTCCCAGATGCACTCCGATGTCCAGCAATACACGAATTCAAACAGCAAAGGCAGTAACTGTGCAGGTTCTCTCTCTCTCTCTCTCCTGCACTGTCCTCACCATGTGCTTCCTTTGTCTGCTCTTCTCCTTTAAAACTGCTGTTGTTTTGACTTTTTTTTCCCAAAGTTCCAAAACAATGCAACAGCATATAAAACTGTAAATGCTGCTCCTGGAATTCGAGGAAATCACCTCCAACACCTAAAATACCTCAAAAAAAGGAGCAGCTTTTACAGCCAGAAATTTTTCCCGTCCTCCATCTTGGATTTCTTGCCGTGCTCAATTCTTGTTGCACATTGAGCTTTCATTCCCCATTGACTCAATGACATCCTGGCCTGCACTGTGTTGGTTGACAACAGCTGAGAGAGTAGTGAGATAACCACAACTGGGGTTTAGAGAGGTTCAGCCAGAGCTAGGAGAGCTCTTTCTCTCTGGTTAGGCAGCAACTAATTCCACCTTAATGCATAATGAAATTATAAGCATGAATTACTGGTATTAGCTTATTTTCTGGAGCAACTGTAGACTGTAGTCACTTGATTAAAGTACTGGACTTTATCATAGAGTTGTACATAAAGGTTTGGGAACACATAGGACAGAGTCTGGGAAGACTATCAAGACAAACGACCCTTCCTTAAGATTTTGCCACATCACATCTTATTCTTATTCTGTTATTCTTGGGAATGTTAAGTGGCTGGAAAAGTCAGCATTTGGTGAGCTTGCTGCAGTCCATGGAGGTTAGAAATCTGTATCGTGCTATTTAGGAGGGAGCCCCAGGATTTTGAGCCAGTGACAGTATATGAACATGTATACAGTTCTAACTCAGAATGGCAAATGGTTTGGAGGAGAAACTGCAGGTGGTGGTGTTCCCATGTATCTGTTGCCTGGGTTCTTCAAGGTAGAGTGGGTTTGAAAGGTGATGTTGGAGGAGGCTTGACAAGTTGCTGTTGTATCTCCTGTAGATTGTAAACATTACAGGCACAGTGCAGAAGTAATGGAGGAGTGTGGCTAGTTAAGTGTTCTAAATTTGAGAAATAACTGATCCCATCAGCCAAATGTTCTTCTGAATTGGTCAGAAGATCATGTCTGCCCCACTGGATAACGCAGTTAGATTTTATTTTGGCAGTTTTGCAGAATAAGGCACTTAAAGATCTACTAGTGCAGGAGGAGGAGATCTAAGAACTTACTCAAGGTTACAGGGCTGTCCACCGAAAACACAAGCCAGAATGAAATCCTGTCCCTGCTCGCCCATCATCAGGCGGTCTGTTCGAGGCATGTTGGACAGGATGCTCATGTAATGCAAGGAGTACCACTCATTCATTGCCTCTAGTGCTGTGCTGAAGTTTCTGTATATACAGCTTGACCTGTTCTGATCACACTAAGAGGTAAACAAAAATACGTTGTCACACTCAGTGAACACAATACCCTCATTGTATCTTCATTCCACACAATACACATTTCACTGTATATACTATCTTGAATTGGAATAATTAGCACCAACATAAATAGCCATTAAAATGGCCACCTGCACATGTACAAATAGGTGCAGTGACATTGTTACCGATGCCAGACATCCCTAAATCAGAATGAAGCTGTGCACAAACAAACAATGTTACTACATTCCTACTAGCATCACACCTGTTGTGCCTGCACAGAAAACCCTACTGAGGCCAAAGTTCCAGGACAAAGTTCAGGAGTTGGAGCAAGGTTTGGAAAGAGGGACAATATTCTAGGAACAGGGACAAAACCTGGGCAAAACAAGCAAAGTTCAGAAGTGGAGAAAAAAGTCATGACATAGCACCAGCCGTTCAACTGGGCTGCTGTACAGGGTGGACAAAGGAGTGGGAGCAGCTCTGCACCAAATTTGGACTTGGATGGAGAACTGGCAGCATCAAGGACTTTCTCCTAGTGTTACTGAATGCCTGCAGGCTGGCTCAAAGACTATTCTTCTGGTTGAAAGGCTGCTGTGTCTGTTGCTTGGCAGTGACATAGCACTATCAGATTGTTTCTGCACCTATGCACTCTTTGTGCCACTTGTGGCAATCCTGCCAATCTGATTAAAATTGCGCCCACTGTTCTCACCAAAACTACAGTGAATACTGATTGAAACTTTGCAAAACATGCAGACATGTACTCACATAAGTACAGATATGTCATATACAGGCATACACATAACCATGCACATATATGCACATATACCCATACTGCACTACCCTTACTTACCAGTTGCAGTGCCACTTTGAAGGACCCCAGCTGTGGCCGGTTCCAAGCTGCTGAATGAGTTTGATTTTGATCAGATCCCAGGATGTGTAACACTGTCTCCACACCCTGTTCATTTGTTTCGATGATCACAAGTGATGCTACCTTGCTCCAGTTTGTCTGTGATGGTGGGAGTACAGCTGGAATTGTTCCATTCTGGTCATAACTGTAAATATGTTCAAGTGCAAGTTTGGCAAACTTGTCCAAATGCTGCAACAACTGCTTGGACCTTGTGTACCTGAAATTGGGAACAGACTGTCTTAACATCAAGAACCAGGAGATTTTCAAAAAAACAGAACAATAGACCACTCAGTCGCTTGAGCCTGTTATGCCATTAAATGAGAATATGACTGACCTATGACCTAGCTTCATAGAAGTTGCTCTGAATCCTGGAATATCTTGGTTAGCAAAAATCTGTTCATCTTACATTTAAAATGAACCATTTATCAAGCATCAATTCTTGTATGTGGATGTGAGTTTCAAATCAGTGCCACTCTAGTGCAGAATTTATGTGTTTCTTAATTTCCTGAAGGGTTTTGCTTTAATTTTTATACAATGCTGCCTAACTCTAGACCACCCCCCCCCCCCCCCCCCCAATCTCCAAGTAGTGGAAATAGTTTCTCTTTATCTATATTTTCTGCTTTCCTTAATATCTTACAAACTCCTCTCAAGCATTCTTCACCTTCAAAATATATGCCTTGCTGGTGTAATTTTTCTCCTTAAAATCTCGGTATCATTCTGGTAAATCTACACTGCACTCCCCCCAAGACCAACTTATCCTTCCTCCAGTGTGATACCCAAAACTGCTAACAGTAATGTTAATGTGATCCCCACCAGGGTTTTGTATAGTTACAGCACGTGTGGTCCCTCTTTCATTCCTGAAAGCAGACATTCTGGCTGGTGAAGGTGCAAATACACCTTCAGGATTATTACAACAGGGGAAGTCATTCAACCAATTAGCCTCTCCCATCACATGATTGCTGATCTGTAACTCTGCCTTGGTTAGAGAGATTTGAGTGGAGCAAGTGGGAAGAACATGTCTGAGGGCTGGTATCTACAGGACTCAGATTTAAGACATTTGCAAATAAAAAGAGTGTCATGAGGAGAATTTCTTTATAGAGTAGTTTTGACCGAGAATACACTGTCTGAAAGTAAGTAAATCCATTAGTAACATTAAATGGAAAATGGATAAATACATTGAAACAAAGATTGTTTTTTGTTGCAGAGTGGGAACAGTTGAATGGGATGTTTCAGGTAACTCCTTCAATGAGTCTTCACCAAGGTGATGTACCAAATGAACACCTTTGTTGTATCCTTTACATCCTCACACAACAAAAATCCACCTATCTCCATCTTGATAGCCCAAAATATTCTCCAGCACCCATATCCTTTTGGGGAGAGAATCCTGAATTTCCACTTTTCCTTGTGTGAAGAGAAGTTTCCTCATTTCACTGCTCAATAGCCTGATGCTATTTTTTATTGATTTTTCCCAAATGCCAAGTTTTTGGTTTTAGACTGTGAGAGTTTGTGCTGCTTTGATATCACCAGATGACCTAATACTATTCTCACTTAAAGTCCATTTGGATGAAGAATGGATGGATCACAATCAGGAAGCAAGAATCTTGCCTGATTTCCCCTTTATCTGAATACAGAGCCTATTCATAATGCCAAACACTGCTATCTGGCTGAGACTAGCTCATTTAACATTGACTGCATGGGAGTTGGGCTGTGGGACTATTGCTTTGCTCTGGTCAATACCTTCCCGTTTAAAAAAATCCAGTAGGACACAAAACAAAAAAAATCTGGGTATGCTGTGAGGACTTTCCAAATACAACAATTGGGATGGTACTGATGGTAGAAGTTCTGGTATACCCTTCAGGAACATGGCACTGCCTGTTGAAAGGTTGGTTCAGGATTTACCCGTCTAAGGTTTGCAGGAATATTTGCAGTGGAGGAGAAAAACTTCTTCCCTGGATGTAATAACTTAATAGCACCATTTTACCTGAAAGGGTTGCTGTTACAGATGGTGACAGCAGGGAAGTTCATTGCTTTGAAACCAGTCCGCAGGTTCATGCTGACCTCCCAGGATAGGTAACTCTGAATTAGGATCACCCACTGCCAACAGACCAGCCCTGTAAATACCAGAGTCAGAATGAACCACATCATCCGCTTCTTGGGCCCCTCGGTTACAATGCGCTTGGGTCCATGCGTGTTGGTGTTCTCACAGTACCAGACCAGGAGCTCCGTATAGGTGTAACCTGGTCCTTTCTGCAGCCGGTGCAGAGTGCAGGTTAAATATCGTTGCATCTTCAGGCAGACCATCCTGCTGGGTACAGTGGGAAAGATCAGTTAGTTTATCTCAAATCCACTATTTCATTTTAAACATACTCACTAATCATTCCATCCAGTGACCTTAGGAGTGGGGCAAGTCGTCAGGGATCAGTGTTAGCATTCTTACCTCAATTGGCCGAATGGCTGGTTTATCATACAAAGTGATACCCACAATGTGAGTTCAATGCTCTGTCAGCCTCTCCCCTCGCTGAGATGCGGTAACCCCCAGATTAAACCACCACCAGTTGGAGAGTTGCTTGAGGGGCAGTAGTAGTGCCCTTACCTCTGAGCCATGAGGTCCGGGTTCAAGTCTCACCTGCTCCAGGGGTTTGTAGTAACATCTCTGAACAGGCTGATTAGGAAAATATTTAAACCACGGTCAGTCGTTTCTCTCTGAAGAGAGGACGAGACTATGGCGGCTATACCTTTTTATATTCAATTCAGATTTTGAGTTTAAATACCTTCGGTTGTGTTGAACGTCTGGAAGATTTGTCAGTAACTGAAAGGTCTGGCAGGGTGATTTATCGGTAAATGTGGAATTAGCTGGTGCACCTTCTCAACTCGTCTTGTCCCGTTAGTTCAGAAGGGGGCCCCTCTTGCCTCTCGCCCCTTCCCACAGAATGTGGTCCTGAGGGAGCGCCTTCCTGTGGCTGGGCTCTGGGCTGGGCTCTGGGCTGACCGCAGTCTGGCTGAAAGGGTGAGAATCTGGTCATTCATTCCACCCGGTCAGAACAAAAATCACCCTTGGCTGGAAGTTTGAACAATACTGCGAATGTCTACAATTCATATCACAGGTATAGATAGGATCGATATAATGAAAATATTTACGGTATTTCAACATTGTAGAACCGAGCTGGAAATTTAACATTTTCTGCAAGATAATTTAAAAACTAATTCATTATGTACAATCTATATTGTGTTTAGAAGAGGTTACGAATCTATTGGCATATACTGTGGGCATCTATTGAATATTGACAGAATTTTGATCAGGTATGTCATGAAACTTTAAAAAATTCAGTATTAATACTAATCACGGCGCATTTTCTAGCATTTTGATTACAATCTAGAAATTATCGCTATTTCTACGTGGTGTCCACATTTAGTCACCAAGAGTCACGAGCAGCCAGTTATATAGGTCTCCTGCAAATAAAAAGGCATTAATTATATAAACGGCACAAAGTGAGCTCAAACCTGGCGTTCAAAATACCAGACCAAAGAAAACAAATCGCACTGTAGCGTCTCTTTGAGCTGGGATGGGGACTGAGAGCGTTCCGAACTTTGAAGAGCGGACAGGCAGACGACCCTACCTTGTGGGCTGCTTGACTGTGTAGGAAAGGACAGGGACTGGTTGACAGCAATCAGACTCCAACTGAACCACTCCGACCAAATCCGGCTCATCAACTTAGTCAGCAAGTCATCCAGATCAAACAGACGGGACAGCTACACACGCACACTTGGCAAAACCCATTCAAACACCCAGCTACACAATACACACAGCTACCCCCACTTGCAAACACGATGTGGAGGAGACGGTGTTGGGCTGGAGTGGACAAAGTTAAAAAAAATCATACAACACCAGGTTATGGTCCAGCAGGTTAGTTTCGAAGTACTACTTTGCAAACGCATTCACATAAGTGCACCAATTCCCCTTCACAGCAGAATTTCCAACTGCTGCAAAGGACTAGACAAGGTAAGATTTGACAGTACTCAAATCCCAAAAGTAGCGATGCAGGATAAAAAAGGACAGAGGAAATTTACACGGCTCTGAGGTCCCCTTCTCCAGTGACAGAATTGAAAAGTCCTGTTAAACCTTTATAAAAGTTTGCTTTACCCACATTCGAACATGTGATTGGTTCTGATGTCAATATTTTAAAAAGATCTTGTGTACCAGAGGAAGGAACAAACACTTAACAGATTGAAATCAGAGGGGCAAATTTCTTTGGAAAAGAACACACTGAATGATGATGACAGATCTTGAAAGGGTTTGATCGTCTAGATGCAGAGAAGATGTTTCCTCTTTTGGAAGAGACCATATCAGGATTTCAGGAGAAACGTCTTTACACAGAAAGTGATTGCAAAGTGAAATTTGCTACCAAAGGACATAATTAAAATGAATAGGCTGGAAGCATTTAGGCATAGCCCTTGTGGGGCAATGGTAATGTCCCTATATCTGGGCTAGAAGGCCGTGCAGCAAATCCCACCCGCTCCAGAGGCATGCCACACCCTGTCTGAGCAGGTTGGCTAAAATATCTAGAACCATTTAGGGGAAGCTAGATGATCTCATGAAGGCGAAAGGATTATATTGGACAATGAAAGAGCAAGAGAAAGGCAATTTCTTTTAAAAGCTGGAAATGTGTTGCTGGAAAAGCGCAGCAGGTCAGGCAGCATCCAGGGAACAGGAGAATCGACGTTTCGGGCATAAGCCCTTCCTGAAGAAGGGCTTATGCCCGAAACGTCGATTCTCCTGTTCCCTGGATGCTGCCTGACCTGCTGCGCTTTTCCAGCAACACATTTTCAGCTCTGATCTCCAGCATCTGTAGACCTCACTTTCTCCTCAATTTCTTTTAAAATGTTATCTTGGAGTGTGATGTCACTGGCTATCATTGTCGTCAACACTAATTGCCCCTGAGAGGGTGGTGAAGAGCTGCCTTCATGCTCTACTGCATTCCATGTGGTCAAATACTCCCACAGTGCCATCAAGATGGATTTCCCACAATATGAAAAGTCAGCAATATAATTCCATGTTAGGGTGGTGCATGACTTGGAAGGGAGCTTGCAACCGGTGCTGTTCCCATTTCCCTGCTTCTAGGTGATAGAGGTTGAAGTTTACAAGGTGCAGACAAACAAGTCTTGGTGAGTTGTGGCAGTGCATCTTGCAGATGGTAGATATCACGGCTGTACATGAACATTGAAGAGGAAGTAAATGTTTAAGTTGGTGGGAAGGATGTTGATCAAGGGGACTGCTTGACAGTATTCCATAATACTTCTGACTTGTATCATGTAGACAATGAACATATTTTGGGCATTCAGGAGGTGAGTTACTCACTTCAGAATTCCCAGTCTTTGAAACGTTGTAGTTACAGAGTTATGTGCCTGGTCCAATTCAATTTCTGGTCAGTGGTAGCTCCCAAAATATTGACAGTGGATTTTTCATCAAGAATAATGCAATTGAATATCAAGAGACAATGGTTCAATTCTCTTTTGCTGGAGATGGTCATTGTCTGGCATTCCTGAGGTATGAATGTCAGTTGCACATTATGAGTTTGAATCTTGTCCAGTTTTTCTGCATTTGAGCATGGACTGCTTCAGTATCTGAGGAGTCACAAATGGTGCTGAATGTTATGTAATCATCAGCAAACATCCCCACCTTTGACCTTATGAAGGAAGGAAGATCATTGATGAAGTAGTTGAAGATAGTTGGCTCTAAGACACTACCTTAAGGAAGCTACCTTACCTGGGATGATTAGCCTTCAATCACGACAACCAGCTTCTTTTGTGTTAGATATGATTCCAAGCAGTGGAGAGATTTCACCTGATTCCCATTGGCTGTAGTTTTTTTTCCCAGCGTTCCTTGATGTTATACTTGATTAAATGCTGCATTGACAATAAAGACAGTCAAAACAAAATGGATGAAACGAGAGCACAAGTAGAAATACATAAGTATGATCTGGCATCCATTTCCGAGACATGTTTGTGAGGTAGTGTGGATTGGGATCGTATTCTTGGAGAATACAGATATTTATGAAGAAATGGAAGCCAGGAAAATATGAAGGAATGAATGTTTGCCAATGTTAGCACAATAGTGTGAGGTGATTTTGTTCAGGAAACCAGCATATGGGAATAGTTTGGGTAGAGGTGAGAGATTATAAAGGCAAGAAGTAATTTATGGGTTTACAGACCAACTGATAGTAACAATATGGCAGAGTGGAGCATAAGAGAAGTGAGAAATTGTCAGAAAGGTACAGCGATATTTATGGGATACTCAAATCTACATATCAATTGGAATCAGGTGTGCAAAGATAGCCTAAATGAAGAGTTCATAGAATGTTTTTAAGGTTATTTCTTTGAAAAGCATGTTCTGGAGATGGTCAGAAAGCATGCTAAACTCGAGCTGATTTTATGCAACAAAATAGATTTAATTAACAATCTCATATTGAAGGTGTCCATAGATTTACATTTAATTTGAGGGAGAGAGGAGTGGGTATGAGATAATATTTTTATAAAGGCAATAATGGGGGCATCAAAGCGGAACTGACTGAAATGAATTGATAAGTAGGTTAAACGACAGTTCTATAAAGATGCAGTGGAAGATATTTGACGGGATATTTCCGAATACACAGAATAGATGCATTCTCTAGAGTAAGAAAAAATTCAAGGAATGAACTCTTGGTAGTTAACAGACATGGTATGATAATATCAAACTTAAATGTCAGTAAAACTAAAGAGCTAATCACCAACTTCAGGAAGCAAGGAGGAGGGCATATCAATGGAATTGTGATAGAGATGGTCAAGAGTTTCACGTACCCAGAAGTGACAATCACCAACAATGTGTCCTGTAAACCCCCCCCCCCCCCCCCCCCCCCCACCATGTTTATGTGACGGTCAGGAAGGCACAACAATGTCTTTTCTTCCTCAGGAGGCTAAGGAAATTCGGCATGTCCATAAGGACCCTCACCAATTTTTACAGATGCATCATAGAAAGCATTCTATCTGGATGCATCACGGCCTGATATGGCAACTGCTCTGCGCAGGAGCATAAGAAGCACAGAAAGTTGTGAACACAGCTCAGACCATCACGCAAGCCAACATTCGATCCATTGACTCCACTTTTACTTCTCATTGCTGCGGAAAGGCATCCAACTTTGTCAAAGACCCCTTCCATCCCAGTTATAATTTCTTCCAATCTTTTCCATCAGGCAGAAGATAAAAAAGCTTAAACACACATACCAACCGATTTAAGAATAGCTTCTTCCCAGCTGTTATTGGACTTCTGAATGGACCTCTCAAATTTCAAATCTAGTGTTGATCTGGCTTTCTGTGCACCTTCTTTGCAGCTGTAACTTTGTATACCTCGCTCTGTTCAATTTCACTATGATCTTTGTATATTGTGATCTGATTGTACTGTGCGCAAAAAAAATCAAATTAATTCAAATCGATATGAAAAACATGTAATTGTGCAAAGGCAGGTCAGAAGTCTGGACAGAATATTTTAAAAATACACAAAGAATGACAAAAGGTTATGAAAAAGGGTGGGGAAATGAGGGAAAGCTAGCCAAAAATATAACAGTGAACAGTAAGAGTTTCTATAATTATTTTAAAATGTAAGGTGTTTTCAAAGCGAGTAGTAGTCCTAAAGAAAGTGAGGTCAGAGAACTAATAATGGAAAATAAGGCAACAGCAGATGGATTGAACAGCCATTTTGCATCGACCTTTACTTTAGAGGGTATAACTAATGTCCCAGAAACAGTAATAAATTAGGAAATGGAATGGTAGGTGAAATTCAGGAAATAACGTTACACCAGAGAAGTGACGTTGAGTAAATTGTTGGAACTATGAGCTAACAAGTGCCCAGATCCTGATCCTAAGGTCTTAAAAGAAGCAACTAATGAGATAGTTGATATATTGATTTTAATTTCCAAAACTCCTTTGTGGTCTACATAAATTGGAAGGTATCAAATGTAATTCTTTTATTCAAAAAGTGAGACAGAAAGCAGGAAACTACAGATCAGTTAGGTTAATATCTGTCCTAGGAAAAATGTTAGAAGCTATTATTAAAGATTTAATAGGGAGAAAGTGAGGACTGCAGCTGCTGGAGATCAGAGTCAAGAGTGTGGTGCTGGAAAGACAAAGCAGGTCAGGCAGCATCCGAGAAGCATGAGAATCGATGTTTCAGGGATGAGCCCTTCATCAGGGTTGTGGGCCGGAGGCTGAGATATAAATGGGGTGGGGGGCGGGGTTGTGTGGGGTTCGGGGGAAGGTAGCTGAGAATGCAATAGATTGATGAGGGTGGGGGAGAAAGTGATAGGTTGGAGAGGATGGTGGAGTGGAAAGATGGGAAAGGCGATGGACAGGTCAAGAGGGTGGTGCCGAGTTGGAGGCTTGGGACTGGGATAATGTGGGGGGAGGGGTAATGAGGAAATTGGTGAAATGCACATTAATCCCAAGTGGTTGCAGGGTCCCAAGGCAGAAGATGATGTGTTCTTCCTTCTGGGGTCAGGTTGGTAAGGGTTTGGCGATAGAGGAGGCCCATAACCTGCATGTCTTTGGCGGAGTGGGAGGGGGAGTTGAAAGTGTTCAGCCACGGGGCGGTGGGATTGGTTGGTGTGGGTGTCCCAGGGATGTTCTCTAAAATGATCCGCAAGTTGGCATCCTGTCTCTCCGATGTAGAGGGGACTGGGTTGGCGCACCGATCTCTACACCACTGAAGCCAGGCGCCAACTCGCAGTCACGTCCTCCTTTGCCCCCTTGACCACGACCTCATCTACCATCACCAAACCATCATCTCTCAGATCATCCACAACCTCATCACCTCTGAGGATCTCCCATCCACAGCCTTCAACCTTATCTCCTACCGAAGATTCACAAACCTGACTTCCCTGGTCAACCCATTGTCTCAGCCTGCTCCTGTCCCACTGAGCTCATCTCTGCATACCTTGACACTGTCCTGTCCCCCTTAGTCGAGGAATTCCCCAGCTACGTTTGGGACACCACCCCACATCCTTCACCTCCTCCATACTTTTGTCTCCCAGTCTCCCTACGCCTTATCTTCACCATGGACATCCAGTCCCTGTACACATCTATCCGCCATGACGAAGGCCTCCAAGCACTTTGTTTCTTCCTCTCACGCCGTACCAACCAGTACCCTTCCACTGACACCCTCATCCACCTGGCTGAACTGGTCCTCACCCTTAACAACCTCTCCTTCCAATCCTCCCACTTCCTCCAAACCGAAGGGGTAGTCTTGGGTAGTCGCATGGGCCCCAGCTATGCCTGTCTGTTTGTCTGATACATGGAACAGTCCATTTTCTGTACCTATACCGGCACCACCCCCCCCACCTTTTCCTCTGCTACTTTGATGACTGTATTGGCACCCCCTCATGAGCTCGAACAGTTCATCAACTTCACTAACAGCTTTCACCGCTACCTCAAATTCACCTGGACCAACTCGGACACCTCCTTCCCTTCCTGGTCCTCTCCATCTCCATTTCCGGCAACCAACTAACCATGGACATCTACTACAAACCCACCAACTCTCACAGCTACCTGGATAACCCCTCCTCCTACCCTACCTCCTGTAAAAATGCTATCCCTTATTCCCAATTCCTCACCTCCACTGCATCTTTTCCCAGGATGACCAATTCCACCTTAGAAAATCCCAGGTGGCCTCCTTCTTCAAAGATTGTAATTTCCCCTCCCATGTAGTCGACGATGCCCTCCAGCGCATCTCCTTCACTTCCCGCACCTCTGCCCTTGACCCCCACCCCACCCAAAGCAACAAGGACAGAATCCCCCTGGTCCTCACCTTCCATTCCACCAACCTCAGCATACATCGCATTATCCTCTGCCACTTCCACCACTTACAAACAGACCCCACCGCCAGGGACATATTTCCTTCTCCACCCCGATCATCGTTTTGGAGAGACCATTCCCTTCATGACTCCCTCGTCCGATACATGTCCCCCACCAGCCCGCATCCACTCCCAGCAGGAAGTGCAAAACCTGCACCCACACTCCCTTCCCCTCACCTCTGTCCAAGGCCTCAAAGGATCCTTCCACATCCGATAGAAACTTACCTGTACCTCCACCAATGTCATCAACTGTGTCCATTGCACACGATTTGGTCTCTTCTACATCGTGAACCAGGACGACAACTTGCGGATCATTTCAGAGAACACTTATGGGACACCCACACCAACCAACCCCACTGCCCCATGGCTGAACACCTCAACTCCCCCTCCCATTCAGCCAACGACATGTAGGTCCTGGGCCTCCTCTATTGCCAAATCCTTACTACCCGACGTCTTGAGGAAGAATGCCTTATCTTCCACCTTGGAACCCTGCAACCACACGAGATTAATGTGCATTTCACTAGTTTCCTCACTTCCCCTCCCCCCATATTATTCCAGTCCCAAGCCTCCAACTTGGCACCACCCTCTTGATCTGTCCGTCCGCTTTACCTATCTATCCGCTCCACCCTCCTTCCCACCTTCATCTACTTATCGCATTCTCAGCTATCTTCCCCCAATCTCCACCCCCCCCACACCTCCATTTATCTCTCAGCACCTCCGGCCTACAAGTCTCATTCCTGATGAAGGGCTCATGCTCGAAACGTTGATTCTCCTGCTTCTTGGATGCCGCCTGACCTGTTGTGTCTTTCCAGCACCACATACTCGACATTTAAAGACTTAACAGGAGGACATACAATTAATTTCAATGTGATCAGGCAGTGCCAACATGATTTTGTGAAATGAAAATTACATTTGATTAATCTGTTGGGAGTTGTTTCAGGTGGTAATATGCTGTAAATAGAGGGGGACTGGTAGATGTACTGTAATTTAGTTTTGATAAGCCGTTTGATAAGGCGGCACATCAAAGGTTATTGTGGAATGTAAAAATTCATGATGAGGAGAATGATGTATTGTCGTAAAAGATTGGTTGCTACCAGGGAGCCCAGTGCAAATATAAATGTCATCTTCAGTTCGGCCATCTGTAATGTGTGGTGTGCCATAGGGATTGCTGCTGGTAAATAAAAGGACAGAAAGTATTGTGGCCAAATTTGCTGATGACTCAAAGATAGGTAGGCAAGTAAGGTATGAAGAGGACTTAAAGAGGCTACAAAAAATATTGATAACTTAATTGAATGGGCGAAGATGTGGCAAATGGAGTATAATGTAGGAAAATGTGAAATTGTCTGATTAGGCTGGAAGAATACAAAAAAATGCATCTTATTTAAATGGTGAGATAGCGCAGAGCTCGAAGATACAGAAAGGTCTAGGTGTCCTAGCGCACACATCACAAAAAGATTAGTATGAAGGCACAAAAAGTAATGAGGAAAGCTCATAGAATGTTATCATTTATTGTGAGGATAATTGAATACACAAGGAGGGGGGTTATGCTTCATTTATATATTAAGTCTGCACACAGTATTGGTCATCTTATTTAAGGAAGCCTGTAACTATGATGTGCACAGTTCAGAAAAGGGCTACCCAACTAATACCTGGAATGGGGTTGACTAATGGACAGTTTAGGGAGAAAGTGAGGTCTGCAGATGCTGGAGATCAAAGTTGAAACTTTATTGCTGGAACAGCACAGCAGGTCAGGCAGCATCCAGGGAACAGGAGATTCGACGTTTCGGGCACAGGCCCTTCCTGAAGAAGGGCCTGTGCCCGAAACGTTGAATCTCCTGTTCCCTGGATGCTGCCTGACCTGCTGTGCTGTTCCAGCAATAAAGTTTCATCAATAATGGACAGTTTAGGCTTGTATCCACCGGAGATGAAAAGTTAAGAGTGACTTGATTGAAACACCTAATCCTGAAGGGTGGTAATAAAATAATGTAGAGACAATGTTTCCTCTAATGGGAGAATCTAGAAAAAAAGTGATCGTTTAAAATTTAGGGGTTACTCATTTAAAA
Organism: Chiloscyllium plagiosum; assembly: GCF_037043375.1. Taxonomy (NCBI): domain Eukaryota; kingdom Metazoa; phylum Chordata; class Chondrichthyes; order Orectolobiformes; family Hemiscylliidae; genus Chiloscyllium; species Chiloscyllium plagiosum. The sequence goes on from NW_028270158.1 coordinate 31,167,043, forward strand.
CAAGGGTTTGGCATGTTAGGCAGATACCAGATAAAAAGCTTGGCATGAGTCTGGAAGGGTCTGAAAGTGCTACTACTTGATTGTGAATGTGTCGTGAGGATTAATAGATAAGAGCTCATTCTTATGCTGTGTAAATAATTGCAGAGATGAAATAAACTATATTTGTTTACTCTGCAAGACTCTTCTTGTTAGAGCGGAAGCAGGCGATCCTTGCAGATCCAGGAGACCATGTAATCCTCCAAACGTTTACAAGATATAGTTGGCAGCACACACAACAAGTAAGAGATGGAAAGCAGAAAAGAGATAAAAGCATTATTTTGGATTGGCTGGCTGTAATAAGTTAATGCAAGGACCAGTGTTTGGGCCTCGGTTATTATAATCTATATCAATGAGCAGATGAGGAAACCAAGTATAATCTGATAAATGATTTGGTTGATGATATAATAGGTAGGTAGGAGAGTAAGCAGTGAAAAGGCTGCAAAGAGATGTAGACAGATTAAGTGATGCGAAGGAACATGGTGGATGGAATATAATGGATAGGACAGTGAAGAAGACATTTGGTATGCTTGCCTTTATTGGTCAGTGCATTCAGTATAGGAGTTGGAAGGTCATGTTGCAGCTGTACAGGACATTGGTTAGGCCACTGTTGGAATACTGGGTGCAACTTTGGACTCCCTACTACAGGAAGGATGTTGTGAAACTTGAAAGGGTTCAGAAAAGATTTACAAGGATGTTGCCAGGGTTGGAGGGTTTGAGCTATAGGGAGAGGCTGAACAGGCTGGGGCTGTTTTCCCTAGAGTGTCGGAGGCTGAGGGGTGACCTTAGAGAGGTTTACAAAATCATGAGGGGCATGGATAGGATAAATAGACAAAGTCATTTCCCTGGGAGTCCAGAACTAGAGGACATAGGTTTAGGGTGAGAGGGGAAAGATATAAAAGAGACCTACGGGGCTACTTTTCACACAGAGGGTGGTACGTGTATGGAATGAGATGCCAGAGGAAGTGGTGGAGGCTGGTACAATTGCAACATTTAAGAGGCATTTGAATGGGTATATGAATAGGAAGGATTTGGAGGGATATGGGCCGGGTGCTGGTAGGTGGGACTAGATTGGGTTGGGATATCAGGTCGGCATGGTTTATAGAGGTTTATAAAATCATGAGGGGCGTGGATAGGGTAAATTGACAAGGTCTTTTCACTGGGGTGGGGTTGTCCAAAACTAAAGGGCATAGGTCTAAGGTGAGAGGGGAAAGATTTAAAAGGGGCCTAAGGAGTGACTTTTTCACACGAAGGGTGGTGTGTGTACAGAATGAGCTGCCTGAGGAAATGGTGGAGACTGGTATAATAACCACATTTAAAAGGCATCTGGATGGGTATATGAATAGGTAAGGTTTAGAGGGACAGAGGGATCCGGGCCAAATGTTGGTAAATGAGACTAGATTTATTTAGGCTATCTGGTCGGCATGGATGAGGTGGACTGAAAAGGTCTGTTTCCTTGCTCTATATCTCTATGCCTGTGTAACTCAATGACCAAATGTAATATCCATGCTACTGGACCACATTTCTGGGAGCCCTAACAGGATTAAATCCCACACAGGGTGTTTATCTGTGTCTGTTCAGGTTACTAGGGCTTTCGGGGGGACATCTTACTCCCAATAGCTGCTGGTGAATCATGGGTCATTGAAATGTCAGCTCCTGGAACACCACTTCAGGAGGCCATTGGGAGGAGCAGATATGGAGGTTCTGAGTACAGGTAGGTGGGTGGGCCTCATTTGAGCCAGCCATTCATATACTTGTGAGGAAGGTGAGGGGTGGGATTGCTATTGGGTGTCAGTGTGGAAAATAGGAGTTTTCTACCACAAGGGTAGCCCCTGATGCCAGTGGGTCCCTTTGTGAGGCACAATAGTGTCTGATCAGGGGATACTTCCTGCCAACACAAACCTGCAGCAAGGTCGTTGGGCTACATTTGACAATTATACATTTGATCTAATCACTCCCTGCTGCTGGTAGAATTAATGAAGAAAACTACTGCAGATGCTGGAAATCAGAAATTAAAATAGAAAATGCTGCAAATATTTAGTAGGTCAAATAGCATATATGGACAGAGAATTAAAATGAAGTCCCAGGTCAATGGCAAAGCCCAAACAACATGGTTCGGAGCTCCTAGCAGTACATAATTGAAGATACTGTCGCTGAAGCAGTGATTTCTCTATGTAGTAATGACACAAATCTGATAGAGCTGAAAGAACATGTGGTTCCATTGAGGGAGATGGTTACACTGGAATCTTTGGAATGCAACTCGTCTGGGTGGAGTAGAATAAACTGTAGGTTCAGCCAGAGACCTTGGAGTTTAGTGTCCCTCAGGGGCATTTGTATTGTTCAGGCTGCCAGCTTCTTGAAGGATTTCCCCAGAGGCTGTTCGTAGTTTGAAACAGATTTCACTTACAAAAGCAAAACGCTGCAGGTGATGCAAATTTGAAACAAATTCAGAACATGCTAGAAATATTCAACATGTTGGGTGGTGATTGGCAATAGAGAAAGAGCATTGACATGAATCATGAACTGTCTTTCAGCTCCGTAGCTGTGACCTGATCTGCTGAGTGTTGCAGCATTTTCTTTGTTTTTATTTCATTTACTGAAGAGTTTTAGCATCCTCAGGGTATTCCCGACAGTTACAAAGCTAGTTTGAAGTATAATCTCTGTCATTTTAAATGCAGTGAGACAGAAGGTTTGTCATGGTGATAACAACCTGTCATGAATGGCAACAGAATAAATAAACAAATACATTTTGGTGGTGCTGGTTAAGGGAGGAATTTTGGCAGGATACCAGGAGAGCATCATTGTTCTTCTTTAAATACAACCAGTGCAAATTAAATAAACTCTTAGCTGGTGTCTTTTAATGTATCATTTAAAATTAGCACCCTGACTGCAGCATTTCTTCAGTCCTGCATCAAAACATCACTTTAAATTAAATGCTCATCTCTGGATCAGGAGTTCAACCTCTAACCTTCTGAATCAGAGATGAGATTGAGACACAATAACTAAGTTTGCTTTAACCTGATTCCAGGAACCCAACATCTATACATCAGCTCTTTTATCACAACTCAGAAAGAAGTGGAACCTGACTGAATCAAAGACGGGGTAAAAACAATGACTGCAGATGCTGGAAACCAGATTCTGGATCAGTGGTGCTGGAAGGGCACAGCAGTTCAGGCAGCATCCAAGGAGCAGCGAAATCGACGTTTCGGGCAAAAACCCTTCATCAAGAATAAAGGCAGCGAGCCTGAAGGGTGGAGAGATAAACTAGAGGAGGGTGGGGGTGGGGAGAAAGTAGCATAGAGTACAATAGGTGAGTGGGGGAGGGGATGAAGGTGATAGGTCAAGGAGGAGAGGGTGGAGTGGATAGGTGGAAAAGGAGATAGGCAGGTAGGACAAGTCATGGGGACAGTGCTGAGCTGGAAGCTTGGAACTAGGGTGAGGTGGGGGAAGGGGAAATGAGGAAGCTGTTAAAGTCCACATTGATGCCCTGGGGTTGAAGTGTTCCGAGGCGGAAGATGAAGCGTTCTTCCTCCAGGCGTCTGGTGGTGAGGGAGCGGCGGTGAAGGAGGCCCAGGACCTCCATGTCCTCGGCAGAGTGGGAGGGGGAGTTGAAATGTTGAAAAGGGCAGTGTAGTTGATTGGTGCAGGTGTCCCGGAAATATTCCCTAAAGCGCTCTGCTAGGAGGCGTCCAGTCTCCCCAATATAGAGGAGACTGCATCGGGAGCAACGGAGACAATAACCTCAATTTGGTGGAAAAAGTCTGAGGTATGGGATAGTAATGATGTGCAGACTGAGGAAGTATTAACTGTTGGAATTTGGGGTGAGGGAGTATTGAGCAAATGTATGCTGGGAGAGTATTGAGGGGTAAAAAGAAGAAGGGAACTATTGAGGGTAAGTGAAAAATGCAGGACTATTGAGGGATAAGTGTAGGCTGACAAAGTATTAAGGATTAGTTTGGAATGGTAGTCATGATTTGGAGGTGCAGGTGTTGGACTGGGGTGGACAAAGGTAAAAATCACACAACACCAGGTTATAGTCCAACAGGTTTATCTGGAAGCACTAGCTTTCGAAACACTGCTTCTTCATCAGGTGATTGTGGAGCAGAATCATAAGACACAGAATTTATAGCAACAGGATTGCAGTGAAATGGAATGTAATGTTAAACAAATTTAGCTTAAGTCTTTAATCTTTTAGAATGACCATGTTAGTTTCCGTTCCTTCATATGTAAATCCCAGAACCTTTTTAAAGTTACATTCTCAAGATAGCTTTTAACAATAGATTAGATTAGATTCCCTACAGTGTGGAAACAGGCCCTTTGACCCAACCAGTCCACACCGACCCTCCGAAGAGTAACCCACCCAGACCCATTTCCCTCTGACTAATGCACCTAACACTATGGGCACTTTAGCGTGGCCAATTCGCCTGACCTGCACATCTTTGAACTGTGGGAGGAAACCAGAGCATCCGGAGGAAACCCACAGAGACACAGGGAGAATGTGCAAACTCCACACAGACAGTTGCCAGAGGCTGGAATTGAACCTAGGACCCTAGTGCTGTGAGGCAACAGTGCTAACCACTGAGCCACCTCAGAGGGGTAATATTGGGGGTTAAGTGAAAAGTGGGGTGTATTAGGGGTTAGAGTGTGAATTAGGATAGTATTGAGAGTTAGAATGTTGAATGGAGCAGAATTGATATATAATTGGACTTTAGTGGGGTGGATGGGGTGGGGAGCAATGGGAAGTATTGACAGTGTTATGCTCAGACCCTGGGCAAGCTTCCTCAATTTGTTACAGCTCTATGTGGGATGCCCAAAATCATTAAAATCCAGGGTGAGGAGTGATGAACTGCTCTCCCTGATTATTCACCTGCCCCCTTGGTTGGTCGCAGCAAAGTTTGTTTGAAAAGGATCCCTATCTTGTGGATACCTCTCTCCCAGATCCCAATGAGCCTGATTTAAAAGGAGCCAATTAAACCAGGGTTTCTTCAATTAATAAAAGGAATGAGTTTTCAAAGTTTGGGAGAAGATTTGTAGCTCGGGTGCTCGTTGTTGTGGTTCTGTTCGCCGAGCTGGGAATTTGTGTTGCAGACGTTTCATCCCCTGTCTAGGTGACATTCTCAGTGCTTGGCAGCCTCCTGTGAAGCGCTTCTGTGATCTTTCCTCCGGCATTTGTAGTGGTTTGTCTCTGCCGCTTCCGGTTGTCAGTCCAGCTGTCCGCTGCAGTGGCCGGTGTATTGGGTCCAGGTCGATGTGCTTATTGGAGGAAAGATCACAGAAGCGCTTTACAGGAGGCTCCCAAGCACTGAGGATGTCACCTAGACAGGGGACGAAACGTCTGCAACACAAATTCCCAGCTCGGCAAACAGAACCACAACAACAGGAATGAGTTTATTAGTTATTAAAGAAGAAATAGCAGTGCAACAGATCATGAGGTGAGTCCAAAAAGATAAAAGTAAAGAAAATGCGGATCACCCTTTGAATTGTTCATGAAAAACAGATCTGATGATTCTGTGGACATTACTTTGATATTGGCAGTTCAGCAGTTCATTTTGAGGTTCTTGGTTTTTCAGCTTGGTGGAAGTTCTGTTGTTTTGATTTCTTATCACAGTGGCTGAGTTCCAACACAGAGAGAGAAAGAGCCTTTCCTTCTGTTTTAGCTGTAGTGCAGGTATGTTTTTATTGGCTGCTGCCAAAGCTGTGACCCTCACAGCACTTCACATACAGGGATGCACAGCCAATACACACACACAGTCGTGTTGCAGTCAGTTTTCAATCCATTTTTTTCAATATGTTTCTAGAGGGTAGAAAAGACATGATTGCAAGAAATAGCTTTCTGCTAAGAGAGGGATATTCGATTCTCATTATCTTTTTCCGAGGCCTTTCCCGATTTGAAGTTTCCCTGACACTTTACAGGTGGACTTCACACAACAATTTGCCAGTCACTGAATTTACACCCGCAGTTATTTTTGTTCTAAGATATTCCTCTTTTGCAAAAAAAACTTGTGAATTTTTTAAAAATCTGTAAATACTTCAGGATTCTGATATCTGTCATGATCCTTTAGAGTTGTCTTAATAAAGTTTAGAGTATGAAGTGTGGGTGTATTGAGAAGTAAATGAGGAGTAGGGCAGTATGGACATGTGAAGATTGAGGTGGGAGTCTCCAAACGTCAGATTGTCGGGTGGGGGATTACTGAGGGTTATAGTGTAAAGTGGGGGAGCGGGGGAATGTTGAAAGTTCAAGTGTGGAATGAGGGAGTGTTGAGAGTTAAGAGTGTGGAATAAGGGAATATTGAGGATTTGGGTTAGAGTGGGAGAGTATTGATGATTTGATGTGGAGTTGAGGAATTTTGAGGGATAAGAGTGTGGAGAGCTTGGTATAGAGTGGGAGAATGTTGAGGGTTTGGTGTGGAATGGTGGAGTACTGAGTTTTTGCTTAATGGTAACACTAAGATGTTGATAGTGAGGGATTGAGTCTTGGTAATGCTATTGAATGTCAAGGGGAGTTGTCAGATTCTCTGTTGTTGGAGATGGTAATTATTGGCATTTCTGTGGCAGTAATGTTACTTTCCAGTTCTCAATGGATGTTGCTCTCATCTTGCTGCATTTGGACATGGATTGCTTTGTATCTGAGGAATCACAAATTATGCCAAACACTGTGCGATTATCAGTAAATCTCCTCACTTCTGACCTGTGATGGAGAGAAAATACTTGAAGAAATAGCTGAAATTGGTTGAACCAAGGACCTGCCCTGTGCTGTGGGAGAGCACTGAAGTTTAGAGGGTGAGTAAGGCAGGTAAATATTGAGGGATAATGTGTCCAGAGAGATGGCGGGGATTGGGGGAGACTCTGAGGGGTGGCGTGTACGGGGGTGGGAAGGCCATTTCTTTTCTTATTTGGAAATTAATTAGTCAGGCATGTTGAGCAACCTGTCTGACAGTTACACAAAACAATCCTGACCCGAATGAACTGGGGTTGCTATTACAGCCTCTCCTGCTTGTGTTGTTACTGAGAATGGACCTGGAAATCAAAATAAACAAAACTGTCTTTTAAAAAATGTGATAACCTCAGAATTGCCAGAGGCTATTTTCTTTTCTGGACGAAGCTGATTTCTCTCTACATTATCACAGAACCTTGTTGCATAGAAAGAGGCCATATGGTCTATCATGCCTGACTCTTTGAAAGAGCTATCCCACTATTACCACTTACCTGTGTATCCCCATTCCTCTGTCATTTTTTTTATCCTTTTGAGATATTTTCCAATTCTCTTTAGATGGCTCCTATTATACCTGCTTCAAGTAACACATTCCAGATCAAAGCTTGCTGCATAAACTTCCTTATCCCTATTCTTTTCTTTTGTCAATTTTGTTAAATTTAGATAGTGACCCTCCTCTTAGTGGAGGGTTTTTTCTTTATTTATCAAAGCCACTCATATGGTTGGCACGGTGGCTCAGTGGTTAGCGCTGCTGCCTCACAGCACCAGGGTCCCAGATTCGATTCCAGCCTTGGGTGATTGTGTGGAGTCTGCACATTCTCCCTGTGTCTGCGTGGGTTTCCTCTGGGTGCTCTGGTTTCCTCTCACAGTCCAACAATGTGCAGGTCAGGTGAATTGGCCATGCTAAATTGCCCATAGTGTTAGGTGCATTAATCAAGAGGGAAATGGGTCTGGGTGGGTTACTCTTCGGAGGGCTGGTGTGGACATGTTGGACTGTAGGGAATCTAATCTAATCAATTTTGAATACCACTATTAAATCTCCCTTTTGAGCTTCTCTGCTTTAAAGAGAATAATCCCAATGATAACTGATGGACTACGTTCCTGGTCTGCTTGATATTCCTTGCCAGATATTCTTAACTGATCTGTTGTCGGAGTATGCAGAGTTTGTGGATGGAGATGGATAGAGCGGAACAGCTCAATGGTGAGGCACAGTACAAAACTTGCACAAAGACTCCCTCCCTCTCTTGAGCACAAAATAAAACCTCACCCAATGATCTAAACAAATAATCAACTGGAGACAATGTGCACGATGGGAATTACTCACTTCTTTGAGAGAGGAGCTAACACTGAGACACACATGAACTTTACTGTAATAGATAAAAGTAATACATTCTTGATTTAAAATCAAATATTTATTTTTACAAATGGCACCATGGGAAAACAATGCCAACCTCCGGTCTTTTTAGTTTGCCCTTGCAAGTTGTTTCTATTCAAATAATTATTTAATGCCCTCTTGAATGACTCGATTGAACCTGCTTCTACCACATTTCTGAGATGTGCATTCCAGACCGAAACCACTTGCTGTGTGAAGAGATTTTTTCACACATCACATTTAGTTACATTGCCAGAGTCAAACATGGAAGAACTTGTTTTGTTGGGACTAAACTAGTTCCAGCTGGGTAATCAGTGGTTTGTTATTGAAACAGTTTGAAACATCATTTATTACTGATTGAATCACGAAGATAAAAGTTAAGTAAAAAGTAAGGCTAGTTTCTTGACCTCTGGAATTATTTGCTTTGATAATTGTGATCTACAGGCTCACTCCTTCCTTGCACTACCTCACTCTCTCCATGCTCACCCTACATTGGCTCACCTCTTCTTATACACCCCTCCCCCATGGCTCACTTCTCCCCATACACCCCTCCCTCATGGCTCACCTCACCCTATACACCCCTTGCCCATGGCTCACCTCTCCCTATACACCCCACCCCATGGCTCACCTCTTCCTATACACCCTTCCCCCATGGCTCACCTCTCCCTATACACCCCTCCCCCATGGCTCACCTCTCCCTATACACCCCTTTCCCATGGCTCACCACTCCCTATACACTCATCCCCCATGGCTCACCTCTCCCTATACACCCCTCCCCCATCGCTCACCTTACCCTATACACCCCTCCACATGGCTCCCTTATCCTATACCCACTCCCTACACAGGCTCACCTTTCCCTATACACCTCGGCCCCATGGCTCACGTTGCCCTAAACACCCCTCCCCCATGGCTTACCTCTCCCTAAACAACACTCTCCCCCCTCACTGGCTCACCTTAGCCTATACTTCTCCCTATACTGGCTCACCTCTCCCTATACACCTCTCCCTAAACACCACTCCCGCCTGGCTCACCTCTCCCTATATACCCTGCCCCCCAGCTCACCTCTCCCTATACACCCATCTCCCATGGCTCACCACTCCATGTATACCCCTCCCGCATGGCTCACCTCTTCCTATACACCCCTCCCCCATGGCTCACCTGTTCCCATACAGCCCTCCCCCATGGCTCACCTCTCCCTATAAACCCCTTCCCCATGGCTCACCTCTTCCTATTCACTCCTCCCCCATGGCTCACCTCTCCCTATACATCCCTCCCCCATGGCTCACCTCTTCCTATACACCCATCCCCCATTGTTCACCTCTCCCTATGCACCCCTCCCCCATTGCTCACCTCTCCATATACACCCCTCCCCCATGGCTTACCTCTGTCTATAGACCCCTTTCCCATGGCTCACCTCTCCCTATACTCCCCTCCCCCATGGCTCACCTTATCCTCTACCCCCTCCTTACACAGGCTCACCTTTCCCTATACACCTCGCCCCCATGGCTCACCTTGCCCTATACACCCCTCCCCCAGGGCTTACCTCTTCCTAAACAACACTCTCCCCCCTCACTGGCTCACCTTAGCCCATACGTCTCCCTATACTGGCTCACCTCTCCCTATACACCTCTCCCTATACACCCCTCCCCCCGGCTCACCTCTCCATATACACCCCTCCCCCCCTGGCTCACTTCACCCTATACACCCTTCCCCCCCTGGCTCACCACTCCATGTATACCCCTCCCCCATGGCTCACTTCTTCCTATACACCCCTCCCCCATGGCTCACCTGTCCCCATACATCCCTCCACCATGGCTCACCTCTCCCTATACATCCCTCCCCCATGGCTCACCTCTCCCTATACAAGCCACCCCCATGGCTCACCACTCCCTATACACCCCTCCCCTTTGGCTCACCACCCCATACACCCCTCCCCCATAGCTCACCTTATCCTATACACCCTGCCCCCATGGCTCGCCTTACCCTACACATCCTGCCCCCATGGCTCACCACTCGCTAAACAACAGTCTCCCCCCTCACTGGCTCACCTTAGCCCATATGTCTCCCTATACTGGCTCACCTCTCCCTATACACCCCTCCCCCCAGCTCATCTCTCCCTATACATCCCTCCCCCCGGCTCAATTCTCCCTATACACCCCTCCCCCATGGCGCACCTCTTCCGATACATCCCTCCCCCATGGCTCACCTTTTCCTATTCACTCCTCCCCCATGGCGCACCTCTCCCTATACATGCCTCCCCCATGGCTCACCTCTTCCTAAAAACCCCTCCCCCATGGCTCACCTCTCTCGATACACCCCTCCCTCATGGCTCACCTCTCCCCATACACCCCTCCGCCATGGCTCACCTCTCCCTATACTCCCCTCCCCCATGGCTCACCTCTCCCTATACTCCCCTCCCCCATGGCTCACCTCTCCCCATACACCCCGCCCCCATGGCTAACCTTACCCGAGATAACCCGCCCCCATGGCTCACCTCTCTCTATACAGCCCTCCGCCATGGCTCACCTCTCTCTATACAGCTCTCCGCCATGGCTCACCTCTCCCCTTACACCCCTCCGACATGGCTCACCTCTCCCTATACACCCCTCCCCCATGGCTCACCTCTCCCCATACACCCCTCTGCCATGGCTCACCTCTCCCTATACACCCCTCCCCCATGGCTCACCTCTTCCCATACACCCCTCCCCCATGGCTCACCTCTCCCCATACACCCCTCCCCCATGGCTCACCTCTCCCCATACACCCCATCCCCATGGCTCACCTTACCCTATACACCCCGCCCCCATGGCTCACCTCTCCCTATACACCCCTCCCTCATGGCTCACCTCTTCCTATACACCCCTCCCCAATGGCTCACCTCTCCCTATACACCCCTCCCTCATGGCTCACCTCTTCCTATACACCCCTCCCCAATGGCTCACCTCTCCCCATACACCCCACCCCCATGGCTCACCTCTTCCTATAAACCTCTCCCCCATGACTCACCTTGCCCCATACACCCTGCCCCCATGGCTCACCTTACCCTATACACCCTGCCCCCATGGCTCACCTTGCCCTATACACCCTGCCCCCATGGCTCACCTTGCCCGATACACCCCTCACCCGTGGCTTACCTCTCCCTAAACAATACTCTCCCCCGCTCACTGGCTCACCTTAGCCCATACGTCTCCCTGTAATGGCTCACCTCTCCCTATACACCTCGCCCCCCTGGCTCATCTCTCCCTATATACCCCTCCCCCGTGGCTCACGTGTGCCTATACACCCCTCCCCAATGGCTCACCTCTCCCCATACACCCCTCCCCCATGGCTCACCTCTCCCCATACACCCCTCCCCCATGGCTCACCTCTACCCATACACCCCGCCCCCATGGCTCACCTCGTCCCATACACCCCTCCACCATGGCTCACCTCTCCCCATACACCCCATCCCCATGGCTCACCTTACCCTATACACCCCGGCCCCCATGGCTCACCTCTCCCTATACAGCCCTGCCCCATGGCTCACCTCTCCCTATACACCCCTCCCCCATGGCTCACCACTCCATGTACACCACTCCCACAAGGCTCACCTCTTCCTATACACCCCTCCCCAATGGCTCACCTCTCCCCATACACCCCACCCCCATGGCTCACCTCTCCCTATACAGCCCTTCCCCCATGGCTCACCTCTCCCTATACAGCCCTCCCCCATGGCTCACCTCTCCCTATACAGCCCTCCCCCATGGCTCACCTCTCCCTATACAGCCCTCCCCCATGGCTCACCTCTCCCTATACAGCCCTCCCCCATGGCTCACCTCTCCCCATACAGCCCACCCCCATGGCTCACCTCTCCCCATACACCCCACCCCCATGGCTCACCTCTCCCTATACACCCCTCCCCCATCGCTCACCTCTTCCTATAAACCCCTCCGCCATGACTCACCTTGCCCTATACACCCTGCCCCCATGGCTCACCTTGCCCGATACACCCCTCACCCGTGGCTTACCTCTCCCTAAACAATACTCTCCCCCGCTCACTGGCTCACCTTAGCCCATACGTCTCCCTGTACTGGCTCACCTCTCCGTATACACCTCTCCCCCCAGACTCATCTCTCCCTATATACCCCTCCCCCATGGCTCACGTGTTCCTATACACCCCTCCCCAATGGCTCACCTCTTCCTATATACCCCTAACAATGGCTCACCCCTCCCCCGTGGCTCACCTCTCCCCATACACCCCACCCCCATGGCTCACCTCTCCCTATACACCCCTCCCCCATGGCTCACCTTACCCTATACACCCTGCCCCCATGGCTCACCTCTCCCTATACAACCCCTCCCCTCTGGCTCTCCTCTCCCTATACACCCCACCCCAATGGCTCACCTCTCCCTATACACCCCTCCCCAATGTCTCACCTCTCCCCATACACCCCTCCCCCATGGCTCACCTCTCCCCATACACCCCTCCCCCATGGCTCACCTCTCCCCATACACCCCTCCCCCATGGCTCACCTCTCCCTATACAGCCCTCCCCCATGGCTCACCTCTCCCTTTTGCAGCCCTCCCCCATGGCTCACCTCTCCCTCTCCAGCCCTCCCACATCGCTCACCTCTCCCTATACAGCCCTCCCCCATGGCTCACCTCTCCCTATATAGCCCTCCCCCATGGCTCACCTCTCCCTATACACCTCTCCCCCGTGGCTCACCTCTCCCTATACACCTCTCCCCCCTGGCTCATCTCTCCCTATATACCCCCTCCCCCGTGGCTCACGTCTCCCTATACACCCCTCCCCAATGGCTCACCTCTTCCTATACACAATCCCCAATGGATCACCCCTCCCTATACACACCTCCCCCATGGCTCACCTCTCCCCATACACCCCTCCCTACGGCTTACCTCTTCCTGTACACCCCTCCCCAATGGCTCACCTCTCCCTATACACCCTGCCCCCAAGGCTCACTTTGCCCTATACACCCCTCCCCCGTGGCTCACCTCTCCCTAAACAACACTCTCCCCCCTCACTGGCTCACCTTCGCCCATACGTCTCCCTATACTGGCTCACCTCTCCCTATACACCTCTCCCTATACACCCCCTCCCCTCTGGCTCACCTCTCCCTATACACCCTTCCCCCATGGCTCACCACTCCATGTACACCACTCCCACAAGGCTCACCTCTTCCTATACACACCTCCCTCATGGCTCACGTCTTCCTATACACCCCTCCCCCATTGCTCATCCCTTCCTATACACCCTGCCCCCATGGCTTACCCCTTCCTATACACCCTCCCCCATGGCTCACCTCTTCCTATACACCCCTCCCCATGGCTCATCTCTCCCTATACACTCCTCCCCCATGGCTCACCTCTCCCTATACATCCCTCCTCCCATGGCTCAGCTCTCCCTATACACCCCTTTCCCATGGCCCACTTATCCCTATACACCTCTCCCCCCTGGCTCACCTCTCCCTATACACCTCTCCCCCCTGGCTCATCTCTCCCTATACACCTCTCCCCCCTGGCTCATCTCTCCCTATATACCCCTCCCCCGTGGCTCACGTCTCCCTATACACCCCTCCCCAATGGCTCACCTCTTCCTATACACACATCCCCAATGGATCACCCCTCCCTATACACACCTCCCCCCATGGGTCAGCTCTCCCTATACACCCCTTTCCCATGGCCCACCTATCCCTATACACCCCGCCCCCATGGCTCACCCCTTCCTATACACCCTCCCCCATGGCTCACCTCTTCCTATACTCCCTTCCCCCATGGCTCACCTCTCCCTATACATCCCTCCCCCCATGGCTCACCTCTCCCTATACATCCCTCCCCCCATGGCTCACCTCTCCCTATACACCCCTTTCCCATGGCCCACCTATCCCTATACATCCCTCCCCCATGCCTCACCTCTCCCTATACACCCCTCTCCCATGGCTCACCTTTCCCTATACACCCCTCCCCTGTGGTATACCTCTCCCTAAACAACACACTCCCCCCTCACTGGTTCACCTTAGCCCATACGTCTCCCTATGCTGGCTCACCTCTCCCTATACACCTCTCCCTAAACAGTCCTCCTCCCTTGCTCACCTCTCCCTATACACCCCTCCCCCCTTGCTCCCCTCTCCCCATACACCCCTCCCGCATGGCTCACCTCGCCCCATACACCCAATCCCCATGGCTCACCTCTCCCTATACACCCCATCCCCATGGCTGACCTCTCCCTACACACCCCTCCCCCATGGCTCACCTCTCCCTATACACCACACCCCCATGGCTAACCTCTCCCTATACACCCCTCCCCCATGGCTAACCTCTCCCTATACACCCCTCCCCCATGGCTAACCTCTCCCTATACACCCCTCCCCCATGGCTAACCTCTCCCTATACACCCCTCCCCCATGGCTAACCTCTCCCTGTACACCCCGTCCCCATGGCTCACCTCTTCCTTTAAACACCTCCCCCATGGCGCACCTGTCCCCATACAACCCTCCCCCAAGGCTGACCTTACCCGATACACCCCTTTCCCATGGCTCACCTCTCCCTATACACCCCTCCCCCATGGCTCACCTTACCCGATACACCCCTCTCACATGGCTCACCTCTCCCTATACACCCCTCTCACATGGCTCACCTCTCCCTATACACCCCACCCACATGGCTCACCTTATCCTATACCCCCTCCCTACACAGGCTCACCTTTCCCTATACACCCCGCCCCCATGGCTCACCTTGCCCTTTACACCCTTCCCCCGTGGCTTACCTCTCCCTAAACAACACTCTCCCCCCTCACTGGCTCACCTTAGCCCCTACGTCTCCCTATACTGGCTCACCACTCCCTATACACCTCTCCCTGTACACGCCACCCCTATGGCTCACCTCTCCCTATACACCCCACCCCTTTGGCTCACTACCCCATACACCCCTCCCCCATAGCTCACCTTACCCTACATCTTTCCCCCATGGCTCACCTCTCCCTAAACAACACTCTCCCCCATCACTGGCTCACCTTAGCCCATATGTCTCCCTATACTGGCTCACCTCTCCTTATACACCCCTCTCCCCGGCTCACCTCTCCCTATATACCCCTCCCCCATGGCTCACCTCTTCCGATACATCCCTCTCCCATGGCTCACCTCTTCCTATTCACCCCTCCCCCCCATGACTCACCTCCTCCTATACAACCCTCCACCATGGCTCACCTCTTCCTATACAACCCTCACCCATGTCTCACCTGTCCCCATATACCTCTCCCCCATGGCTCACCTCTCCCTATACACCCCTTCCCCATGGGTCACCTCTGTCTATACACCCCTCCCCCATGGCTCACCTGTCCCCATACACCCCACCCCCCATGGCTCACCTTTCCCTATACACCCCTTTCCCATGGCTCACCTCTTGTTTAACACTCCTCACCCATGGCCCACCTCGTCCCATACACTCCTCCCCCATGGCTCACCTCTCCCTATACACCCCTCCCCCATGGCTCACCTCTCCCTATACACCCCTCCCCCATGGCTCACCTCTCCCCAAACACCCCTCCCCCATGGCTCACCTCTCCCCATACACCCCTTCCACATGGCTCACCTCTCCCCATACACCCCGCCCCCATGACTCACCTCTCCCTATACACCCCTCCCCCATGGCTCACCTCTTCCTATATACCCCTCCCACATGGCTCACTTCTTCCTATCCACCCCTCCCCAAGGCTCACCTCTTCCTATCTACCCCTCGCCAATGGCTCACCTCTCCCTATACATCCCTCCACCATGGCTCACCTCTCCCTATACACCCCTCCCCCATGGCTCACCTCTTCCTATTCACCCCCCCTCATTGCTCACCTCCTCCTATACAACCCTCCCCCATGGCTCACCTCTTCCTATACAACCCTCCCCCATGGCTCACCTGTCCCCATACCTCTCCCCCATGGTTCACCTCTCCCTATACACCCCTTCCCCATGGGTCACCTCTGCCTATACACCCCACCCCCCATGGCTCACCTCTCCCTATATACCCCTTTCCCATGGCTCACCACTTCTTGTACACCCCTCCCCCATGGCTCACATCGTCCCATACACTCCTCCCCGATGGCTCACCTCTCCCTATACACCCCTCCCCCATGGCGCACCTCTCCCCATACACCCCTCCCCCATGGCTCACCTCTCCCCATACACCCCTTCCACATGGCTCACCTTTCCCTATACACCCCTCCCCCATGGCTCACCTCTCCCTATACAGGCCTCCCCCATGGCTCACCTCTCCCTATACACCCGTCCCCCATGGCTCACCTCTCCCTATACACCCCTCCCCCATGGCTCACCTCTCCCTCTACACCCCTCCCCCATGGCTCACCTTACCCTATACACCCCTTTCCCATGGCTCACCTCTCCCTATACACCCCTCCCCCATGGCTCACCTCTCCCTGTACACCCCTCCCCCTTGGCTCACCTTACCCTATTTCCCTCTTTCCCATGGCTCACCTTACCCTATACACCCCTCCCACATGGCTCACCTTATCCTATACCCGCTCCCTACACAGGCTCACCTTTCCCTATACACCCCACCTGCATGGCTCACCTTGCCCTATACACCCCTCCCCCGTGGTTCACCTCTCCCTAAACAACACTCTCCCCCCTCACTGGCTCACCTTAGCCCATACGTCTCCCTATACTGGCTCACCTCTCCCTATACACCCCTCCCCCCTGGCTCACCTCTCCCTGTATACCCCTCCCCCATGGCTCACCACTCCATGTACACCCCTTCACCACTGGCTCACCTTTCCCTATACACCCCTCCCCCATGGCTCACCTCTCCCTGTCCATCATTTCCCCACTGGTTCACCTTACCCTATACCCCCCTATACTTGTTCATTTTTCCCTCTCCTGCTTCACCTGTCCCTAAGCTCACCCTACACTGGCCCATCTGTCCCTATACTCCTCCTATACTGGCTCACCTGTCCCTATAGTACTCCTACACTAGCTCACCTGTCCCTATACTCCTCCTACACTGGCTCACCTGTCCCTATACTCCTCCTACACTGGCTCACCTGTCCCTATAGTACTCCTACACTAGCTCACCTGTCCCTATACTCCTCCTACACTGGCTCACCTGTCCCTATATTCCTCCTACACTGGCTCATATGTCCCTAAGCTCACCCTACACTGGCTCACCTGTCCCTATATTCCTCCTACACTGGCTCTCCTGTCCCTATATTCCTCCTACACTGGCTCTCCTGTCCCTATACTACTCCTACACTGGCTCTCCTGTCCCTATACTACTCCTACACTGGCTCATATTCCCTAAGTTCACCCTACTCTGGCTCCCCCTGCACTGGTTCACCTCTCCCTGAGCTTACCCAAAACTGACTGGCTCCCCACTCCTCCTGTGTTGCATCATTCTACAGCTAAGCAAAAGTATATACAGTACTGCAGTCAAAAACCTTTGCAATGCTGCAGTCAGTGCTTGCTAGACTCCATGGTGGAGGTGTCAGGACTGAAACTGCTGTGTATGCGCAAGGTCTCGTAAGTGGGGGGAAGTGTGTCTTGGACATGTGCTCGAGGCAGCTGCAGGGCAGTGTTGAAAGTTGGTGGGTCTTCGTCACTTATGTAGACAGGAGATCCATGAGCTGTATTACTGATGGTTGGAGGGATCTCCTCCTGTTTGTTTTGCCACCACTTGCGTATAGTCTGAATGCATTTCCGCACAATGATCATGAACATATCGATGAAGAACACCTCCACAAACTCGATGATGCAAACAACTGAACAGCTCAACCACAGACCCAGCTGGCCTCCAAAGTTCGACAATAAAGTGACAATCTGGGATGAGAGAGTAGAGATACTAGATTAACTGCAGAGATAATGACAGTAACTTGAACTGGGGGAGCGGGATGTCTGCAAGTTGCAGATGGGGATATCCTGATCAGAACACTGGACTGACATTTTAAAAAATTCTTTGACAGGATGTGGACTTTATTCACTAGGCATCATCTGTTTCCCATCACTAATTGCTCTTTAAAAAAGTACCTTCTTGGAGAACTGCAGTCCATGTGATGTAGGTAGACACACAGTGCCATTAGGAAGGGAGCTTCAGGATTGTGATCCAACAGTGATCTAGTTCCAAGTCAGGATGGTGAGTGGCTTGGAGAGGAAATTAAAGGTGGTGTCTTTGCAGGCATCTTCTGCCCTTGTCCTTCTTGGTGGCACAGTTTGGAAGCTAGGAAGGTGCTTTCAAAGGGGTCTTGCTACTTTCCAGCAGTGTATTGTGTAGATTGTATACTGCTGCCACTGCTGGTGGGGAATGGAGTGAATGTTCCAAGTGGCTGATGGGGAGCCAATCAAATCAGTTGCTTTTTCGTGGATGGTCATAGAGTCATAGAGCAGCACAGCATGGAAATAGACCCTTCAGTCCCACTCCTCCATGCTGACCAGATAGCCTCAATCAATCTAGTCCCATTTGCCAGCACTTGGCCCATGTCCCTCTAATCCTTCCTCTTCATAAAAACATCCAGGTGCCTTTAAAATGTTGTAATTTTACACACACCTAACACTTCTTCTGGCAGCTCGTGCCATTCATGCACCACCCTCTGAATGAAAATGTTGCCTCTTAGGTCCCTTTTAAATCTTTCCCCTCTCACCCTAAACCTATGCCCTCGAGCTTAAGACACCCCTACCCTGACCATTCACCTTATCCATGCATCTCTTGAATTCATAAACTTCTATAAGGTCACCCCTTGGGCTCTGATGCTCCAGGGAAAACAGACCCAGCCTATTCAGCCTCTCCCTAGAGCTCAAACCCTTCAACCCTGGCAACATCCTTGTAATTCTCTTCTGAACCCTTTCAAATTTCAGATCTTATCTATAACAGGGAGACCAGAATTGAATCAGTATTCTATTCACCATTATCCTGTACGGCCGCAACATGACCTCCCAACTCCTATACTCAATGCACTGACCAATAAAGGAAAGCATTCAAAGTTTGTGAGAAGATTTGTAGCTCGGGTGCTCGTTGTTGTGGTTCTGTTCGCCGAGCTGGGAATTTGTGTTGCAGACGTTTCGTCCCCTGTCTAGGTGACATCCTCAGTGCTTGGGAGCCTCCTGTGAAGCGCTTCTGTGATCTTTCCTCCGGCATTTGCAGTGGTTTGAATCTGTCGCTTCCGATTGTCAGTTCCAGCTGTCCGCTGCAGTGGTCGGTATATTGGGTCCAGGTCGATGTGCTTATTGATTGAATCTGTGGATGAGTGCCATGCCTCTAGGAATTCCCTGGCTGTTCTCTTTTTGGATTATCCTATAATAGTAGTGTGGTCCAAGTCGAATTCATGTTGCTTGTCATCTGCGTGTGTGGCTACTAAGGATAGCTGGTCGTGTCGTTTTGTAGCTAGTTGGTGTTCATGGATGCGGATTGTTAGCTGTCTTCCTGTTTGTCCTATGTAGTGTTTTGTGCAGTCCTTGCATGGGATTTTGTACACTACATTGGTTTTGCTCATGCTGGATATTGGGTCCTTCGTTCTGGTGAGTTGTTGTCTGAGAGTGGCTGTTGGTTTGTGTGCTGTTATGAGTCCTAGTGGTCGCAGTAGTCTGGCTGTCAGTTTGGAAATGCTTTTGATGTATGGTAGTGTGGCAAGTCCTTTGGGTTGCGGCATGTCCTCCTTCCATTGACTTTCCCTTAGGCATCTGTTGATGAAATTGCGCGGGTATCCATTTTTGCAGAATACATTGTATAGGTGTTCTTCTTCCTCTTTTTGCAGTTCTGGTGTACTGCAGTGTGTTGTGGCCCTTTTGAATAGTGTCTTGATGCAACTTCTTTTGTGTGTTTTGGGGTGGTTGCTTTCGTAGTTTAGGACTCATAACAGCACACAAACCAACAACCACTCTCAGACAACAACTCACCAGAACGAAGGACCCAATACCCAGCATGAGCAAAACCAATGTAGTGTACAAAATCTCTTCCAGCACTATACAAAACACTACATAGGACAAACAGGAAGACAGCTAACGATCCGCATCCATGAACACCAATTAGCCACGAAACGACACAACCAGCTATCCTTAGTAGCCACACATGCAGATGACTAGCAACATGAGTTCGACTGGGACAACACTACTATTATAGGGCAAGTCAAACAGAGAACAGCCAGGGAATTCCTAGAGGCATGGCACTCATCCATAGATTCAATCAATTAGCACATCGACCTGGACCCAATATACCGACCACTGCAGCGGACAGCTGGAACTGACAACTGGAAGCAGCAGATTCAAACCACTACAAATGCCAGAGGAAAGATCACAGGAGGCTCCCAAGCACTGAGGATGTCACCTAGACAGGGGACGAAACGTCTGCAACACAAATTCCCAGCTCGGCGAACAGAACCACAACAAAGGAAAGCATACTAAACGCCTTCTTAATCACCCTGTCTACTCTCGTCTCTGTCTACCTGCACCCCAAGGCATCTCTGTTTGGCAACACTCCCCAGGACCTTACCATAAAGTGTATAAGTCCTGCCCTAATTTGCCTTTTCAAAATGCAGCACCTCACATTTATCTAAATTAAACTCCATCTGCCACTCCTTGGCCCAGTGGTCCCATTGTAATCTGAGGTAACCTTTGTCGCTGTCTACTACACCTCCAATTTTGGTGCCATCTGCAAATCTACTAGCCATATCTTCTGCATTCAAATACAAATCATTTATATAAATGACAAAAAGTAGTGCACCCAGCACCAATTCTTGCGGAACATTGGCACACTGCTGGTCACAGGCCTCCAGGCTGAAAAGCAAGCCTCCCATACCATCCTCTGAGTTCTATCTTCAAGCCAATTTTGTATCCAAATGGCTAGTTCTCTTGTTGATTATTCTGAATTAGTCCTTGCCTTTCCAAATACATGTAAATCCTGTTCCTCAGAATCCCCTCTAAAAACTTAGTCACCACTGATGTTAGTCTCTCTGGTCTATAGTTCCCTGGCTTTTCCTTACCACCTTTCTTAAATAATGGCACCATATTAGACAACCTCCACTCTTCTTGCACCTCTGTGGCTGTCGATGATACAAATATCTCAGCAAGGGTCCCAGCAATCTCTTCCCTAGCTTCTCTGATCAGGTCCTGGGGTTTTATCAACCATTATGCATTTTAAGATGTCCAGCATCTCTTCTTCTGTAATATGGACACTTTTCATTATATCGCTATTTGTTTTCACAAGTTCACTAGCTTGAGTATCCTTCTCTAGAGTAAAAACAGATGCAAAATACTCGTTTAGTATCTCACCCATCTTGTGCAGTTCCACATGGGGGTGTCAAAGTTCCTGAGTGTTGTTAGAGCTGCACCCATTGAAACAAGTAGGGAGTGTTCCATCACACTCCTGAGCTGTCCATTGTAAATGATGGACAGGCTTTGGAAGGTAAATCTTTTGCTCCAGATTTCTAGCCTCTGACTGCTTTTGTAGCCACAGTATTTATGAGGCTGGACCAGTTCAGTTCTGTCACTGGTGACTCAGGCTGTTGAAAGTGGAGAATTCACCAGTGATAATGCTATTGAATGTGAAGGGGAGATGATTATTTCCAGACACTTGTGTGTACTTAAGATGTAGGAGCAGGAGTGAGCCATTCAGCCCTGAAATATTGTCCCACCATTAAACAGGACCCCAGGCCTGAACTCATCTTTCACGCTAGCTCCTCATCGCCCTCAACTCCCTGATACAGTAGTCCCCCATACCCACTGGGGATACATTCCAAGACCTACCATGGAAGCCTGAAACCATGGATACATGCAAACTCATTCATTTCATTGGGAAATTTACCTTCCCGGCAGTCCCCAGTCTGGTTCCGGAAGGTTTCCTATAATGTGTTCGGGTCGCGGGTAACTGAAACTGTGAAAAACGATTCCACAGATACAGAGGTTGCTCTGTATTTTAGAAGTCTATCTAATTCCTCTTTGAATATTTTCAGTGATCTAGCCTCCACAGCTCTTGGTTTAGAGAATTCCAGACATCATCTACTCTATGGGAGAAGAAATTCTGTCCCATCTCAGTAATAAGTGATTGTCCCCTTATCCTGTAATTATTTTGCTTAGTTCAAGATTTCCCCACTGGTGAAAACATCTTCTCAGCATGTATCCTGTCAAGGTCTCTCAGAATTTTAATTGTTTCAATAACATCATCCCCTCATTCTTCTAAATTGTTACGAATAAAGGCCTAAAATGTTTACAGGTAGTCATTCTTGATAAGTCAACATTTTCATCCCAGAAATCAGCTTAGTGAATTTCTTTTGACCTGTCTTGAGTGCCAGTAATCCTTCTCAAATACAGGGACCAAACTTTACACAGCATCCAGGTGTGGCCTTACCAACACCCTGTACATTTGAAACATGACTTCACTGTTTTTACCAATATCACCAATACCCTGGCAATAAAGGCCAAAATTCTATTCGCCTTCTTAATTACTTGCTGCACCTGTATGCTAGCTTAGTGTGTTTCATGCATAAAAACACCCAGATCCCTCAGCACTGTTTTTTTTAGGAGTTTTTCTCTATTTAACTAATATTTGCATTTTAATTCTTCCTATCAAAGTACCTGACTTCAGACATCCCTACATTCAACTCTATGTGCCAGGTTTTACCCACTCACTCAACCATCACTATATCCCCATTTAAAATGTCAGGGAGTTGAGGGCGTTGAGGAGCCAGCGTGAAAGATGGGTTCAGGCCTGGGGTCCTGTTTAATGGTGGGACAATGTTTTTGGGGCCAAATGGCCCTCTCCTGCTCCTACATCTTATATTCACACAAGTGTCAGGTAATAATCATCCCCTTCACATTCAATAGCATTATCACTGGTGAATTCCCCACTTTCAACAGCCTGAGTCACCAGTGACAGAACTGAACTGGTCCAGTCTTAAAAAATATTGTTTGATGACATTGTGAAGTGCATTAGGAATTTTTCATATACATACAATTTGCTGTGTTGAGGTGCCTGTACCACTGAGATGGGAACTGTTACCAATTTTCCAATCACTAAGCCATTGGCAGTGAGACTGTGCTGTTGTTCATTTTGCTCAGCACAGAATGATGAGCAAACCTGAGACCTTCCTTCTCCATTTGGCTCAGGAAGGCACAATAAGCTTTACAGACCATTATGTAGGTTTCAATACTTACATTATTTGCAGCTATTTCAGAGATGTTCCTCTGATTGAGATCTTTGTAGAAGACGCTCAGATTGGCCAACTCATTCCTATCAAAGAAAGATCATGAAATCTGTGCCCTCTGTTATATACAGGCCCAATGGACGCAGGCATAAAGATGAGAAATATGCTAGATCCCGCTCATTTACTCTTATTGTATGGATTTCCAGTCAAGGAAGAAAGACTTGCATTTTTTCCCTATGGGATGTGAGTGTCACTGTCTGGGCCAGCATTTGTTGCCACCCTGACATGCCCTTGATCTGCCTTTCTGAACCACTGCAATCTCTGTTGTACAGGGACATCCACAGTGCTGTTAGGGAGGATGGTGCTGAATTTTTATATACTGAAGTGGAGGAACAGTGATATATTTTCATGTTAGGTTGGTGTGTGTGACTTGGAGTGAAACTTGCAGATTTCCAAATATCAGCTACCCTTGTGCTTCTAAGTGGCAGAGACCACATGTTTGGAAGTTGCTGACAAAGGAAACTAGGTGAGTTGTTGCAATATAATTTGTGACTGGTGCACACTGCCTCCATAGTTCATCAATGGTGAAGAGAGTGAATGTTGATGGTAGATTAGATTCCCTACAGTGTGGAAACAGGCCCTTCGGCCCAACTAGTCTACACCGGCCCTCGGAAGAGTAACCCACCCAGACCCATTTCCCTCTGACTAATGCACCTAACACTACGGGCAATTTAGCATGGCCAATTCACCTAACCTGCACATCTTTGGACTGTGGGAAGAAACCGGAGCACCCGGAGAAACCCATGCAGACACGGGGAGAACGTGCAAACTCCACACAGTCGCCGGAGGCTGGAATTGAACCTGCGACCCTGGTGCTGTAAGGCATCAGTGCTAACCACTGAGCCACCGTGCCACCCCTTTGAGGTAGCAATCCTCAGGGCTGCTTCGTTTTGGATGGAGTTGAGTTTCTTGAGTATTGTTGGACCTGCACCCATCCAGGCAAGTGAGGAAAGTATTCTATCACACTCCTGACTTGTGTCTTATGGATGGTGGACAAACACTGGTGTGACAGGAATTGATTTACTCACTGCACTTACACCTGCAATATTAACCTAGTTGATCCAGTTCAGTTTCTGGTCAGTGGTAAGCTCCAGTGAGAGTGGGGATTCATTGATTGCAATGTCAAGGTATGTTGTATATGGTGCCTTAAACAACCTCAGAATGCCCTAAATTATTTAAAGGTAATGAAGTACTGCTTGAAGTGCAAATATTACTGTTAAGAAAGGAAATCAATTCCCATTCATTCCCATTGCACATAATCCCAATGGATAATCTTCCTTCCCATCTGTTTGTTGAACATTTGGTGTCAGGAGTTTCTGCTGAACACTACAAACACTTGGCTAATTTTATAGGCATATGAGAGTGTAACTGTGTTGATAGTATGTGTAGGATAGCGTGTGCGCACATACGCGTCTGTGTGTCTTTGTGTGTGTGTGTGAGAGAGTATGTGAGTAATAACACGTGAGTGAGAGAGTGAATGAGAAATAGAGTGTGAGTGAGATAGATCGTGAGTTAGAGTGTGAAAATGTGAGCGTGTATGTATAAGTAAGAGAGTTTGTGAGAGAGAGAGAGTGAGAGAGAGAGAGTGTGTGAATAAGAAATATGATTCAGATGAAGAATTAGCGGGAAGGTCCATTTTGTGTTGTGCAATGCAGCTCCCTCAGGAAATTTGGACAAGTTAACAACTTAGAGCTTACTTTCTTAAAGTTCTGTTTCCAGGGATCCCTTTTTCCCAACTCAGAAGACGAAGAGTCCACTCCTATTTGAAGAAGGACAATGGAGTAAAATAATGTCATCATCACATTCAGCCAAGCATTAGCTCAATACCGCCTTCTGAATCGCTCTCCTTTCTCTCGCTTGTGTTTTTGTTTGCATCCCTGGATCTGTGTGTATCTTTGTTATAGATTTGCATGTATTTTGAGCTGTATGTTTATGTCTAAGTGTCTGAGTAAGTCAGGATGTGAGAGAGATTGTGGGTAATTGAATATCTATTTGTTTATGTTTGATTGCGAATGAATGTTTTACTGGTACCTGTTCAACTCGACTGCTAAACAATGCTTTCTTTTAAACTCATTTCTCATTCAATACAATCCAATAATAAATGAATAATCCAGGTCCCAGAGAATTGATACATCTCACCTCAGATGCTGATGAAGGCCACTGAGCAACACTCATGGTCATTGTCCATTCCTTGGAACTGTAGAAAGACCACACAAAGTATTACCTGAGTGAGTCAGAAACTAATAAAAAGAAAAATAGATAAATTTATCTGGATGCTGACTCTGCACTGGCAGAAGCAACATCTAACCAGATATCAAAACAAGAACAGTATTGAACTGAAAAATAGTTGCAGACAGCATTCTTTACTGAAAACAAAAATGCTGGAGATCATAGTGGGTCATCTAGACTCGAAATGTTAGCTTGCTTTCTCTCCATGGATGCTGCCTGACTCACTGTGATCTCCAGCATTTTTTGATTTCAGTACAGATTCTAGAATTTGCAGTAATTTGCTCCAGCATTCTTTACTAAATATTCGGACAGTCTGATAATCTAAATATCGAGGGGGAAATACATTTCTCTGTATTGAGTGCTGAGGAGGAACAGTGTTGTAACTGCAATGGGGAATATTTGCACTTCTGTATCTTTCATGAGTCTGTCCAGTCTCTCAGAGTTGGGGAAAGATTGTCAGGTTTTGAGCCTCAGGAACTTACTGACAGGCAGGTCGACAGGTCTTCTGGCAAACCAACTGCTCCTGAATAAACTGGCTGTGCAGCCTGTAATAGCAGAAAACTGTGGGAAAACAAAAGCAGTTTCTTAAACAGTCACATGTACAACAATATTCTTGCTTGTTATAAATATAGAGTTAAGTCTATGTAATTTAAGATTCTCACTATACCTATGTGAAGAAGTGCTTCCTTATTTCAATTTTGAAGTTGGCCAAATTTTAATTTGAAGATTATTAACCCTAGTTCTGGACTATTCCACCCAGTCCTCCCACTGTCCCCCAAATACACAAAGTAACTTCTCAAGTCATATGTTTCGATACCAACCATCGGTGACTTGTGACTGGGGCAGACTTCTGCCACCAATCCTCCTTTCTACTATTTCAAAATTAACAATTTAGCCTCTCAGGGGCACTGTCGAGAAAATCAAAATTTCTAAGGAAACTTCTCAAATTTAAATTAGAATATCATTTTATGGGATGATGACTGAACCCAGCCCCATTGGTGGCCACTAATTGCAGAAGAATTTTCTTTCTGAGTAATTAGACATTAGTAGGTTAGTTAGCTACTGATGTGGCACTGTAACAAAAAGTCTAAAGGTAAACAGAAACTTATCAAAATTAAACTGAGGGCCTTGATGATGGCCTTCATGCTCATGCAAAGCCCACTGATCAGCAAAGAGTCCTTCTTTCTATACTAAGTCTAAGAGGTACCAAATTAGCAGTGGTAGAGTATAAAACATTATTGAGTCTTAGCAAGAGGAGGAACAAGAAGATGTAACTTATTGCATTCCAGCAATAGATACAAGGTACATGGACAATTAGGTACAATCACAAAGGGTATTAGGAGTCAGAGATGATGTGTCTGCTGCCATCAGATTGCTAGATTGCTTCTTCTCCATCTTACGGCTATGTGTCATCCTTAGATTGGCTGGAAATGATTGCAGCTTCAACATGAATCTTTTCAGAAGCGTTACCTTTTACCAAATCTCTGGTTAAATCCTGCAACAATTTTAAATACCCCTCACCCTTTCTCCAAACATCCTGCTGGACATTCTTCCCCTAATCATTAGTTTCAAAAGGAATGAATCAGCAATTCAATTTGTGACTGTTTGTGTGGACCTTGTGTGAATGACCACCGTATCCAAATACTTAGAGGCTACATTATTTCAAAGGGATTCTCTATATGATCATCTTTGGCTGGGATAAAATTCTACCCAAGTGAAAAAAATCTACAGACTGGGGAAGTGTGAACTCACTCCATCCTGGGTAGGTTTTGTGGTTACAATACTCTGCTTTCACTGGTAATGGCTTCTCATAATGGCCACAGCCACACCTACGAATCATCTCCATCTGAAAACATGAGTGCAGGCACATCTGTGTGCAAATCAGAAAATAAGCCATAGGTTAAGGTGCAAACTTTATCCTTAATCATTAGGTCTATTTTGCCTTTTATTTCCCAAAAATTATAAGATTGGCCAAAAATACATGACAAAACATTTTAATTTGAACATTACATATTTTCAAGAAACTTGTTCCCATACAGCATGTTCCACTTGATACAGTTGTAATAGACTTAATATTTACACAACATATACAGCCAAGAATGATAACATCTCAAATTGGGAATTCCAGAAGTGTAATAGATATAAACTCCGATATAGACAACAGCACAGATACTTTAATGGTCAAATTGATATTGGGGCAGCACAGGCTAGAGTTATACTTTGGGATCATATGGAATTGCCGATGTAGCTGACTGTATGGAGGATATCTGGGAAATTGAACTTTCTGATGGGCAAACTCCCTTCCATCTAGAACCATCCATAAAATTACATTTATAGAATTTGGAATTATGACTTTCTTAAGCTTAATAATTAACCAGGAAAAAGATTAAAAACTCATCATAACTCCTTGGTAACTATTAAACTGAACCCTGACTCATCACTGATGATCCCCATGTACATCATCCTCCTACTACGTGCCTTACATCTTCTAGACCATTGACAACATCTCCCCCATGATAATGCAGCCCCCTCCTCCTGCTGGACCTGACACTCCCCTGCCCCCCCACACCGTTGCTGGCCTACCCTTCTGAAACTGATTACTTTACCCCACTCTTGGCTACAATATCCAAGACTTGACTGGACAATGGCCTAAACATCAACACCTTCCCCCCTCCAGGACCTGACAAACTCCTGACCCGAGTCAACGCACCCCTCTACCACAGGTTTGATTGCTTCCCTGGATGTCATTCCACCTACGTCATGTGCCGACACCCTCAGAACAAACACCTTCTTCCTTCCCATCCCCAGTGGTGGACCCCAGGCCCAGCTACACTGTCCACTTGGATCTGCCCCAACATACCTCCCCAAACCACCCTTGGATCTGACAACCCTCTGACATCAATAGTTCTTGCTCCATTTCTGTCCCTTTGTTAGCCTGATCTGCCCTGGAACAAAGGCACACCCACACTCCTGCCTTTGAACCCCTCTCAGATGTGTTTCACCCATCAAATCCATCAATGTTACTGCTGCTAGACCTGACATGCCCTCAATCTCTGATCTATCCTAAGCACACATACACTTACCTGGCACCCTGATATCCCAACTCCCACTAAGGTAACACCCTTACCTTTACCATGCATACTTACTCCATCACAGGAGCTGGCAAAGTGATTTACTGTGCTACTAATTTCCTCCTTCTCCTCCCTCTGTTGGTTCATGAGAGTGATGATGCCTTACCTCATGGATTCAGACACACTGCTAGTCTTGTACACCTCCAGCATGTCTTTGCCAAGCAAATCTAGTAAAAATGAATACAGCTCATCGCTCCTGTGACTTTTTGCTTTATCAAAATACTCATTGGTCTTGCTCTTCCAGAGTTAGAAGCTTGTCCATATTCTCCCACAAGCTGCTGTCCAAGACCTTTGGGATCAAGGACTGGAATACTGGGAGAATGTGCTGTCTGAGATTTATGTTAAAGGGAATCCTCAAAATGTCAGACTGTGGTGACATTAAACAGCCATCTTCTTCCTTCAGGAAAAATCTGCTAATCATAGCACGCTCCTAATGTACCTTCTGAAAGAAGAAACACAAATTTGTCCTTGCCTGTACCATGGAGCAGACTTTGGACTGGAAGATAATTTTTAAATCCTCTGAATCGAACAACGGGCCTAGTCTTTGCTTCTTGGAGATTCCCCTTGACATTGATTCCCATTGACTTCATCCAGACCATATTTTGCATGATTTTCCGGAGTTGGCACCTAATGATTTCTTTCTACACCATTACAATTCTGTCATTCTGTGATTCCCTTTGCTTCTCTATCATCTTCTGAAAACCTTTGAAGGTGAAGAACTTCCTCAGGTTCACTTTGACTGCTTCCCACCAATGTCCTGAGATTCAAAGGGGGTTTCATGGCTTTCCAAACATTGAAATCCTCTTAAGTTCTCGAATGTTTTCTTGGGTCAGCAGACTCACATTCAGTTTCTATGTCCATCTGCTAACTGTCTAGTCTTACTGTATGTGGCAGTCAGCCAGTAGGAGGCAGTGGTCAGAGAAGAACATTTGTCTGATACTGGTGGATCCAAGCCTTAAAGCACAGGACACAAACAGATAATATTATCTTGACCAGGTCAGTCAGTACTATAGTCCATTTGCAAGCTGGCTGAAGACATGCAACTTGTCACTATTCTTTCCATTGTTTCCATCAGTAGTCTAGTCATGATGTCCAAAGTGCTGTTGGCCCTGCTGAATCATCCAACGGCAACAATGATGATGCAGTTGAAGTCACTTTCCAGAATGACCAGTCTGGACATTGGCAGAAGCGACTGGAGGTGAAGGGTGACCAGTGCTTGCTATTTTGAGCTGTGAAATACATGTTAGGAACCAGAGTGCAGGATTTGAGGAGTTATGAGGAGGCGTCTATCCATCTTCTCCTTAATTTTGGAGATGGTGGATGTGTATCGCTAGAGCAGAATACATCCAGCAGAGGTACCAGATTGATGGCATCTTCGACCACCATTGTGATTACTGGATGTAGGAGCAAAGAGCTGTATCACATCCTACTGCAGAAGCAGCTAGTCAGCTTTAGTCTTGGTCAGGTAATTCAAAGTTGAAACACATTGTCTAATAGGCATAACACTATGCATGTTAACTGATGTCATCTGAACAACCATTTTTAGAAATGTCACCATTTGTCTTTTACAATTGCAGTCATCTTCTGTACTCCCAGAGTGGTCACAAATTATTTCACTTTTTGTGGGTCAAGGAAGCCATTCTGGTCTGCTCCATTTGTCCAGTCCAGATGGCATTGTTTGGTCTATGCAAAGTTTGGATTATTCCCTATTGACTGTTCTCCTCCCATATTAGTTCCCCTTTGAGGGCATTGCTGTTCCCTGCTTCCCCGAGCTGAGAATTTTACTGCTCCAGAGTGAGGATGTGCTTGTCTCGCTGCTTCGTAGTTAGTGCATGTTTCCCATTTCACTGTCCACAATGGATTGTGCCTCGGTGTTGTCTCCAGTTCCCTACAGCATTGTGACTCCTTCTCAAGTGTCATCCTTCCCTTTCCTTATCTAAAAAGCACTTGTTGTCTCTGTTGTAAGGGTGTGGTTTCTTGCTGGTGGTTTGAGATGTGAACAAAGATAGGTAGAGGGACAGGTAGTGTTGAGGAACTGAGGAGGCTGCAGAAGGACTTGGAAAAGCTAGGACAGTGGGTAAAGAAGTGGCAGATGGAAAACAGTGTGGAAAAATGTGATGTTTTGCACTTTGATCGAAGAATTGAAGCATTGTCTATTTTGTAAATGGGGAAACACTTTGGATATCTGAATCACAAAAGGACTTCGGAGTTCTAGTACAGGATTCTCTTAAG
Source organism: Chiloscyllium plagiosum (assembly GCF_037043375.1). NCBI lineage: Eukaryota > Metazoa > Chordata > Chondrichthyes > Orectolobiformes > Hemiscylliidae > Chiloscyllium > Chiloscyllium plagiosum. Next base: position 31,197,945 of record NW_028270158.1, read on the forward strand.
ATTAACATGCAGGTTCAGTGGCAGTTGGGAAGGCAAATGCAATGTTAACATTCATTTCAAGAGGACTAGGACACAAGAGCAGAGATGTATTGCTAAGGCTGTATAAGGCTCTGGTCAGACTGCATTTGGAATAATGTGAGCAGTTTTGGGCCACGTATCTAAAGAAAGATGTCCTAGGGTGGAGGGGTGGGGTGGGGGGAAGGGGAAGGTGGTCCAGCGGAAGTTCACAGTGATGATCCCAGGAATGAAGGACTTGTCATGTGAGGAGTAGTTGAGGATTCTGGGTCGATACTCAATGGAGTTTAGAAGCAAAAGGGGGTACCTAATTGAAACTTACAGAATACTGAGAGACCTGGACAGGTTGTATCTGGAGAAGATGTTTCCACTAGTAGGAGAGACTAGGACTCAACTGCACAAACTCAAAGTGAAGGAATAACCCTTCAGAATGAAGATAAGGAGGAATTTCTTCAGTTATAAGATGGTGAACCTGTGGAACTCATTGCCACAGAAGATTGTGTGTTTTTAAAACAGAGCAACATAGGTTCTTGAATGGTAGGGGGATCAAGGATTACAGGGAGAAGGCAGGAGAATGGGTTTGAGAAACATATCAGCCATGATAAAATTTTATGGGCCAAATAGCCTAATTCTGCTCCTATATCTTATGGTCTTGTGTCATGCTCCCTTTCTAGCTTGCTAGAGGCATGGAAGGTTCTAGGGCACATGTCTTCTATGTTAATGCCAGAATGTTGTCACAGCCCATTGTCTTTGCGATATCCAGTGCCTCCTACCATTTCTTGATATGCCCTAGTTTGGAATATACACACTTCCAAGATGGCAAGGTGGATATTGTACAAGGGCACTATCACCATCCATATTTTGATGTAAACCAACAATGGCTCCACCATGAAGAGTTTCAGCTGCAGCAAGTTCTCCTCCTCAAAGACCTTGAAGAATATCAAGGTTCATGATATTCTTGATGTTCTTGAAGGTTATGAAGAATGTATAGTGCATTGATGTGTCTCCCTCTCCATTTCTATCTGAATAGTATTCTGGACCCCTCTGGGGCATGACTGGCCATAGTTGACACCTTCCTGACCATGGTCTCTTCCCTGAAAATGAGTTGAAGTCTTACCTGCAATGAATAGGTCTTGTTGTAAAGGTTTGTCACAAGAACGTCAGCTCCGTCTATTGTACAGTCACTATATGGACTGCTCAGCCTCTTCAATACAGTCTAAATAAAACAGCAAAACACGACTGTTTGGAAAACAGTGTAGTCCCTAGAAATTTCCGAAAGAGGTAAATTACAGTCAACAAAACCATCGTCACTTAGTGTATGCTTGTGCAGTTTTTTTCTTAAACATGTGTCAATGCACTAGAGAGAATTTAGCATGATTTGGCAAGCCTCTGTACACCAAGTGAATTAATCATATCATTTAACATGGAATGGTTACAGCACAGAAGGAGGCCATTCAGCCTGGTGTCTCCAGACCAAAACTGAATGATCTAATATAAGAAGTGTGACTGCTTCTTGAAGCAAGCATCCAGGTAACTTCTCCCTTTCCTGATGTAGCTCAATGTCTGTAGTTTGGATTCAGCTCCTCACCTCAGATGAACCAATGTTTTATAAAGGTTCACCATAGCTTGCTTTCTTTTGCAGTCTATTTAGAAATCCCAACTTTAATTGCATTAAAAAGATGCACAATCATAAACCAAGAACATCAGGTCCTACAAGTCTTAAAATAAGCATCACAGAAGAGAATTCATGCAGCAATGATGTGATTGTGAGACACTAATGTAAGTGGTGAAACCTTTGTTTTAAATTTTATTTTGCTTCTTCTCATTCTTATAACCAAAATATATTGCTTCAAACTCTCCTGCATTAAATTTTATATGTTACATGCCCAACCATTTCACCGGTCTGTCCACGTCCTCTTGAAATTTGTTACTATTCCCCTCAATGCTTCTAATGTTTTGTACCATCTGCAGAGTTTGAAACTGTACCCAGCGTAGGTCATTAATACATTTCAAAATAAGCAATACTGACAGATAAGGAACTCCACAAATACTTTCCATCAGTCTGAAAAACAACATTTCATCACTACTCTGTTTCCTGTCTCTCAACCAAATCCGTATCTATGTTGCCACTATCCCCTTTAGTCCATGGGTGTGAACTTTGCTGTCAAGCCTGCTTTGTAACATTTTATCAAAGGTCAGCTGGAATTTGGAACCACATCAACCACATAACCCTCAGCAATCACACCTCTTCTCTGTTTGTCCATCAAAAAAACTAATCTCAGTCAAGCAAACAAGTATATTCATTTTCCCACCCCTTCCCTCTCTCTGTTCAAAGCACATCGATTCAGTCCATTTATGCTGGCTGCATTTCTATATTCCATTCTGGAAAGCTACTTGGTAAAAGATAGTACTGGAGGCAATTTAATTAAAGAATTAAACATTACAGCATCAACTAAACTCAATCACCTCCAGTTTCAGTGCCTTTTGAAAGTGTATCTTTTTTAAAGATATGCTGAGGTGAAACCATAGATTCTGCCCATCACTGACAATCAAACACAATTAAAATACAATTAACTGGGCCTGATGGCATTTATCCTAGGATTCTCTGGGAAACAAGGGAGGAGATTGCAGAGCCATTGGGGTGACTTGATAGAGGTGTACAAGATGACTAGGGATTTAGATAGGGTTGACCATGAGAACCTTTTTCCACGTATGGAGTCAGCTATTACAAGGGGGCATAGCTTTAAATTAAGGGGTGGTAGGTATAGGACAGATGTTAGGGGTAGATTCTTTACTCAGCGAGTCGTGAGTTCATGGAATGCCCTGCCAGTAGCAGTGGTGGACTCTCCCTCTTTATGGGCATTTAAACGGGCATTGGATAGGCATATGGAGGATAGTGGGCTAGTGTAGGTTAGGTGGGCTTGGATCGGCGCAACATCGAGGGCCAAAGGGCCTGTACTGCGCTGTATTTTTCTATGTTCTATGTTCTAACACTCTATAGGAATTCCGTAACATCATCTCTGTCTCACTCCAATTCTTAATCCTAATGTACGACATTTTTAAATTGCAGCACAACAGTTTTATCCATTCTTTTAAGAATCTTTGGTCAGATAAGCTCAAACTTTGAATTCTGATGAAGAGTTGTATATGGTTCAAAATTTTGACTCAGTTCCTCTCTCCACAGATCCTGCAGGAATTGCTGAGTTGCTCCAACTTTTCCAGTTTTTATTAACCTCAAAATCTCCCCTTTTTTCTCTGAATAAAACAGCCCTGACCTTGTAGCCATGAGATTTGCTGAGACACCTGTCAATGTGGAATTATAGGTAGATCATTGAGCCCTTTAAGACTGCTCTGTCATTCAATAAGATCATGGCTGATCTGTTTGTGATCATCAGCTCTCGCATGATATTTAATTCCCAACCCTCCTCAACAAAGCTCCAATTTGTTGCTTTACCATTTCGAGGCCCATAGCTGTCTCCGTTGCTGTCTGTACTTCAATTCCCATGTCTTCCACAAAGGGCTCTTCATTCTGATCATGAATGACAATTGTTCCCCCCATTGAGGTGACCAGAAATGGATTATACTCATTTTCATCCAAATGCAAAATCATTTTCAGGCCTGGGAGAGAGGAAAGAAAGGTATGTGTTTACACAGCATATATGATGACTTAAGGACATCTCATGCCTCGGGTGACTGTCTGTGTGGAGTTTGTACGTTCTCCCCATGTCTACATGGGTTTCCTCCGGTGCTCTGGTTTCCTCTCACAGTCCAAAGTTGTGCAGGTTATGTGGATTGGCTATGCCAGAAATTTCCTGGATAAGCAGGTTAGGCGGGTTAGCCCTGGTAAAATATCCCAGTGTGGGGTTATAAGGATTTGTTGGGTATGGGCGAAATACTACTTGTTGGTAAGTGTAGGCTTATTGGATCTTTATGCTCTGTAGGGAGTCTGTGACCCCCAAATTGCTATATAAGCAATGAACTATAGTGACTGTTGTATAATATAGGAAATACAGCAGTCAATTTGTGTATAGCAAGTTGTTACAACAGAAATGACCAGATCATTTATTTTAGGACATAGGAGAAAGTGAGGTCTGCAGATGCTGGAGATCAGAGCTGAAAATGTGTTGCTGGAAAAGCGCAGCAGGTCAGGCAGCATCCAAGGAGCAGGAGAATCGACGTTTCGGGCATGAACCCTTCTTCAGGAATGAGGAGAGTGTGCCAAGTATGCTAAGATAAAAGGTAGGGAGGAGGGACTTGGGGGAGGGGCGTTGGAAATGCAATAGGTGGAAGGAGGTTAAGGTGAGGGTGATAGGCCGGAGTGGGAGTGGGGGCGGAGAGGTCAGGAAGATTGCAGGTTAGGAAGGTGGTGCTGAGTTCGAGAGTTGGGACTGAGACAAGGTGGGGGGAGGGGAAATGAGGAGAAAGTGAGGTCTGCAGATGCTGGAGATCAAAGTTGAAACTTTATTGCTGGAACAGCACAGCAGGTCAGGCAGCATCCAGGGAACAGGAGATTCGACGTTTCGGGCACAGGCCCTTCTTCAGGAATGAGCAGAGAGTGTTCAGCAGGAGAAGATAAAAGGTAGGGAGGAGGGACTTGGAGGAGGGGAGTTGGAAATGTGATAGGTGGAAAGAGGTCAAGGTGAGGGTGATAGGTCGGAGTAGGATGGAGGCGGAGAGGTCAAGAAGAAGACTGCAGGTCAGGAAGGCGGTGCCGGGCTGGAGGGATCCGGCTGAGACAAGGTGGGGGGAGGGGGGGATGAAGAAACTGGTGAAGTCCAAGTTCATCCCCTGCGGTTGGAGGGTTCCCAGTCGGAAGATAAGACGCTCCTCCTCCGACCGTCGGGTTGTTGTGGTTTGGCGGTGGATGAGTCCAATGACCTGCATATCCTCGGTGGAGTGGGAGGGGGAGTTGAAATGCTGTGCCACAGGTTGGTTGGGTTGGTTCGTCCAGGTGGCCCAGAGGTGCTCTCTGAATCGCTCCGCAAGTAGGCGGCCTGTCTCCCCAATATAGAGGAGGCCACACCGGCTGCAGCGGATGCAGTAGATGATGTGGGTGGAGGTGCAGGTGAATCTGTGGCGGATATGGAAGTTTCCCTTGGGGCCTTGGAGAGAAGTGAGGGGGGAGGTGTGGGCGCAAGTGTTGCACCTCCTGCGGTTGCAAGGGAAGGTGCCGGGAGTGGTGGTTGGGTCGGTGGGGGGTGTGGATCTGACAAGGGAGTCGCGGAGGGAGTGGTCTCTACGGAAAGCTGATAGGGGAGGGGAGGGAAATATATCCTTGGTGCTGGGGTCTGTTTGGAGGTGGCGGAAGTGACGGCGGATGATGCGCTGTACATGGAGATTGGTGGGGTGGTAGGTGAGGACCAGTGGGGTTCTGTCCTGGTGGCGGTTGGAGGGGCGGGGCTCAAGGGCGGAGGAGCGGGAAGTGGAGGAGATGCGGTCCTGGTGGTGGTTGGAGGGGGAGGGGAAATGAGGAAACTGGAGAAATCTGAGTTCATCCCTTGTGGTTGGAGGGTTCCTCGGCGGAAGATGAGACGCTCTTCCTCCAGCCGTCGTGTTGCCATGGTCTGGCGATGGAGGAGTTCAAGGACCTGCATGTCCTTGGTGGAGTGGGAGGGGGAGTTAAAGTGTTGGGCTACGGGGTGGTTGGGTTGGTTGGTCCGGGTGTCCCCTGAAATGTTCCGCAAGTAGGCGGCCTGTCTCCCCAATATAGAGGAGGCCACATTAAGTGCAGTGGATGCAGTAAATGATGTGTGTGGAGGTGCAGGTGAATTTGTGATGGATATGGAAGGATCCCTTGGGGCCTTGGAGGGAAGTAAAGGGGGAGGTGTGGGCGCAAGTTTTGCATTTCTTGCGGTTGCAGGGGAAGGTGCCGGGAGTGGAGGTTGGGTTGGTGGGGGGTGTGATTTTCGTTTCCCCAGTCCCCAACACCTTATCTTCACCATGGACATCCAGTCCCTGTACACCTCCATTCCCCATCATGAAGGACTCAAAACCCTCCGCTTCTTCCTTTCCCACCGTACCATCAGTACTCTTCTACTGACACCCTCCTTCGACTGACTGAACTGGTCCTCACTCTGAATAACTTCTCTTTCCAATCCTCCTACTTCCTACAAACCAAAGGAGGATCCATGGGCACCCGCATGGGCCCCAGCTATGCCTGCCTCTTCGTAGGATATGTGGAACTGTCCATCTTCCGCAGTTACACTGGCACCATCCCCCACCTTTTCCTCCGCTACATCGATGACTGTATTGGCGTGGCCTCGTGCTTCCACGAGGAGGTTGAACAGTTCATCCACTTTACCAACACCTTCCACCCCGACCTCAAATTTACCCGGACCGTCTCAGACTCCTCCCTCCCCTTCCTATTCCTCTCCATTTTGATCTCGGGTGACTGAATCAACACGGACATTTACTATAAACCGACTGACTCCCACAGCTACCTAGACTACACCTCCTCCCACCTTGCCCCCTGTAAAAACGCCATCCCATATTCCCAATTCCTTCGTCTCTGCCGCATCTGCTCCCAGGAGGACCAGTTCAATACCGAACAACCCAGATGGCCTCCTTCTTCAAAGACCGCAATTTCCCCCCAGACATGATCGACGATGCTCTCCACCGCATCTCCTCCACTTCTCGCTCCTCTGCCCTTGAGCCCCGCCCCTCCAATCGCCACCAGGACAGAACCCCACTGGTCCTCACCTACCACCCCACCAACCTCCATATACATCATATCATCCTTCGTCATTTCCGCCACCTCCAAACAGACCCCACCACCAGGGGTATATTTCCCTCCCCTCCCCTATCAGCGTTCTGTGACTCCCTTGTCAGGTCCACACCCCCCACCAACCCAACCTCCACTCCCGGCACCTTCCCCTGCAACCGCAAGAAATGCAAAACTTGCGCCCACACCTCCCCCCCTTACTTCCCTCCATGGCCCCAAGGGATCCTTCCATATCCGCCACAAATTCACCTGCACCTCCACACACATCATTTACTGCATCCGCTGCACCCGATGTGGCCTCCTCTCTATTGGGGAGACAGGCCGCCTATTTGCGGAATGTTTCAGAGAACACCTCTGGGACAACCAGACCAACCAACCCAACCACCCTGTGGCTCAACACTTCATTTTGATCTCGGGTGACTGAATCAACATGGACATTTACTATAAACCGACTGACTCCCACAGCTACCTAGACTACACCTCCTCCCAACCTGCCCCCTGTAAAAACGCCATCCCATATTCCCAATTCCTCCCACTCCCACTCCACCAAGGACATGCAGGTCCTTGGACTCCTCCATCGCCAGACCATAGCAACACGACGGTTGGAGGAAGAGCGCCTAGGAACCCTCCAACCACAAGGGATGAACTCAGATTTCTCCAGTTTCCTCATTTCCCCTCCCCCCACCTTGTCTCAGTTCCAACCCTCGAACTCAGCACCACCTTCCTAACCTGCAATCATCTTCCTGACCTCTCCGCCCCCACCCCCACTCCGGCCTATCACCTTCACCTTAACCTCCTTCCACCTATCGCATTCCCAATGCCCCTCCCCCAAGTCCCTCCTCCCTCCCTTTTATCTTAGCCTACTTGGCACACACTCCTCATTCCTGCAGAAAGGCTCATGCCTGAAACGTCGATTCTCCTGCTCCTTGGATGCTGCCTGACCTGCTGCGCTTTTCCAGCAACACATTTTCAGCTATTTTAGACATAGAACATTACAGCACAGTACAGGCCCTTCGGCCTTCAATGTTGCGTCAACCTGTGGAACTAATCTGAAGCTCTCTATTCTATAGTATTCCATTCTCATCCATATGTTTATCTAATGACCATCTAAATTCCCTTAAATTTGGCAAGCCTACTACTGTTGCAGGCAGTGCGTTCCACATCCCTACTACTCTCGGATTAAAGAACTACCCCTGTCATCTGTTCTATATCTATCTATATAAAGCTGTGTCCCCACGTGCTAGCCATTGCCAACCGAGGATAAAGGCTTAGTTGAGGAATAAATATTGGCAAGGACCTCTGGAAGAACTCCATTGCTGTTCTTTGATTTGTGCCATGTGATCTTGTATATTCATCTGAAAGGAGTTTGGTTTAACATTTCATCTGAAACACAGCGCTGCCAGCAGTTTAGCACTCCCTCAATACTGGATTGTCAGGATTAGATTCTCAAATTGGGAGGGGTGCCTGAACTCATGAGCTTCCAACAAAGAGGACAATAGAGATACCTACTGAGCCATGGCTGATTGCCCAATCCTCCTGAAAATTTGGTAACTAAAGGACAAGCATTTAAAGAATAAAAGGAGAGGTTGAAGAAATGTCTTATATAGAGGATATGGAATGTTCAACTGGAAACATTTGAGGGAAGCAAACTTTATATGAACTTTTGAAAGCAAATTGGATAAATGCTTGGGAAAGAAAACTCAGGTACTGGGGAAATTGGAGTTATTTCAAAGAGCCATCCATCACAGGCACAATGGGTCAAATTATCACCTTCTGTGCTGCCCAGTTGTGTAATATTAGTTCCTGAGTGCAATCATGGATCTATCGAGTGGGACAGTGTGTTTCATGTAAAGTTGAAACTGTTGATAGGAGGATAATGGGAATAGAAGAGAATAACACCTCATATGGCTGAGATGCTTATCAGTCAGTTTGAGATGGATGTCAGTCAGAGATTTTGATGGATCTCGGTCAGATTTTACACGCAAGATGAAGTCTGTCTTGAAGGTCATCTACTTTGTGGTTATAATCATTAGCAAAACTTAGGAAACAAATTGAAATTGCTGGAGGAGAAGGAAGAAAAATAAAGAGAAATATGAGATGCAAAATGAATGATATAAGATTTTGTTTCTTGATAGCTTCAGTGAGTTAATCCATATGCTAATTGAGCTATTCAAGTTGTGAAAGATCCAGAATTAAGCCCTGCTGTACATTGTTAGCTGGTAGTGGACTGTAACAAAAAGGCCATGATGTGGAGGTGCCAGTGTTGGACTAGGGTGGGCAAAGTTATAAATAATACAACACCAAGTTATAGTCCAACACGTTTATTTTAAAGTACAAGCTTTTGGAGCAATTAAACTCCATCTGCCACTTCTCAGCCCATTGGCCCATCTGGTCAAGATCCTGTTGTAATCTGAGGTAACCTTCTTCGCTGTCCACTACACCTCCAATTTTGGTATCAACTTACTAATTGTACCTCTAATGCTCACATCCAAATCATTTATGTAAATGACAAAAGTAGAGGGCCCAGCACCGATCCTTATGGCACTCCACTGGTCACTCTTAGCAGAACTTATACACTTAATGGTAAGCTCCTAGGGAGTGTTGCTGAACAAAGAGACCTTGGAGTGCAGGTTCATTGCTCCTTGAAAGGGGAGTCGCAGGTAGATAGGATAGTGAAGGCTGCGTTTGGTATGCTCTCCTTTATTGGTCAGAGTATTGAGTACAGGAGTTGGGAGGTCATGTTGCAGCTGTACAGGACATTGGTTAGGCCACTGTGGGAATATTGCATGCAATTCTGGTCTCCTTCCTATTGGAAAGATGTTGTGAAACTTGAAAGGGTTCAGAAAAAATTTACAAGGATGTTGCCAGGTTTGGAGGATCTGAGCTACAGGGAGAGGCTGAACAGGCGAGGGCTGTTTTCCCTGGAGTGTCAGAGGCTGAGGGGTGACCTTATAGAGGATTACAAAATTATGAGGGGCATGGATAGGATAAATAGGCAAAGTCTTTTCCCTGGGGTCGGGGAGTCCGGAACTAGAGGGCATAGGTTTAGAGTGAGAGGGGAAAAATATAAGAGAGATCTAAGGGGCAACTTTTTCACACAGAGGGTGGTACGTGTATGGAATGAGCTGCCAGAGGAAGTGGTGGAGGCTGGTACAATTGCAACATTTAAGAGGCATTTGGATGGGTATATGAATAGGAAGGGTTTGGAGGGATATGGGCCGGGTGCTGGCAGGTGGGACTAGATTGGGTTGGGATATCTGGTCGGCATGGACGGGTTGGACCGAAGGGTCACTTTCCATGCTGTACATCTCTATGATTCTATGATGATGCAGGATCATAGGACACAAAATTTAGAGTAAAAGATTAAAGTGTCATTCAACATGCAAAGTAATGAACAAACCTAGATTGCAGTTAAGTCTTTAATCACTTAGAATGGGAATGCAGCTTTAGAGTGATTAATATGTAAATCCCAGAACTCATTTCAAGTCACATTCCTGAAATAACTTAAGCTTTTGTTTAAAAAAAAGGTGACATCTCAGCTCAGAAAATGCATTAAAGGTGTGAGGTAGAGTCTGTCTAACTGCCTACAGATTGTGTGCTTTTTGAACAAAATAGAATGCAGCATAACAATGCAGAGTCGTCGAACAGAAGCTGACAGCCAAGGTCGGTACCAATGAAGATGGCCTCAACCAGGATCTTGGGTTCATGTCACACTACAGGTGACCCCACTACACTCTACACTCTCACACGTACACTCATGCACAAGCACACATACACACACATACATATACACTCTTACACACAATCACATTCACACAGACCCACTCTCAAACACACCGTCTCTCAGACACACACATACACCCACACTCATATTCACGTGCACATCCTCTCACAGGCATATCTCCATCACACTCATGCACACACACTATCAAGCAAGCGCGTGCATGTGTACACACACACGCGTGCACACGCACACATACAGGCGCGCACACGCACACACGTACGCGCACACACACACGCGCACGCACGCACACACGCGCGCGCACACACAAGTCTATTGAGTGAATTTGCATTTGCAGATTTGTTTGTGCAGATTTATTTTGTTTTGTTCAAAAAGAACACAATTTATAGGCAATCAGTCCATGCGACATTTTATAAATTCTTACTTTGAAAATAGAACCAGTCTGACCCAAGGCTGGGATACAGACAGACGCTAACCTCACACCTTTAATGCATTGCCTGAGCTAAGGTGTCACTTTTTTAAAATAAAAGCTTAAGTTATCTCGGGAATATGACTTGAAATGAGTTCTGGAATTTACATATTAATCACTCAAAACCTGCATCCCCATTCTAAGTGATTAAAGACCTAACAGCAATCGAGGTTTGTTCAATACATCATATCAGTTATATGACAATTTTACCTTTTACTATAAGTTCTGTGTCCTTGATCCTGCCCCACTAGCTACCTGAGCAGTGCTCCGAAAACTTGTGCTTTTAAATAAACTGTTGGACTGTAACCTCAAGTTGTGTGACTTAACTTTGTAACAAAAAGGGACCAGAATAAAGGGTAGGCTGCACCTGGGGCCCAGAATAAAATCTGTATCCACGGGCTAGTGTAAGGTGCAATCCACACCCAGGGATTCAAGAGTGATGGATAGGCCACACCTATATTAAAGGTTAGGCTGCTCCCAGGGACCAGAGTAAAGGATCTAAGTTTTCATCTTAATGAGCTGGGACCTCTTGCAACATTGCATGCTAAGGGAAGTGTGCTGCAGTACATCTGAATTGCTCAGCTTGAGCTGAGACACATCAGTACCTGTGATTGTAGTGTGTGTATGTAAAGCAGTGATAAAAGTTCATTGAATTCCTCACAAACTATGTGACCCATTTCTCATCCTTATGATATGGACTTAATAACTGTATTACAGTATAATAGTGACAGACCATCAGTTTATCAAGTCACCTTACTCTCAGCTACATAGAGGGGTCAGAATAAAGGATTGGCCCATCCAAGGGGCCAGAGTATATTGCACTACCAGAGTTAAATAGAACTCACTTGAAGTTCAGTTTTCGCTTTAATCTTGAACATTGCCTCTCTGTTGGAGGTAAATATTTTTTAATGTCTGCTTTTTTTTTTTACCATTTTCACTGCCACCAATGATGGTCTGGAGAATGCTGCCATTCTCTCCACTGTTGAAGGTGAAACAGTTTCCGTGCAGAGGATGGTGCATTAGGCTGAAGTTCCTGCATTAAGGACAGACAGAGACACAAATCTTAGTAGCTGAACAAGGCAGTGCAGTCATTGGAAAAAAAGGACAAATGCTGTCACTTAGCTAGCATGTGTTTGGCTTCAGAATGTCTGTCATTACTGTTCCTCTGATTGCAGCACTTCCTCATTATCACCCCTCTAATATTGCTGCATCCATTCCGTACAGCTCCACTGAATGCAGAACCCCTCAGAGCTCTATCTCTGAAACACTCCCTCAGTGCTGCCCCTCCAACAAGGCAGCACTCCCTCAGTGATGCCACTCTAATAGTGCAGCACCATCTGATAGATTCCCTCAGTGCTTCCCTTCCAAATGTGCATCATTCTGTCATTATTATCCTCCCACAGTGCAGCACTCCCTCCATCCTGCTGCTTTGATAATTTAACATTTTCTCATTACGGTCCTCTGTTGTGTGCCTTCAATACAGTCCTACAGTGCAGCATTCCCTCAATATTGCAGCTCCCACAATACAATGCACTCTCAATATTGCTCCTCTGACAGTGCAGCTCTCCCACAGCATTACCCTTTAGCAGTACTGTTGCCAGAGCAAAAAGGGATGTTAGCCTGGAGAGAGCCTTGAACTCATGACTACAACCAGTGGCTAGAGCACTGTCCATTTAGCTAAGGTTTAATAATTAATACATTAAAAATCTCAATACATTAACCTTGAATCACATGGTAGTCCATCGAACCGACAGCTGAATATAAGGTCATCAGCGGAGTAACCCATCTGCAGTTTCTTTTCATGAGGCACCTGTGCCATGATATTGAGATAGTGCAGTCGGTACCATTTCTGAATGGCAGTTATGCCTGAGCTGAATGTGTATATAATGCAGGTAGAGTTTTCATTATTGTCCTTGTCGCACTGTCACCATAGAGAGGGAAAGAAGAGAAATGTTATCACTAAGAGAGGCAGCAGTCACGAAGGCACAAGGTCATTGCCATTTGCACTCTTCATTGATAGCTCAGTAGGTCAACACCCATCCTCTTGATAGAGTCAGCACCAGTCCACATGCTCTGGTCAGTGTCAGTTCACTCACTCCTGCCAGTGCCAATCCACTCCCTCTAATCAGTGCCAGCCCACTTGTTCTAGCTAATACAAAGTCCATTCATTCTAGTCAGTGCTAGTGCACTTGTTATGGTCAGCACCAGACCCACTGTGTCTAGGAAGTGCTAGTTTGCGTGCTCCTGTCAGCATCAATTCATTTAATTCCAATAAGTTCCAGTTTACCAGACCTGGCGGTGCCAACCCATTTAGTCCAAACAACACCAGTCCACTTGCTCCATTCAGAGCCAGTCCACTTGCTCTAAACACTGCCAGTCCATTCACCCTGTGAATGTCTATCAACTTACCTCAGTCAGTGCCAGTCCATTTGCTCTGGTCAGTGCCAGTTCACTCACTCTAACAAGTCCCTTAAAACAATCAGAGCTAGTCTATTTACTCCAGTCAGTGCCAGGCGAATCATCGCCAGTCTGCTCAGTTCATTAAATGCCAGTCCACTTGCACTGGTTAGCACCAGTCCACTCATGCAATTCAATGCCAATCTACTCACTTCAGTTGGTGCCTCCTATTCACTCTGGTCAGTGCCAGTCTAGCCAAATATGTCAATGCCTGTCAATTCACTCTGGTCAGTGGCAGTATGCTTGATCTAGTCAGTGGCAGTCCATTAATTCAGGTCAGTCTAATCCACTCTCTCATCCTGGTCAGATCTTGACCTAGTGTTTTTGTCAGAATCAGCCTGCTCACTATGGTCAGTGCCAGGCTGTTTACTCTGGTCATTTGGGCCACTCGATACAAAGGATGCCATCTTCCTTCTGACCCCTTCATTGAGCTTTGTTTCACAACCCCCTCCACTCCCCATGTTATCTTTGGGCCCAAAGGAGCTTAATTTGAAGCTGGGAGACTGGAAGTGGAACTCACCAGATGGAAGCCAACCAGTTTGGTTTGATCCTGTGTGTTGATGCTCTCAAAGGACTCGATTTTCACCGTACCATTAATCCTGTGCCGTTTCTTGGTGATGAGATCAGATACGATGCTGTACTCTTGGGTAACCAACTCGATCCACATCAATGGAATATTTGGGAACAGGATGTCATCTTGGTTATTTGCAGCAAGCTGGTGGAGAGCTTTCACATGAGTGTTGTTGGGATTATCAATTAAGCGGTAAAGCTCGTTTATGGCCATCAGAGTGTCCTGGTCTAGTTTCTCAAAGAGATGTCTTGTTGCATTGTTTCTGTGAAGAGACATGAGTAAACTCAATGAATAGGAATCACTGGGCCAATACATTTCAAGATCGATCATGCTCAGCTTCCATTATCCTTGGAGATGACAGTGGAGTTGTTAAAGATTGATAATGACTAATTCCCACCAATTAGATGCCTGACAGTCCCAGATATGAACTGAGGGTCATGCAGCACTGCCCTTTGATGTGAAGGGCAGTGTTTGTCACTGGCCACTCAGGTGTTTTCCTATCTTCCTGGTGGTGGAATTTGAATAAAGATTCGTGCACTTTGTGTCTTCCACTGTGTCTCACACCTGCACACACACACCATGGGTGCTGGGAAAAGAATAAGCACTACCGCACTTAGGTGGTAGTGTGGGGGTTAAATTAAAAAAAAAAGAAAATAAACTGAGGGTCATGCAGCATTGCCCTTTGATGTGAAGGGCAGTGCTTGTCACTGGCCACTCAGGTGTTTGCCTATCTTGAGAGTTGAATCAGTGTGTGTGCATGTGTGCAAGGACTCTCCTCCTTGAAGGGGACTGTCCCTGGACTAGCTGCCCTGCATCGAGAGAGAGGAAGGAAAGAAGAAGGAAGAAGAGGAGGAGGCAGAAGTAGAAGGAGGTGAGAGATTTTGAGTCTGGGGCCTACTTTTGGAGCTGCAGCCAGGGCCTCACCCAGGTCAAGGGAGTGTTGCTGCTGACCTGGGGCCCACTCCCACTGCTGGTCTCTGGGACCCCGCCTGGACCTGCCTCAGCTGTTGCTGCTTGGGGCCTGCCTCAGTGCTGCTGCCTGGGACTTGCCTTGGGGCCCCTCCCAGGACCTCCACCACTGCTGCTGTTGTTAGAGGCCTACCTCCACTGCTGCTGCCTTGGACTTGCGTTGGGGACCCTCCCCACAGGTCTGCCCCCCCACCACTGCAACCAAGGGCCTGCCTAGGAATTGCCAGAGGCCTGCCTCCACTGCTGCTGTTGTCTGAGGCCTGTCTCCACCACCGCTGCCTGGGATTCGCCTTGGGGCCCCTCCCCACAACCTCCACCACTACTGCTGCCTGGGACTTGCCTTGGGGACCCTCCCCAACAGGTCTGCCCCCCACCGCTATGACCAAGGACCTGCCTAGGACTTGCCAGAGGCCTGCCTCCACTGCTGCTGTTGCCGGAAGCCCTGCCTCCACCACCGCTGCCTGGGACTCGCCTTGGGCCCCTTCCCACAACCTCCACCACTACTGCTGCATGGGACTCAATTTTGGGGCTGCCCGGGACTTGCTTTGGGGACCCTCCCCAACAGGCCTGCTCCCACCGTTGTGACCAAGGGCCTGCCTAGGATTTGCCTGAGGCCTGCCTACAACACTGAGGCCTGCCTCCACCACCGCTGCCTAGGACTTGCCTTGTCCCTCCCCAGGACCTCCACCACTGCCACTGCTGGAGACCCACCTCCACTGCTGCTGCCTGGGACTCAATTTTGGGGCTGCCTGGGACTTGCCTTGGGGGCCCTCCCCAACAGGTCTGCCCCCACCACTGCGACCAAGGGCCTACCTGGGACTCGCCCGAGGCCTGCCTCCACCGCTGCTGTTGCCTGAGGCCGGTCTCCACCGTTGCTGACTGGGACTCGCCTTGGGCACCTCCCAGGACTTCTGCTGCTGCCAGACGCCCACCTCCACCGCTGCTGCCTGGGGCCTACCAATATCCAGCAGCAGAGTATGGCGAGCCTGAAGGTCGCGGGGCCCAGCCGCACCTACGCCGGCGTAGCCGCTGCGTTAGGCTCGGCTGTCCCAACCCCGCCCGCAACCCCCTTCAGGCACCTGACTAAACGCCTGGGGGTAAAGGCCTATCCCCACCCCAACATGTCCATCGAGGCCTGCAGCAAGGCCATTGCTAGTGTGGTCGGCCCACTGGCCATCGTCGCTTCGGCCCGGATGTACGGGAAGGCCGTCTTTTTCCTTAAGACTGAGCAGGCGGTCCACCTGACTGTGGAGAGGGGGCTCACTGTGGGCGGGACACATTTGCCCGTCGACCCTCTGGAGGTTACGGCCCAGAGGGTGGTGATCTCCAGCGTCCCGCCTGTCATTGCCAGCGAGCTCCTTCTCCCCCACCTCACCACCGTGGGGGAGATCCGGTCAGGGGTCCAACTACTCCTGCTCGGTCTTAAGGATCCCGCCCTCCGACACATATACTCCTTCCGACGCCAGGTGTTCATTTGCCTGGCCCGGGAGGAGGTCACCGAGGGCTCATTCACCCTCCTCCATGAGGGCGCGGCCTACCGCACCTTCTGGACGGCGTGCGGTGCCACCTGTGCTGCGAGGTGGGGCACATTAGAAAAAACTGCCCCACCCAGAAGGCTGCCCAGCCCGTGCCAACGGCTGATGGTGGTGCCGCCGCTCCCCCTCCCCCAAAGTCTACACCACAAGCCCCGGCACCGGAGGCTTCCGATGCTCCGGCCTCTGGGAGGGAGGGGGGTGAGCGTCTGGCTGGCCAGAAGGCGCAGAAGAAGACGCGATGCGTCAGGCCCGCCCACGGGGAGACAACCCTATATCCTTCCCCGACACCTAGCCCACGACCTGCCCCGCCCCGGCACGACAATGCCCCTGCGGCCGTGCCAGCATCGCCCCGGCGCAGGAACCCTGACCCCCAAACCCGTACCTGACCCTGGCCCCACTGACCCCACATCCCCCTCCCCCCAACCCCGTTAGAGAAACCCCTGGGGCTTCAACGCCAACCCCTGGCGCTGTAACACCTGACCTGGGGCACCCAAGCCCCACCCCACCCAGCCAGCCACACCCTGGCACTAACCTGGGGGGAACCACCACTGCCCTACCACCTGCAGCGACTGTATCTCTGGGCCCTGGAGAGGGAACTGGGCCCCTGCCCCGCCTGCCGTCACCTGATAAACCAGGGGTGGGGCAGGAAGTGACAAGGCTGACCCTCCCCACCCTGGCCACGCCCCCTGTCTTCCCCCAGCCAATCGTATTCTGGGAAAGGCTGGGGGGAGGGACCTTGGGCCCCATGACCACCAAGGCGGGCGGGGAGGGGAAGGTCCATAAATTCCCCCTGGTCTCTCTAGGGAAGAGGCACCAGCCCCTGGAGGAGAGAGACATTCCATCAGTGTGCCAGTGGGGCTGCCCCTCTCCAGGGGATGAGCCAACGGTGCCTCTTGACTGTCCCGTACTGCGGCCTGACCTACCCCAACCCCCAGGGGCTACAGCGTAGCCTCCTGCTGCCTCAACTCCTCCGGCCCCTGTGGAGGACTTTAACAACCACGAGGGCCGTGGACTTTAACAACCACGGAGGACCCTCTGCTGGGTTGTCGAGCGGCGGAGGGGAGGAGGGTGTTATGCTCGCTCCTCCCTCCCAGACTGTTTTTCTGGGGGCCTTGGCCCTGGGGGAGGACCTTTTCCCTGAGGAGCCGGGCGTCCCGGTGTCGGGAGAGGAGTGGGACCCGAGCCTCTGCCGCCCGACGACCTGAACTCAGGACGTTCTGGGAAGGGGTGTGCCGAGGAAGGTACCGCCGGTGACCCTGGGGGTGGGGTCGCTGGGGGTTTGAGGCCGGTTGGTGGCGCCGGACCAGCCCCCATCCTCTCGGTGGGGGGGGGGGGGGGTCGGTGACTGAGGGCGACCTCCCGGAGGAGGGTTCGGGATCGGTGGCGGACACCGGCGATGATGCGGACTCTATCTGCAGTGACATTTTCAAATCCCACCGATCTCCCCCTCATCCCCCTTGAGGAACTCTGGGAATTTGTCGAGGAAACTCTGAGTCGCCGGGATAGAGCCCAACTGGCGCTTGACCGCTGGAGCTCCTTCGAAAGAGTTTACTGCTTGGCCCACGCTGCTCGCCAGGCACCTGGGCTCGACGTAAATGAGCGAAGGCGAGTCAGGAACTTCCTGGGGGCACTCCCGGTGAGGTCGAGTGACTTCTGTGCCCCTCCCCTGTCCTCCCAGTAAATGTATATATCGGTTTTTAACTGTACTGGTGGTGGTTGCACAATGCTTCTGACATGGAGACCACTATAGCCAGCTTCAACATCAACGACAGCAGGGAGTCACAGCGCAGATTCCAGATACTCCCGTCCCGGAGGACCGAGAGGATGTGGTGTGCTTCCTGCAAGGAAGCCACTTGCCTCCTGGGGGGGGGGGGTCGTCTACATGAGTCACCTCACCCTCAGATCTGGCGGGGTGGCTATCCTGTTGGCCCCGTATTTTCAGCCGGAGATCTTGGGGGTCAGGGAGCCCGTGTCAGGCCGCTTGCTTCACCTGACGGTTCGGCTGGTGGGGGCGCGGTGCTTCACTTGGTGAACGTCTACGCTCCCCTGGCCGGGCCGAGGCAAGCGAGCTTCTTCAAAGAAGTGTCCGCTCACCTCGCCTCCATCGACGAGAACCAATGCGTCGTCCTCGGGGGAGATTTTAACTGCGTCCTTGAGGTAAGGGACCACGGCGGTGCCCGCTCTGGCTGGGCGTGGGGGAGGAGGTTGGGGGACTTGGTCAAGTCCTTCGACCTGGTGGACGTCTGGCGGAATCTCCATCCCGACTCCATTGCCTTCACCTTCGTGAGGCCTGGGGTCGGAGCGTCCAGAATCGAACACCTGTACGTTTCGTGGGCGTACACCTCCTGTTTTCCGAAGGCCTCCACGCAGCAGGTGTCGTGCACGGACCATCACCTGATGTGGGCGGAACTCCTTCCGTTCGGCGCCAGGCTCGGCTCCACGTACTGGCACTTTAACAACCTGCTGCTGGAGGACGAGCGGTTCCGGGACTCGTTTCGTCGCTTCTGGGCCGGCTGGAGAAGGAAGCGGGGAAGCTTCCCCTCCCTGAGGCTATGGTGGGACGTGGGCAAGGCTCACGTCCGCGTCTTCTGTCAGGAGTACGCGAGGGGGTCGACGAAGAGGCGGAAATCCAGGATCGGGGAGTTGGAGAGGGAGTTGCTCGACCTGGAGTCACGCCTCGGTCAGCCCGACGCGGACCCGGCCCTGCGCGGGGTGTACGAAGAGAAGAAGGCCGCGCTCCGGGACCTGCAGCTCGTCGGGGCTCGGGGCGCGTACGTGAGGTCGCGGATCCAGCTCCTCCAGGACCTGGACCGCGGCTCCCCCTTCTTCTACTCGCTGGAAAAAAGGCGTGGCACCCGTCAGCAGCTCCTTGTGCTGCTGGCCGACGACGGGTCCCTCGTCTCGGATCCGGAGGGCGTCAGGGCCCACGTCCGAAACTATTACACAGCCCTGTTCTCTCCGGATCCGTCCAGCGAGGATGCTCGCAGAGTTCTGTGGGAGGACCTGCCGCAGCTCGGCCCGGAGGACGCCGGAAGGCTCGACGCTCCCGTCACTTTGGAGGAGCTGACCGGCGCCCTCGACCGGCTCTCGAGGGGCAAAACCCCGGGGCTGGACGGGCTGACTGTGGAGTTCTTCAGGGCGTTCTGGGACGTCCTGGGGAGCGACTACGCACAGGTCCTGGGGGAGTGTTTAAATGCCGGACAGCTGCCCCTTTCTTGGCGCAGGGCGGTCATCGTCCTGCTGCCAAAGAAGGGGGACCTTCGTTCCTTAAAGAACTGGCGTCCGGTCTCCCTCCTCGGCACGGATTACAAAATCTTCGCCAGGGTGTTGTCTTCTCGCCTGGCCTCCGTGCTGGCCCACATGATCCACCCGGACCAGTCCTACACGGTCCCGGGCCGGAGGATACACGATAACGTCCACCTGGTCCGGGACCTGATCCATTTCTGTCGACGGGCTGGTCTGCCGAGCGCCTTCCTGTCTCTCGACCAGGAGAAGGCGTTCGACAGGGTCGATCACGAGTACCTGCTCGGGACTCTGCGGGCATTCGGGTTCGGGGCGCAGTTCGTCGCCCGGATCCGACTTTTGTACGCCGCCGCAGAGTGTCTGGTTAAAGTTAACGGGTCCCTGACGGCGCCCCTTCGCTTCGGGAGAGGAGTGCGTCAAGGCTGCCCCCTGTCCGGCCAGCTGTATTCCCTGTGCGTGGAGCCTTTCCTGCGCCTCTTGCGGAGGAGGTTGTCGGGGCTGGTTCTGCGCGGCGCGGGCACGGGGGTGGTCCTCTCGGCCTACGCCGACGACGTGCTCCTCACTTTCACCGACCCGGCTGACCTGGGGAGGATGCGCGAGTGCCAGGCCGTGTACTCGGCGGCGTCTTCCGCCAGGATCAACTGGGCCAAATGTTCCGGACTACTGGTCGGCCCGTGGCGGGTGGACTCTCTGCCGGAGGAGTTACGGGGGTTCAGCTGGAGTACCACCCATCTCCTCTACCTGGGGGTCTACCTCAGCCCGGCTGAGGAATCCTGGCCGGCCAACTGGCAGGAGCTGGAGGCCAAAGTCTCGGCTCGCCTAGGCCGCTGGACAGGACTGCTCCGAGTGCTATCTTACAGGAGTCGAGTGCTGGTCATAAACCAGCTGGTGGCCGCCATGCTGTGGTACCGGCTGGTCACTTTGGTCCCTCCTCTTGGCTTTGTCGCTGGCATCCAGAGAACGTTGGTCGATTTCTTCTGGGACAAAAAGATGCACTGGGTCGCCGCGCAGGCTCTGAGTCTCCCTATTGAGGAGGGCGGTCAGTCGCTGGTGTGCGCCCGCACCCAGGTCGCGACGTTCCGCCTTCAGACCTTGCGGCGATACCTTTACGTCGAGCCTCCTCCTAGATGGTGCGCCCTGGCGACGTATTTTTTCCGCCAGGTGCGTAACCTCAACTACGACACGCAGCTCCTGTTCGTCGACCGTGACGGTTTGCAGGTCGCCCTCAAGACGCTGCCTGTCTTTTACCAGGACCTGATCACTGTCTGGAACATGGTCGAATCGCGTCGCGCCTACCCTCCGGCTGGAGTAGCGGCTGTCGTCAGGGAGCCGTTGCTCAGGAATCCGCACCTCCGTACTCGCGGGTTCGAGTGGCTGTCGGAGGAGAGGGCCGCGGCGGCGAGGGTGACCAGGGTCGGGGACGTGCTGGGTGCCGGGGGCCTGGGCTGGACGCTGCCGCAGGACATAGCAGGCAGGGCGGCGGTAGACGTCCAGTACGTGGCCACCGCCATCCGACGCCTCAAAACGGCGGTGCTCGGACCCGACGTAGTACACCAGTTGGAGGACGCTCAGGTGTGCGGTGGGATCCCGTCCGAGCTCACCCCAGCCCGGACGGAATTTCACATTGGCCCCAAGGTCCCGTACTTCCCGCGGGAGCCTGTGCCCCACAACCTGAGCCGCCTCCGAAATTTTAACTTTGTTTCGTTTAGGGAGATAAAAAGAAGAGCCCTGTACCGACTGCTGCTGCACACCATCCACCTCTTCTCCCTCATCCACCGTCCGGACACGCCTTGGCGTGCCCATTTGCCACCGGGCGGTGGGGATCCCCAGTGGAGGGCTCTCTACGCGGGAGTCCTCCCCCTTTCTCTCGGGGATCTGGGGTGGAGGGTGCTGCACGCAGCAGTCCCCTGCAACCGCAGATTGCGGTGGTTCACGGACTCCCAGCCCAACTGCTTGTTCTGTGGCGCTGTGGAGTCCGTGGACCATATATATATTGGGTGTGGGCGTTTGCACTCCCTTTTTGATTTCCTTAAAAACCTTCTCCTCTGTTTTTGGCTGCACTTCAGTCCCACGCTCCTGATCTTTGGGCACCCGGTACGGAGGAGGGAGGGCAGGTCTGAAGACCTCCTCGTGGGTCTGCTCCTGGGCCTGGCCAAGCTGGCCATCAACAGGTCCAGGCAGCGGGCCGTGGAGGGGGTCGTTAGGGCCGACTGCCTGCCCCTCTTCCGCGGTTACGTTAGAGCCCGGGTGTCCTTGGAGAAGGAGCACGCGGTGTCCACCAACACCCTGGAGTTGTTCAGGGAGAGGTGGGCGCCGCAGGGAGTGGAGTGCATCATTTCTCCCTCCAACTCTATTTTGATTTAGTCCCTACCCACCCCTTCACTGTTTTGATCACACAGCACTGCCCTTTGATGCGAAGGGCAGTGTTTGTCACTGGCCACCCGGGTGTTTTCCTATCTTCCTGGTGGTGGAAATTGAATAAAAGATTGGTGCACTTTGTGTCTTTCACTGTGTCTCACACCTGCACACACACACCATGGGTGCTGGGGAAAAAATAAGCACTACCGCACTTAGGTGGTAGTGTGGGGGTTAAAAGAAAAAGAAAAAAACAATAAAAAGAAGAAGAAAAAAAAAAATAAATTCCCCCTGGTCTCTCTAGGGAAGAGGCACCAGCCCCTGGAGGAGAGAGACATTCCATCAGTGTGCCAGTGGGGCTGCCCCTCTCCAGGGGATGAGCCAACGGTGCCTCTTGACTGTCCCGTACTGCGGCCTGACCTACCCCAACCCCCAGGGGCTACAGCGTAGCCTCCTGCTGCCTCAACTCCTCCGGCCCCTGTGGAGGACTTTAACAACCACGAGGGCCGTGGACTTTAACAACCACGGAGGACCCTCTGCTGGGTTGTCGAGCGGCGGAGGGGAGGAGGGTGTTATGCTCGCTCCTCCCTCCCAGACTGTTTTTCTGGGGGCCTTGGCCCTGGGGGAGGACCTTTTCCCTGAGGAGCCGGGCGTCCCGGTGTCGGGAGAGGAGTGGGACCCGAGCCTCTGCCGCCCGACGACCTGAACTCAGGACGTTCTGGGAAGGGGTGTGCCGAGGAAGGTACCGCCGGTGACCCTGGGGGTGGGGTCGCTGGGGGTTTGAGGCCGGTTGGTGGCGCCGGACCAGCCCCCATCCTCTCGGTGGGGGGGGGGGGGTCGGTGACTGAGGGCGACCTCCCGGAGGAGGGTTCGGGATCGGTGGCGGACACCGGCGATGATGCGGACTCTATCTGCAGTGACATTTTCAAATCCCACCGATCTCCCCCTCATCCCCCTTGAGGAACTCTGGGAATTTGTCGAGGAAACTCTGAGTCGCCGGGATAGAGCCCAACTGGCGCTTGACCGCTGGAGCTCCTTCGAAAGAGTTTACTGCTTGGCCCACGCTGCTCGCCAGGCACCTGGGCTCGACGTAAATGAGCGAAGGCGAGTCAGGAACTTCCTGGGGGCACTCCCGGTGAGGTCGAGTGACTTCTGTGCCCCTCCCCTGTCCTCCCAGTAAATGTATATATCGGTTTTTAACTGTACTGGTGGTGGTTGCACAATGCTTCTGACATGGAGACCACTATAGCCAGCTTCAACATCAACGACAGCAGGGAGTCACAGCGCAGATTCCAGATACTCCCGTCCCGGAGGACCGAGAGGATGTGGTGTGCTTCCTGCAAGGAAGCCACTTGCCTCCTGGGGGGGGGGGGTCGTCTACATGAGTCACCTCACCCTCAGATCTGGCGGGGTGGCTATCCTGTTGGCCCCGTATTTTCAGCCGGAGATCTTGGGGGTCAGGGAGCCCGTGCCAGGCCGCTTGCTTCACCTGACGGTTCGGCTGGTGGGGGCGCGGTGCTTCACTTGGTGAACGTCTACGCTCCCCTGGCCGGGCCGAGGCAAGCGAGCTTCTTCAAAGAAGTGTCCGCTCACCTCGCCTCCATCGACGAGAACCAATGCGTCGTCCTCGGGGGAGATTTTAACTGCGTCCTTGAGGTAAGGGACCACGGCGGTGCCCGCTCTGGCTGGGCGTGGGGGAGGAGGTTGGGGGACTTGGTCAAGTCCTTCGACCTGGTGGACGTCTGGCGGAATCTCCATCCCGACTCCATTGCCTTCACCTTCGTGAGGCCTGGGGTCGGAGCGTCCAGAATCGAACACCTGTACGTTTCGTGGGCGTACACCTCCTGTTTTCCGAAGGCCTCCACGCAGCAGGTGTCGTGCACGGACCATCACCTGATGTGGGCGGAACTCCTTCCGTTCGGCGCCAGGCTCGGCTCCACGTACTGGCACTTTAACAACCTGCTGCTGGAGGACGAGCGGTTCCGGGACTCGTTTCATCGTTTCTGGGCCGGCTGGAGAAGGAAGCGGGGAAGCTTCCCCTCCTTGAGGCTATGGTGGGACGTGGGCAAGGCTCACGTCCGCGTCTTCTGTCAGGAGTACGCGAGGGGGTCGACGAAGAGGCGGAAATCCAGGATTGGGGAGTTGGAGAGGGAGTTGCTCGACCTGGAGTCACGCCTCGGTCAGCCCGACGTGGACCTGGCCCTGCGCGGGGCGTACGAAGAGAAGAAGGCTGCGCTCCGGGACCTGCAGCTCATCGGGGCGCGTACGTGCGGTCGCGGATCCAGCTCCTCCAGGACCTGGACCGCGGCTCCCCCTTCTACTCGCTGGAAAAAAGGCGTGGCACCCGTCAGCAGCTCCTTGTGCTGCTGGCCGACGACGGGTCCCTCGTCTCGGATCCGGAGGGCATCAGGGCCCACGTCCGGAACTATTACACGGCTCTGTTCTCTCCGGATCCGTCCAGCGAGGATGCTCGCAGAGTTCTGTGGGAGGACCTGCCGCAGCTCAGCCCGGAGGACGCCGGAAGGCTCGACGCTCCCGTCACCTTAGAGGAGCTGACCGGCGCCCTCGACCGGCTCTCGAGGGGCAAAACCCCGGGGCTGGACGGGCTGACTGTGGAGTTCTTCAGGGCATTCTGGGACGTCCTGGGGAGCGACTACGCACAGGTCCTGGGGGAGTGTCTAAATGCCGGACAGCTGCCCCTTTCTTGGCGCAGGGCGGTCATCATCCTGCTGCCAAAGAAGGGGGACCTTCGTTCTTTAAAGAACTGGCGTCCGGTCTCCCTCCTCAGCACGGATTACAAAATCTTCGCCAGGGTGTTGTCTTCTCGCCTGGCCTCCGTGCTGGCCCACATGACTCACCCAGACCAGTCCTACACGGTCCCGGGCCAGAGGATACACTATAACGTCCACCTGGTCCGGGACCTGATCCATTTCTGTCGACGGGCTGGTCTGCCGAGCGCCTTCCTGTCTCGACCAGGAGAAGGCATTCGACAGGGTCGATCACGAGTACCTGCTCGGGACTCTGCGGGCATTCTGGTTTGGGACGCGGTTTGTCGCCCGGATCCGACTTTTGTACGCCGCCGCAGAGTGTCTGGTTAAAGTTAACGGGTCCCTGACAGCGCCCCTTCGCTTCGGGAGAGGAGTGCGTCAAGGCTGCCCCCTGTCCGGCCAGCTGTATTCCCTGTGCGTGGAGCCTTTCCTGCGTCTCTTGCGGAGGAGGTTGTCGGGGCTGGTTCTGTGCGGCGCGGGCACGGGGGTGGTCCTCTCGGCCTACGCTGACGACGTGCTCCTCACTTTCACCGACCCGGCTGACTTGGGGAGGATGCGAGAGTGCCAGGCCGTGTACTCGGCGGCGTCTTCCGCCAGGATCAACTGGGCCAAATGTTCCGGACTACTGGTCGGCCCGTGGCGGGTGGACTCTCTGCCGGAGGAGTTACGGGGGTTCAGCTGGAGTACCTCGGCCAGGCTGAGGAATCCTGGCCGGCCAACTGGCAGGAGCTGGAGGCCAAAGTCTCGGCTCGCCTAGGCCGCTGGACAGGACTGCTCCGAGTGCTATCTTACAGGAGTCGAGTGCTGGTCATAAACCAGCTGGTGGCCGCCATGCTGTGGTACGGGCTGGTCACTTTGGTCCCTCCTCCTGGCTTTGTCGCTGACATCCAGAGAACGTTGGTCGATTTCTTCTGGGACAAAAAGATGCACTGGGTCGCCGCGCAGGTTCTGAGTCTCCCTATTGAGGAGGGCGGTCAGTCGCTGGTGTGCGTCCGCACCCAGGTCGCGACGTTCCGCCTTCAGACCTTGCGGTGATACCTTTACGTCGAGCCTCCTCCTAGGTGGTGCGCCCTGGCGACGTATTTTTTCCGCCAGGTGCGTGACCTCAACTACGACACGCAGCTCCTGTTCGTCGACCGTGACGGTTTGGAGGTCGCCCTCAAGACGCTGCCTGTCTTTTACCAGGACCTGATCACTGTCTGGAACATGGTCGAATCGCGTCGCGCCTACCCTCCGGCTGGAGTAGCGGCTGTCGTCAGGGAGCCGTTGCTCAGGAATCCGCACCTCCGTACTCGCGGGTTCGAGTGGCTGTCGGAGGGGAAGGCCGCGGCGGCGAGGGTGACCAGGGTCGGAGACGTGCTGGGTGTCGGGGGCCTGGGCTGGACGCTGCCGCAGGACATAACAGGCAGGGCAGCGGTAGACATCCAGTACGTGGCCACTGCCATCCGATGCCTTAAAATGGCGGTGCTCGGACCGGACGTAGTGCACCAGTTGGAGGACGCTCAGGTGTGCGGTGGGATCCAGTCCGCGCTCACCCCAGCCCGGACGGAATTTCACATTGGCCCCAAAGTCCTGTACTTCCCGCGGGAGCCTGTGCCCCACAACCTGAGCCGCCTCCGAAATTTTAACTTTGTCTCGTTTAGGGATATAAAAAGAAGAACCCTGTACAGACTGCTGCTGCACACCGTCCACCTCTTCTCCCTCATCCACCGTTCGGACACGCCTTGGTGTGCCCATTTGCCACCGGGCGGTGGGGATCCCCAGTGGAGGGCTCTCTACGCGGGAGTCCTCCCCCTTTCTCTCGGGGATCTGGGGTGGAGGGTGCTGCACGCAGCAGTCCCCTGCAACTGCAGATTGCGGTGGTTCACGGACTCCCAGCCCAACTGCTTGTTCTGTGGCGCTGTGGAGTCCGTGGACCATGTGTATATATTGGGTGTGGGCGTTTGCACTCCCTTTTTGATTTCCTGAAAAACCTTCTCCTCTGGTTTTGGCTGCACTTCAGTCCCACGCTCCTGATCTTTGGGCACCCGGTACGGCGGAAGGAGGGCAGGTCTGAAGACCTCCTCGTGGGTCTGCTCCTTGGCCTGGCCAAACTGGCCATTAACAGGTCCAGGCAGCGGGCCGTGGAGGGGGTCGTTAGGGCCGACTGCCTGCCCCTCTTCCGCGGTTATGTTAGAGCCCGGGTGTCCTTGGAGAAGGAGCACGCGGTGTCGACCAACACCCTGGAGTTGTTCAGGGAGAGGTGGGCGCCGCAGGGAGTGGAGTGCATCATTTCTCCCTCCAATTCTATTTTGATTTAGTCCCTACCCTCCCCTTCACTGTTTTGATCACACAGCACTGTCCCTTGATGTGAAGGGCAGTGCTTGTCACTGGCCACCCGGGTGTTTTCCTTTCTTCCTGGTGGTGGAAATTGAATAAAGATTCGTGCACCTTGTGTCTCTCACTGTGTCTCACACCTGCACACACACACCATGGGTGCTGGGGAAAAAATAAGCCCTACCACAGTTGGGCGGTAGTGTGGGGGTAAGAGGAAAAAAAATGAACTGAGCGAAACCCTGTTGATTAAAAGCTTTAGGAACCATAGGTACAAAGTTCTGTTGCAATCACGACATGATTAATATAAAACTACCCAGATACTGTATTTCATATTATTGTTTTACCAAATAAATTTATTTATTTTGCTTTTGAAAGTATTAACACTAAAATCTGTAAATTGACCTCTCCGTCATTAATTGCTCACATTATCTGTCCAGAAATGTTATTGAATGAATTATTACAATGTGGCCTGTTGACTCTCTCAAGCAGATGTAAAGGTCACATTGTATTAGTTTGGAGATGAAGAAGGGGCTCTCTCACTTTTGTGGCTAAATTTATTCCTCGATCAATGCCACTGAAGCACATTACCTATCAATTCCTCATAATTTTTAGGAGCATGCTGTGTTCCAAATTAGCTATTGCATTTCCTACACAAGTGACACCATTTCCAATATAGTTCAATGCATATAAGCCACTTTTGGGTGGTCCTGAGATTGAGAAAGATGCTACATAAATGGGAGGTTTATCCTTTAGACAGACGCTGGGATCCACAGAGAGTGTAGAGTTAGTGACAGGCTGAAGATTGAGAATTGATGACCTGCAGATTATGGATCATAAATACTGACCTGTATGGGTTCATGTTGCAGATGGTAACAGCTGGGAAGGTGATTTCCTGAAATTGGACAGTGATGGTGACAGAGGCAGTGTAGTAAGAAATGATGAGTAAGGCACACTGCCAGATGATGATGCCCACCGCACTCAATGTCAGAATCATCCAAGCTGCCCTCCGCAGACGGCCTTGCGATACCACAATCCTGCGGCAACCGTGGGTGTTGGTATGGTAGCAGTACCATTGCAGCAACTCAAAGATGCTTGCTGCCTGTGGTCCTGTCACCGGCAGCTTCTCTTTGATCTTCTCTTTCAGTCGCTTTCTCCCTGATTCCATAGTATTTCTGCTGTGGGTCCTTGACACAGGAAGAGGTTTCATAGAAACTTGACATGACCATTTAGAGACATAGAGCTTCACAGCACAGAAGCAGACATAGAACATAGAATGCTACAGTGCAGAACAGGCCCTTTAGCCCTCGATGTTGCACCAACCTGTGAAATTAATCTGATGCCTATCTAAGCTACACCGTTCCATTATTATCCATATATATGTCCAATGCCATTTAAATGCCCTTAACATTGGCGAGCCTACTACTGTTTCAGGCAGGTCATTCCATGCCCCTACTACTCTCTGAGTAAAGAAATTACCCCTGATATCTGTCCTAAATCTACCACCCCTCAATTTAAAGCTATGTCTCCTTGTGTTAGTCTTCACCATCTGAGGAAAAAGGCTCTCACTGTCCACCCAATCTAACCCTTTGGTTATCTTGTACGTTTCGATTAAGTCACCTCTCAACCTCTCCTCTTCAGTGAAAACAGCCTCAGTTCCCTCAGCTTTTCCTTATAAGACCTTCCTTCCATACCAGGAAACACCCTAGCAAATCTCCCCTGAACCCTTTCCAAAGCTTCCACATCCTTCCTATAATGTGGTGTCAAGAACTGCATGCAATATTCCAGGTGCGGCCTTACCAGTGTCTTGTACAGCTGAAGCATGACCTTGTGGCTCTGAAACTCAATCCCCCTACCAATAAACGCCAACACACCATATGCCTTCTTAACAACCCTATTAACCTGGGTGGCAACTTTCAGGGATTTATGCACCTGGACACCAAGATCTCTCTGCCATGTATACTGACAAGAATTTTACCATTAGCCCAGTACCCTGCATTCCTGAAACAGAGGAACCTCAATTATTTGAATATCAATTATCCGAATATCGAATTATCTGAAGGAGATCTCGAGGTCTCGATAGAAACGTTACATCAAAGATGTGTTTTCAACACTGATCGCGTCTTTTTGTTTACCGTGATTAAACAGGCACTGTCTCCAAATGACTGACCTTCTGCCCTCTCTCTCTCCCCGTACTTTCCCTGGAGTTCTACAGAGAGGTGTACCCTAAACCCCCCCCCCATATAATCTCTCCAACATTGTCCTGTACAGGGTAAAGGCGGAACCTGTCAAAATGTTGCAGTAAAAAGTTGTGTGTGTGCTATTTGGAAGCTTACCCCACAAAGGCAGCAGCAGTCTTCTTGTTGTTGGTGTCCAGTCTGGCTGCCCTGGAGAGGGAGCAGGGGTGGACAGGGGACACACGGGGTAGCGGGTGGGAGCAGTGTTGGACTGGGTAGGGGGCGTGTGGGCGGGCAGTGTTGGATGGGGTGTGGGGTGGTGTTGGACAGGGTTGGGGGTCGGGCAGGGGGCAGGGGGCGGGGGGTCGGGCAGGGGGCGGGGGCTCGAGCGTGGTGTGCTGTGTCTCATCTCCTGAACGGGGAGCAGACTTTAAAAACTCCGAGCCCCAGAGGAAAGGCATTTAATCGATTAACCGAATATTCAATTATCCAAACAAAATCATGCCTGTCCATCTCGTTCGGATAATCAAGGTTCTTCTGTATTTCTTCCGAAGTGAACTACCTCACACTTTTCCACATTAAACTCCATTTGCCACTTCTCCGCCAAGATCTGCATCTTATCTATGTCCCTCTGTAACCCACAACATCCTTCGGCACTATCCACAACTCTGCCTACCTTAGTGTCATCTGTAAATTTACTAACCTATCCTTCTACACCCACATCCAGATCATTTATAAAAATGACAAACAGTAGTGGCCCCAAAACAGATCCTTGCAGCACACCACTGGTAACTGTTCCAGGATGAACATTTCCCATCAACCACCACCCTCTGTATTCTTTCAGCTAGCCAATTTCTGATTGAATTCGCTAAATCACCTTCAATCTTGGAATTCCATATTTTGTGCAATAGCCTACCGTGTGGAACCTTATTAAATGCCTTACTGAAGTCCTGAAGAAGGGCTTATGCCCGAAACGTCGATTCTCCTGTTCCCTGGATGCTGCCTGACCTGCTGCGCTTTTCCAGCAACACATTTCCAGCGCTGAAGTCCATATACACCCCATCAACCACTTTACCTTCATCCACCTGTTTTGTCACCTTCTCAAAGAATTCAATAAGGTTAGTTAGTTAGGCACAATCTACCCCTCACAAAACCATGTTGACTATCTCTAATCAAATTATTCTTTTCCAGATGATTATAAATCCTTTCTCTTATAACCTTTTCCAACACCTTATCCACAACTGAAGTAAGGCTCACTGGCCTATAATTATCAGGGTTGTCTCGACTCCCCTTCTTAAACAAGGGAACAACATTTGCCAACCTCCAGTCTTCTGGCACTACTCCTGTCAACAATGATGACATAAAGATCAAAGCCAAAGGCTCTGCAATCTCCTCCCTGGCTTCCCAGGGAATCTGAGGATAAATCCCATCCGGCCCAGGGGTCTTATCTATTTTCAGATCTTCCAAAATTGCTAAAACCTCATCATTGTCAACTGAAATCCCTAATCTTGTAGCCTGTATCTCTGTATTCTCACTAACATTGCCCTTTTCTAATGTGAATACTGATGGAAAGTATTCATTAAGCACTTCCTCTATGTCCTCAGATTTCACACACAACTTCCCACTGCTATCTTTGATTGGCTTGAATTTTACTCTACTCATCCTTTTATTCCTGATGTACCAATAGAAGGCCTTAGGATTTTGCTTGATCCTATCTGCCAACAACTTCTCATGTCCCCTCCTGGCTCTTCTTAGACCTCTCTTTAGATCTTTTCTGGCTAACTTATAACTCTCAAGCCTCTAACTGAGCCTTCACACCTCATCTCACATAAGCCTTTTTCTTCCTCTTGACAAGAGCTTCAACTTCTTTAGTAAACCATGGCTCTCTCTCTCTCGACAACTACTGCCCTGCCTGATAGATAAATACTTATCAAGCACCTGCAGTAGCTGTTCCTTGAATAAGCTCCACATTTCAAGTGTGTCTATCCCCTGCAGTTTCCTCCCTCATCCTATGCATCCCAAATCTTGCCTAATCCCATCATAATTGCCTATCCCTGCCCTTCGGTCTGATTCGTCCATGCTAACCAGATATCCTAAATTAACCTAGTCCCATTTGCCAGCATTTGGCCCATCTCCCTCCACACCCTTCGTATTCATATACCCATACAGATGCCTTTTAAATGTTGTAATTGAACCAACCTCCACCACTACCTCTGACAAATCATTCCATACACGCACCACTCTCTACATGAAAACGTTGCCCCATAGGTCCCTGTTAAATCTCTCCCCTCTCACCCTAAACACATGCTGTCTAGTTTTGGACTCCCCTATCCTGGGGGAAAGGCCTTGCATATTCACCCTATCCATGCCCCTCATAATTTTATAAATTTCTATAAGGTCACCCTCCAGTGTCCGACACTCCAGGGAAAATAGTCCTAGCCTATTCAGCCTCTCCCTATAGCTCAAACCTTCCAATCTTGGCAACACTGTTATGCCCTGTCCTCTTCATCTTCCCTGGCAGCCCTTCCATACCTTCTCACCTGTCCTATGCTTCCCTCCCATCCTCTTCGTGCCTCACATCCATCTCCCTTTTTCCATGCCTTCGCTCTCATCCCTCTCCCACATGCCCCATCTCCCATCTGTAACTCATCCATTTTTCCATCTTCTCCCTCACTCCTTTTTCCCACTTCTCCCTTATGCCAATTTTCCTGGTTCTTCCCTCTGTCCTCCAACATTTCCCAAATCCCTCCACCCCATAGCCTCTCCCCAAGAATGGGGGCATTTGTGAGTCCACACCTTGAACACTGTGCAATTTTAGTCTCCTTATTTAAAGAAGGATTAAACATCTTTGAACTGATTCAAAGGAACTTTATCAGACTGATACCTGGAGTGAGCGGGTAGGCTTATGGGGAAGGTTGGACAGGCTGGGCATGTTTCCTCTGGAGTTCCAGAGAGTCAGGGGGTGACTTGGTTGAAGTGATAAACTTAAATGGTCTTGACAAGGTCAACATGGGAAGAATGTTTCTTCTTGTGGATCAGTCCAGAAATAGGGGGCACTGTTTCAAAATTAGGGGTTTCCCTTTCAGGACAGAGATGAGAAGATTTGTTTTCTCTCTCAGATCATTGGGTGCTGGAAGTCTCTACCTCTGAATGCAATAGAAGTGGTGTCATTCAATATTCTTCAGATGGAGGTGTGTAGACCCTTGTTAGGCAGGAAATAAAAGGTTTTTAAGGGAATGTGAAATTCTAAACACCCACAGAACGAATGTTGCCGAATGATGAAACGGCTTAAGGGGCAGAATGGTTTACTTCTATTTCTATTTTGTAACTTTGTAATAGAAATGCATCCACACCCCATGGCTTTGCTTAAATGGAAAATAAATAGCAAGAACATTGTAAATCCAGTTTTAATCCAACTTGCCAGGGGGAGAAAGGAATGGTTTGAGGTTGAAATTATTGAGGTCACTGATGAGTGAAATCAGTTGAATTATAAAATGTGTGTCTGACTTCAAAAATAATGAGCAAGACCCCTATAGTCAAGTAGCTGACTCAGGCTCAAGTCTGTCAGCTATTTTCAGAGTTACAGCCAGCAACTGGATAATAATGCTCACATTGAAGAGAAAAGCCAGTCTTCCTGCTCTGGTCCCAGGCTTGGAGAATGAACAACCAAGTACAATTCATAAATATGACCTATACTTTGGGGCACATGAAATAAATCAGTTCTGACAGTGTTGTGATCAGAGTGGGGTGGGAGTAGGGGTGTAGGTTGGGGGCATGTAGATAGAGAAGGTAATTGCAGTTAAAATTGAAGACAGTTATGAACTCCTTTAATGGAAGATAGATATTTGTACATAAACACAGACTTTAATTTTTTTAAAAAAAGATTTGTCTCTTTTGAAGTGACTCGAGTTGTACTTACCAGCAACACAGGGAATTAGTAAGTGGGAACTCACTAACTCCAACTTTCTAAAGGATTTGGGGGATTTAGTGCTCCCTCTCACAACTGAAAGATATTGAAGTGCATTTTTACCTAAGCTTTTTTAGGGTTGCCACTTAAAGAAGGAACACAATGAGACTCCAAAACATTAAAACAAATTGCACAACTTACCAGAAAGTGCCCTGTCTCATAGCAATCTCATTAAAATCACTTTAAAAGGTTTGGGTGTAATGAGGGTGTAGGGAAACAGTTTCAATCAAACAGATAGTTAACATTAAAAAGATATTTCAATCAACACTCCAATGATATTTTGTTTAGATTATCTAGTTAACGATACTTAGCTTTATGACGGATTACATTACTGTATAACTGGGGATTATTCACACAAAGAAAAACTTGAACATACCTGTTTAAGGTGTGAGAGAGACACAGAGCAGTTGTTTAAGGTGAATCCTGGACGCTGGGAATGCAGAGTCCTGAGGTTTTGTGTGTGTGGCTTGTCAGTTTGGACAGTCTGATTTGACTGCCAGTTCTTGCTTTATAGACCCACCCCCAGCTGAAGAGACTGCTCCAGGACTCAGAGTGACACCTTCTGGTACAAACCCTGGTCAATGACCTAACAACACTTGTTCTACATACAAACAAACTGGGCCCTATGTGCAGGGCACATCAATAAATTGAAGAAAGCTGGGAGACCAAACTAATCATCAGTTTAAGAAATGAGAAAAAGCAGAAAATACAAAGCAACAGATTTATAAGGGAATAGGAATAAGGGAAAAGTGAGCATTTATTGGCCAACCTTAACTGCTAAAGGTGATTGGTGATACAATTGAGGGACTCGTTCTACCACTTCAGGCAACAGCAAAGGGTACAGGTTGTACCTGTCTTTTTAATGTAAAACAGGCATAAAATGCACCAATGTAGAAGTGGGAGGACTCAATGCTCAGTCTGCATAGGTGTTGATCTGACTGCGAGATTTGTGGGAGGATAAGGTTTTAAGCCATATTGTGCTGGGGGTGAAACACGTTATAACTGAATGAGATTTATTACTGTTATGATGCCAGCTGGTGTTATTAGTGGATAAGTTAGATCCTGGATTGAAATTGGCTTGATAGATCATAGGAGAAAGTGAGGTCTGCAGATGCTGGAGATCAGAGATGGAAATGTGTTGCTGGAAAAGCGCAGCAGGTCAGGCAGCATCTAGGGAACAGGAGAATCGACGTTTCGGGCATTAGCCCTTCTTGGTTTTCTTAATTTAACAAAGGTGGTATTTTAATGAAACAAAAGCACACAATGCTGCAGATTTAGTTATAACAGTAAAACAGAAATTTATTTTTCAAAATAAATTAAAATGAAATGGAATAAACCAAGCTATTTATTATTCATATTTGAAAGATTCTTAAACGCAGTAAAAATACAATTGCATCTATTCCGACACCATCACTTCACACCACTTCACAGAGAGAGTTCCCTTTTTTTATCACATCCATATGTTTGACTTATCTATTTCTTTCAGTTGTTGATCTTGAGAGTTTGATAGCCTTTTCCTTGGTTATTTATACAATTGAGCTTAGATTTTCTCAGTTTTGGAGAATCAAACCAAACACTGTTGGTCTAAAACTTTCAAAGTAAAATCCTGACATTGAGGTAATTTATTTTCTAACTATGCTGAAACAACTTCCTTCTCTCAGAGAAACTGTCCTTGCATAAAACCTTAAACAGGAATTCTGCAAACTGCAAACCAAAATCTTTCCAATCTAAAGGTTCTTTCCTAGGCAAAAAAAAATCAATTTCTAATTCTTCTAAATTGAACACCAGCTAAGGTTTTTCAATGTTTACTCTGGTCACTTATAAAACTCTCACAATGCAAATAATTTCACATTATCATTTTGGAGCTCTCTCTCTTTCTCTCAAACTAGTTTAAAAAAATTATGGCTCCAGCATTAATAAACCCCCTCATAAGCATAGAACAAAGCCCACAATCCATTAGTTCAGCCCATATTCCATTAGGTAAGTTAAATTATATTAATATACATATATAAATCACACATTTTATAACAGATTATATCAGGTGTGAGACACATAATGAATGGTGTGATACCTGATGAAGGGCTTATGCTTAAAACATTGATTCTCCTGCTCCTCAGATGCTGCCTGACCTGCTGTGCTTTTCCAACACCACACTCTTCAACTCTGATCTCCAGCATCTGAGGTCCCCACTTTCTTCTAGTGAAACTCACTATGCCTGGTTTGAAACAAACTACAATGTTTGTGTACACCAACTTATATGAAATACACTATGATTAGATCTCTGTGTATGGTCCATCACCGTAACATGGTGGAGAGAATTCCATGCTTCAACAATCCCTTGAATGATGTTGGGAACCCCTTGCTCTTGGTAGGGTGCAAGGCATGAAAATATCAAGCAAAGTAAGATCCAAAATATTATCCATAACAAAACAGACAGATGAAGATTGAGCATTTCACTGGCAGAGGAAGTCAGCATCAGCAGGGTGAACCCAGTCTTCATAGTTTTGACATATCACGGAAATCTGATCATCAATGCCTTGAGATTGTTTGGATAATAATGTTCCCCTGAATGACAGCACTTTGAACATCCATCAAGCATCGAGTCATTACAAGGCTCAAAAATGCAAGAGGAAGTCAATGTCTCAGCTCTAAATCAGCCTGACAAAAGGGAGAAAGTCCAAATGCAGCACGTGGCCAAATTGGAAAAGCTTTATTGGCCATGCTAAATTGCTCATAGCATTCAGGGATGTGTTGGTTAGGTGCAATGTCATGGGAAATGTAGAGGAATGGGTCTGGGTGGATTATCTTCAGAGGGTCGGGCCAAATGGCCCCACACTGTGGGGACTCTAAACTTCTAATTCTAAACCTAACTCAATTCCTTAATAGTGGGGTTGAATACAGTCTGTTGTTGTAGACTCCTGCATCGAGACCATCTAGTTTAATATTGTTGTCAAGAGAACTGATTTGATGAAAATGATGATGAAATATGATAGCTCCCGGAGTAAAAAATGAGCAGCCTTCATTGACTAGCAGAACAACTCAAGACTGCAAATAAAGAAGAATTCTAAGCATTCCAACAACTTGCTGCCAAAACAAGTGCAGAAGAAAACAGTTGGTGGTAGGAAATGAGAACCTGAGGGTTGAGTTTTTTTTAGGTAAGTGTCAGTTTTGTCAAGTTTCATGGAGGATTTCTCTCCAAGTGATAGTTCATGCTATATCTGACTAAACTCATCTCATTGACTACCTACCCTACCCCAAGGCTCCTCTCTTGCCTGAGTCTAGTCACATTCCACAATTTGGTCTCCCTGGAATAACTCACCACTACCGGGATATCCCAGAATGGACTGCCGTCTCTGGTGCAGTTGGCATTTTTAAAAAGTTCATTGTGCACCTAGGTAAGCATTACTTGTCCGGAGCTGCCCTACATTGTTCCTGATATGGCAGACAAGGCAAAAATGGCACCCTGATTTGTGGGAAAGGACCTGGAGGATCTGGTAGACGAGGTACTGCAGAAGCGGGAACCACTCAGTGCAGAACTGGCAGTGAACATCATCACACCTGACCATGCTAGTCTAGATGGTGGTCACTACTCAGCTCAGTGCAGTCTCAGCTGTCTAGATAAATCCACAGCAATATAGCAAGAAGCTCAATAACCTTCTCCACTCTGCTAGCTGTCACCATTTTCTCAGTGATATCTCACACTCATTCTATCTTTGCTATTTTGAGAGACACTGATGAATGTCTTTATCCAGGTGTGTACAAAAACCCATTGATGTTTTAAAACCTCTAGTAGCTAACCACTGGTGTTATAGATGACTGGGATTAGATGTTACCTAGGATGCTAAGTGAACCAGATCACCAAGCATGGATTACTACCACCCCTTGGGACATAGATTTAGAAACCATTCTCATCAATTTACTAAAAGTATCATTTGACGTGACCTTTTTGCTTTCTTTAATAACATCAACACAGTTACAATCTCACCAAACACTAAGTAACAATAAAAAACAATTTAACAAACACATTAATCATCCATACAATAACACCATGCGCAAGTACTGACACTGATCACATCATCAATTCTCATATATACACACACCTGGTACCAAAAAGAAAGTGTTTGTCCTCACGGCATAGAGCTGGCTCAGTTTTAACGTACTTATAAATGTCTATTCTATTCTTTCACTCCAGTGCTTCTGATCTAGAAGACATGAGTCTTATAACCCATTCAATAGGCTGCCAGGTGGCCTCTTCAATGAGTGGATAGTCTTCAACTATCAGACTCCTAGTTTAACAAGCCTGAGACTGTATTCAGGTCTGCATAGGAACAGTATAACAGAGTATAATGTCTCCTCTGATAGACAATTTCATCTGGTACTTATCACAGGACACCCCCTCTGACACTCCTGCAGGGAGATTGGTTACCCGGGAAACTCACAACCAGCCTCTTCGTTCTCTTTTTGATGGGTATTTATGAAGCCATGCTGACTACCTTGATCCACGCGGATCAAACAGCTGTCTTGCAGTTTGTCTCTGGGTCATTTAACCAGCCAACAGCACTGCTGCAGTCATAGCCAACAGCACTGTTACAGCCATAGCCAACAGCAGTGCTACAGTTATAGCCAATAGCACTGCTG
The DNA here is from genome assembly GCF_037043375.1 of Chiloscyllium plagiosum. Lineage (NCBI taxonomy): Eukaryota > Metazoa > Chordata > Chondrichthyes > Orectolobiformes > Hemiscylliidae > Chiloscyllium > Chiloscyllium plagiosum. The sequence goes on from NW_028270158.1 coordinate 31,235,885, forward strand.
CAGTCATAGCCAGCAGCACTGTTACAGTCATAGCCAATAGCAATGCTACAGTCATAGCCAGCAGCACTGCTGCAGTCACAGTAAACAGCACTGTTACAGTCAGAGCCAACAGCAGTGTTACAATCATAGCCAACAGCACTGTTACAGTCATAGCCAACAGCAGTGCTACAGTCATATTCTGGATCAGTGGTGCTGGAAGAGCACAGCAATTCAGGCAGCATCCGACGAGCAGCAAAATCGACGTTTCGGGCAAAAGCCTCCTTTATTCCTGATGAAGGGCTTTTGCCTGAAACGTCGATTTTGCTGCTCGTCGGATGCTGCCTGAATTGCTGTGCTCTTCCAGCACCACAGATCCAGAATCTGGTTTCCAGCATCTGCAGTCATTGTTTTTACCTCGTGCTACAGTCATAGCCACTAGCACTGCTGCAGTCATAGCCAATTTTTTTTTATTTCAAAAATATACTTTATTCATAAAATATTTTGATGATCTGTACAATTGTCATGCCATACATCCGTAAACATTCCATTTCTTGGTATACAGAGACAGAGTAATCATTCATATATACAGGTCTGTACCATTACATATTTAGCTGAGGTGTCAGCAGAGCCCAAATGACTGCGCGGGCCCCCTTAGAACATAGAACAATACACAGAACAATACAGCACAGAACAGGCCCTTCGGCCCACGACGTTGTGCCGAACATTTGTCCTAGCTTAAGCACCCATCCATGTACCTATCCAATTGCCGCTTAAAGGTCACCAAAGATTCTGACTCTACCACTCCCACAGGCAGCGCATTCCATGCCCCCACCACTCTCTGGGTAAAGAACCCACCCCTGACATCTCCCCTATACCTTCCACCCTTCACCTTAAATTTATGTCCCCTTGTAACACTCTGTTGTACCTGTGGAAAAAGTTTCTGACTGTCTACTCTATCTATTCCTCTGATCATCTTATAAACCTCTATCAAGTCACCCCTCATCCTTCGCCGTTCCAACGAGAAAAGGCCTAGCACTCTCAACCTATCCTCGTACGACCTATTCTCCATTCCAGGCAACATCCTGATAAATCTTCTCTGCACCCTCTCCAAAGCTTCCACATCTTTCCTAAAGTGAGGCGACCAGAACTGCACACAGTACTCCAAATGTGGCCTAACCAAAGTCCTGTACAGTTGCAACATCACTTCACGACTCTTGAATTCAATCCCTCTGCTAATGAACGCTAATACACCATAGGCCTTCTTACAAGCTCTATCCACCTGAGTGGCAACTTTCAAAGATCTATGAACATAGACCCCAAGATCCCTCTGTTCCTCCACCTCACTAAGAACCCCCCTGTTCTCCTTAGGCAGGCAGATGTTACACAGTGGTCTTTCCCCACCGCACCTTGGCGGCAGCTGCCCCAAGCTTCAACGCGTCCCTCAACACGTAGTTCTGGAATGTGCCAGTCTGCAACACTTAGTCGGGGTCAACTCCTTCAGCTGGAAGATCAACAGGTTTTGGACCGCCCAAAGAGCGTCCTTCACCGAGTTGATGATCCTCTAGGTACAGTTGATGTTCGTCTCGGTGTGCGTCCCGGGGAACAGGCCGTAGAGCACGGAGTCCCGCGTCACGGCGCTGCTCAGGATGAACCTCGACAAACACCACTGCATTCCTCTCCAGACTTCTTCTGCATAGGCACATTCCAGAAGGAGTTGTGTGATAGACTCGTCCCCTCCGCAGCCACTTTGAGGGCAGCATGCGGCGCGGCTGAGAGTCCGGGCGTGCATAAAGAATCTCACAGGCAGAGTCCTTCTCACCACCAGCCAAGCCATGTCTTGGTGCTTGTTGTAAAGTTCTGGCTTTGACAGTCTGCTCAGGGATCCGCACGATAGGATCCGCCCTCTCCTTTTCCCGAAGGGTCTCAAGGACACTACGTGCTGACCACTTCCTGATGGACTTGTGGTCAAAGGTGTTTTCCTTCATAAACTTCTCCACGGAGGACAGGTGATATGGAAGGTCCAACTACTCGGAGCGTTCCGCAGCGAGGCCAGGCCCATCCTTTGCAACACCGGAGACAGGTAGAACCTCAGTACATAGTGACACTTGGTGTTTGCGTACCGGGGATCCACGCACAGCTTGATGCAGCCACACACAAAGGTGGCCAACAGGGTGAGGGTGGCATTGGATGTATTTTTTCCCCCATTGCCCAGATCTTTATACATCGAGTCCCTTCGGACCCGGTACATCTTTGACCTCTATATAAATTGGAAGATGACCCGGGTGACTGCAGTGGCACAAGTTCTGGGAATAGGCCAGACCTGTGCCACGTATAATAGCAATGACAGTGCCTCACACCTGATGACCAGGTTTTTACCCGCGATGGAGAGCGACCGTAGCTTCCATCTGCCCAGTTTCTGCCTCACTTTGCTGATACGCTCCTCCCAAGACTTGGCGCACGCCCCAGCCCCCCCGAACCAAATACCCAGCACTTTCAGGTAGTCAGTCCTGACAGTGAAGGGGATCGAGGATTGGTTGGCCCAGTTCCCAAAGAGCATGGCCTCACTCTTGCCTCGGTTTACCTTGGCCCCTGAGGCCTGTTCGAACTGGTCACATATGCACACGAGTCTGTGCACGGACAGCAGATCCGAGCAGAAAACAGCGACATCATCCATGTACAGGGAGGCCTTAACCTGCAGGGACCCGCTGCCAGGGAAGTACACGCCCACTTTTTTTTTATTATTTCAAAAATATACTTTATTCATAAAATACTTTGATGATCTGTACAACTGGACATGCCATACATATGTAAACATTCCATTTGTTTGCATACCGAAAACAGAGTAATCATTCCTATTTACAGGTCTGTACGATTACATTTTTAGCTGAGGTGTCAGCAGAGCCCAAATGACTGCGCGGGACCCCTGTTCTTCTTTAGGCAGGCAGGCATTACACGGTGGTCTTTTCCCACTGCACCTTGGCGGCAGCTGCCCCAAGCTTCAACGCGTCCCTCAACATGTAGTCCTGGACCTTGGAATGTGTCAGTCTGCAACACTCAGTCGGGGTCAACTCCTTCAGCTGGAAGATCAACAGGTTTCAGACCGCCCAGAGAGCGTCCTTCACCGAGTTGATGATCCTCCAGGCACAGTTGATGTTCGTCTCGGTGTGCGTCCCGGGGGACAGGCCTTAGAGCACAGAGTCCCGCGTCACAACGCTGCTCGGGACAAACCTCGACAAACACCACTGCATCCTCTCCAGACTTCTTCTGCGTAGGCACATTCCAGAGGAGTTGTGTGACAGTCTTGTTACCCCCCCGCAGCCGCTTCGAGGGCAGCGTGCGGTGCGGCTGAGAGTCCGGGCGTGCATAAAGGATCTCACAGGCAGAGCCCTTCTCACCACCAGCCAAGCCATGTCTTGGTGCTTGTTGGAAAGTTCTGGTGATGAGGCATTCTGCCAAATGGCTTTGACAGTCTGCTCGGGGGACCGCTCGATAGGATCCGCCCTCTCCTTTTCCCGAAGGGTCTCAAGGACACTACGTGATGACCAGATGGACTTGTGGTCAAAGGTGTTTTTCTTCATAAACTTCTCCACGAAGGACAGGTGATACGGAACGGTCCAACTACTCGGAGCGTTCCGCGGCAGCGAGGCCAGGCCCATCCTTCGCAACACCGGGGACAGGTAGAACCTCAGTACGTAGTGACACTTGGTGTTTGCGTACCGGGGATCCACGCACAGTTTGATGCAGCCACAAACAAAGGTGGCCATCAGGGTGAGGGTGGCATTGGGTGTGTTTTTTCCCCCGTTGCCCAGATCTTTGTACAGCAAGTCCCTTTGGATCCGGTCCATCTTTGACCTCCATATAAACTGGAAGATGGCCCGGGTGACTGCAGCGGCACAGGTTCTGGGAATAGGCCAGACCTGTGCCACGTCTAATAGCAATGACAGGGCCTCACACCTGATGACCAGGTTTTTTTCCCCCGACGGAGAGCGACCGTAGCTTCCATCTGCCCAGTTTCTGCCTCACTTTGCTGATCCGCTCCTCCCAAGACTTGGCGCACGCCTCAGCCCCCCCAAACATGGTAGTACATGTCCACTGCTTCACTCCTGCCAAATCGTCATGAATACCATCCGATCGAGCAGTGTGTGCTCCTTCACCTTCTTCACAGTCACCCTGACTGTGTTGCGAATGCCCTGACCCGGGCTGAGAGCGGCTGCTGAGGCCATAGCTCTGAGGTTGTCTGGTACCTGAATTGGCGTTAGGCCAAAGCCAGCATGAAGATCCACCAAGAACAGGTCAGCACAACCAAACGACCCTCCAACGTCCAATCACGATCCAACGATGGTCTCTAGCAGCTCCGACAACTCGCAACACGATCCCCGTGGTATCTCCCCTGCCAGCACACGTCCGCTGCGTCGAACCTGCAGCACCCGAGCAGAATCTCTTCCTCTGGTCCTCAGGAACTACACATATTCCGAGCCAAAAGGCCGAAAAGCGCAATAGCAGTGCTAGATTCATAGCCAACAGCACTGTTACAGTCATAGCCAACAGCACTGCTGCCATCATAGCCAAGAGCACTGTTACGGTCATAGCCAACAGCAGTGCTACAGTCTTGGCCAATAGCAGGACTATAGTCATAGGACTATAGTCATAGCCAATAGCAGTGCTGAAGTCACAGTCAACAGTACTGCTGCAGTCATAGTCAATAGTAGTGCTACATTCATAGCCTGTAGTAGTGCTACAGTCATAGTCAACAGCACTGCTACAGTCATAGTCAGTAGCACTGCTACAGTCATAGCCAGTAGCAGTGTTGCAGTCATAGACAGTGCTACAGTCATAGCACTGCTACAGTCATAGCCAACACCACTACTACAGTCAAATCCAGTAGCACTGCTACAATCATACCCAACAGCAGCATTGCAGTCATAGCAAACAGCACTGCTGCAGCCATAGCCAGTAGCAGTGTTACAGTCATACCCAATAGCACTACTACAGTCATAGCCAACAGCACTGCTACAGTCATAGCCAATAGTGGGCGGCACGGTGGCAATGGGCGGTACGGTGGCACAGTGGTTAGCACTGCTGCCTCACAGCGCCAGAGACCCGGGTTCAATTCCCGACTCAAGCGACTGACTGTGTGGAGTTTGCACATTCTCCCCGTGTCTGCGTGGGTTTCCTCCGGGTTATCCGGTTTCCTCCCACAGTCACAAAGATGTGCAGGTCAGGTGAATTGGCAATGCTAAATTGCCCGTAGTGTTAGGTTAAAGGGTAAATGTAGGGGTATGGGTGGGTTGCGCTTCGGCGGGTCGGTGTGGACTTGTTGGGCCGAAGGGCCTGTTTCCACATTGTAAGTAATCTAATCTAATCTAATCTAAAAAGTAGTGCTCCAGTCATAGCTAGTAGCGGTGCTACAGTCATAGCACTGTTACAGTCATAGCTAGTAGCAGTGCTACAGTCATAGCCAACAGCACTGCTGCAGTCATAGCCAATGGCACTGTTACCGTCATAGCCAACAGCAGTGTTGCAGTCATAGCCAACAGCACTGTTGCAGACATAGCCTGTAGCAGTGCTACAGTCATAGCCAGTAGCACGACACCAGTCATAGCAAATACGAGTGCTACAATCAATGTCAACAGCACTGCTCCAGTCATAGCCAGTAGCAGTGCTAAGTTATAGCTATTAGCAGTGCTACAGTCATAGCCAATTGGAGTGCTACAGTCATAGCCAACAGCACTGCTACAGTCATAGGCAGTAGCAGTGCTACAGTCATAGCCAATAGCACTGTTATAGTCATAGCCAACAGCACTGCTACAGTCATAGCCAGTAGCAGTGTTGCAGTCATAGCCAGTAGCAGTGCTACAGTCATAGCCAATAGCACTGCTGCAGTCAAAGCTAATAGGAGTGATAGAGTCATAGCCAGCAGCACTGCTACAGTCATAGCCAGTAGCAGTGTTCCAGTCATAGCCAATAGCACTGCTGCAATCAAAGCCAATAGAACTGCTACAGTCATAGCCAACAGCACTACTACACTCATAGCCAGTAGCAGTGCTACAGTCATAGCCATTAGCAGTGCTACAGTCATATCCAATTTCACTGCTACAGTCATAGCCAACAGCACTGCTACAGTCATAGCCAATAGTAGCGCTACATTCATAGCCAAACAGCACTGCCACTTTCATAGCCAGGAGCAGTGCTACAGTCATAGCGAATAGCACTGTTACAGTCATAGCCAGTGGCAGTGCTACAGTCATAGCCAGTAGCAGTGCTGCAGTCATAGCCAATAGCACTGCTGCAGTCATAGTCAACAGCACTGCTGCAGACATAGCTAACAGCACTACTACAGTCATAGCCAACAGCAATGCTACATTCATAGCCAGTAGCAGTGCTACAGTCATAGCCATTAGCAGTGCTACAGTCATAGCCAATAGCACTGCTGCAATCATAGCCAACAGCATTGCTACAGTCAAAGCCAATAGCACTGCTACAGTCATAGTCAACAGCAGTGTTGCAGTCATAGCCAACAGCACTGCTACAGTCATAGCCAGTAGCAGTGCTACAGTCATAGCCAATAGCACTACTACAGTCATAGCCAATAGGAGTGCTACAGTCATAGTCAATAGCATTGCTACAGTCATAGCCAGTAGCACTGCTACAGTCATAGCCAGCAGCACTGCTACAGTCATAGCCAGTAGCAGTGTTGCAGCCATAGCCAACAGCTTTGCTTCAGTTATAGCCAGTAGCACTGTTACAGTCATAGCCAACAGCACCGCTGCAGTCATAGACAGTAGCAGTGCTACAGTCATAGCCAATAGCACTACTACAGTCATAGCCATTAGCAGTGCTACAGTCATAGCCAATAGCAGTTCTACAGTCATGGCCAATAGCACTGCTACAGTCATAGCCAATAGCACTGCTGCAGTCATAGCCAACAGCAATGCTACAGTCAAAGCCAATAGCACTGGTACAGTTATAGCCAACAGCAGTGGTGCAGTCATAGCCATTAGCACTGCTACAGTCATAGCCAACAGTAGTGCTACATTCATAGCCAGTAGCAGTGCTACAGTCATAGCACTGTTACAGTCATAGCTAGTAGCAGTGTTACAGTCATAGCCAATAGCACTGTTACAGTCATTGCCAACAGCACTGCTGCAGTCATAGCCTGTAGCAGTGCTACAATCATAGCCAGTAGCACTACTACAGTCATAGCAAATAGGAGTGTTACAATCAATGTCAACAGCACTGCTCGTCATAGCCAGTAGCAGTGCTACAGTCATATCCAATAGCACTACTACAGTCATAGCCAACACCAATACTACAGTCAAAGCCAATAGCACTGCTACAATCATACCCAACAGCAGTGTTGCAGTCATAGCAAACAGCACTGCAGCAGTCATAGCCAGTTGCAGTGCTAAAGTCATAGCCGAAAGCACTACTACAGTTATAGCCAATAAGAGTACTACAGTCATAGCCAACAGCACTGCTACAGTCAAAGCCAATAGCACTGCTACAGTCATAGCCAACAGCACTGCTACAGTCAAAGCCAATAGCACTGCTACAGTCATAGCCAACAGCAGCATTGCAGTCATAGCCAACAGCACTGCTGCAGCCATAGCCAGTACCAGTGCTACAGTCATACCCAATAGCACTACTACAGTCATAGCCAACAGCACTGCTACACTCATAGCCAATAGTAGTGCTCCAGTCATAGCCAGTAGCAGTGCTACAGTCATAGCACTGTTACAATCATAGCTAGTAGCAGTGCTACAGTCATAGCCAACAGCACTGCTGCAGTCATAGCCAATGGCACTGATACCGTCATAGCCAATGGGAGTGTTGCAGTCATAGCCAACAGCAGTGTTGCAGTCATAGCAAATAGCACTGCTGCAGTCATAGCCAGTTGCAGTGCTACAGTCATAGCCGATAGCACAACTACAGTTATAGCCAATAAGAGTGCTACAGTCATAGCCAACAGCACTGCTACAGTCAAAGGCAATAGCACTGTTACAGTCATAGCCAACAGCAGCGTTGCAGCCATAGCCAACGGCACTGCTACAGTCATAGCCAACAACAGTTTGGCAGTCATAGCCAACAGTAGTGTTGCAGTCATAGCCAATAGCACTGCTACAGTCATAGCCAGTAGCAGTGCTACAGTCATACCCAATAGCACTACTACAGTCATAGCCAATAGGAGTGCTACAGTCATAGCCAACAGCACTGCTACACTCATAGCCAACAGCAGTTCTACAGTCATAGCCAATAGCACTGCTGCAGTCATAGCCAATAGCACTGCTGCAGTCATAGCCAACAGCAGTGTTGCAGTCATAGCCAACAACAGTGTTGCAGTCATAGCCAGTAGCAGTGCTACAGTCATAGCCATTAGCAGTGCTACAGTCATAGCCAATAGCACTGTTACAGTCATAGCCAACAGCAGTGTTGCAGTCATAGCCAACAGCACTGCTGCAGTCATAGCCTGTAGCAGTGCTACATGTCATAGCCAGAAGCACTACTACAGTCATAGCAAATAGGAGTGTTACAATCAATGTCAACAGCACTGCTCCAGTCATAGCCAGTAGCAGTGCTACAGTCATAGCCATTAGCAGTGCTACAGTCATATCCAGTAGCACTGCTACAGTCATAGCCAACACCACTACTACAGTCAAATCCAATAGCACTGCTACAATCATACCCAACAGCACTGTTGCAGTCATAGCAAACAGCACTGCTGCAGCCATAGCCAGTAGCAGTGTTACAGTCATACCCAATAGCACTACTACAGTCATAGCCAACAGCACTGCTACAGTCATAGCCAATAGTGGGCGGCACAGTGGCAGTGGGCGGCACGGTGGCACAGTGGTTAGCACTGCTGCCTCACAGCGCCAGAGACCCGGGTTCAATTCCCGACTCAAGCGACTGACTGTGTGGAGTTTGCACATTCTCCCCGTGTCTGCGTGGGTTTCCTCCGGGTGCTCCGGTTTCCTCCCACAGTCACAAAGATGTGCAGGTCAGGTGAATTGGCAATGCTAAATTGCCCGTAGTGTTAGGTTAAAGGGTAAATGTAGGGGTATGGGTGGGTTGCGCTTCGGCGGGTCGGTGTGGACTTGTTGGGCCGAAGGGCCTGTTTCCACATTGTAAGTAATCTAATCTAATCTAATCTAAAAAGTAGTGCTCCAGTCATAGCTAGTAGCGGTGCTACAGTCATAGCCAACAGCACTGCTGCAGTCATAGCCAATGGCACTGTTACCGTCATAGCCAACAGCAGTGTTGCAGTCATAGCCAACAGCACTGTTGCAGACATAGCCTGTAGCAGTGCTACAGTCATAGCGAGTAGCACGACACCAGTCATAGCAAATAGGAGTGCTACAATCAATGTCAACAGCACTGTTCCAGTCATAGCCAGTAGCAGTGCTAAGTTATAGCCATTAGCAGTGCTACAGTCATAGCCAATAGGAGTGCTACAGTCATAGCCAACAGCACTGCTACAGTCATAGGCAGTAGCAGTGCTACAGTCATAGCCAATAGCACTGTTATAGTCATAGCCAACAGCACTGCTACAGTCATAGCCAGTAGCAGTGTTGCAGTCATAGCCAACATCACTGCTGCAGTCATAGCCAGTAGCAGTGCTACAGTCATAGCCAATAGCACTGCTGCAGTCAAAGCTAATAGGAGTGATACAGTCATAGCCAGCAGCACTGCTACAGTCATAGCCAGTAGCAGTGTTCCAGTCATAGCCAATAGCACTGCTGCAGTCAAAGCTAATAGGAGTGATACAGTCATAGCCAGCAGCACTACTACAGTCATAGCTAGTAGCAGTGTTCCAGTCATAGCCAATAGCACTGCTGCAGTCAAAGCTAATAGGAGTGATACAGTCATAGCCAGCAGCACTGCTACAGTCATAGCCAGTAGCAGTGCTACAGTCATAGCCATTAGCAGTGCTACAGTCATATCCAATTTCACTGCTACAGTCATAGCCAACAGCACTGCTACAGTCATAGCCAATAGTAGCGCTACATTCATAGCCAAACAGCACTGCCACATTCATAGCCAGGAGCAGTGCTACAGTCATAGCGAGTAGCACTATTACAGTCATAGCCAGTGGCAGTGCTACAGTCTTAGCCAATAGCAGGAATATAGTCATAGCCAACAGCACGGCTGCAGTCATAGCCAACAGCAGTGCTACAGTCATAGCCATTAGCAGTGCTACAGTCATAGCCAATAGCACTGCTGCAATCATAGCGAACAGCATTGCTACAGTCAAAGCCAATAGCACTGCTACAGTCATAGTCAACAGCAGTGTTGCAGTCATAGCCAACAGCACTGCTACAGTCATAGCCAGTAGCAGTGCTACAGTCATAGCCAATAGCACTACTACAGTCATAGCCAATAGGAGTGCTACAGTCATAGTCAATAGCATTGATACAGTCATAGCCAGTAGCACTGCTACAGTCATAGCCAGCAGCACTGCTACAGTCATATCCAGTAGCAATGTTGCAGCCATAGCCAACAGCTCTGCTTCAGTTATAGCCAGTAGCACTGTTACAGTCATAGCCAACAGCAGTGTTGCAGTCATAGCCAACAGCACTGCTGCAGTCATAGACAGTAGCAGTGCTACAGTCATAGCCAATAGCACTACTACAGTCATAGCCAATAGGAGTGCTACAGTCAGAGCCAGTAGCAGTGCTCCAGTCATAGCCATTAGCACTGCTGCAGCCATAGCCATTAGCACTGCTGCAGCCATAGCCAGAAGCAGTGCTACAGTCATACCAAACAGCACTACTACAGTCATAGCCAACAGCACTGCTACAGTCATAGCCAATAGTAGTGCTACAGTCATAGCCAGTAGCAGTGCTACAGTCATAGCACTGCTGCAGTCATTGCCTGTAGCAGTGCTACAATCATAGCCAGTAGCACTACTACAGTCATAACAAATAGGAGTGTTACAATCAATGTC